>NC_052500.1:79673888-80388511 GCF_016617805.1 Bactrocera tryoni | reverse complement strand
AAGGATGAGATGCAGAATGAGGCTCATTAAAGAAGGTTAAAAAATGCTACAGATGTTTAAACTTCGACCATTCGCAATGGGAATGCAAAGGGCTTAACAGAAAAGGGAAGGACTATGCATACGATGTGGAATAAAGTAAATATACGAGTATTGTACCTCGACCTTAGGGCTATGTGCCCTTATAATTTTGGAAACCCGATCAACAGCTGAAAGATTGCAAAAAAAAAAAACAAAGAATATTCAAACGGATCACATCCTAGGGTCTCAAATGTGCGAGTCGTACAGGGATGGGCAAAGGCTTGAAGACTTTGCAATGTGACATGCACAGAAGCAAAACTGTTAACTACCTTCTGCGATAACTCTTGCAGGAACTCGGTACCGATATATCACTCATTAACGAGCAATATAAGAGAACGCAAGAGGTAACATGGCTGAAAGATATCACTACAACATAGGCGAGAGGCTCTAGGAGCTGACTTGCATACCAAAGGTTCACAGTTTTCTAAAACTATGGATAGAACTAATGTCACAATGAATAGTGTGCGGGATGAGTAAATTTTTCCAATGTTTTGATCGTTGTCAATCGTCGAAATGCCAAATGGTTTTGGCAAATGGTCACCTAAGTCAAAAAAAAAAAATCAGCATATGAAAACCGACTCGATGTTCAAATTATATCATGAAATTGTTTGGTCAAATTGTTAATTAGAGCATAAAAACACTTTCAGAATATGAAAATGCCTTTGAGTGGCAACTTAGAACTAGAATAATAGATTTGTGTTGCTTAAACTTCTTTTTTGTCTATGTCAGGGCAGTGGTCTATGCTACGACTACGAACTACGATTGACTATTTGAAAACCATATTGGTGTCTTATTGGAAAGATAAGTATGGCTTTCCTCGAAAAAGTTGAACCAATAGGACACTAATGCGAAATACGGAATACTAAGTCTAATATATGTAATAGTATGTACAAAACATTTCGTTTCTTTTTAGTTTAGTTTAGAAAAAAGATTTCAATATCTCCTAAAATACAATCAATATTTCTTTAATACTACAGAGAATAAACATACAACATACTAACTAAATGACTATAAAATCATTAAATATATGTATGTTAATATATACATATTGAATACAAGTATACAAATACATACATAAACACATAACGTAAATGAGGATTAGCAACACAAATGGCTTGACTGAAATATCCCCAAAATCATCATATGATTTATTGCTTTAGTTACAGATTTTTACTCAACCATCTTACATACTTATGTACATATTTATTTCCACCGCTAAGTAAATGAGTTCAACCGAAAATAGTCGATTTGGCGATCTTTGAAAGCCGAAAAGTTGAGGTAGGCCCACAAAACATGCGCATTGAACGAAAAGCAAATGAACGCAAGTTGCTTTGTTATAAATTTTCTTCTCTTTTTGTCTTTTTGGCTTACGAAAAGGGTGTGTGCTTGATTTATATACTATATATACATTTATGTAAATATTCGGCCAAATATGTGGAAGGTGAGTAGACTGAGGATGTTTTACTTTCACCTTGAAGGCGTTAACTTTCTTTTTCATTTAATTATATGTCATTATTGCAATTGGAATGGTTAAATATACCATATTTATGTATATTTTTGGTAACGCGTGCCGGCTGATATATTCGGCATGACCCAAATGCTCCAGCAACCTTTCAAAAAGCAGCAAATAGTTAGTTGAGTAGAGAACGAACTGTGAAGATTTTTTTATTATTATGAAAATAATATAAGGCAACTAAAATATGAGGACCACTTATTATAAATATTTTGAGAAGTTGAAACTTATAATAAATTTGGTAGAACAATGAAATTTTGCATTTAAATAATCATCGGAGGTTGAATATATCTTTGCCAAATGGCTTTAATTGGCAGAAACTTCGACTAAATCCAGAGTCAACATCTACGTAGAAGCAGCAATCAAAGCAATAACCTCATACCGCTTATCGGCCAGAAGTGTCTTGGAAAGCAGGGCAGCAGTGGTAAGTGTTGCCAGAAGTAAGCAACTTTACTTTTAGTGAGTGCCAGGTCACAAAGACATCGAGGACAACAAAATAGTGGACGAGATTGCCAAGAATGGTGTGCCTCCAACAACCGAAAACGAGAAACACATTGGGAAACCCATGCATTGTCTATATGACGACCTAGACAGAAGCATGGTAAAGAAAATCAAAACACAATGGTAAAGAAAATCAAAACACAATGAAACGATCTACCTGGGTGCGATACTGCAAAAGTCATGTGCAAAACGGTAGATCGGAAGTCCACAAATTCCTATTCGCACTCGATAGAAGTGACTGTAGGAAAATTATCGAAATACCAACGCTTCACTGTCTGGTGTCGGCACACGCCCGCAGAATAGCGCTGATAGGTCGAGAAGACTGCAGGAAATGTTAAGAGCAGGGCACCAGGAAATAGTGGAGCATCCTTTGTGCATTTTTGCCGCATTGGCAAGACTACGCTGTAAAGTCTGGAGTCACTAAGGAATGATACACTGGAGGAGGTATCGATAGTGAGGGCGCATAATCTGTTTAAATGCACGTCAAGCGCAGGCATCCTAAAGGATGACTACTTCTCTTGAACCTAGGAACTGAACCCCATCTGGTATCGCAAAGGACCAAAACCGATCTATGCGTGGCTTATTGCCTACAGTTTAACCTAACTTGATCTACATATATTTTTTGGTTCTTAGGGGGGTTTCTTTCGATATTATGTCAATATAAGAGTAAAGAATGAATATTGTTTGGTACATAAGAATGTAAGTCCGCACCAAATTTGGTAAAAGAAAAAAACAGCTTTGTACAATAAAAATAAAAAATGCTTTAAAATTTTCACAGAATTTTCGAGGTTATGTGTAAAAAAGTGTATAAGTATACATAAAAGTTATAGTTCTTTTCATAACCAACAACATTGCAATACAACTTTTTTCTATAGGACTCGTAGTTTTGGCGAAAAGTGAAATTACTCCTTAAAAATTCAACCATGCACATCCCCTTCCTTTCCCCTATCTCAGTATGCCCGTAAATTATTTTTGCTTTAATGTTTATCAGTTTATTTTTGGTTTCCGTTGAGTTTCTATTATTAATTTTTTTTTCTGATTTTTGGATTTCAGTTGATTTTAAGCAGAAAAATCTTTCTCACCGCGAGCTACGTTCTTCGGAGGTACTCCTGGTGATCGACTACGAGTTCGAATAAATTCAAAAATTTTGCAAAATGATTCAACGATTATTAAATTACGTTAGATTCCTCGAAAGTGCATAATTTTTAATTATTTATTATACTAAATGCCGCTTCAAAAAAAATTCGTATGAAAAATCGTTTGGTTTTTCTGCTTTGCAAGGGGATATAATCTTTTAAAGCCCTTGCTTTTTATTTAAAATCATTATGAAATAAAAAGTCGAAGATCAGTAAATTGTTACTTTCAGTTTTAAGATTTAATTTTTTTCAAAGGCATTGATTACTTTTTTTTAATTATAGGTAATTAAGGTTGAAAGCTTACAACTTTTAATACACAATTTTTACTTTAATAGAAAAACACTAATTACGTACGAATCAGATTTTGACACTTTTTGCAAAATTATTCATTGCTTTTTAATTGAAAAATTTAAAATTTAATAAATGGAGCGCGACTACACGACCAAAAAACCGTTGCACTAATGACCCATAACCGCAAGTAGGCGACCAAAAAAGCTACAGCTGCGACAGAAATCAGCAAAAACTAAGAGGCCTTCGAGGTGAGCGCCATACGCACAGAAATTTAGTGAAAATACACAATTAATTCAATAAATATTTCTTAAATTTTTGTCGCTGTTCAGTTTTTACCTTAAACACGCATTCCTTGTTTATAAACGCTTTATTTGAGGTGTGCGAAGGCAGGTATTGGCCGCCATCAAGCACAGATTTCAAGCAAAAAGTTAGCAAGACACAAAAAAAACACCGTAAGTATTTCATATTAAAGCACGTTCGGGGCGAAAAGTACGCGCTCGCTCATTTAATTTCGGCGCATTTGTTTATTTAACTAGTTGTAGGCGGCGACTTGTGGTAACATAAACAAAGCGTGTGCTGAGAAATATGAAAAATATTGAAAATAAATAACGGCAAAATTTAATAAACTCATTTAATTTTTTTTTATGAGTTTTTAAGACCACAACATAAGTTGCAAAGCTTCAGCGTTCGCTGCGAACTTTTTGATTTCCGTGTTTACGGGAGTTACACACAAACGCAAATAAGTAGGCACACACACATACAAGTACATTTCATAATAACGCATAATTTGTTAGCAAATAGCTCACTAGAGTCGTGGTTCAACGCTTTTCAGACGCTTGGTCATTAGCTGTTGGCGTTTTTTTTATACTTTTTTATTACATGCGATAATTTTTTAAACATTTTTCATTTCATGTGTTTTTTTGCATTCACACTGTGAATTGGTCATGCATTGTTGCATTTAAGCAATTAAACCATATTTGACCTTTTCAAATTGCCAACTGGCCAACAAGTCATTTCAGCTTCAACGCCAGCACGGCTGCACACATATACGCACACACATACTTATAACGCTAGACACACACTCATAAAATATGTACACACATGCATTTATGGCATACTTATAGGTAAATACTTTGTCGCGGGGGGTAAAACGGTGCGCAGCCAACAATTTGCAAGGGAAAAAAACATTTTCAACATTTTGTTCGACGTTTGACAAATGTGCAGAGCGATTAGCGAAACCCCAAATGAATGCGCCAAATGGAAGTGTTTGCTCAAAAGAGGAAATACTACAACAATGCAAATACTTGCACATGGTCATAAAATACAACAAAAATACAAAAAGAAAAAATAACTAAAATAAGTGATGAAATAATAGAGAAGAAAAATTTGCAGAAATAACCAAATAACTACACTACTGAGTAAATGAAAAAAAAAATTAATAAAAATAAAACGAAAACTAAAAAATAAAACTTCTAGCACATGAAAATGCTGTTGAGTGGCAACTTGACAGAATTGTTTTTTACCTTTTTGGCTGTAGAAAACGATAATGACTTCGAGCATTAAATATTTATTTTTGTAACTCACTGCTACTGAATATGCATTTTTAGTGTTTATAATAAAATATTCACCAATATTTTCGCATAAGGTTGCCAACTGGCTGCGATAAAATGCATGCTATATAATAATGCGAAATCTTACTTCGTTAGCTTACTATTACTTTAAAGCAATTCTTCACTTTAGTTTAGCTATCTATGTAAAATACATTCAATAGGGTTGCCACCTAACTCCATTTACTACAATAATTCCGAAACACTTTTAAAAATTCATACTATCACTAATATATTTTTTTGAATAAACTTTTTGAGAAAAGAGTTGCCATATCCACTAAAAATTTTGTACATGCAATTACTTCAAATTTTAAAAATACTTTGTGAAAATAATTGCTTTTCCATTTTCCTCTTCAGTATACCTAAAAATTTAAAATAAAATACATTTAATAGAGTTACCACCTACCTCCAATAAAGAACAACCTTTATGTTATATCAACATTATCTATCAATAATAAATTTGGAAAAAAAAAACTATTTTTCTGGCTATATACTTGCCCCGATATGTGAAAGATGAAGTAAAATAAAGCTTTTAGAGTTTTAAAAAGCTTTTCAGTTGTCGGAGAGTTTCAAGTAAAGACATGTGTTAGCTCACGAAAAATTCAATAGTAAAAAAAAAATATGTTAACTCATTAAAGATATGTGTTAACTGAAAAAAAGATTAATATTATTGTGACTTGTTTTGTTTCGATTCTTGAAGCTTTAAGTTTAATAAAGCTATTGAGCGGTTAATTTGTAATGTTCTTTAGTTTTCTGAGAGCTTCAAGTAGTGATTTTGCACCAGGGTAGTCATATTAGGTTCCTTTCTGCCTTTAGATGAATCAAGATTTCAACAAAAGGCTACTGAAAAGTCTAAAAACTTCGAAAAATACCATTTTGCACATATCACACAAAGAGAATTTAAATTGCATTACTGATAAGCACATTGGTCAAAAATAAGCTAATACCATTTCCGAATGGTTTTGAAGTGACATCGAGACATCTCGATTGGTCTCGGATTGGCAAAGCAACGCTTCAAACATTTTGGGGTTCCACGGTATGGGACAATGAGAAAGAAATGAGACAATTGAATAGGATGACTTTTTCTTGTGGATTACGTAGTGGCACCCTATTAGGTATCGCTAAGAACTAAAAGTGGTCTATGCTTGATTCATTAGTCTACCTGTTTAACCTAACCTAACCTACTTAATTCTAGCCAGTTTTGATAGATTTGAGGGTATTCAGAATATGCGAGGTTGCAGGATCATGTAACTAGCCAATAATAATCAAGGACTTCCTGTTATATACAAATTCCTTGTGAACCCAAAATTTCCTTAAAAAAAACACGCTCAATACTCTCTCGAAAGCGCCTTGGGACTCTGACAAATTTGTCAAAGTAACTAATTCCGATTGTCAAAGTAACTAACCAGGATAGTCAGAGGTATCTGATCCACCATGTACCAAGTTTAGTATTGCCAACTCAAGTATGAATGTTTGATTAAGTTTTAAACACTCACAGAAAGTAGTTGAAAGAGTCTTAGAATATTTATAAGACAATTAAGACTCACCTTCAAAGAGAAAAATAGTCAAAGAAGCTCTAAGACACTAAGGACTCTAAGGACATTAGTAAACCGGAGGACTCCGAAGCTTTTGCGGCAATCGAGAGGGAATCTACCAAAATACGTCTGATAGTTAATGAAAGTAAGACAAAAAATGTATGTTCTGGCAAAGACATTGATAGCAACGATGATGTCAGTCTGAAGGTCCAGCGAAGGATAGATTCACTGCTATTACGGTCTCACTTGGCAATTAGGATGTAAAATCCTCTCTCGATATAGGGAGAAAGTATTTCGCGGAGAGAGTCGATGAAAAAAGACGAATATATAGAACATGTCTCTGGTGGAGTAACCAAGTAGAAGAAGCAGTGCTCAAAATCAGTCTGGAAAATACTTCCATTTTTAATAGAAACGATCTGGTATAATAGTACTGATATGAAACCTAAACTCTTCTATTATGTAATCGTACCAAACTTAACATATTGAGGAAATAGTTTTTAACATGGATTTAATGAGCTATCTAGGTCCCGTGGTTGGAACTAAGTATATATTTTGATTCACTTTGGAATAATTTTGTTTATAAAAAGTTTGTAACACCACGAAGGAAATATCAGAGTCCCTATAAAATATCTTCATAAATGATCTACATATGGAACTGACTCGATTTAGCTATGTCCGCTTGCCTGTCCGTTTGCTTGTCCATCCGTCTGTATATATGCGAACTAGTCCCTCAGTTTTCGAGAGATCGATCTGTAGTTCTACCTACGTCCTTTTCTTTCCAAGAATCTGCTCACTTGTTGGAATCGCTGATATGGGACCACAATAGCCTGTATCTGCCATACAAACTGAATGATCGGAGTAAAGTGCTTGTTAAGAAAACTTTTTCATTTGACAAGATATCTTCATCAAATTTGGCATAGATTGCTATCTAATGTAGTGGTGCAATCTCCCAAGAAATTGGTCAGATCGAATGACATTACCCTATAGCTGTCATACAAACTGGCCGATCAAAACCGAGAACAAGATCATTTTGTACACTTTTAGGCTGAAAGAAAGACACCTGTGAAGCATCTTGAAGCTACGGTGCAACCGAACATAATCTTTTTCCTTGTTTTAAGAATATTTTTTCCAAATAACAAAATTCAGAAAAATTTTATTTATTTGCAATTCATTTAGCAATTCGCGGCGTGGCACCCTGTTCGCATAGTTTTACAGCAGCATAAGTTTTCAAGTGTCTCACAAGTGGTTTCAACCATCATTAATATGAATTCTTTTAAGTATAATTTTTGATGTTTTTTGTTGTTGTTTTTTTTTCAACTCTCAACAAGAATTTTAAATTATTTTTCGCGCTCCACGCGTATTAATGCTGGCGCAATTACTGTTAAAATGAATTATATAACTCTTTAGTTTCAAGTGCTTTAACTGCGTTCGTTTGTATTTTAATAATAATAGCAACCACAACAACAACAACAACAGCAATGGTATAAGCGACGCAGCATAATAGACACAGAACAAGAGTAGTGAACAAGAGAGTTGTTGGCTTCGAAACAAGTCCGAGCTTGGTACACAGGCACAAGTGGCAAAAGCAGCCAACAAAGCCAACAATTGAAAGATGAAATAACAGCAACAACAACACGAACAAAAGTACAAATATATATGTTTGTGTGAGTTTGTGTAGAATTGGACGTTGAAACAACTTAAGCTGCTGCCGCAATGAAAAACAAGTTAGCGTGCCAAGCTGTGTTAGAAGCATGTGAGCATATACTTAAGGTCTATACATATCTTTATCACTATATATACATTATATATATATATATATATATATATACTTATATATGCTTGGCTACTAGTAGCAAAGTATCCGTACCATTTGATGGATGGCGAGTCGCAGAGGGTTCGAACCGTCCAAATGGCCGAGGCCAATGTGGAGGCGCAGCAATAACAACAACAACACGACATACATACATATATTTCTAAACTTAGCCACAATGCACGAGAAAAAAATTAATTAAAAAATTAAATAAGTACATAAATAAAAAAAGCAACGGAAAATACTGAAATTCAGCATAAAGAAATCAACTAAAGTTTGGCAACAACAACAGCAGCAAAACGAGGAATAGAAGCTGCCAGCTTGAGCAACACTCAGCAGAAAATCTTTGCTGTAATCGAACAAAGCAGCAAAGTTTTTGAGTTTTTGAGCTTAAAGCAAAACATAATTCTTGCTTTATTTTTCACTTTATTCGCCGCAGACAAAAAACTATGTATATAGATATACACAAAACTATATATGCATACATAAATATATCTGTTTGTCGGTTGGACTGCTGCAAGCGGTGAAAGAAATCTGCAAGCAAAAAAATAACAAAAAATCGCGATTTGACGAAAAAAGAAGTTTGGCGACTTTGCTCTATTCTTTGTTGCCTGTTGTTGTTGCACTTACATATTGCTCCTTTTTTCTGCTGTTTTGCTGCCCTTGGTTCATTTATTGGCGCAACTAAATAGCGTATTTAAAGCAGTTTGTTATGCAAAGGCTAAGAGAAATTCGCCAAAAAGTTGCAAGAAATGCAAGATTGAAGTGAAATAAAAGAGAAGCTTAAACAACATTTTTTTAAACTTTTTAAAGATCAATCGGCAAAACATTTGGTTATAAAAATTCTCTCGATTTCTAAAATTTCAAAATAATTAGCACAAAGCTTTATTTTATGGCGTAGATCAAGCAGAAAGCAAGTGAAGCTCAATTTTGTTGTGTATATCAAGGAGAAATCGTCTAGAGACCAAGTGATAGATAAGCATAAAGTCAAGAGAACTCTACAAATGAATAGATAGCGCTCTTAGCGATTATGTATATCTTAAAGTGACTATTTCCGATAGGATTTTTATACCCTTAACAGTGTATATTCAGAGTCTCACGGCCGTCTGTTCACGTTCATTTATCGGACTACTGCTGTAATTGAATGATGTCTTCGTACAGAAAACTTTTTCTTTCACAAAATATCCTCACGAAATTATAACAGAATTATTTTGTAAGCCATAGGTACAATCTCCGAACGTATTGTTCAAATCGGATTACTATAACATATAGCTGTCATACAGACGGAATGATGAAAATCATGTCCTTGTATAAAAAACTCTTTTATTTGATGAGGTATCATCATGAAATTTGGCTAGAATATTTGCTGAAGACAACAATGTAATCTGTGTAGAAATTATTGAGATCGGACCACTATGAAATGTAGCTGTCATATAAACTGGTCGATAAAAATCAAGATCTTGTTAGAAAATTTTTCATTTTAGAAGATATCTTCTTAAAATTCGGCATATATTAATACCTAAGATAGCGTTATAATCTCCGAATATGGTATATAGTTCGAATTGGACTACTATAGCATCTACATAGCTGTCATACAAACTAAACAATGAAGCCTTTGTATATAAAACCTTTTTTTTTCTTATTTTATACTAGTGAATTAATACCGAGCCATCTGTGTAAAAAATTAACCAGAATTTGGGAACATGTCACTCAGTCTACTTATTGGTCCCGCTATTTAAGGGTATTTATAAAGGAACCGTCGTTTCTGCGGTCCAAAAACTATGCTTTGATGTAAACAGCTTGTTGATCGATGGGGCTTTTGAGAGATTGAGGGAGAGGTAGATACCTCAGAGTCAGAGCAGGTACCAAATTGAAATACCTATGTTCGTTGCACCGTTCACCTTAAATTTTTTAAATCTCTCAGGAGATACTAAACCAATTCTAACAAAATTTTGCTCACAATACTATTTTGTCATTTATTGTTACATTGTGAAAATGAACGAAATCGGTCAATAACCACATTTGATTCTCATATACATATACATATAAAAATTGTAAATTCGATCTGGCTCTTTCACTTTACATAATATAAATGCAGCACCAATCAAATTCTATAAAGCCTTGCGCAACTAGTACCACTATCATGTCACTCAAAGACTTCTATACTCACTAAATAGCGCCATGGCAATAAGAATAAGAGAATTAGGTAGTTGGAATCAGAAGAATGGATATCGTGATATTCTAAGCCAACTCAAAATAAACGTCAATAAATCAGACTACATTCTCTCAAAGCTGGATTTCAATAGAAATATTCTCTAGACGAGAATGGAGAGGGGGCATAATAGGGGAGGAAGATACCATCTCAGTCTATACCAGTCTATATCAAAATGGACTGCGAAGTGGGTACGGGAGTCTGTTTCGATGATCTGGACATTTCTCTTTTTATACGTCTACCGAACTCGGCTAGCATCTTCCAAACGGAAGTATTTGGCAAAGAGAAGCGAAACTCTTTTGAATAACTACGGGAGGATACATAAAGCAACAATATACACGGATAGCCAAGCGACTCTCCTGACTTTGACTTTTGACCATGACTAATTCCAGCATAGTCCTTACTGCAAGAAGGAGAGACAAGCTCCACCTTGACCTGATCTGGGTTCCTGGCCTCAGGAACATTTTTGGCAACGAAAACGCAGGAGAGTTGGCAAAGTCAGGAGCTTTTCTAAACGAATCCGAGGCAGAGTTAATACCAAGCCCGCTAGAATCGATCAGGAGAGAGCTCAATATATAATTTCCACAATTAGCGAATAACAGATGGAAAAGTATAACAAAATGCAATATAACTAAGCAGATTTTGCCGAAATATAACAAGAAAATAACTATTGACTTATTAAATAGGTCCAGAAAAAGTATCTATATAGTAGACTAACTGCTTCCATAACAAGGTATTGGCCATTGAAGAACATGATTCCAAAATGGGTATGCCCTACAATAACATCTACCGAGGCTGGGAACTAGTAGGGAATAAGGAAAAAATCTTCCACTTTCTCTGTGAGTGTCAAGTCTTATCGCAGATCCGACACAGAAAACTTGGAATCCATCAAGCATCAAACCTTTAATGGATATCTACAAAAAGCATATCCGACATTAGTAGCTTCATCGAAACCACAAAATGGTTTGAACGAGAAGATGAAACGTGATAGCAATAATAAAAAGGTCTACGACTAGTGCATCAAAATCGCACAGGTAGTTCTAATTGACCCCAAAATATATCAAGACTGCACTCCTACCTACCTACCTAGTACCACTTTAGTACCCAGCTACAGAACATCAGTGGCTATAGCTGATTTTTTTTTACAAAAATATTGAAGATGATTTCATTAATCGGATATTATCAGAAAGATGGATGATTAGCCCGAGTATCATATTTCGTTGGAGGGGCTGCTACATTGGCTTACGAACCTACAATAAAATACTCTTTATAATGCGAATCTTTTCTTCCACCTCAGACACCAGTTGTAGCCGTCACTACCATGTGAAACCGGTGCTACGACCTCTCTCGCAGAAGCATTTTGGTATGTGAATTGTTTTAGCAATGGTATGCACCTTCAACCTTGTCGGATTGGGTCGACCTGTTAGTAGCTAAACTACCGCAGGCGACGCATTCGGGATCATTACACTTACTGAGTGAGCCCCTTCATCGCGACAAGATATAATTCTCCAGGAAAGTGGACTCAAAACTCAACTTAATTCTGAAAATGTGTGAAATTGATGCTGGAATTACCCCAAATCACATATGCTTCATCAAGTGATTTATTTTATCAGACTTCAAGCCGGTCAATAAGTAATCCAACCCGAACTTAGTCCTTACTTACTTGTTTAAATAGTCGTAGTCTTTAACTCTATGTTACTCTACTTGCGGAGATTTTTTTGGTTTCGGTGAAATTGACTTTAATATTTATATAATGCATAGTCACGGAACAGTAGCTTTGAGTTTTATTTTATACACTTCAGAGTTCGGTTAAAATATCCATGTATTATACGTATATTGATTCCATAAAAGAGCAAATGTAAGATAATCCACTTGCAGTTGCTGTGTACTAATTACTGTGTTGTTAAGTCCTAAGTTCTTCTTATGTTGTCCCTAGAATGCAAAATTTTTTTTCGACTTTTACTACTGAGCTTGTTCTGCGTTCTTCAACGATACAAAATTCACTGCTTGAACGATCCTCACTAACAATACTTGTATTATACTCTTTTCAATCTGCTAGAGTGACTTTATACGCTTGAGTTATATATTAACTTCTTGCATTAAAGCGCTAACGAATTTCACGACCAAAGCGAATTGAAGTCAAAACATAGATGTCAATCAACGTTTGAGCCTAAGAGTTAAACTTAAATAATGACGTTGATGACGACGACGACGACGACGACTCCGACTCCGACGGTTTGAAATGAAATGACCAGACGGGTAGACAGAAACACTTTAAAGTGTCTAAAGCGGTTAAAAATAAACAAAAAGTGCAGCTTCTGGTGGCTGTTGGCTGGTGTGGCAACTAATCGTCAACCAGACACTGAACTCATTGCGCGCTTGTAAGCCATGCCTTGTAATGCTGGTGCGGGGCAGGCGCATTAAAAAATACTTAAACATGTCTGCTCGGCGGTATGCGCCTGCATATGTACGGAGTATATCTCGAGATCTAATAGAGTGTGCCTTGGTATGTGTGGTAAGCAACCGCAAATGTACTTATAGGTATTATGCAAAAGCGGCAGCTGGCTGTTTTGAAAACTGCTAAAACTGCCAAAATGCTGGCCAGCGGCACAACCAAGCCGCGCTGCCGCGCAGACAACCAGCCAACTGCTGGAGCTTGGAGCGCTGGCGGCACCCATGGAGTTGTGGCTTAACTCTTTCAGCGTGTTTGCGGCAAAAGCCGGTTTTCGTTGAAAATCACTACAAAAAAAACGTTGAATTACAAAAATAAAAACAAAATCAAATAAATGTGTCTGCAAGTTTACAAAAATTTAAGCGTAAAATAAATAAACAAATCATTCGTGTTCGAACCAGTTACGTTTAAATTTACCAGTAATTTTCGAAGCCGTGAAAAGTTGTGCTACGAATTTGGTAATAGTTCGACTGCGGAAAAACAACAACACTGCAAGTAAATAAACAGTGTTAGGACACTGAAGGTGTGCTCTTATAAAATTGTTTTCAATTAGTTGAAACTGGGTTACGGTACTTGCGATTTGTATATTTAAATTTTTCAAAAACTTTACGCTAAACTTTTGTGGGTTGAATGGAGGAAATAAAGTGGATGAATCTGGAGCAAGCTAAGCAAACTCGGAGAAAACATTTAAAATCAGCAACAGCCAATATGTGAAACATACAGACAGAAACGTTGAATTTCACCGCAAAGATTACTGAAAAGTGATTCAGTTAGAAAATATTGCATATCTCAAAAACTAAGTGGTCTGTTTAAACTGAAATTTGTTTTGAAAGGTTCACGTCAGCTTCTATACATTTGCAATAGGTTGAAGTACCAACAAAGCTAACGAAACAAAACTTAGCACAAATAATACCTGAAGCATATGACAACTCAAATCTTATCTGGTTCTAAAACCTTTGAAATCTGCTCCCAGCGCCCATGTAGGTAGTATAATAGGTAATTATTTTCAAATGCAGAAATCAATATTGGCTGGGCTTGGATATTTTGGCATTGAGGAGACTATAGTAATTATGGACAGTTAATACTGAAGCTTACACTACTGCTGTGACAAATTAAATGAAATTAATTAACTCCAGAGCATCAGTAAGGCAGGTAATTTTTTTTTTCGTCTAGGGTGGCAGAACTCTCTACAACATTTGCCATGCGTCTGTTCGATTTAGACGCATTTTCGTAAACAACCAATAGTGATTTTTACGATTTTTAAATTAGTTGATTTTGCTACACAAAGAACTTTCTTCAAATTTTGTTTTCGGAACAAATATTTTGTGGACATGTTGAAAATGTTGCGGAAGGCCTTTGGTGATTAAATTATGTCACAAAAAACGTTTTTGTTTCAAAGGGTGCCAAGAACACATTACAGACTAATCGCGCTGTGGACGACCATCAGTTTTTACCGACGAGGGTCATGTCCAAAAAATCAAAGTTTTCGGTCTTGAAAATCGTCGTTTGACAAGTAGAGCCCCTGCTGATAGAAATATATCATTTGGCTTCGAATCATTTTGAAGCACGTTCTGTGTCTCAGGTATAGAGAAAGAAATCTCCACTGCTTTCCAAATCACTCAAATGCACAATATTATACTGCATTAGTTCTTAGCAACTTATTTGCCAAAAATTCAACTGATATCGATCCAAAACCACCGTATTCACATAATTTGGCTTCACGCGACTTCTGGCTATATAGCACACTGAAAAACCGAATTCGCCGTTCAATACGATTGCGAAGATAAAAACCGAATCGAAGCAGGTTCTGAAGACTAACTGAAAAAAAAATTTTATCGAACAGGGATTACTATGAAGGAGCTGAAACTGATTTGGACGTGTAAATAAAGAACCGATATGAGTTTGATTTATACAAACAAATTCACCTTACTTTTAAATTATATAGTATATGACATGCTCGAACATTCTTTCACGATCAATAAATTCACAAGAACCATCATAACTAAATTTTGGAGATTTGTAGTAAAGACTAATTTGGCTAGAGTCTTTTGGATTATATGGCTAACGTTATTCAACAAAGTAAACTTAGAAAGAAATAAAACACTTGCATAAATTATTTTACCGTTCCTACGACAGTCGGGTAATCGAAACGTACCGCGATTATTATCTGGCTAAAGCCTAAACAAGGTAACGTAAAGCAACGTTCTTCCCAACTGCTACAACAACAATAAAAGCAGATCTTTTTTGTTCTTGAGCGATGAAAAAAATATATCTACAAGAGATGATTTTCCTTCGACATGCCATACTAAGTGGCAAATCAAACAAGCAACTGTTATAAATGTAATAAACAGACTTGATAGGTGGAAAGAGGTTATGAGGTTTCCGCATAAGGAAACCCGTTGTTGATTTCACACGCACTTCTAAACGGATTTAAATATGCGTATAATAAAACTGTAGAGAGATTATAAGAAGCACTAATGTTCTTAGTAAAATCAATAATTAAGGAATTTTAATCATTTCAAAGAGTCGATTTTTCTTGTGTATATCGATAGTAATTATTTTTAAATAATTATTCGAAAAATTCGAAATTGATCCGGCAAATAGTCTAGGGGATATGAGGTTATCAATATTGTATCATTTTTTTTAAGAAAGGGGGTAAATGGCTCGCAAAGCTTTAATGTTTTTTATCCTAACCCTATTTTAAGATTCAACTTGAAGTTTTCACACGACCTTCATAGATATATTTGATGGGAAGGATACGATTTTTGATAATAACTTCGATTTTTGAAGCTACTTTGAAATCTTATTTAAAAAAAGAAAACTATTTTAATATTTTCAATAGTTCCGGAGATATGAGATTACAAATATTGTAAGAAGAAACTTAGGGGATAGAAGCTCCGAAACCTGTGTTTTCCGAACTCTGTTTTATGAGTCAACTTATATTCAAAGGAACGGGTACGATTTTGATAAACACTTTTTAAGCCAATTTGAAATCTTATTTTTAAAAAACTACCATTGTGTCAAAAATCTAAATTCTATCTAGTTCTTAGATCATTACTTGTATTCCTTTATAGTAATAATAAAGTTTTTTGATTTTTGGATTTGTGATCGTTTTAAGCAGAAAAGTCTTCCTCGCCAACAGATAACTTCTTTCCGAGATTTCCCTGGAAATCAGCCACGGAATCAAGGGAATACAAATTTTTCAAAAAATCGCTGATTATTGAATAATATTAAATTATGAAAATATTCTTCAAGACAAAGGAAAATGCGCCTTGTTTCTGACTTGAAAGTGAATATAACACCGTAAAATTGGAGACCAGCTTGTGGACCGTCTAAGAGTTTTAAATTTCCCCATAAGAGAATCTGTGATACCAGATAAGAACATAATAAAGACAGGAACATCAAATTTAAATCTGGTAAGCGGTTTCCAATTTTAAAAAATATATTTTTATTCTTAGTCGAAAGCTGGTTTTATTTTCGAAAACCTTTGAGAAATTTTGTTGATTTACTTTTTCCTTTTTTAGGGTAGAAATATATGACAGCATTAAATTGCAGCTACTAGACTAAATATTTAAAGTTTAGTTACTTAATACATTTACTACATTTAGTAGTTTTTAATATTTGTCTTCAAAAATTTTAGTTAGACTCAGGGTTAGTAACCATTATTATTTGTCGAATAAAATTTTAGACTCATCATGCTTCAAATATATTTTTACAAGCTGTCTTATTGAAAATCAAATATTTTTTAAAAACTTTCTTATTTAGAAAAACCTTAATACTGGATTAAAATAAGTTTAAAAATAGAATAAATTAGTTTAAAAGTAAAATTTTGGAAATTAAGAAATTTCAAAAAACGCACTTATCTTCAGAACTATTTAAAATAAATTGTATGACAAATTTTAAAATATATGACATTTTTTAAACAAAATTTATTTTATTTCTAAAAAAATTAGGCAACAAAATATTTATGAGAAAAAATGTACATAAATAATCACACCAAATTTCCCAAAAATCACTTTAAATCCAAAAATTTAATTTTTATACTGTTTTGTCGTTTTAAGAACTTTATTCACCTCAAATAATGCAGAATATCATATCAGGACCTTAGCTAAATTATACATCGCTTATACGCCTTAATGTGTGCAACGCTAAGTCAACTCATTATTTTATAAAAACCATGAGGTATAAGTAACGATATCCTATAAATACACCATGATATTTGGTCTGAAAGTTTTATTTGGTTACTTCTAGATAAAAACTTTCAAGACATAAAACACGATCCTTTATAATTTGTAAATGTTCTATAAGCCTTAAGATATGTAACGCTAAATCAAGTCAACACAAAACTACAAAATATGAGATGATAAATTTTCGAAAATTTTATTTTGTTATTTCCGGCAGATATTTCATTATATTTTTGTCTGAGGCATCAACTGATTAAAAAATGTGCAGTTCTTGCCTTAAGAATATACTTAATTTAAGTGGTTAGCAAATCAAGCATGTACATGTATTTCAATAAAAGCAAAGCAGCTGGGTACGACTAAAATATTCAAAGGTAGGAATTTCTCTAAGGAAATTTAAAACTTTCTTAATATGCAAGACAAACTTGTTTCTCCGAAGAAATGGAAATCAATTTGATCAAACAATTAGTTAAAAATGATGATAATATCTTACGAAGATTTGAGCACAATATTTTCATCAAAAACCCACGAAGAGTGTTGTTAAGTGAAGAAAAATTCATATCCACAAAAACTTCGCTTCGAGCTCAAAAACACATTTTAGACCTCCACACTTAAGAATTTATACACCTCAAAATATGTTATCCGCCTACCATTTCACATTTTATGCCGATATTTAAACAAACAGCCGATAAAAATTCTAAATTCATCATTTGTAAAAGCAAAACACAATAAAAATCGAACTATTCACACTCAGCGTATATTACGGTACCAAAAAATACGCCACTATTACAGACTACAATTCAACTACTATTTACCGGTCTGAGGCCGCGTTCTGCCTTTGTTCGGCTGGCTGACTGGCTTGGGTCGCTGGACCGCTGGCACTGTCCTGTCTGAAGTTGTTCGAATTCGACCAAACGCCTTGCTATCTACAAAACCAATGACAGCCGTTGCAGCGCGTGCGTTATGAAGAAAGCTCGGTCGCAGCCGGCGAACAAACAAAAACAAACAACACAGCGGTGCAAATTAAGCGCATAAGCAAACGAACAAACAAACTGACGCACGAAAGAGGCAACGCGGCAAAGGCTGAGACGACAGGACGATATACATTCATATACTTTGCAGAAATCGCAGCGCCATGTGACGTTCGGTGGCAGACGAAGTTGCGTGCAGACAAAATGGATGAAGTTCATATTGGAGCTGATGCTAGCGCACATACGGACAATACAGTGCGATAACTTTGGTATGGCAAGGCTGCAAAGTAACAGCAACAGGATGTTAGAAGAGCGGCGTGACAGTGTGACAGCGTGCAGTAACAGCCAACGGGTTCGTGCGGACTGCAACAGCTGCAATCGGCCAGCTGTTAGCTTATGGCAGTCAGCCAGTTAGCGAAGGAAGCGAAAGTGCTATCAGCTGAGAGCGTTGCGCTGTTCAATATCACATATGGCGGTCGGTATGTACATAGCGTAACAGTCGCGTGAGGACTTTTGATGAGATAATCAAGTAGCAGAGCATAGAGTTTGTGCCGAAACAGCTGAGCGAGTTGCATACAATAGAAAGTATGGGAAAATAAGTATACCATTTTTATGTGCATACAAAATGCTAGAAGTCTTTTGAAAAATAGTATTTGAAAGATCTGCTTGAAATTTGTATAAACTTAAGGAAAGGAGATAAAATTCTCGAAAACAATATTTCAAGAAATTTAAGATTTTAATGATATCCAGTTATCATAGACATTCAAGAGCCGCTATATCGGTTTCCTGTTTTATGTCCAGTCAAATAATACTCTTAAGGCTCAAAATCAGCTCTTAACACCACCCTGAATTTGTTTTTTTTTGAATGTTAGTCGTCGGTAAGCTCACTAAATTTGTGTGTTTTGTTGATATTTAATCTGTTTATGGAAAGGTTAGACCCTTAGTGGAACTACATTATCTTCTGTCGATCGTTTACGTATGTTTCACAAGTTCAGTTTGATCATTAATTGACTATGCACTTTTATGCTATAGTGGTCCGAACTGAACAATTTGTTCCAAGATTGTAGCGTTGCCTTAAGCTATAATATATGGCAAGTATCGTGAAGATATCTCGTTGAATAAAAAAGTTTTCCCTCCAAGAACTCGATTTTAATATTTTAATCGTTTAGTTTGCATTATACTACAGTGGTTCCATCTCCACTATATATTCGGAGATTGTGACCTTACCTTGGGCAATAGTCCGTGCAAAATGTCATAAAGATATATTGTCAAATAAAAAAATTGTCCATACAAGAACTCGATTTTGATCCTTCAGTTTGTTTGACAGCTATATGGTACAGCGACAACTGATTGGCTTCTTTAGAAGAAAAAAACGTGTGCAAAAGTCGACAACCCTAATACAATTTTTATTTAGTAAACCACCCACGCAAATTTAGTAAGTATATACATACATACAATTACAGAGTGAAAGCTGTATGCATTTGCTTCCAATTCTCATGTAATCAACTCTCACTGTTACAATGTAAATGCGCTCTCTCATCTATGTAATCTCAGCTAGCAGCGTGTTAGCTGCCACCTCTCTCTGGCTCAGCTGTTTTGTAATGCACTATGTAATCGTAGAAACTGCTCTCTCTCTCATGTTTGTAGACATTTAGCAAATTAACATGCCATAAGGGTAAATAAATCGATAGCAAAATTGCGAGACGGAAACTTTTAAATAAAAAAATAGAATTTTTAGTAATAAAAATGATTCTGTAATAAAAAAAAATCAACTAAGTACCCTGCTCGCTCTCTCGTTTCTTCACAACACACCGTTTCTTCATGGAAACCTAACTGCTCTACAATTTCAGCTCTCTTGCGGCTTCTTGACTTACAGTTACAAGCATAGTTATGTGGCTAATAAACATTTTATGGCCAAACACAAACTCTGCACGCTCTCACCGCTGTACATATGTACACATTTATATATGTCTATACTAAGCGCTTGCAGTGTGCCGGGAGAGCAGTATTCATGTGTCCTAAGCTTTTCTTGCGTTGCCTGCTGTAACTGCATATTGGCAAAGCGATGTGTATCCACCAGAATGTTTGTGCTCGTCGTAATAACAAGTTTGACAGCTGTTTTGCTACTTTGTGCGACTCTAGAATCTTCACGGCGAACTTCTCCATTTGCCCAGTGCGTCTGTGTGTTTGTGCATGTAATATATATTTACTCTGATAATATAATATTTAAAGCGAGTTTGTTTTAGCTTTACTCTTAAACGTTTTTCTGCCAATATGAGCAACTGCTTTTTATCGTTTTGAACATGCATACATACATACACTTTTTCCGGCATTAAGTAAGAATTTGTAGTTACGGCATTTTATGTTCAAGTTGAAAACCTGCTTGATGCTATTGTCACATAGATACTGTATATATACATACAGTGCCATGTATGAAGATATATAGTTGCACTAAGGTGAATACATATATATATAATTGTGCCTAGTATTACAAATCGGCTAGTTATGCACCGCAGTGCTGGAGATGAAGCTGAAATTCGATTATATTACGAGAGTCACAAAAAGGCAGTGTTGCTTTTTGAGATCGTTATATTTTCCGTAGCATCCTTTGTTGTGCCTTTTTGTCTTTTTCAAGGTTAGCTAAGGTCAAGTCAGAAAGTAAGGAGCAATACCTTTCAAAAACCTTAGACTTTTATAAGAAATTACTCAATTTTCGTTTTCTATCGGTCAGAAAAATTTAGTGTGACCCTGTGAGGACCTCGACACTTTCCACAAGATTACTTTTCAATGCCATTGAATAATATTTTTGCCTACTGAATTTCAAAACATCTACACAATACGGCAAAGTCGAATTTATTTTCGGTTATCAGTTTTGGTTAGGTTGTACTAGCCGACTGTCACGCCATACATAGACCAACTCACCCATAGTAAAACCGGTTGGAGGTTCAGTTTAATTTGAGCTGAACTATTCGTCATACAAGACGTCAACCCTACTTGCGAACTCTAAGAGCGACTTGATATCTTAATTTGATACTTCTTCTAGTCCCCTGAAATGCGAAGCTTTTAGATAGAGCTGGACAGAGGCATAGGAAACATTTTTCTAAGATCCCTCATATTCAGGGAAGACAAATTTGGGTTTTTTAGTCGAGGTCTATTATTTTTGGATTTTGGAAGCCTTTTCTAAAATCCTTCATATTCATACAAGACAAGTTAAGGCTTTTTCGTCGTGGAGAAGTCTTTTTTTCGGGTTTTGGAACCTTTTATAAGAAACTCCAGGTTCAAGGCAGACAAATTTACATTTTGGTCGACGAAAGGTCTAAAGGTAATTTGGAGAAAAAGTGCCTCCAATTAATTTTGTTGTATAATAACACACACACACAGCTTTCGATAAACTATAATTTATTTGCTTAATAAATAAAACAAAAAACTCTATGTTGCAAAATTATTATATGAGATCCTAGATTAC
The DNA here is from genome assembly GCF_016617805.1 of Bactrocera tryoni. NCBI lineage: Eukaryota > Metazoa > Arthropoda > Insecta > Diptera > Tephritidae > Bactrocera > Bactrocera tryoni. The sequence goes on along the minus strand of NC_052500.1, from coordinate 80,366,758 downwards.
GAAACACCTCAGCCAGTCTCAGTCAGTCAATCTTTTTATAAAGTTCACAGCTTAACATATTCCTGGCACCTCTTTATCTCACATTACCGACTATTTACCTCCATAGGCATGAAAGGTCAAATAAAAAACATTACAGAAATCGCCAAAGCAACACGAAGAAGATAATTAAGAAAACACTATGCACAGAATATAAAAGAGTGCGAGGGACGGAAGCCGGGGAAAAAACTTGGCGCGAATCAAAGAGAAGCGTGTGAAAATTGGCTTAAGATATATTGGTGTTGGTGTTGGCAGCTGTCAACTGCAGGCATTTGATGGATCCTTATAGCCGCCAGCCAACGAGGAGAAGCGGCGGAATTATTAAAGGGTACAACAACACAGCTACCAAAGCCAAGTGTAAAAGCGTTTGTCAGTAGGCGTAGTGCGGTATATATGTGTGGTAGACAACAATTGCTCCTCATTAAAGCGAGAACTCGATTTGTGTTGGTACTACTTTTTGTGCCTTTCAACGTTCTATTCAAATCGGCACAGTAACTTTTTTATTACTTTTCTACTAGAACTGCCGCAGCCTGTTAGACTTGGAATTGCAATGTCAGCTTTGCTAAATTAAAATGCTTTCGCTGCCTTTTTGTGCCTTTTTATTGTAATTTTCTAAGCTTATGTCAAGCATAAATTTGATGGAACAGCAGAAGGCAAAAAAAGAGGGGAAAAAATAATAAACGATAAACGCAAATTTGCGAGATTTCTTAATTTATGACAAAGTGATTTCTCTTGGTGCCAATGCCCTGCCCATTCGCACAAACATTCATACATAGAATTGATTTGAAGTGGTACAGTGGGCTATTAGTAGCGAAAGTGTCATGTCAAAGTGCCATAATTTTATTGCTGGCTCGAATATTTATCAACGAAAGAAATGTGAAATATTGTTTATGCTAAAGTTTAAGGGAAATGTGGTTGTCACTTCTCAGTCACGAAATGTTGAGTTCATAAAGAAAAATATCAAATGTCAAAATCAAAATTGGTAAATGTATGACAGCTGTCAAAAAAATGCATAACTTTATCAACTGTCTAATATATGGGTCAGTTTGTATGACAGCTATATGCTACCGTGGCCCGATCTTAACAATACGTTGGGGAATTAAGCGTTGCCTTCGACAGTAATCTCTGTCACATTTCGCGAAAATAATTTACAAAATAAAAAAGTTTTCCACACAGCAACTTCATTTTTATAGATCAGTTTGTATGGCAGCTATAAGCAATAGTAGACCGATATCAATGATTTCGATAAATAAGCGGCTTCTTGGGGAGAAGAGGGCATATGCGAAATTTCGGAACGATATCTCAAAAACTGTTCTGCATGTAAATAGTAGCATAAACGATTATAACAACTCTATCCACATTTTAGCCAGGACAACACCACTGTTCCGCAGCGCCCATAAGTACACAAACACCCTCAACTTTTGCCGGCACGGCTGGTTGAATGCTTTGTAATGGGAGTGGCGGTGGCAGCAATTGTTTTTCTTGATTGGCACACGAACTTTATGCCGACTCGCAAGTGGCTTTAATGCTCGTTTTCTTGGCTTGCCAACGCCATGTTCGTCAACGGGCCCGCAGGTGGGGGGGACAACTATCGGTACTACCGCTTGGAACGTGCGAGGTAATTTAGTATCGAGTACATTTACCTCTATGCCAATGCATACAAAAATATCTAACGTCCCACACACACACAAACACACCGCGTAGAGAAAGCATTTAAGTGTTTGCTAGGTATGTGTGTGTCGGTGTGTATTTAAATTTGCACCCAGTCATATATTTGGTGTAAGCAGATCTAAGCGTTTATTTGTTACGCGCTGATTGAAGGACATTTCCTGAAATGATTTCATTTGGTTCCATAAATGTTTGCGCACACCGAAGCCAAAGGTTCACCAAAGCGCCTTCGTACACCCACACACACACACACAAGTATAGAGTATAACACGGTTATTTGTTCTTTTGCATGACTTTAGTTAATTTAAGATTTGAATATTGAATTGCTTCATGTATGGGTGTGTGTGTGTGTGCGGTTGCACTCGTTGTAGCTGTGCAAGATGTGCGAAAAAGGCAATTACAACAAAATTGGGAAGAAAAATCAATAATGTGTGCGCGCGCGGCAAGTGTCAGTCGTATTTTAAATTGAATTATTTATGCAAAGTAATTGAAATTTGAAATGTGCGCTTTTTTCCAATTTAGATTAGTTGAATTGTCACATTGCAGTGACACCGATGAATGTGTGTATGTGTGCAAGTATGGGTGTGCGTGTGTGCTTGCACTAATTTATATTTACTGCCATCGAGCGCTATAAATATTATATGACAATTTCACTTAATTAACTGAAATATCAGTTATTTGATATGAAGTCTCAGTTCACAAGGCTTGAAAGCTTAGTTAGGCAGTTGCACGTGATTTAGGTATGATTTGACAGTAAATGGTGTATGGAATTTTAACATTAACTGTATGTCCATGCCATTTCTATCGTACAATTCTCGCAAAATTTTCAATTAGTAGACCTTTTCTAGAGATTACCAAATGGAAATCTTCAATAACTCTCCACAAAGTTCCGCCAAATTTCAGCATCAAAATCAATATTTTAATAAATTTAATTTTAATTATCTCTCTAAAGATTGATCTCAAGCATATAAACAATGTGGTGACATAATGAAAATATAGTCATCATATTCCATATCTGACTTAAAACTTTACGAACAACTCTGTGAAGGGCGTAATTTTTAATATATTATGGTACAGCCACTATAATGAGAAGAACTGCATTTTGAAAGGCTTCAATAACTTTAAATTTTTGGAATTAGCTGAATTTGGGGTAATTTGAATTCTATACGACCAGATCGCTCTAAGTATTGCCTTACATATGAGGAGCTTGTTTTTTAGACTGAGGAGAAAGCTTGATCTGCGGAGCCAGTAAAGCTGTGCAAATATTAACCTGAACTCCTGATTTTCACGTAACTCACCATGTAAGGCCACTTATGGACATACATTTCTACCTGAAAGTACTCTCTATTTTTATGGATTTCTCAGTATTAAGCTCAAAGTTCCATTTCGTAAATCACGGTTTGTCAGAGTTATTATTAGAGTTTCCTGTAGATGGCAAAAAATTATTTGGGGCATACATTTTTGCCATTTTTTGTTGTTGTAACGTCAGAAAGTATTCCCCAAAATAATATCGAGGAATACTGCCCAATTTGCAGTCCTAGGTCAAGAAAAAATATAAACCCATTTCGATTACGTAGAATCTACCATCGTATGCACTGCTCTTTGACGCGTCTTTGCCTTCAATCTAGTAAAATATTATGATAGCTTGGAGTAATTTTAAGGTGTTAGCAGTTCATGGAGATTCTAAAGTGTAAAATGCTTTCGAATGTTAATGTTACTTAGTCAAACTGCACACCCAAAACCACATCTAAGAAAATATTTTTGTATTCTTCTTTTCTCAAGACTTTATTTTTCTTTTTTAAAACTTTGAACAGCGTTTTTTCGAATCAGATAATTGTCGCTCAATAAAAAATTCAGCATGGCGCGTTTTATCTTTGGATTGGACCGAAAAAGTTTTGATTTTGAATAAAAGTAAAAAAGATATCATTAGAGTCTAATTTGCCCTAACCCATTCGTTGATTTACGAAACCTACTGCCAAAATTTTTATATTTTTTTCTGGGTCTACCACTATCTCTGTGAGTTTACCAAAATATAGTGTGAAGTCCATAGTTTTATTATTTCGATAATGAGAAATAGATTCATTACCACAATGCTAAATGCACAAGATCATATGTGAAACCTGGCTAAACAGCCAAATCAACGATAAAGCAAACGAATTTGGTGGAATCAGAAGGGCATGCTGAGTTATGAGCTCTTATATCTCGGTAAAATCATTAATAGGTATGCTACCGGCAACGACCCCTCAAATCGAAGCGAGCAATTGCCGAAAACCACTCGAAATTTGCGACTCGATACGACTCAATAATCGTTCATCATGACAACTCTCAGACTCATCTTGCAATACCTATTAAAAGCTAGTCAGAAACTAGCGGCTGAGAAGTTTTATCTCACCCACCTTACAGCTCAGATCAGACCTTGCGCTATTTAATTGCCATTTATTCTGGTCGTTGCTTAACGCGGTCACTGCAATGCGGTTTACACTAGACGAGGGTATCAAAAATTAATTTCATTCATTCTTGATCGTCAAGCAGGCCCAGTTTTTTGGGATGGAGTTCACAAATTGCCAGAAAGATGCGAAAAGTCATAGTTTCTCATAGGTAATACTTTGAATAATATTATCGTCCATGTCTACATTAAATAAAAAAAAAGTTCCTACATGCCCCTTTGAGTTCCCATAACCTTTCAGTTTCTGATCGAACTCATAAAAATGAAGGAGGAGATTGAGTCCCATAGAATATATGATATATGACCACTTTTCATGAATCGATCGATTTCAGTACAGACAAAGTTCTCAGTAATTTCACAACGACTCAAATAATGTTTAGAGTAAAATTTTTGGTGAAATTTTGTGTGAATAGACTGAGTTATGAAAAAGCATGCTATAAGAAAGAATGGATGTTGGTATATTTTATCAGAGTTAAAAGGTTTATCTCAATAATTTTTAGTATCATATGTATGAGCTGACTCGCGAAATGATTCAGAATATTAATTTTTTGAGGAATGGTTTATCAATATAAAAATGTAAGCTTGGCTTTAAAATATTGATTTTTATCCTATCAAACTTAAACCAAATGGACAGAAATTCCAGTAATATAGAAAGGGTAGATATAATACTTGGTCTAAGATTAAAAATATAGATGTTTATATTAGGGTGTGTCAGAAAAACGAATATTTTTTTCGATTCGTATTCTAAGAAATAGGTCCGATTTATAATGATTTCTTCTTAGAGATGTTTTAGAATCTAGTTTTCAGAATACCAAGCAAAATGCAAATTTCAAATTTTTGATCCACCTTAATATATGTATTTCTATACCTATATACCTATAACTTTAAAATTAAAATAAACAAATATTTAATGTAGGTTTGTATTTACAACTTACTGTCTCTTCACTGGATCACTTCACATAGAAATCATTTTACAGTTTGCAATGTGTGGTTGCAAGGAAGCTTATCAGAATTCACTTTGAAATTTCACCGTAATTAATTGAGACACTACTCTCTACATATAAATGCGATAATTATCATCACTAAGGCTTACACAGCAGCGGTAATCATTAACATAAAAATCGTTAAAGAATCGAGATGTTAATTTAGACAAAAAAAATATTGATAAACTGCATTAAAAATCTACACTTTTAAGCGTTGTATGAGATTTTCGAAAAATTCACTTTCAAGGATTTTTTTCTAGTATTTCAAATTTTTCACTGTTAACTTGTCCAAAACCAATGCCTTAAATGTAAGCGCTAAATTTTATACGCCTTTCCAAACAACACACTATTTTTGGTCTAAGCCTCGATTTAATTTCACTCTAATCGCTTTTTTGTTGTTTCTTCGAAAATTCACTACAAAATAATTTCGCACGCACACCAAAAATATCAACGAAGACGATGACGATAACGACTACGACGACGACCTCACAATTTCGCGCACAACGCCAGACTACAACGAATGTTAGCGTTACTAAAGCAACTCGCAACTCAGCGCTGGCCCACTGACGGCCGCGGCGAACACGGCACTTGAGCGGCGCAGCTTCCAGCAGTCACACGCACATAAAAACCAGCAAAAGCGTTGTGCAAAATTCGCTAAACAGCGAGCAGCTGAGGCAGCGCATTCAAATGATGCGCTTTACATGCGTCGCGTTTGTTATTGCTGTTATTGCTGTCGTTGTTGTATTTACAAATTTCGTTTCGTATCGACAACGCTGCAGCTGCTTAGGCTTTCGTGCTTTTGCAACGCTCGAGCGTTAAGCTTTTCTATTTCGATTTGGTGGTTGTTGTTATTGTTTTAGTTTGCGCTTACCGGCTCACTCTCGTATATTATGTATTTTATTTTTTTATCGCATTTAATTGAGCAGATGCTTTTGTCAGACTTCACTGCACATTTCCAGCGCCGATCGACATATCGACCCAGCGACTCAGTTTCCACAATGCCACATCAAAGGAGGGGGACGCGCGCGTCAACGTCAGCGCAGAGTGCAAAAGTGACGCTGGCAACAAGACGAATGCAATGTAGCGCTTGACCGCTAGCGACAGAGAGTACACCGAATAGAGCGCTTGAGAGAGTTTCGCGAGCGCAAAGAATTTCGCACTGCTCAGCTTTTTTGTGTGTGTGTGTTTGCGTGTGAATATATGTGTGCAACGATCGAATTAGTAGCCGCAATAATTTTGCCATACCACCTTTGCACTAAACAAACGCTACTAAAACGCATTGTTGTTGCTTTTGTTTACATCTTGCTTGTTTATTCGTGCTCTATAGCCATACAATCGGCGCTCTCACGTCGAAAAAGAATCTAAAAAATCATTAAAGATTAACACCAGCAAACACTTCGGCGCACACTCGCACGCATGGCCGCACAAACCCAGTGGCGGCAAATAAAACAACAACAAGGCAACAAACAAACAAACACTTTTTGCGTCTGCTAAGCGACCGAACCGATTGGTGTGCCACCTCACACGTCCACGTACAACTGGCGAATGATGCGTCTACTGGGGTTGGGGCATGTTGGCCCTCGGCTCTTGGCTGCTGGCAGGTGAGCGTCAGCACAGCGGCAAAAGTGGAAATAGCAGTCCAAAACCAGCTTGCTACAAACAACTAAGAAAAAACACTATTTGCTGTCGCAACTAAAGCCAGCGCACACTCATGTGCCACACACACGTAGGAGCGCGCCGCAGCGCTGCAAGCTTTCGCATAAGCGTCAGCAAACCCAAACGTCAGCCAAATAGTACACAGTAACTTTGGCATTCTGTCGTTCACTCGGTTGTTCGGTCTGTTGTGTTGTCGGCCGTTGTCTTGGTGGAGGCACGCGTTTTATGCACTACAACAAACACTTGTTAAAGTTTACTATGTTTCTCTGTGCTTCAATCAGTTTTTGCAGGCAGTCAGTCGCATACTCAACAAACACACACCAGCATGTGGGCTCAGCTTCGTGCTCTGTCAGTCGTTGTCGCTGTTTGTCAGTCGCTTTGGCCTACTGGCTTACGTCTGCCCTATGCATCACGCCGTGCCACGCTTCTTCCGTTTGCGGTCTAACTTCGCTGCTCATAGTCTTGCTTCCATTGCTTACACGGCAGCGCACCGCAATTGTTGTGTCGACGTCACACATTTTGTTTGTGACTGTAGGCGTCATGGCTTGCTCTCAATGTAGTTGCTGAGAGCGCACACCCAACGAAAAAGATTGCCGACATAGTAAGCGAAATAAAAAACAATAAAATGTTTTGAGCTTGTAGAACTAAGATGTGAAGTAAATTAGGAAATGAAAGATTAGTCCAAACACTAGAGAAATGTCTAGAAATGTCGAAGTCTAATCGACAGTCCTCCAAATGAACTGGATACTAAGAACCCGTTCGAAAGAATGGAAAAACGCAACAATCGGTACCAAGGTTATGGCGCCTGTAGTTTGGGATGTGCCTTAAATAATTTTTATTGGCTACATTGAAAAATTAAGGACCACCAACTGCGACTATAACATAACGTTATTGGATCGTTTGAGGACGAAATCACAGAAAAACGGTCGCATTTGAAGAAAAAGAAACTGCGATTTCGCCAAGAAAATGCACCGTATCTGAAGTCAAAAAGTCATGAATTGGGTCGAATTGCTTTTGTCTCCACCGTATTCTCCAGATGTGGCCCCCAGTGACTATTTCCTCTTATCCAATTCTCAAAAGAATACTCGGTGGAAAGAATGGAAAGAAATTTTCGTCGAATGAAGAAGTGATCGCCAAAACTGAAGCCTATTTTGAAGCAAATGACAAATTGTACTACAAAAATGAAATTTACCTTTTCTATAAAAATGTGGTTTACTATGGTAGGCCGGGGACTGACCTGTTATCTGTTATCCGACCACAACTTCGAAGTGGTCATAAAGAGCAATTAACCGCAAATACCTCAGCCCTAAATGTTCCGACGAGGCTCCCATTGGTATGATAAGATAGACTATCACGAAAAATACTTATTGATAGGACTTCAAGGTAAACCACTATGAAAGAAAAGCATTGCTATGTTATATTATATATATTTTTCATTAGATATCCCAAAAACTTATAACTTATCAAATAAGCGCTCATAAGCTTTTCTGCTGACAGGCGGACATGCTTGAAAAGTTTAAACTGGTCACCTCATTACACTACCTTACATTTTAGGCACTCACTCTCTCTTTAGCTTGCTCTCCTCAATGGTCCGCAGCGAAGCAACCTATCCACTCAATGCATTTGTTGGCAGTTCCACATACACACACACCTAACCCTTGACAATTCAAAATCCCGCACATTTGGCGCTCTCTTCAGCCCAACCGTTAAGTTAAGCAAACTAACAACAACAGCAAAACCAATTGACATTTACGGCTGCCGCTTCGCTGCACAAACATTCGCAAGCATCGCGCTGAAGAACATATAAACACATAAAAGTACATGAAAGCGCAAACCGGCTGTCAAAAAGGTTTTCATTTGGTATACATGATAAGGGCAAATGCATGAATGTGCAAGGAGAACGAAGGAAGATAATATATAAACTTCCTTAAATAATTTAAATGTATCTCTCTCTCATTTCTAATAACTAACATATACATATTTACATACATATATTGGAGTGGACTTTGTAGGTCTAACATTTTCTACTTTTCTTTGGGGACTTGTTTCTCTCTCAAACATTTGCAGAAAAATGTGCAGTGAGCGCCAAATATCATAAACATGCATACGAGTATGAGTACCAAGTGATGTGCTCTCTGGCTTTGAAAGCAAAATAAAATGAATTTGTTGCCACCAAACCAATTGGCATTCATACCAACAGTTCGAACAGGTTCGGCATGGACATATTGTATACCCTTCAAGTAGTATTAAAGTACAATATAAATAGGCATTTGTTTTTGAAAAAAACACATATTCAGGTATTTTGACACAAATCTTTATTGCGACCTTCAAAATAAGCTTCTGAGCAAATACAAACATGTCAACGCTTAATCCAATTTTCGATACTTTTATATGCTTTGCTTTGGCTGAGCTTCAGTGCCTTCAGCTAATTTTGATTTTTTCGTTTTGGATATTCACGAATCTACGATCGCCTCCAGCGATGATGAGTTTGATTAAAGTGGGCTCACATTTACTTTGACAAGCATCTCCTTCGCGACTTTGACGTCCTTTTTGCAAAAGATTCACATATTTTAGTATGAGTCTAACAATGTCATACTTCACATCCAAAATATTAACCAAAATGCGTTGAGTTGATTCATTAGAGAAAGAAAGAGAGCGAGAGACATTGCACTCTTTATTAATGTATATTGCTGATGGAAAGCTTTATATTAATGTACAGTGAAGAACAACAAACTGGAGCCCGTTACGCTTCAGGTTGGTTAGAATTTAAAATTTAAAACTTAATGGTTTCTTACCAGTTTGAGCTTTTCTTGTTTGAACACACTTGAGACCCAACATTCATTACTGGATAATATTCAACCTAATAGACTATGTACGTCCAGCACGCAGTGAAGAACATAAAGCAGGCGTAGCTGAGAGTGTACCGTGAAGAGTCGATTCGGCGACGTTCGCATCAACTCGGATTGACGTTTGGAACGACCTGGTGCATTTTACGTCGAGATCTTAAATTGAAAGTATACAAAATACAGCTTGTGCAAGAACTCGGTCGACCTTCCCAAGCCACACCGCTTCTATGGGCTCCGGAAAAGTTCCAAGAAAATCAGCGATAAGACCCATTTCTGGCTCAATAGATATGTCAATAAGCAAAATTGTCACATTTGGCACAGAGCTACTTGAAGAAATTCAAGAGCTTCCATATCGGCCAAAAAAAAAAACGGTTTGTGGGCCGGTGGAATCATCGGTCCATATTTCTTCAAATGTGAGAACGTAAACATCAATTTCGACCGTTATCGCACCATGATAACAGACTATTTGATGCCAGAAATTGAAGCTCGTGATCTCAGCGACATTTGGTTTCAACAAGAAGGCGCCACTTTCCACAATGAATTTATTGAGAGAATACTTCGGTGAGTAGATACTTTCACATTTTGGGTCGGTCCATTAGAGACCAAGATAGACTTTTTCTGTAGGGATATGTAAAATCTAAAGTTTATGTAGACAATTCCTCTTCAATTCAGGCCTGGAATCAAAAAATCACTCATGTCAGTCGCCAATTACCACTCAAAATGCTCCAACGAGTCATTGAAAATTGGACTCAACCGGTGGACCATCCGAGACGAAGCCGCGGCCAACATTTGAAAGAGATAATTTTCAAAAAATAAATGTTCTTTAGTATGATAACAAACATTACCTATTAAATTTGAAGTTTCTATGTTTTTTCTTTAAAAAAGTAGGGAACCTCAAAACCGATCACCCTTTACATAGCTGTCATACAAATTGAACGATCAAAACCAAGTCGTCGTACAGAAAACATTTTTATTTGACGAGATATCCTCACGAAATTTTAACAAAATTATATTCTAAGGCATCGGTACAATATCCAAAAAAATTCAGATCGGATTACTATAGCATAAAGCTGCCGTACAAACTGAACGATCGAAATGGAGTACTTGTACGAACTTTATTTTATCTCATGAGATATCATTACGAAATTTGGTTGGAATTATTATGGGAGGCATCCGCTATATATTTTCACATAAATTTTGAGGTTATATGGAAAAGAGTGATAACAGAAGTTTTAGTTCTTTTCGTTACCTACAACATTTCCATATAACTTTTTTCTATCAGGCCCGTTTTTGAGCCTTAAAACTGCAACCCCGATCTTCCCAATTCTCTTCACGACCACAGAAGAGATATACGCTCGTCTAATTTCATTAGAGAAATTTTAATTTTTTTATAATTTCTTCGATTTTGATGTATAAATAAATACATGCATACGTATATACTTATCAAAAAACGCGCAGGCATATATGTATATAAATACATTCCTTTACTGTCAAATTTATTGTTTCACTTTAATTGCGTTTATTTTGTAATCTTTTGACGTGACGTTCCTGGCGCTGTACACGAAGAGCAACACCGTCGACCCACCAACAACACCTCAAACATTTTGTCTATCACTCACCTACTGATTGCCCATTTGTAATGCTTTAATCGCATAGAAAACAAATAAACGAAAAATGCAATAATTTTCATTCACTTTCGTGCCTCCACCACACCGCAAACACTTAAACACCTCCCCCGCACCCACAACAAAAACGCACAAATTGTTCTGAAATAAAAGCGTCTACGCTAATAAAAGCTATTTTGGCATTCCTTGCAGCCAGCGCGATTCTCCCACGCGCACGCCTTAAATCAACGGGCGTCCCCCAGCCCCGCAAGCATCCACAATGTGGGCGCGTCAACGCGGTGTCTCTCTAAAATTGTAACGAAAAAGAAATGTACTGCAATGACATTCGACGCTGTGGACGCTGCGCGCGACGATCTGCTATGAACGAATTGTAGATCCACGGCGGCCTGTCACCACGCTCGCGCCGCCCATTCACCACAGTCTCATTTTGTGCGCCCATTGACGAGCAACGGGATTCGACGTACGCGTACGCGTCCAAGCAATTACTACGTAGCGAGTAGTTTTGCGCTTCGTGTTAATACAGCGTTCTTTAAATCTTCAAAATAATTTTCCAAAAAACTAATTCAAATAAAGTGGTTTTGTACATTAAAGTGGTGAATTAAGATATGTTTTAAAAAAAGAAAAAGAGTAATTAAGGAAAGCACCACATATTTGCGGTTATGTGACTCATATTGAATGCCAACGCGTGTCTCTCTCGCTCTTTAACCGCGCAGTGTGTCGTTCCAGTAATCGCGTTCCAACATTGACATCGAACTTTTTGTCTAAAAATTTCTACATACAATTTCTCACAGTGTACGCGCTATGAGCATGCAAGTTTTACGCATTTTTCTTGTTAATATTTGCAACGAATTTTCGTGGTTACACGTGTAGCGCACGATCGTGTTGCTGCAGTAGCATCACCTTCAATTAACCTCTCGATTTTCAGTTGGATTTTTGGCGCTTCACTGCTCGTCGTCGCCGCCTGCTGCTGTCTGAATTACTGTTTGGATATCTGTTTTTGTTTTTCAATTAGATATTGAAGAATCCACTTTATTTGACTTTTTCGCGTTCTTTTCTTCTCGCACAACACGCTTATTCGCCACACACGTTCTCAGTGTGGTGAATATCGTTTATGACCGCTTAATATTTGTATAATGCAAATTTCGGAAAATTTGCTGAGAGTAATTTTCATGCTGTCAACAATCGTCGCAGTGACGGGTACGTACACGCAAACACATATATGTATAACAAAAACACGTCTGCTCATAGCTTATGTCTACGAAAGCAGCGTTTTCTTTGTTGTCCAAGGAAGTGTGCGATCTAGACGCCAGCGAATAAATTTCAACTGCAGCGTTATTACTCATAAGATGAAATTTTCAACGGAAATGTTTATGAGAACTGTTTACTTATGAAAAAGATATACACAGAAATATAGCAAATTATAATTGTCGATATTATAGATGGGCACGTCTTCCGTTAGATTTGACTCATTAGAGTTCTATGAGGCCATATTTGGGTGTTGAAATAAAAATGCACTAATTTCTTAAAAATGACTACAGAATTTCTTCTTTCACTGCGGCAACCTCACACTTTTATCACCAAGTCCGTATATCATACGTGGAAGCAAGCAATAATCATATAGAGTTAAGACCTCTGTACAGTTTTGAACTTGTAGTATGTATCTCATACTTTGTCAATTTGTTTAACCTGAAAACAACCACGGAATTTGTAGACCCATTATCTTTATATGAAGAGTCAATTTTCGATTTTATTAATATCTATAACTATCCATCGCGCTGATATTGTATATCTAAGAATGCTCTCCGTATTTCATAAAATTATGCTGCCTTCGGCAACTTCTCTAAACATTTTCGTACTAAAAGTTTCTGGAGGCTTACTTTTTATATGCTGATATGGTATATTAAGTTGGTATATGGTATATTAACACCTTCGCGGACGTGAATGCTACAGCATTCATTTTCATACTGATGCAAAACGACGAGAATGCTATAGCATTCAAATTTTAAAGCCAATTTTTATTCATTTAATTTTTTACAATCTTAAGTTTTTGTAATTAATACACATTTCATAATAATGACCAATTGGTTCATTAGATACTTTTATATTATTTTATCTTTTCTCCGTGTATTTACAAATTTTCTCACGTCATTCTGGTTGAAAAATATTATCTATATCGTCGTGGATGCTATAGCATTCATTGTATGTAACGGTTAAAATACGATGTTCTGACTACTCTTATAATATATGTCTAATTAGATTTAGGACATTACAACTAGTTTCAAAAATAATTGCCTGTATAATTTTGCAGCTCCCTAAATTTTTTTGCGTCCGCGAACGTGTTGAGTTTGCCTGGATCTTTGTAATGCACAAGAGCAAACGTCGGAGGCACCATAGAGTATATACATACATATGTGTATCATCGTGCGAAGGCCCTTACACGAACCAGTATCTCACTTTTTGAGCTATTGGTCTCAAATTTTGCACATGTCCTTTTGTTATCAAGAAGCTTATTTTTTGTAGGAATCGCCCATATTGGTTAACTATAGCACACTTGTATAACTGCCATACAAACTGACCGATCACACTCAAGTCTTTGTTTGGAAAACTTTTAGTTGATGAGATATATTCATGAAATTTGGCACAGATTATTATCCAAAATATCGTTAGAATTTCCGAATAAATTATTCAGATCGGACTACTAAAGCATATAGCTGCCATACAAACGGATCGATTAAAATCAAGATGACTAACTATTGTAGTTCGGCGCAGCATCTGATCGAAGTTAACAACCTTATACAAGGGAGCTGGTAGTCTATTGAAATTTCAATTATGGATTTACTTTTAACTCAATATGCTCCAAGAACTCTATTCATAAATTAATGGTGATCGCATATTTTGTCTGTTCACCACTTTAATTGAAAAACAATATTCTTACTACCTTATGCGATGTAGTTATTGTATTGTCGTGTGTCTAGACTTTACACAAGATATACATATGTAGAGCCTTGAAAGATCTGACGGCATTTTTGGAAAAACTTTTTCATCCCAGAATACTCCCGAAAGTTTATGTACATATACCGATTGGTGACTGCGAATTGAAATACACCTCTTAGGTGTTCATCATAACTGCGAACCTAACCACGTTCTTTAAAGTAATAGTAGGCACCTCTAACAAGATCATTATGTTCGCCAAATCAAGAACTATGATACGATTATCAAATGACTACTGTTAAAATTTGGTTCCCACAGTGTTCCACAAGTTTAAACTTTTCGTAATTGGATTAGATTTATACCAAGAAAACTTTAAGCTATAGTAAAGTATAACTTTTCTATGCTAAAGTTGATTGTCCTTTGAAGACACACATAGAAGTGATTTAGGGTTCACTACTTTCATTGTAAACAAACTTTCACTTTAACCACGACTTGAAAGCAGTCTGCTTGTAGAGCTACCTTAAGTTATTCGTACCACTTTCATTCAAATATCGACTAATACTATCATTCGTTTCAAATAATCTCTATAAATATCAAAATCTAACCTCGACTAATGAAATTTTGTCACCTGGTCCGCTTCCATACAGATTGTTGTTCGAGCCGATTATTACTGCTCAAGGAACACACACTGCAGATCGTACAACAACAGCGTTTGCATCATTCGCAAAGCGATGATTACGATTACGAACACGAAGATTACGAGCAGTTGCAACAGCAGCAATATGAACAACAACAGCAGCAACAACAAAAGTTACCACACTATGTGGAATTAGCCAAAAGCGATATTGACTATATAAAAAACTACACAAATGAGCACACGCGCTCGAAGAACAAGGATGGACATGAGGAGAATAGCACCGAAGCGGATATATTCGGTGCTGCAATGCAGTTGGGGAACTTCGATAGTGATTCATTTGAAAGTTTGCTTGGGATATTTGATGCAGCAGCTTTCGACACAACAACAACAACTACAACAGAAATGAGTACAACAAGCTTAAGCAGTGCCATCCCACACTCAACCACAACGGCGGCGACTACGATCGCCCTGCAAAGCACACGCGCTGAGAGTGCGATCAGTACAACTCAAAGAGCGCGAACTTCTGCCGTCGTGGATGAGCAACAGAATGTAGAGGTGAGCTCCACAACAATACCGATCCCTGCATCCACGACAATCGCCAGTAGCGTTGGTGATGGTATGGAGAATGTTATGAACGACTTGAAGACCGTGCGCGATCTTTTGTCACTTCCCTGCAGCGGTCAGTTCAATACCGAGTTCTGCTTGAACCGTGGGCGCTGCTTTCGTTATCCCATCGGCAATGATACGATACATTCGTGTATTTGCGCTGATGGCTACATCGGTGAACGTTGCGAATCGAAGAGTATGAACGGTGAGTAGCGGACGTAGTTATGTAAGTAGAAGTTGAAGAAAGAGTAAAAGTTATGTTAGCGCTGAAAAATTAAGGGTTTACTGATGGTACAAAAAGAGCTCATTACAAAAGCTCAATATGAGAGTTTATGATCGATAGTCCCTCAAATGTCGCACATTTTATATCATAGAGACAAAGTTCCCGAAATCTCCTCAGCAAAATTGATGAGTTTTCACAATTTTTTATTTCTCCTTGCAGGTTCCTTCATCCCCTCCATTGCTGGCGCTGGCAAGAAGCAGAAAATACTTATGGCGCGCATCGTCTTCTCCTTCCCCATGCTGGTGGCGCTCTCTGTCATATATATAATGGTTGGCGCAGCGATCGTTTTCAAGCGCCCCATCCCGCCGCCTCACAACACGAAAGAACGTATCGAGCTTTTGCCTGATGACGACGCTGGTGAGCTTATTCTGTTGAATTCGTATCCAGTCGTCGACCAGACAGTTACTTACGCAAGCTTTATGGACTAGTGCAAAGTTATTTGCAGACAAATTTCAAATTCAACATTTTTCTCTCGAAAGAAAGTACTTAAATTATTTGTATATATTATGCTTAGTGCTTTTTAAATGCAACGCAGTAGTTTTGTAGCGCTTTTTCAACACTTTCTTTCACGCACACATACTTAGTTATTGTATATAATTATGCTTAAAGTAAATAATATATTTTAGCTTTATTACCTTAGTAATTTATTCACGCTTCAACTTTCCGCTCGTGTGAAAGTTATTGTTTTCTCTTTTTTCCAATTCTTGGTGAGCTTTAAAGCTTACCACACATACATATACTAGTATGGTAGTGCTTTTTAATAGCTTTAATTTATTATAGTTTGGGGAAAGCGCGCATTCCCATTTAAGTTTTGTTTTTGCCAAATTTGGTTAAAATACCGTTATGCATATATTTTTTTTTGTATTCTAAGCATACTTCACTGAAGCTTCAGTAGAAATTTGTAGTATTTTCTTAAAAATATCAAATATATTTATACATTGCTATGTACTAATAATAATTTTCACTTTTTCACTGCATTTTGCAGTATATTTATGCACATTTATAAATTTCTAAAAAAGATAACGGAAACCGGTTTTCCACATTCGTAAAATGTACTTGTTTTTTACAAAAAAAAAAATAAAATAAAAAATACTAATAACATGAAAAAAAGCTTGGAAGTTGTCTTTCTCTTAAAGTATGCTTTAAAAAGCTCCAAAAAATTAGCTTTTTAAGCTCACTCTAAGGTTACGATAATTTAGGTTTGTAGAAAGTTGCGCAAATATTGATCTAATAAAAATATTTGTCAGAAGCGGATAAGACTGAAAGTTTTGATAAAGGTTTCTTTAGAAAACATCAGATGAGCTTTTGAAGCTCACTTTAAGGTTCCGATAATCATTTAAGGTTTGTGGAAAGGTGCGCAAATATTGATCTAATAAACAAATCGATTAGAAGCGGGTAAGACTGCAAGTTTATATATCAACGAATGAGCTTTTTAAGCTCACTTTAAACTTCTGATTAAAATTTTAGATTTGTAGCAAGTTTTGCTAGTAGTGATTTAATCGAAAAATCGATCAATTGCGGGCGAAAACTTTTTAAGCTCTCTTTAAGACTTTTATATAGATTTTATAGAAGTTTTGATAAAATTTACTTTAGAAAATGTCAGATGAGCTTTTTAAGTTGACTCTACTGTTTTGATGCACACCTTATATTTGTGGAAGTCGCGGCTGAAATCAGCTCTTCAATCTCTATGTAAGTTTACGATAAATTGATATTCGATAGATTTTTGATTTGTGGATAGATTAATTAAACAGATGATTAAACATTGGTAGATAAGGTCAAAAAGCTTAGCCAGCTCAATCTTAACAAAAATGTCTACTATACCTATATATTTTATATATTTTGTGGTCATAACTCGCTAGTCAAGCAGTATCTAGGAATAGCACCAGGCTACTGCATCGTCATACTCGTTCGAGTTCTTGGTCAATGTGGAATCGAGACTCCTGTTTGAATCAGCCTAACCTTCTGATGGAATTGCTGCATAGCATACTCTTGAAACAAGAAAAGTATAGTACCAACATTTTCTGAGATCTGTACTAGAGAAGAAATCTTGGCAGTAGTATACGGACCGTGAATGTAAATCAATTCAGTACGGTCTGGTATCCAGTTAAAGTAGCGTAAACAGAGAATATCCTAGTTTAGAACTAGATTTTCTCTAACACGAAAAAAGTTTGTACAGAGCTTTCTTAATCGAGGATCCATAGTTTAAGGTCATTCACTCATTTTTTTTTAAATATCTAAGAGCTCCCTTATCTATTACACAAACTTTCAACTTTTAAGTTTAAATTAATGAGAAATTGATCAGACAATCAAACTCTATAGCCTCTAAACTCGTTTGATTCAACCAATGAGGCCCGACATGCCAAGATGTTACGCAGCAAATACTCGTGAGTACAACCAAAGCAAAATGAAATATTTGCGAGAGATATTTTTGCAGAAGCTGCAAAGCTCGCTCTCACAAAACGGCACATGTTAAGCACGTGAGTTTGTCGGAACAGCTGGTAAGTCGCCGCGCTGCCTGGTGCTACTCGTGCTGTCGACGTAAAAAGCACGTTATGCCTAACTACCTGGGCTTGGAAAGGGCGAGAAGACAAAACATTTTCTGCTATCTATTGAAAGATACTGTTTTATTTTATTATGCTTGGCAACGAACATCGACCCCTAGAAGGTGGCCTAGTGTAGGGTAGTAGTGATGGAGCACTGTAGCTTTTTGTGAGTGTGGTTGCTGGTGGGAGAGTTTTGAAGTGTTAATGAGAGCGAAGTTTGTTTGTTTGAATTACATATCTGCTTCAACAACAAAATTAGATGTAGTCACTTGCTAAGGGTTGCAAATTTGGAGAAGAACCCTTTCGTTGGTTTTTGTGTGGAATAGAGGGAAAACGTGGGATTGTATGATAAGTTCGAAATAATTTTTGAAGAAAAATATTTACTGTCAACACTTTCGCTAAAAATATATGGATATATTCTGGTATTACCGTTAGAAATGTTAGGTCTGATTCTGTATAACACACTTACATAAAACTAGGACAGACAAGAAAAGCTCAAGATTGACAGATTTCATACTTAATTTGAGAGATTGAAATATATTTCAATGACACGTGGAGAGAATTCTAATGAAGATCAACTATTATGATATAAGAAAAGTGGGCATGAGAAAAAAATTGGAACACATCCTCTGCTTCTGTACGGATTTGCCTAGAACGCGGCTTCGATATTTAGGAGCCTCGCAGTTCAAAGGACGTCCTGCATGAAGTAAGCTTCAGCTTGTTTTAATAATGAACTTTCTTCTGGCATCACTAAGGACCTGTAGGTCTATAAGTGGTCTGACAGCCAGCCAGCGTCACCTAACCTAACCAAACTAATACAAAAGATTAATTTTCTCCGCCTTCGAGACACTGTATGCATCTGTCACGTGGGTGCTACAACTGTATATGATTATTAACTGTATTTAGGGTCACATAGGACCACAAATGTTTGGTTAGCCAGCGAAACAGATAGAGAAAGAGCGCGTTACTGAGAGCAGAGTGTGAGCGACCAGCACAAGGATGGGTGGCTAAATATAGGCAGTTTGTGAAAAAGCTATTTTTGAACCAGCAATTAAACGGATGAGAAAAAACTACCACCCTGGAAGCATTCTGATGATAAAAAACGAGAGAGAGAGAGAGTGTGTGTGTAAAAGAGCGTAGTGTTAATCTTTGAATTAGTAGTATCATAGCAGTAAGAAAGCGAAGGGTGAGAGTAACAAATTTTGGGCATCCCCCAGCAGGTGTTGCTCACAACAACAGTTAAACGCAGGCATATTTGTGTAACTTTACAAAACACCTTGCGCTCCCAACCGGTTGCACGGTGGTATTTTCAGCTGGAAGTCACCGACGGCAACCGACATTGACGACATTGGAAAATTGTTGCCAAGCGCCTCGTCGGCAGAAACAGCTGTTGTGTAAAATGCCCTTATAGCCGGTGTAAGCGATTAGCGGTAGCGGGGCATGTGCAGTTGGAGGTGGTGGAGCGGAAATTAAGCAAACGACACCGGGTTAGACATTGGGGTGGCTCTCAGAGCACATTGCCGGCGAACGCAGTGGGGTTTGACGAGCACGTGATTTCGCTGCCGGTGTACGGGGTAACCGCAGTTGGGTTGAGTGAGGTTCAACAACGCGCTGGAGACCGGCTTTAAGCGGGCACCGGTAGTGGGTGGCCGCAAAGTTCGTTGTAAGTTTTATGGGAAACTGGAATGAAAGTGAAAATGGTTTTCGAAATCCGGTTGTGTGTATACATATGTGCGCGGTGGCGTTTGTATGTGTTGGGTTGCGAAAATATTTTTGTGTATCTAACGAATGCATTGTGGGGTTGCTATGTGCGATTCAGCTTGATGGGGGGTGGCTGGGCAAATGATTAATGCGTATGGCCGCGTGTGTTTGTGTGCGGTCTGCGGTTTGGACTCGTGACTTTGCATGCGTTTACCCGTGTGCGTGTGTTTGTGTAAGTATTTTTGAATGCCTGTGCTAAAATAATTTCATTTATGTGCATATTTTCAAATGAATTCAAATGCTTATTGTTTTTATTCGATATTTGTTTTTGTTGTTTTGAGATTTTAGACACAGATTTCCAATATGTATACTGCGCCTAATTTTCAACAGCATGAATATTAATTAGCATTCATTTATTAACACTCATTCATTGGGAAAATTTCGGCTGTATTATTATAATACTCTGTTTGTAATCCTTTGAAAGCCGAGGCATTGAATTCATGACATGCCATCAAAACAAATAGTGACTAAAACAAGAAAAAGCGTTGCTTCCGGCATTACCGAAGCTATAAGACTTTTATAGGTACATTACTTATAGCTTAAAATAGTATACAAGGATCTGTATGTTGATATTGATCGATCCGTCTCTATGCCAGCTATATCCTATAGCGGTCCGATATGAAAAATTTAGTCGGTGATTGTAACGCTGTCTTAGAAAATAATCTTTACTCAATTTCGTGAAGATACATTTTCAAATAAAAAGGTTTTCTTTACAAGAAATAGCTGAAAGAAGAAGTCATGCGACCCGTGTCGAGGATCAACCTGGCTGGCAACCCTTAAATAGCCCAGTCTCGAACGGAGCTTACGGATACTTGGCGCCCTCAGTAATAAGACAGACGCTCGTGGGTCGAAAACATAAACCAAATTAATAATAAAAAAGGAGAATTGAAGGAGTTCAGATTTTCCGTAAAAAACCTTGATAGAAGTAACTCCAAAAGAGGGCAGCAACGAAATAGCCAATTCCCAATTACCGTGTACCAGTATTTTATCGAGCCAAGTAGTATTTTTTCGGAGATCTAACCTCGTTTGATCAAAGATTGGTCTCGCTGCTAGTAATGCGTCTGCCAGGGAGTGGCCTGTTTTTAAGGTCGATGACCCGAAAAAGGCAAGACAGGTAGAGAAGTGACGTGCTGCCTCCCTTTTGAGAAGAGTGCAACTGCAACCGGCAACCAATGAGAAGCTTTTAACACAATTCCACGAATCTATTGATTTTGCGAAAGCAGTCCTATCTAATTTTAAGCTCGAACCGCCAACTGTGGAATCCACGAGACAGAGCGGAAGAGGCTAAGCCGTCAGTCAAAAGATCGAAGGCGAAGGGAGTAACGCCCGCAAAATCGTTTGCTGATGTGATCCGGAACAGCATTATCATTGGTGTGCTGGATGGAGGAGATCCCAAAGGAAGAATTCCCAGACCCCAATGAAAATGGAGCGCTTAAGATGCTACTATGCAAAACGTCATGCAAAGATGCCGGCTGGTACCAGTGCCAAATCAAAATGATTGCCTGCAAGAACAGGAGATTGGCCATATTATACAAAGCCGTTGTAGCCAAGGTATAAGTATAAGAGGTACATATGTATATGCCAGAGCTAAACTGGTAGCGGTGGCCAAAAAGGACATCACGGCTATACCACACAGCCGGGCCAGATAATGAATTCGGGACGAGTATTTAAATGAAAGTGGAAATTGCAAGTTGACGAAATTGTAGCACTCGTTACTAGTAAGGGCTAATAATAATAATTATCTTATTGGGAATTTGATTATTTTTTTCTATAAGTATATTTGGAAGAGTTTAAGAGATATGGAGATATGTATTTCTACTTTCATCGGAGTAGGTATGTGTTTAAAACATGTTTATTTACCTATTAATTATTAGCTATAAGCTAAAATGGCTTCCTTTTTGGAAATATAATGGTGCTCTACGCTAATAGAGGTCTAAGCAGTACATATACAACTTTTCCAAAACTAACGAAAGTCTTCCCGATTAACCCAAAAACAAAAAAATTGCAATAAAAGCTTGTATGTACCTATTCTATATTTATTTTGCTATACACCGCTAGATGTCGCGCGAACTTAAAAGCTCTTGCTATACCTCCACAGCACACTTCCGATTGGGCGACATCTACAGTCACTACCAAAAGCAGGTTTTCGCACCCATGGAGGAAGTATAAGGAATTTCACGCAGAAGTCGCTAGGAGTTTCGAAAGGAATAATCGGAATTCGTAAGAGTATGACAACACTGAAAATGTCAGTTGTTCAGCTAGTGCATGGCAACACTGTTATTATTGGTATAATTCCTGAAATTCGAATTAAACGGCAGAAAACAACAACTAAGTACATAAGTATATTAACCGTCCCATTCTATACTCTGATACAGTCTCTAAATAGTATGAGATTTTAAGTTAAAGACAATTTTTGTGACTTGAGACGATTTTGCTATACTGTAAGTGACGGTCACAAAATCTATTACATTTCATTATTCAGAGATGTTTTTACACTTCAATGAAAATAAATACGTCGATAACAAATGTTATATTTTCTATTTCATAGTCAAAAAAACATAATTACCAATAAAAATAAAAAAATATGTTGACTTTGTTTCATAATATTTACGAAATTTACGTAAAATTGATTTACTTTTAACCTTTTCGTGTTTGAGTTGCTTACAAAATATAAAAAAACGGCAATTGATTAATATCTATAATTATCTCTACTCAGTATATTCAAAATGGCAAACACGAGTTCTTTGTAGTTTTGTGACCTGCTAACTATCAGGTCTCAAATTTGAGACAATATTTTGAGACTAACACTAGAGACTGTTTAGTGAATAGTAATTAGTCACAAATTGAGACTTAGCCTCAAAATGTCTCAAATAGTGACTAGAGGCTGCTTACAAATTTCCGCTATAGGAATCAGTTTCAAGTATCTTGTTGTTATTATTTATGGGAAATCATATCGTAAGAAGTGAAGCAACCAAATGAGCTTCATACATCTTGTTAAAGAAAATGCTGGAATCTTCACTTTTCTTATAACTAACACACATCTGGTCGAAGTTTCACTAATTATGAGGTGAACACGCTCTGCTTACAGAACATATGGATTTTCACACTAAAAGTTTTCATAACGTCGCTAAACAATGGTCCTCCATTGCTGCAGCGATTTCGGCCTTCTCCGGCAGGCGCAGTCAGCTCTTAAACATAATAAAATACTTAGGAAGTTCCCGTTTCTACCTAATACCACGAATTTTCGAACTCTTATAGAATTCAACTCAAATTCTTCCCTTCCATAGAAAAGTGGAATAGGGATGAGGTGAATAGAGACACAGGGATAAATATCTGTACTAATGGGATCAAACGAGATAATTAGCGAAAATAGATATCAGTACTGCCTTCCGTCTACCAGAGGATATACATATATATATTGTTAGTCCAGCAAGTTTAAAATCTTTAAAGTCTCCCCTAGGTTTTATCACATATAGTGAAACAATGCCTTGATCTCTTAGTGGACCTAGCAACCTATTTCACGATAAACCCACAATGGGTTGCAGGACATAGTGATAGACCTGGTAACTGTCAAGCATACCAATTAACCAGAGGAGGCACCACCCTACGATTAGACTCCGGTTAAGAGGAAATACTATATAGTATACATACTTGTATATGCCTCTGTCTTATTGTACATTTAATCGTCAAACAAATTAAAAATATATGTAGCTGGGTCTCAATGGAGTTAACCCCTAACTTGCTTAAAAAGAGGCACACGCGGCATGAATGGAACATGGACCGCAAATTCCGAGTAATGAAGGATTTCGAAAGGAATGACATAGGACAATGACATGTAGAAGCTATGAAGAGAAGCAGAAGAGACTATAGAACATCTTCTATGCGAATGCAAAGTTTTGTATATAAAAATAATTACAACTATCGGTTGAGGGTTTCTTAGCAGTGTCTTGAAAGATGCATAGATAAAACCGTCAGTACTAATAACTGTATTTATTACTGATAATTTTTGTAATCATTACTGGTAAATAATGAATGAATAATCATTACTTGTAGTTATGGAAGTCATTTCTAGTAATTACGGTAATCATTACTGGTAATTACAGTGATAATTACTTTTAATTACGATTGGTGGTAATTAATTTAATCACTATTAGTAATAGTAATCATTACTGATAATTGCGATAATAATAACTTTTAATTGACATAATCATTACTCGTAATTACTGTAATCATTATTGATAAACTTCATCAGGAGCACAGGAAATTTGAGAAGGGACATAGTGGAGTGAAGAGATTATAGTACCGGTGATTACACATTGGCTCCTCTAAAGGCATATGTAAGTGCGTCGTTAGACATTCGCCCTACCCACCTACCTACCTAATAAATAAAAATAATTTCAAGTTTAGGTAGAAAAAAGCAAGCTACGAGCATTTGAAAAAACTTCTCTGATGATAAAATCCTCACTGAGACTGTGATTTCATACACATTTCCTCAAAAATGTTGAGCTTCGTAATCTGCATATAACATCGGTTAAGAAAAGGCTCTGCTTATTGACATAAATTATGTAAATTTGCACAAAAAAATTATTCCCATTTAAAATCTCTTTGTTGAAGTGCATTGTCTATACATAATGCAACAGCTAAGTATCTGCATACGCCTAACAGCATGTTTATGTTTGCTTGAATACACACACCCACATACACAAATACCAACACACAGAAATCAAAATGAAAAATCTGTGTAGTCTTAATTTTAAATGAGTTTCGTTGAAGTCGATGACAATTTCGATATTTCTTCAATAATATTATTACAAAATCTTGCCGAAATGATATTACTACAATAACAACAACTCAAAGAAATTGTAGCATATGTATATGTATATTTATTTGTATGTGTATGTTGTTATTGCAGTAGGGAAAGAATTTCAGTTGCAACTACTTGAGGCATTTGCTTGGCAATGCATAAATATACACACCAATAAGCATGTACTACATATGTATATACATATGTGTGCGCACGCATATAATGAAGCAACATTAATACATAAATAACGGTGCACACTCACATATGCACAAATACTTTTTATGGTCGGTTATTAGAAACTTAGAAATGATTGAAAATTACAGAGGAAATCTTATAAGCATATAATGCATATGAAATAATGTATTACACATTTGAATGTATGTGTGTGTGTTCGCAATGGTTTCTATTATATATAAATATATATGTGAGACTCTTTGCAAGAGCGTTTGTGTCTGTGGCCAATGCAATTAAATGAAAATGTTGAGAAAATTTTGAAGTAGTTGCACAGCACTTACACACACACATTCATGTGCATAAATACGTACGCACACATTTAAACGCAGTTATTAAATACAAACAAAATCGTTCGAGTCCGGCATTAGAAAATTGCAGAAATGTCCAGGCAAAGGCGCTTTTGAGGTGATCGGCCTGTAGATTTTTGTGCGTAGGCTTCTTATAAGATTGCACTCAAGATGTGCCAGCAACAAAAACAAATGTTCGTAATAAAGCAGTAAAGCGTTTATGTTTGCCATGTATGCATGTATATTGTATGTAATGCTTATGCAATAACTCGCCTGCCACAGAAATAAGTTGAAAATATAAATTTAAATTTGTGTTTTGTATTAAAATTTTAAATAATTAAATTTCAAAGTATGTCTAGTGCTTATGTATATACATGCATATGAAACATATTTTAATATATTATATATTAAATATATGCCGTCATACATACATATGTATGTATATTTTGAGTAAGATATTTGAGGTGTTACTTAGCTAGAATTCCCAGCAGATCGTTTTTGATTTTAAAAATAAAGTCGTTAAAAGTGATTTATGTAATTATTACTGGCAGGTATTGTAATCATTGCTGGTAATTAGTTTAATCATTACTAGTAATTTATGTAAAAAATATTGGTAATTAGTATAATCATTACTGATAATTACTGTAATCATTACTTATACTTACTGTTGATTAGTGTAATCATTACTAATAACTAATGTAATTATTACTGAATATAGTTGCAATAGTTGCTAGTAATTAATGTAGTCATTATTGGTAATTGCTGTAATCATTACTAATATTTACTGTTATCGTTTCTGATAATAACTGTAATAACTATTACTGACATTCATTATAATCAAGACGGGTAATTAATCTAACCTTTAAGTTAATTATTGTAATCATTGCTGATAATTAATGTAATCATTAACAATAATTACTGCAATCATTACTTTTAATTATTGTACATGTGATAGTTAATTTAATCTTTAATGCTAATTATTTTAAGCATTACTGATAATAACTGTAATCATTTCTGGTAACTAATCTAATTATTACTGAAAATTATTTCAATTAATACTTTAATCATAACCGGTAATTAATGGGATCATTACATTAAATCTTTGTAATAATTACACTATAGCTTCTTGATTACTTCTCAGCTAAACAACTTTAAAGGGCACTGCTCCCAGCAAGGCCAACAATATTGATGCATAGCTACCCAAAACTTGGTAATATGCCACATTGTTTCGGCTTTGAAGACATGTTTACATATAAAATATATTATTAAACTCATTTCTGAAATATTTTTTATGCAATTATATAATTCAAGGACACAGTACCGAAAAGTTTTGGAATCCCGAATGTGAAATAATAAAATTATGGATCGTTTTAAATCCGATCACTGAAATATTTATAGAGGGTCCAAATTAATGCAATACAAAAAGATATAAGGCACATTTTGATCTTTCCGGCGAGTATTTCACTTTTAAAATACGAAAATTTTAAATAATTTTCTTTTGAGAATAATTAGCTCATTACTTGTTAATACTTGAAATCGGCTATCTCATTTATATAAAACAATGCCTTGATTGCCTCGGAATTTCCCACACAGATCATTGTACGAGTATTATTTCTAACATTATCTACCTTTCTTTGACATTGCTTCAGAAAAAAATAAAATCATTCGTTGAGCAGCATACTGTTGGCAACTTTCCTGGATTTGATTTTAGTTTTATGCTTCCTGCAGCGTCTTCCAAGCGGGGGTAACTACCACAAGGTAGCACTAGATCTACTGCTCCGGAGCGTAGCCACCATCAGAGTGGTGACTACCACCTCGATAGCGGAGAATCGATATTGGCATTGAGTTCGCTGACTGCGCTCAAGATTAGTGAAGAGATGCCTAGAGTATTCCCCTTTACTTTACGATTCGACTGGTTTTGGCTGGCTATCCACAGCGGTATTGCAGGAAACTGTAAGACTGATGAGCACGCTAGGTCTCAATAACCAAAGAATAAAAACGGGTGGAGCTCCGATGACTTCTTGTGGTTTGCTACCACTGACGGTACGGATCTTTCGACCTACTTAACAAGGACTGGCCGTCTACCAGCGGCTGTGCAGTTGCAATATCATTCTAGCAAGGTGAAGCGGAAAAGATCTCGAGAGCTCTTTGCTGTCGGAAAGGTTCGTCATTCAATGACTGTATGAGTTCTTACTGAACATTGTCCCACTGGGATTAAGAGTGAAAATCATACCGGATGCCAGTTATAACAGCGTTTGGTAGAAGGTGAGATAGTATCGTTTTAACACTTTCTCCTCGAATGTATTGATGAGTGCTAGATCAAAGCAAAAACAACTCGGATCTCATACTTTTAGACTTCTAGGTGAAAAGGTAAAAATATTAATAATAACACTTAAGCAGATTTGTGATGAGTTCAAGGTAAGTTGCAACTAACTGATATGTAACAAAAAGAGTTTTTCGTTTGGATCCAGGACTGTATATATAAAGTTTAAGGGTGATCACCCGGTCATGCTGATAGTTCAGCCATCTAACCTAACCTAACTCATACTAAACTTCTTGGGTTGCTGATAGACAAAGAGCTTTATTCCAGCCTAACTTTAAAAAGTAGCCACATCCAGTAAGAATTTTTTAATATAAAATCTGTTATCGTAAGTGGTAACGCCAGCACACAGCCCTGAATTTGATAAATTATTTTGGAGGTTAGGAAACAGGAATCTAACTCATTTATTTTAGCTTCATTACTTATTTGAGAAAACTATAATAATAATAACAGATTGGTACATTTGGCTGTTACTGGGCAATCCGCGAAATCTTCTTTATCTAAGAAGGCCTCTTCGAACAGCAGTGATTCATGCAGCTCATTTTGATTTGGACCAAATACAAGGTGCGTTTGGAGATGTTCAATTCCATTTCCATGAATTTCAATGATGATTTCGGCTGATTTTTTATGAATTGACGCACAGTTTCGATGGAATTTCCGGGGATCACGGATTTTGATTGGCTCACATGCTGATCGCCATTTATGTCCTCACGACCACTTTAAAAACGTTGAAACCACTCGTGCACCTTGCTACGGGATAGGCAATTATTGCCATAAACTTGTTTCCTGTTTACTTTGGAAATCTCCTTGTATAAATGGTGTCTTAATCTGCAATTTTTTTCTAGTTAAACATATCCGTTTTAGTTTTTTTTGTAAATGGCGTACTCATGAAAAAACTTAAAATTTTTGGTCCAAAAAAATTGCAAAAAAATGCCTTTTTGAGAAAGATGTATATATTTTTTCAATTGTAGACTGATTATGAACTGACCCTTGAACAAAAAATTACAAAAACAAAAACATAAATTCACTACAGACTCAAATATGTATCTAAATGTTTCCATTTTTGGAACATAAAGCAACTGACTCTTGAATAATATTTTTCAAAACCAAAAACTAGATTCGTTACAGATTCAAATAAAACAATTTTTTCTATTTTTTTAATCATATAAGAACTAGTCCAAAAGTAGTCCAAAAGAGATGCGTGGCTACAAAAACGAATTTTCAAAGCAACAATCAAGGGAAATCTTAGAAAACATGAAAATTATGTGTTTAAAAGTAAGAAAATGGAATAAAGTGCGTCCGAGAAAGTACATTTAGATATTTATAGAGGAGGTGGCGGCAAAAGTGCTTGGAAAATATGACAAAATTAGCAAACTACAGCATTTGCCATACAAAAGCTAAGAAAATCGAAGATTAAGGCAAGAAGCTAGGGTTAGAAATTTACCGTTATAAACACACATACTAAACCTATACGCATGAAAATGCATGTGTGTGCGTTTACTGAGATTACATATAGTATATTTGCGCATATGATTGTTGCCTGAAAAAAGTTGTGGTATTGAGGGAATAGAAAATGTGGAAGAAATGTGCAACACAATTTTAATGTGCAGATGCAATTTTCCATAGCGCAGTGGCACTTAAAAGTACAAACATATACTTATACATATATATATAGATATATAGAGACACTAGTAGTATGCATTAACTTAATGAATATGTGTGTGTTTGTGCGTGTTTGTGTGCTTGTGTGTCGGTAGGTAGCTTATTGCATGTATTGCGCTATATATCTATTGATTGTGAGCGTTTGGTATATAATTATGAAAATACATAGCATATATACTTAACTGACACACACGTACATATATGCCGTATAAACTTGTGTACATATGTATGTATACATTTGCGTATATAGTGCCCGTTTGTTGGCGTTGTATGTGCGTGTGGGAAACCTACGCACTTTGTGGCAAAGAAAACGCCACATACATACACACACTCACATACACATACATACATTGTTGGCTTGTCCACTTTCTGCTTAAGTATTAAGAATACTTTTGCAGATGCGCCTCTGCGATAGGCAACGAAATATGTATATAAT
This sequence comes from Bactrocera tryoni, assembly GCF_016617805.1. NCBI lineage: Eukaryota > Metazoa > Arthropoda > Insecta > Diptera > Tephritidae > Bactrocera > Bactrocera tryoni. The sequence goes on along the minus strand of NC_052500.1, from coordinate 80,336,994 downwards.
TATATAAATACCGTCTAGAAGTTCAACGGGGAAGGGCTGCAAATTGCCACATGAGCGGCAGTAAAGAAAGTGTTGTATTTGTGTGGGTACGCTAGAGCCTACCTCAATTGCCAAACCCTTAACACGCACACATACACACACTCACGCAAATATGTAGTTATGTGTAAATATTTATCAGTCAGCAGTCAGCAGGCGCTGCTAGCCAGTGGGAGTGGAGAGTTCTGCATATAAAATTGGAGACCAACACACTCAACGCGGCGATCAGCGCACACACACATACACACGCATGTACAAACAGTTGCACTCATACTCTGTACGACCATGCAACATAAGGAACATACCATTACCCAAACCATGTGCTTTGTACGTACATTATAATAAATGCATATATGTATGTGTGTATGTGTGAGTGTTGGTTTTAAGCATCGATAGCCTCATATTTACTCAACTACGCACCGGACAATACGCGAAATTGACAGAAACCTCGCGAACTGTCCGTCTTTACGACAATCGCGCACTCATACACACCCATACACGCAAAGCAAATATATATTTAAATGGAAATTTGCTAAACCCCCCGCGCGCAGCACTGCCGGGCCGCGTTTCGCGTGTCAACTGTCATGACAAATTATATAATACATGTTTGTACATATGTATATAAGTATATACGCTTTAAACGCGCTTATTTACACACACACTCCCACATACATATACACAAATATTTGTACGCTGGCATTTCATTACGTAAATATATTTCGGGTTATGTGCAGCGCATGTGTTTGTGTCAAGTATATAATTTTCGTTGGTATATAAGCGATAATTATATACTTCGGCAAAGTGCAACCCCCAAAAATAGGCAATGCTTTTGTGTAATTACGCGTGTGTTGGTTCACGGTAGGTGCGAAAGCGCGCCTACACTAATAAAGCTCGCTGTAACAATAACAATAACAAAAACACTAACAAAAACAATAACAATAACAAACACTATGGCAATAACAACAATTGCGAAAATTACTGCAACAACACGTATGGGTTGCATATTACAAAATTAAGCAACAACAACATAAACATGAGTAGTTGTTTTTACGCGTACAACAACAATAAAAGCCTGGTAGCTTTGTAATTTTAAAAGCAACAACAAGTACAACTACGAAAAAGAACTCAAGCAGTAGCGTCACCCCTGTGGAAACGCCTGATACAGGAAATTCGATTTATTTTTTTTTCTTTGTATAAAATTATTTTTAGAATGTTTATGTAAAAAATTTTGTTGAAAAAAATCATCCGTATAATTTAAAATTCGCGATCACGAAACAAAAAATTCGGGATCGCGAAATTAAATTTTTTTAATTCGAAAATATCATTATCGAAGATGTTTAAAACAACAATACTATTATTTTTAGAAAGAAATTTCAGATCTATCATTTTCTCTTCGAAAAAAAAACTATTAAAAATTAAAAAAAATCGGGATCCCAAAATTACAATTTTTTAGTCTCGTATTATTTAAGTTATCCATTTTTTTGAAGATGTTTACAATAACAATTAATAATTAATATTATATGATGTACAAGTTCCTAAACGGGTTTTTACATACGTTGACACCAAAATGAACCGTTTTCCGTTGGAAAAAAAATTTTAAATTCGAACCTTCGAATGAACTACACCCTAAGATTCGAAACTATGCCTAAAATTTTAAATTATTTAATTAATTCAAAATTTCAATTTCGGGATCCCGATTTTTTTGTTTCGGGATTCCGAAAAAACATTTTTTCAATTCCGAAATAACATAATTTTCGATGAAGCTTACAACAAAAATATTTAAATTATATAATATATTTAAGAATTTTTTATGAAGAAATTCCTAGAGGGTTATTTATATTGCAACAAAAAGAAAGAAGGATCGGTTCTGCGTAAGTTTTAGTGTTTTTTATAGAAACTGAATGGTTTACAAATGTTGTTTTTTCTTAAGATCTAACTATAACGTACCTTTTTTAGGTGACATTCATTTTAATCGACTTTTTGTATAAAAAAAAAACGAAAAATAACAAATAAATTAAATGAAGTCAACAGAGCAGCAAGAAAATTGTTTTTTTTTAACAAAAATCTTCATTGAACTGAAAATTAAATAAAAATAAAACAACAAAAAAATCATACCGTTTTTCTCTTATTGCCTTTCTGCCGCATCCTAGCGACCTGGCATAAAAACAAAAACAGTAAAAATAAAACAACAAAACGTTCATCGAGAAGGGGCTTGCAAAAATAAATACAAAAAACAAACGTTGCCACCTATGCTTGCTGCTGTCCAACTCTTTTTACTCATTAAGTTTTTGTTTTCTCCTGCGCCGCACTCCCCTCCCCAACAACTACAACAGAAATGTGCTTTTCGTTCTACTATAGCTATTGTTGTTGTTGTCACAGCACATTTTCCGGTTTGTTGTCGATTTTTTTAAATTAAAAATTTTTGCGGTTGTCAAGCAGCTGGCACACACCAGCACCGACCGCCACTGCGCGCCTCCCTTCTGCTCTCTACACCGCTTTTCACAGCTCGCTTTGCGTTGCAGTGCGTTGCATTATGCGTGCCACGCACATCCTCTACAGACGGTTGTCGGTGGTGTTGGGGGTGATGGTTGTGAATGTTGGTGCCTATCTTCAGGCGCTTTGGGCCGCTGCAGCCTGTATGGCGCGTGGGCTGGGCGAAAAGGGTGCGAAGTGTGCGGTAAGAGGAGCTGCGTTGATTTTGTGCACCATATTTTTTGTTGTCATAGGGCCGCAACGCGGCTGCATTTTGTTTTTTTGCTCATTTACATGCGCACTCACACACACACACGCATGGTTGCATTTTTGCATTTTTTTGCTTTATTTCATTTTATTTCAATTCATTTCATTTATTTTCCTGCCGCCATATACTGGTGGCCTTATCGCTTGTATTGTTGTTGCTGTTTTTCTTGTTGTTATCATTTTTTGTTGTTCGCGCTGCTGCTGTCGCTGCAATTTTATTTATTGCTCGCATTGCACGCACTTTTCCCCGCCGCGCATGCAACTCCCTTGTACGCCTGCAAGTATGCAACGCTGTTTTTCTACGCCTTTTTTCGCTTTGTTCGCCGCGCCCCCTGCCCCTCCGCTGCATTTACTGCGGCTTTTTTATGCTTTTATTATGGTCGCTGCTGGGGCAATCGATGGTCGTTAGCTGCAGCGGCCATTTTTGTTTGCTTTTTTTGGGCATTGCGTTGCACGCCAGCTGGTTGCTGTTGTTGTTGCTCATTATTTCGCTTGTTGTTGCTGCTGCTGCTGGTGCGTGTGCGACATTTGCTGCTGTTTGTGTTATTGTTGCTGTTGTGCGCTTATTTTTTCCCTTCTTATAACGCGAGAGCTGTCAGTTTAAAGCTACTTGTTTACTTCCAGCACAACTGTTGTTGTTGTTAAATTTGTTGTTGTCTCATTTTATGCCCCGACAGCAACATAAAATTGCCGCTTTGTGCTTATTGTTGCATATGTTGTTGTGCTGCATTTGCTTTTTGCCCTTAAAGCCGGTGTTGTTATCTGTTCGGTTCGATTTTTTTCTGTTGGTTTTTGTTGTTGTTTGGCTCATTCATTAAACTTTTTGGACTGACTAATTTTTCAAATGAGATTTTCCTGATTTTGCGCCATTAACGTGTATTGTTTTTGTTATTGTAGTGCATTGTGCACCCATTTTAATGACGCGCTTTGGCAGAAGATTAGATTTTATTGTTGACATTTTCAACTTTTACATATTTTTTTTTTGTAATGTTTAACATACTTTTATGCGCGCTGGCTATTTGTTTGCTCATCGATAATTAAAAACGTGTTGATTTTACTAAATTTAAAATTTTTTCGATTTTTCAACATTTGTTTCATCCCACACAGTTTAGCCACGCATATCCGCTTTAGAGACGAACGGAGAACACAATTGTTCAGCAATACTTCTTGGTAAACATATCGTCCCCTCAATATAACAATAGCGTATAATTTTTTTGGGGTTTTGAGAAAATCGAATTTAAAGTTTTTGTAATTTTCTTATTGAAGGAAATTTCTGAACATGAAATTATGCACCATTTTTTCCAATGACATTTTGACTCACTTTGTGGAAGTAGAATTTGACGAAATTTTGACCAGACATAGAATCAATGATGGAGATTCTAAATATGCAATAAAAAAATAATGGCGTATGAGCACATACGCTATTGTTATATTGAGGGGACGATATATTCTACTTTCGATACACTGATTGCAGATCATAAAAATTAATGTAAGAACCATCTTCATCTACAAGTTGAGACCTTCCCAATGAACCATGTAACCATATTCATTAACTTAAGGGGTTAATTGAAAAGTATCTGGCTTACCATAGTAAAAAATATTTTTTTCACAAAATTCGTTTTTTTTATTCAACATGGTTTTCTCCAAGGGTCATACACTAATTATTGTGACCCTCCAATATTTCAATACCGTTTTTGTAGTACGACTCGTCTTTTGCTTCAAAATAGGCTTTAGTTTCGGCGATCATCTCTATATTCAACGAAAATTTCTTTCCAGCGAACATTCCTTTAAAATCTGAGTAAGCATAGCCATATTAGTTTTGCGGGGATTCTAAAATCGACGAAGATGTGGTGCATGACGATTCTCTTTTCACGGGTCTTTTCCAAAATTTGGCGCATGGTGAATATCTGGTCAGTTGTTGATTTTCCAGGCCTAATGCCACACTGATAAGATCCAGTCAGTTTGTTGACGGTGGGCTTTAATCTTTAATACAATACGCTCGATATGCGATATTGCGGAGGCTTATTCCACGGTAGTTGGCGCAAATTGTGGGGTCTCCCTTTTTGTGGATTGGATAGAGCACACTTAAATTCAAATCGTCGGGTGTGCTTTCGTCTGAACGTATTCTAAAGAGAAGCTGATGGTGCCGCCGTATTTGCCGCTGGCAATCCATTGTCCCCCGCCACCTTGTTGTGTGGAGAAGTGTTCCTCCCATAATTCTAGTATGCTCTGGGCATCGGTTACTAGATCACCTCTGAGGGTTCTACAAAAGTATGCTTCCGTCTTGAAACCTTCTGTTAGTTCTCGGGTTCATCACTTGAAATATCTAAAAGGCTTACCCATGGTAGCTTTTGGTCAAAAAAGAGCTCGGGCACCCATTTTGCAAAGAGCTTTTTTATAGAGTGCCTGCTGGCCTGCGAACAACTTCACTTTCGGTCATCCAAACATATTTTGTGGGCTTTTTGATGTTGTCGTCGATAACAAACTGGGTGTCTACTGTATTCACCATCTACGGTGCTCATTTCGCCACAAAGACGCCATCTATGTGTCAAACCATGGACTTATCAATTGACCTGTTAAATGCCTAGTTTACCATTTAAGTGCCGGTTTTGGTTTCTTGAGTTTGTATTTGTACATCATAGGTTAGCTTTGGTTATAGTGGCCAGCTGTTACGCCATACATAGAACTATTGGCCTTCGGTAATGCCAGAAGGAGGTTCATTTGTATTTGTGAAGTTTAAAAGAAACTAGATATCTAATTGTAATACATTATTTAGTCCAATGAACTGCAGATTTCCTAGATATCTAAGACGAGTTCTAGATACCACTGGATAGAAACAGGGTAGTTGGTTCCATAGTCCCTTCCACATATTCAGCACTGCTTCTGCAAGTGTCATCGTTACTAATCCTCATCCGGTTTGTATGCGATCACAAGAATCACTAGGCTTTGCCACACATTGTGAGCAAAAAGCATGCGTTACTGCTGTAGTTCTTACAGCGGTCATCTGTTCTTCACTTAGGTGGGAAGCTTTGGGTTGATTGCAATCGAAATCATCTAACGGTGTGTCCAGAAAACCAGATGCTTCGCCGGGTTGGGAGAAGGCAAGGCAAGGCAATCCATCTCACCTTGATCTGTCTGTCAACATTTTCGGAAATTTTATTATGTATTGTTTTCAGCACCTTGTGTACTTTGGTAATCTCATTAGCTATTAATGGCATTTGACTCAGGATATATACAACCGTTATGCAAGCCTCCCCATATAGCCTACTTGCTTCTAAGAATACTCACGTTAGTGAGCGACGTGGAATTATTGCCTTTATTGTCGCTTTACTATCGACATGTTAATAGATATTGTTTCTTTTTGTTAGCCATCTCAGCAGCTTTCTGGACCACAAAGACTTCTGGTTGGAAGATACTGCAGCATTCCGAAAGCTTGAAGGTTGCCTAGGACACAGTTCCGCGCATAAGATCCCTGCGACCACTTTTTTGGTAATTTTAACATTTTTCTGGAAAATGATGTGGAGTAAAAATGTTCTTAAAGCAGTTCTCGAGGTCCATCTATTATCTCTAATATGTTAGATAAATGCTTCGATCCTCGACCATGAAGAAGTTCGAATAACAATTACCCGTCTGAAGAACAACAAAGCGGCGGGGGCCGATGGATTGCCGGCCGAGCTATTCAAATACGGGGCGAAGAACTGAAAAGAAAGATTAAAGCCTAGCGTCAACAAACTAATTGGACCAGTGAATAGAAGATCGACACACATCACCTTTTCGTCGATTTCAAAGATGCTTTTGTTAGCACGAAAAGGAGCTGCCTTTATGCCGCGATGGCAGTCATAACTTCGAAATCGTAGATAATTTCGTTTAACTTGGAACCAGCACTAACAGCAACAACAATGTCAGCTTTGAAATCCAACGCAGTATAACTCTTGCCAACAGGTGCTCCTTTGGACTGAGTAGGCAATTGAGAAGTAAAGTCTTCTCTCGGCGAACAAAAACCAAACTCTATAAGTCACTAATTATTCCCGTCCTGTTATATGGTGCAGAGGCATGGGCGATGACAACAACTGATGAGTCGACGTTGAGAGTTTTCCTGAGAAATTCCTGAGATTCTGCTGATGATTTATGGTCCTTTGGGCATAGACAAAGGCAAATACCACTGTCGATGGAACGAAGAGCTGTACGAGATATACGACGACATTGACATAGTTCAGCGAATTAAGAGAGAGCGGCCACGTTGGCTAGGTCATGTCGACCGATTGGATGAAAACACTCCAACTCTAGGAATATTCGACGCAGTAGAACGACTGGCGCGCTGTTGCAAACTCAGTTTTAACTGCGTAAACGGTGTCTGGACCAATAAAGAAGAAGAAGAAGAAGAAGAAGAAGAAGAGAAGCATCTGAGAAGCTATAACATTTTTTTTATTCTTCTAACCATTTGTGAATTCCAACCCGGCTTCAGCTTAGGCACAGAGCGTATCAAACCAATTTATGATATCGTAGGCTGATGTAAACCCTATGCCAGTGAGGGCGTTCTGGAACAAATGGTAGTCATAGAGGCAAGGTCTGGGTTGTAAGCCGGGTGGATCTTCCCAGTGGCTGTTTTCGAAAAGGGGCACTTTGCGTTATGAGTTAATACAGTGTTTTTCTCTAGCTTTCTTAAAGAAGTATATTTACACCACAAACCCTGGAACTTACAGAACTCTCGAACGCAGTTCTAGCTATATATTTAGTTATATCTGTACAATTTCCATTTTATATTTTGTTTCAAAATCTACTTCCAAAACCAACATGTTTACCTTTTAAAATTTCTTCAAAATTCTCTTACTATTATTACAGTTATTTAATAGCAATTTTAAACTCGCTTAGCTAACCGTCCAAATTAAAGTCCAACTTCATTATTAACTACTCAGCCGCACACATCAGACATGCAAAGACATTTTGGTTTTGCAATACGTCAAATTTTCTTCTTGCTCTCTTCTCCGCAAGCTTTCGAAAGGGTCAAACTGGAAATTAGCAATGAATTAAAAATTTAAACGGAACAGTTACCGAACTCGTGGTGGAAAGCAACATTTTGATGGACTTAGTTCTATGCCAATCGATTGGCAATTAGGTAAACAGCGAGGCAATAGGAAAGGCAGATAAACCGAGGCAAAAGTTTCAAAACAAATCAAATAAAAAAATATGTATGCATATAGTATGTGTTTGAGTAAATTAAATGACCGAAAGTTTTGTATTGAATTATCTAAATGAAAAGTTTGATCACCGTTGAATTTTTATTATTGAATAAATTTATTTTATTGTGGTGAGAATTATAATAACATAAATGGTAGTAAAATAGCTGTGACCTTGTTTTTCACATGTTTGGAGATGGAAAATGATTTGAAAGCTAATTTTTATTTATTTAGTAGTTTATCTGGAAAAATTCTGCGAGCATGAGAAAATAGTTTTGTATATGTAATATTTAAATTCTCTTATTATCATATTTTTTATATACATACATTTATAAGAAAGTGTATTATTTGAAAGCCAGATTTTTTTTGATTCTAACCTCAAGCTACTCAACGGCATTGCATGGGTAAGATATTTGAGTAATTGCCACCTGTTTGGAGTGCTATTGGTATTGGTGGGAACGCGTAATGACTGACTGTCTCTTCAGTAGGAAGTAAGTGAGAGATTAAGGGCAGTCTACGTTAGGAATCTATGAGGTGCATGTTACAGTTATTTAACTCAAATGTTTTTATATCTTAATCAGCAATTTTCTAGACACAAAGTCGCATACTCTATGACGTATTGGGTCGTATACTAAGTAATTTCGGTTTTTAGTGCTACTTGAACACTATTTATTGTGTTAAATATTTTATTAATTCTCCATTTTAATTCAATACCTTGTACCATCCTTCGAGCAGGATTTTGATTTCACGCTCATACAATTTTTGATACTTTTTGACATCCGGATTTGAGGTAAAGTTTCTACCATTCAAAAACTTTTGAGAGACCAGAACAAGTAAAAGACTAAAAGTTCTAAGTCTGCAGAATATGGAGCGTGTGATAGCACTTCCTTTTCTACTGATCACAATACGCTTCAGAATTAATCAAGGCATTGTCAGGGAAAAGCTCAAAATAAAATAAAATAAATAAGCTGTTTCATTCTCTTTGGACTTTTCGTCGCCAAAGCTCTTCGAAAGTAGATCACTTCTTTGACATTTAATAAACAAGTCACGGTCGTTAATCCAACGAAGCGAATTTGATTCTGTAAAAAGATGAAGAACCCATATATCAAGCTTCGACATTTCATGTGCTTGTAAACGGTCGAGTTAGGCAAATTTAATCTTTTTGTAATCTCTCGAGTTGTTATTTGGCGATTTGTGTCGAGCAACGACTTTAAGAGTCCTCCCCGGCCATGGTATCTTCTTAAGATCGAAATTTTTCTTCTTTTTTATTGACATGACCTAGCTACGTAGCCGCTGTCTCTTAATTCGATGAACCCTGTCAATGTCGTTGTATATCTCGCCCTTCCATCGAGTGCAGTATTCGTCGTTTCCAATGCGCAAAGAACCATAAATTTCTTTCTCTCGAAAACGCATAATGCCGATTTATCAGATGTTATCATCATCCATGCCTCTGCTCCATATAGTAGGACGAGAATATTGAGGGACTTATATAATTTGGTTTTTGTTCGTTGAGGGAGAACTTTACTCAGTCCAAAGTAGCCAGATTTGTAAAGCATTTTCGACGTTTTCGTTCAGTCAACATATTTTTTGGGTACAGAGCACATAATTTTCGCCTTGCTTCAACTACGTTTGCCCCTTTTGATAGCGAAACAGAAAAATATGCAGAAAATGCTGCTTTCGATCTTCCATCTCCGATAGGGCATCAAACCAAAACTATTTCAAAAAATTTAAGAAAATGTTTCACAAACAATCCTTACTGTGTACGCTGTGCAAATATATAACGGTAAATTAGTTAAACTAGTCTGTCTGTCTAACCGTCTTTCTATCGGAATATACGCGAACCAGTCAGTCAGTTATTGAGATATCGATTTGAAACTTTGTACATGTTCTTTTTTGCTAAGAAACTTGCTAAGAACTGACCGTTTCTACACTACAACTATAGCTGCCATACTAACTCAACGATCAAAATCAAGCTCTTTAAGAAAAATGTTTGGTTTGGCAGTACTCCTTCAGTTTTTAGATTGGAAGCCTAGCAACACTGGCTCAGTAGTTTTAGAGTTCATCTATATCTATGATAATATATTATCATATTTCCGTAGCCTTGTTACATTCAATATTCTTTTTGGAAAAGAATCTGTTTTAAATGGAATCTCGGTTTATCTATTCAATAGGTCCCTTCCTTGTGAAGCGTTAACTGAGTTCCCAAAAAAAGTTCTGAACACTGAAAGAGGATGACGTTTAACCGCTTCGAAGTTGTTAGGACTCTAATGAGTAAACCGATATCACCCGGACAATAAGTGCGCTTTGCACGTATTATGGTTCGGATACTCGAAATCTCTTTTTTATCTTCTTTTTCTATGTCATAAAACCGGTGCAAGTCTTTTCGATAGAAATGGGTAGAAAGAGAGAAGAATTAAAGCCTTTGCAAGACTGAGAATGAAACATCTGGTGATGAAACTTTCGTCGAATCAGAAGGCATAGCTGAAACTGTCATGAGATATCTCAACAATTTTGTGGCAGGCTCAAAGCGCCATATCGATTTATAAGGTTCTTTTATATAGGAGTTTTAGGTATCATAACGTATCGGCGTTCTAAGCTGTACCGTGAAAATGCCTGTTAAAATCGACCTCTTAACCTAACCTAACAGGTCAGAAGTAAAAATTGGTAAGTCGCCTAAGTCGTTAAGAGATCGGATATATCTCCACCATCTCCACCAGCTACTACTATGACGAAAATAAAAATATCTCGAAAGCTTCTAATAAGCAAATTCTGCCATTATTTTGAGTATTTTTTCACCTTCAGTGGAAATAACGTTTTCTTGAACTTCGGTAGTAAATCCAGGATCATAAATTCTTCGAACATGTAAAGATTGCTTTTTGTCTTTTTGCTTTTCTCTTAACACAGGTCAGATTGGGGTCACTTCATCATATGCAAACGGCTTTTCAGAATAAGTTTTTAGAAGAGCGTTGAAACGGAGTAGATGTGGAGCTTAGCTGACTATACTGATGGAAGCCTGGACCTATGTGTAACATTTAGGAAGATAATAGATCGTTCTTATAAAATCTGCAAGCAGTCAGACTCGTAAATTGATATGAACTCAGAGTATTTATTTGTTTTTAACAAGACATCGTTAGAGTGTGGTGACTTTAGACTATGCGTCGAAGAAATCTATAAGGTTGACTACTTAGGGTACATCTGGAAGATCTTATGGTAGATCAATGGTCCTATAACTATAAATAATGGAATTTCAATTTTTTTATGTTAAGTGAAATCAGCCTCTCTTTGAACCTGAAGTAATTAAAAGTTTTGGATTCTTAAACTTTCAACTTTACCAGTTTTCTGTTAATTAATAAAATTGTTGACTACAATTACGTACACACATACGGATATATGCCTATAATATATCAGTATATGGTATATCTGTTTTGTTTCTTCCGAATTTTCCCCCAGATTTTATAATATCCATTAAATTTCAACTTTAATCAGTTCCGATTTCCGATGTATAAAAGTTGTGTAAGCCGAATGCGGAGCGTAAGCGACAAGCGGATGCGGGTGCCAGCGCCGCTGAACGGACATACCCACACACCAACAAGCACCCGCACACACTCACACCCACGCGCACAAATGCTCGGGCAAACGAACAAAGAGATGGATAAGGCGACGGAATACAAATGCATTGCTGGGCACATTTTAATGAGCTCGCAATGAGCTGAGTCGGCACGTAGGTGGGGCAGGTGGGGCACTGAAGGCGCGCGCAAGGGACAAAGTAACGCTCGAGTGGCAGCTCGAGAGTGCTGAGGCGTGTACATTTAAAACAATGTGAGACGAACATAATTGTTAATGTTGCATGAAAATGTGTAGGGTTTGAGTGTGTGTGTGCGTGTGCCGATTGCTGTCTTATACATGCTGCCGCTGCGGCAATGTGTGCGCTACCTAACTATCGAACACCGATCGGGGTAAGCAAGTGTGCCCGAGTGTTTCTATGTGTGTTTTGGCCGTTACGCGTCACATTATCATCATCCATCATGGACATGTACAAGCGCTCACACCGCGCACATGTGATTACACCGCACGACGCACACGAGGTCCAAGCAGCCACAAGCGCGCACACATAGATTGTATTTGGAGCTTTACAGTGCGCGTATTTGTGCGTGTGTATTCTTACAATGCTAATGCTTCGCGGCAATAGGGAACGCTGGGATCCCTCACTGCTTGCCGCCGCTTAACTCACGTCTGTTGCTCTCGCGCATATGCGGGCATAAGCGCACGCATTTCGCGACCGCGTCAGCCAATCCGCTATAAATTTTATTTTATTTTGTATATACCCAACGCTTTGTTATTATTGTAACTAGCACTCCTTACTTGCTGAAACGTGCAACACAAAAAGTACAGTAAATATATACATCAGTGAAGCGCCTCCACGCGAACGCCTTGCCAGTGAACACAAGCAACAACACGCTGGATTGGTGTCTACGTAGCGGTGCTCTTAATGTCTGCTGCCTATAGATCACATTGTATTTTTTCATTTCTCATCTTCTCGCACTTAATTTGCTTCGCGCGCTCCACATAGCCATGCCGCCTGTGACGACGCCGCGCATCTGCCACACATCAGCCGCGCGCGGCAATGTACACCAGAGCGCCTATTTATTTATTTATTTATTTGCCTGCGCTTGTATCCAAATGAAAATCAGCAGCTCATTTACTCAGCCTCAACGTTGCGCGCCTAAAAGTATATCTCATTCTTTTTATATTATTTACTAGGCTCCGTATAGTGGCGCGCGCTGCTGTTGCCAATGCTCCGAAACCGGCACACATAGTTACCCAAGTGCACGCGTTCCGCTGGCTGTTCAATACCTTTTCGCTGCAATGACCGTGGCGTTGCACGCGTATTTTCGTGCGTTTCGCACATGTGTATTTTTGTGTCCTGCCCTTCTCTTTTTTATCTTATTACCGCACACACGCACACACACACTGCGCCGACCGTTCGGCTTATGTGCTTTTGGTTTTTTTATGCACTGCGCTGCTTCTTTTTATTGTAATTGCGCAATTTTTGTTGTGTTCATTTTATTTTGCGTTTTTTTGCTGTATTTTTCGTTGCAGTTTTTTCGTGTAATTTTTATTGCATGCGTGAGTGAGTGAAAAAATAAAATGAAACGAAAAATCACATTCGTCCAATACGATGCGAAAAATGGAAAATGTGAAAATGCAGCACGCTGCGTGCAAGCGCGCCTATATATAATTTTGGTGAGGCGTGGCGCGGGCGGTGGGTGCGCGCGGTAAAAACTGAGCAAAAGGAAAAAGAGATGCCCGAATTGTAAAAGCGCGTGGTAAAAGTAGTGTGGCAATAGCGCGCGCGGTAGCCACGCGTACGCGGCGCTGGCCGGCAGGCAGACGTAGTAACCGCGCCCCCGCGCCAGCTGACAAGTGTGCGCCTAGTGTGCGGTATTTGTATACGGTGACCGCTTGTTGGCTGCTGTGCGCGCTTAAATGCATTGAGCACCGTTCATTTTTTGCGTGTCCATTTTTGCTCGACAAATTGGAAGCGGGCACGGTTCTTGTGACGCTCCGTTCGACGTCCAGCAATGTGCCAACAATGGCCGCTAGGCGCTGCCGGATCCTGTGCGCTTACATGGCAATAAGTGTGTTTTGTCAATGGGCTCGAGTGTTTGCTGGTGTGATCGAGCGCGGCGCGATACATATGCGCTTTAGCGCGCCGCACACTAACATGTGCATATAACCGTTTAATGTGTATACATATATGTGCGCTCTACGCCTGCCCTCAATGCCCACTCATGTTTTTGCTTGATCTCATACATAATAGAAGCTACACACTTCAAACTGCTGCTTAATTTTTTACCTTATTCATAAGCGCATTAAAATAAATATTTTTTCCATGCAGCAACGGTATTTAAAATTTATTTTTTTCCACACCGTATTGAGCTGTTTGTTTGCATTAATGACGCATATTTTTGTTGCAGTTTTTTTCTGTTTTTTAACTTTGAATTCAGCATTTTATTTATTAATACTTTTTTTGCTGCCATTTCTCATACTTCTATTGTGCTTTGTTTTGTTTGCTCTTGCGCGCTGTATAGAATTATTGCATTTATGCCATCTGCATGAGCTGAGCACTTGCCCCTAAAAGTATGCTGTATAAATATAATTTGTTAATTGGGTTAGTAATTGCAATTATTACACACAAAAATCGACGCTAACAAATGAGGTCGATGAAAAGATATGAGTATGAATAAAAAATACTGAGTAGAGGAGCAAAAGAATTGAGCTTTCGTAGTTTCGCTGCTGCATTTGACAGCCTGAATGCTTTGACAATTAAAGCGCTTTGTACGCGGAAATGTGTGTCGAGTTAAAAAATATATAAGGGTAACTATGAACAATGGCTTGACTATAAACGTGGAATAGAGTTGTTGGAACTTGTGATGACTAGTTCGAAGTCAGGCTAGCGTCCAAAGATCTGGAATTTGATGGGCGCTGCTATCGGAAACTTATTAATGAAGCAGCGTATTATCTAAAGTAGTCTGCAGGGTTTTAAGGTCAAAGTTCTCAGAAACAGTGAAGGTTAGAGAATTATGCTCCTCAGTAGGATTTCATGACACTACGTTTTGACCAAATCGGCTGATACTCTGCCTTTGGTCAGACCTTAACCGACTCAGTCGGGCACCGTGGGGCTTAGTTTGGTTTTCTCAAAATTAAAGTTTATGCATGCTGCTTTATTTCTTTCAGTTTATATTAAGAACTTAATTCACACATGTTCATGGACCTCTCCCTTAATTACTTTCCTTTTTGGTTATCTCCGTCAACTCATTAAATCGGGTATTGATTGTTCTTGTTATGAAGATACTATATATATTACTAACTTCTAGAGGGCATTCGATACACTTCATCATCATGCAATCTGGTACGCTTTAGTTTGTAGAAGGGTCCCATGGAAACTAATGGAATATTAACAGAACTACACTTTGATGCAGGTTGTTTTGTACAAAGAAGGAGCTCAGTATTCGAGTAAAAGTAGACGTGGGCATCCGTCAGGGCTGCCTTCTGCCACATCGTATTGGACATAGTAACGGAAAGAGCTCCGCGTGAAACGATAGGAATAAGCTGGGGTCTAAATAGATGGTTCAAAGACCAAGACTATGCAGATGATATATATTTAATAGCAAAAAAAAATATGTATTTATATGGGACAGGAAACTCAAGCGAAAATATAAATACTTTTCAACTACACGTATACACAGAACTTCCAAGTCTAGAAATTCAACAATATGAAATCCTTTTGTAACTTGGACAATAAGCAAGTTTTCAGCGACCTTTATGAAATGTGGAGCTCCTCAAAAATTACGCAGCGAACCAAAATAAAACAAGAAAAAACGTTGACTTTGGCTGCACCAAAGCTAATATACCCTTCACAGGTGCATTTCCTTTAGTAACTATGTGTCCAATTTGTATAGAAGCTATAAGCTATAGTTAACCGATCTGAACAATTTTTTCGGAGGTTATGTTATTACCTTAAGCAGTAATCCATGTCAAATTTCGTGAAGATACTACTTCAAATGCGAAAGTTTTCCATACAAGCCCTTGCAATTATATGCTATAGAGAGCTGATCCGAACAATTTTTTCCGATATTACATTATTTCTATGAGCAATAACTCATACCAAATTTCGTGAAGATATATCGATAAATGAGGAAGTTTTCCATACAAGCTTTTGATTCCGATCGTTCAGTTTGTATAGCAGCTATATGTTATAGTAGTCCGGTATCGCCAGTTTCGACAAATGAGCAGCTGAAGAGAAAATGACGTTTACAAAAAGTCAAAACGATATCTTTAAAACTTAGGGACTAGTTCGTATATATACAGACAGATAGACGGAGAGACGGACATGGCTAAATCGACTCAGCTCAACATACTGATCATTTATATATATACTTTATAGGGTCTGCGACGCTTCCTTCTGGGTGTTACAGACTTCGTGACAAACTTAATATACCCTGTTCAGGGTATAAATATTGAACCACACAGACAGCTAGACACCTGTGGAACATGGAATCTCATACCCTATGATATTTGGGAGCTGCCAGTTTTCACAAGTTGATGTTTTTGCTTTATTTGCCGCATTTTTTGGCCCTTCGCCGTCTCTAACATGAACTCATGGCCGTGCAATTTAAGCACCTCTAAATTCTCAAAAGAAAATGGGACTGGTTCAAACATGTTATGAGACGATATTCAGACACAATCACCAAGTTTATATATTCAAGTTTCAGAAAAGTCCAATTTATGAGTTTGGTACAAGATTGAAAAAAAATTAGGAGTCCCATTCTGGCTCTTTGCTCCCTCGCGGAGCCATAGGTTACGATATATACATACATTTATCAACGATATTTCGAAATCTCTTACTGATAACTTTAGAAAATCACCCAAAACTACTTTAAGCTGTTAAATTGGTTTATTTTTGGATTCTTTTTGGGTTCTACTTTGGCTCCAGCCAACATATTTTTTCTCCAATGGTTAAGTTTTGTGCCATGGATCGAGAGCCGGTGTCATGTTTGGCATGCTAACTTTAAACATAATGCTAAAATAAGATATTTTTCCAGAATAATTTGCAACCATCAAATAACGTGCCAATTCGACAACCGATTTTTAGAAAAATATCTTTACAAAACAAGCAGAAATATTTCAATATTGTTTCACGACTTTGTAAGGCTAAGTCGATAAAATGAAGCTCGTTTTATTGGGTACACGCCCTTACACATTGGTCACTAAAGTATGTATTTATTAAAGTATTTGGTCTTCGGAGTTCTCCAAAAGTTTATGTAAATATAATTTTTTAATTTACACAACGAATGAATTGGAGAAAGATCTGGTTTTTGGGGCTGTTCTTTATACCAGTTAACCACCTTCCTCATGAAGTCGATCCCACACTTTTTCTTGGCGGAATAATTAAAGAAAGAGCATTGTGAGAAGTATTGACTTAAGCGTTAAATTAAGTCAAGTTTAAATTTAACAAGTACCAGGTTCTGGTACTGGTGTCCTTGACCTCACATAATGTGATACCAGATGGAGTTCAGTTGCTTGGTCCATGAGGAGTAGTCATCCTTAAGGACGCCTCACTATCGGTACCTCCTCCAGTATATCATACCGTGGGGACCACAGATCCTTACAGCGTAGTCTTGTCAGTGCGGGGCAAGTGCCGAATAGATGCTCCCTTGCTCTAGATATTTCCTGCAGTCTTTTCGATCAGTCAGCTTCATTTTGTGGGCTTGTGTCGCCACCAAACAGTGACCAGTTAGCATTTCAATCATGTTCCTAACAGTCTCTTCTATTGTACTATTTTGTGTACTTTATGGATTCTCTGACGCAAAGAGTTGAAAACTAAACCAATATAATATCTTTTAGGATATTTTGAAATTTTGTAGCTTGTCATATTTCATTACAAATCACAGCTTATAGGAATGAGGCATAATAAAGTGAAACTCTACTTCCATTCAAGTAACAACTTATTTAAAATAAATATAACTGCCAAATTAATACAACAACAATTATTCTTTCACCAAAAAAAGTTTTACTTTAGGCACGAAGATGCTGATAAGTCTTCGAACAGCAACATGCACTAAAATCTTTCTTGCTCTCAGACTGGACAACAGACTATCTCAGAAAAGTTACAAAAAATCTCTAAAATGCAAATGATTTTGATTTGCATACTAACATAGGCATAAGCACTTATCTTCACAAGATGTCAGCATATTTTAAACAATATAACAACAACCAACTAGGCAAACTTACACCAGACAATTGTGAACTACCCCAACAAAGCTTAGGCGCGAACGCATAGGCGCTCACCACACTTGAAGCTGAGGCAGTGATGCCGATGCGCTGACCGACTGACCAGCGGCAACATTCAGATAACTGTATAGATATGCCAGCGCTGAAGAACAAGTTTTCAATATTTCGGCAGTCGCTTAGGAGCATCTACGAAGGGGTTGATTGAGCGCCGAAGAATGCCGCACGGATATGTCAAAGTTCATCAGCGACCTGAGTTGAAGATAGTAGCATCAAAACATTTGATGCTCTTTGCTTTTGATGCTGTTCTTCAGCCGCTACCGCCGTTGACCGTTGTCCAGTTTGCCAAACCGGCCAAGCAACCCTTTTTATTGCAGAGCGACTAGAATAGTGCTTGGATTTCTACTACTTTTGAGACTAAAAATGAGCGTTGAAATTTCATGTGAAAGTTCAGTATTTTAAAGTGAACCTTTTCAACGGTTTCGAGCTAAGAAAAGGTATATAAAATAATGTTGGATGGGATATCCTGTTTGGTGATGCTGTGGCGTGAGAAAATCTTCTTTATGCGCTGAAAAATGTTTCCAGAAATCAAAACTTGCTTTTAGTGATGGGAACTTGCATGATTCTTGGGAGGCTGTGCGGAGTGAACTTTGACCTCGGCTGAGATGAAGAAGGTTTTAAAAGAATTGTTTGGTTTGGTTTCGATGGATTTTCGAATCACTAAAATTATAAGAAACTGTAATGCAGTGAACTAGTACTTTTGGGATTGATATACATATGCTGGTTATATATATGAGGTCTAATAATTTTTAATTAAAATTTAAACTTTATTTAAATAGCTGGAATGATCTGATTTATAGCAATTTTCATGAAAGCCTTTTCAGCAATACCTTCTTGACCGCCCAATTGTGCCGGCTCATCGCTATTCGACCACAGCCGTTTTCGCGTAGCTTTGTATTGAGGAACCGACTTTTCATCACCAGTAACCATTCACTTCAGAAATTGATCGATAATGTCGTGATTCAGCAGCGATTCGCACATGCAAATTCGGTTAATGAGGTCTTTGGTTGCGTCAACTTTTGGGGTAAGCATACATCGAGCTTTAGCCAAATGGTTCCCAATTGTTTTTTTGTGCCATATTTAGCTCTTTGGCAATCAGAACCGTGCTTGCTTGACGATCCAATTCGATGATTTCCATTGTTTTTGCGATATTTTCGAGAATAAGCTGTATGGAAACCACGCCAACAAAATTACCGGAACGGAATTGCTGGAAACAAAATTTTCAATGATCTTTCGTTACAAAATCAGGACTTTAAACACTATTATATATCCATCTTTCAGTTGGCTTGCGATTTCACCTTCATCGAAGAAGAACTGTAAAATAAGACATATTAATTCTTTCCTGGTGTCCATCTTTGACGAGTGCGCAGAGAATACTAGGTCAAGGCTAAGTTAAAATAAAAATTTTACCAGGGATCTCAAGTCTCAGAATGTGTGGTACCTAAAACTTCTAAATAATTGATCATAAGACCCTCACAAATGGACAAAGCGCGTTGAGTCTACTACAATTTTGCTGAGACGGCTAATGTTAGTTTTGGCTACGTCTCCTGGTTCGGCAAAGGTAATACTGTCGATAGAACGCAATGTTCCAAAGGAGATCCAATCCGTTCTCATTCCTATGTGAGCAGCATGCACCTCTGGCTAACTTATCAGCTTTGCAATTACCAGCAATTACGCTGTGATCGAACGTTCCCAAACGAGTAATAAACTAATAGTCCAACCATTGGACTAAATAATTTATATGTAAATAAACTCTCTACTAAGACCCTACCCGTATTTATAACTAAGTTCCTCTTTCTATGACCGGGCACCCGTACTTGTAATATACTAGTAGTCCAACGGTCTGATCGATTCATTTATTTGTAGATAAACCTCTTGATTAAGACCCTACCCTATTTTGACAAAGATCGTTAGTTCCTCTTCTTTAGATCTAAAAAAGATCTTACAGCCCCGACACTACATACCACCATCCTAAGCAACCGGCGCTTGTTTTTACTTTTTCTTATCTTCACGGTGCACTTCGAATATTTGACTAAATTTTAGTACTAATTTCAAATATTTTGAGGTACAATAACTCAGTCGATTGTCATTTGTTTATATAGACTTGCGACTACACACCAAAGACCACGGTAAAGAATTCAGGTCACTGCTGTGAGAGAGCAAACGCTACCAGTTGTAGTTGTCCTGCTTTCGTCCTAAGACTTCGTTGCTTATTTATTTCAATTTTGATGTTAAAAGATTAATCTCTTGATCGCTTTTACAATTTTTTTGAGTCCATTTTCATATATATTATGTATTATAGTGTTGTTCCTTAAATGGAGGGATCCGACTTCGAACGTTTTCTACAATTTATGAGATGCTGAAATTCATACGGAGGTCTGTCAAGATCAATCGGTGGACGACCGCTTTAAAATGCAAAGGTTTTATGTCAGTTGAACTGAGCTCCAGCATAGTGGTAGTGCACATTAGTAGACATTTTATCCCGGTAGCGGCTAAAAGATCCATTAATACAAAACATTACGTGGTCCACAAGATTTACGAATATTTTTTTAAATCCACAACTTTAAAATATTATTTTCGGGCTTCTTTCCAAATTTATTTCTAAAGTCAATATTGTATAGCCCAAAAACTGAATTTCTTGAAAAGATGGTACAATCAAGGCCTTAGCACCATATAAAACATATACTTAAAATCTACTCAAGATTTTCGTGAGTCCAAAGCATCGTCATGCAGTGACTCTTTGGTTTTTTTTTTTAAACTTCGGTATTATTGGCCTTCTCTTTTTCCAAAATCCGGCTGAAACCATCATCTTAGTCAATGCAATGTAGCCAGGGGCGGATCCAGAGTATGTAGAATTTTGGGGAGAGGAAATATCTAATTTTGTACTTGCAACTCAAAATCTTTTTCTTCGCGGAGAGTCACTTATCATAAAAATAATGTATAACTTTTCACTTTTGGGCGGAGGGAACCCTCCTTAGTTTCCCCGCCTTGGATCCGCGCCTGAATATAGCACAGTAAACCTTTATACACCGCAGGATTACGATTTCCGATTTGTTTCCGATGTTAAATCTTTCAAGCGGATATTAAGGAAGCGATTACTGAGATGAGCCAAAGTCCATCCAACGCTCAGGCATTGGAGAATTCCGATTTGTTTTTAGACTTAGATCTTTAAAGTGAATATCAAAGAGATGGTTAATGAGATGAAGCCAAAAACTGACATGGGGTTTTGGACAATTTCGAATTGTTTTTTTGGGTTTAGATCGAATATCGAGGAGGTGATTATTGAGTTATAACCGAAATAGAAGCTTTGGAGAATTTCAAATTGTCTTTGCATTTAGACCCTTAAAGCTATTATCGGCAATGATACTGAGATGTAGTCTCAGCCTGGCACAGGGAATTTAAAGAAATCCGATTTGCCTTCTAAGTTAGATTTTCAAAGCGAAAATCGAAGAGGGGACTACTGAGATGAGCCAAAACTGAAGGAAAATTAATATGGAAGAATGTAAGACTTAGTGACAGATCTAGTTATGCGACTACAAGTAAAAAATAAAAAAAATTACAAAACCAGTCTGCAAAAGAATTTGTAATAACTTAAGTAATAACATTAATAACATACTAAAACTTACTGACATTTAACCGTCGAAACGGACAAAAGTTACAACGGCAGGCTTAATGACGCTGCACGACAGCAAGGCGGCCAAAGGTGGACGGCGGGCAACGAATGATTTGCCGCCGAAATAAGGTCAGCAAACAGCAAATGCTAATACTCAGCAATATTCTACATTGATGTTGTTGTTTTTGCAGTTAACGGAAATTTTGAAAGCAAACTCAAAAATACATTTAAAAAGTAAGGATAAATGCACCGAAAATTTTGAGAAGAAAAGCTGCAGAAATCTGCGAAGAAAGAAGTCAAACAAAATGAACAGCAACAGATCACGGCAGCTACCAAAGTTGCGCAACCAGTTTGGACCGGACATATCCTGTCGACCATTAGGGTAAATTTCTACACACGGAAGGAGTCGCACACACACACACGCAACGAGAAATGAGCAGTCAGCATTGGCCCACCCTTAAGCGCTTGAATGCCGAAAAATAGAATGTATGCACTACGCTAGTTACAATAGCAACAACAATGAGCGCAAGTAAAACACAGTAGCAGCGATAAATTTTGGCAGGATGCGTTGCAAGGACGATGAGGTAGGCCGACGACGACCAATCAAAATAATTATGAAACAACAAAAACTTAAGAAATGACAAAGGAGCAGGCAATGCCACCCCATTAGCGCCTAGCAGACACATCCTGACAAGTACATACACATAGTAGTGCAAATATATATAAACACACACACACATATAGATATATATAATACTACTTCCTTATCTACATGCTTGTGTTTAACCGAAATCTTAGAGCAACATTAGACGTCTACCTACTTCTATTTAAGACGATGTGTTGTTTATGGTATATCTATTTGAAAAAAGACAGCAACAACAACATCATATATATGTGTTTATAAAATTGAGTTTCTTTGGGTGGTAGAAGGTCTGACGTCCATTCTAATGCCTCACACACATATCTTTGAGCATTTTTTGTTGTGCTTTGTTGGCACTTTAGTGTTTTGTATGTGTCTGTGTGTTTTAGGTGCTCTCACACCTTTTGGTTTCGGCTGGGTGGCATTTGGCTAAGAGAGATAGCGTAATCTAATATTGTAAGTTAGAGAAGAAAATAGAAAATTGTAAAATGTAGATTAAAGAGCGCACTAAGAGAGCATTGTTAAGGCTTTTGCATGGACTAAGAGTATGTGTTATCGTTTGGTGCAGCAAATGGAAGGAAAATTTGTATTAAGAGTCGAAAAGTTTCAAACATTAAATTCGAAATTTTATTTCTTATGCTAAATAAATTGCAAGGAAGAGCAGTTTGTCGCTGGTGAGCAGACGCATTGAGCTTTTCTGACTTCTGTGAAGAGCTTTCCGTCAATCTTAATTTTAGACTACGGGTATACTCTAGTGGTTTTTGACAGAAATGGCTGCTATTAGGATGGCAGTAGACGTCCTGCTACGAAGTAGAGCCACTTTCTGAGTAGTTAGCATTCACTCCGATAGCAGAGCGGCAATACTAGCGCTGAGTTCGCTCACTGTGATAAGGCTAAAGGAGCGCCAACAGACTGTTTTGGGTATCTGGTCATGGTGGATTCGCTTTTGCGTTTTAGTACTAGACCAATAGACCTTAGTACTAGACCAATAGACCTCGCGTAGTCTTAGCAGGCGATAGTTGACGTCCCGATCCTTTGTCAATGCAAGATCTTGTGATCTAAAGGAGAACGCAAAGATATTCTTTCTGTAATTGTCAAGATTCTTATTGAATATTGTTCAATAGTCATTCATGCGGTATAACTAAAAATCTTCACGGACGGAAGTTGTATTGAGTAGAGTCATGTGGAAACATTCATGCACGTACTTCTCCTCTGACCATCCTTTAAAAGACTGAGAATGAAACAACTCGGCAGTATTACCTTAGGTCACTCAGGAGGCAAAGCCAAACTGAAATTAGCCCCCTCAACAATTTTTTGATAGGCTCAAAGCGCTTGACCGATCTGTAAAGGCCTTATGATCAATAATTTAAGAGTTTTAGGTAACACAACGGATTGGCGCTCTAAGCAGCCTAAGAACATTTTAAACCCCAACTTTGTTGTCTAACTATACAACATTTTTTTCTGGGTGTTACAAACATTGAGGTAAACTTAAAGGGCTTAGAGCATAATGATGAAGAAGCAGAAGGTGTCATTTATAGGTTAAAATACGGTTGGAAAATGGAAAATAGAAGCGTTTGTTTAAGTTTTCAAGCTTTAACTTTTACTATGCAGAAAAATATAAGCGATCAGAGAAGATCTTCGAAATAAGTATATTCTCAAGCAATTTAATTAATTTTTGTTCTTTTTATGTAATCTTCGATATTAATCTCTCGAGAGCTATTTTAATAAAAGAAAAATAGTGTCAAGTTAAATATGATTTTCGGCCAGAAAGAAATGTATTACTTTCATATAGTATGTTATTTGAGAGGTTATATCTATTTGTAATCCTCAAATAAGCGATTCCAATATATTTGAGAAGATTCTCCGAAAATTTTAAAGACTTCCCGCACATACATCGTTTCGGAGATATATGTATGTAATGAGCGTATTTGTAAGAGTTTTTTCATTTAGCTTTCGACTTTGGGATCAAGGAATTCGTTAGAACTTGCTTAATGTATTTTTCAAGTTTGTGTTTCATATTAAATCTAACTTAGAACGGAACTAATCGGTTTCAAGTCAACAACTTCCTTAAGGAACACATTACTGCCGAGCTTACTCTTTTCGCTACATCAAAGCAATTTGGAATACTCTGAGCACTCTCACTCCACCACCACCACCACTAGTCAGCCATGTGGACGTCTAAACCTTAACCTAGCATACATCCACTCCCACCAATGCCATCGTTATACGAACAAATGTTGGTAAGTAGCACGTGACTCCAACACATATAGCAAGCCAAAGCAATACAAACGACTAAGAAATATTAGCATACACACAGGCGTTACAAGCAATATGCAACAGTTTGTTGTCTAAAGAGAAAAACCAAGAATTGCGCGTTGTTATGTGAATCTTGCTAGTTGTTGCTTGCATTTTTGTACATTTTTTAAGAGAGCGAACTGCTAAAGGCAAACTAATGTTTGTGTGTATTTGCTGCGAAAATCGAGAAAATATATAAATATATTTACGAGTCATACAAACATATACATACATACCAATTTGTTATGGGAAAGTAGTTAATGAAACTGTGTTCTAAGGGAAAACTTTCTCCTAAGAAAGAAAGAGTTAAAAAAGTACTTCAAATAAAAAAGGCAAAATACACAAAAAAAAACAGTTATAAGAAAAAAAGCTGTATATAGTATATATGTGTGTAAGTATACATTGCCTTCTATAATTACAACTAGAATACATACAAATTTGTTGAGGTAGTCATATTGACCGTCGGACTTAATTGCACTGATTTGCTTACTTTTTTCAATGTATGGGTGTGTGTGTGTGCCTTAGTTCAAAGCTTTTTTCCTATTTACGGCTATCATAAGTACTTGCATTTTTATTTTTATGCCTTTTGTGTTCAATATTATTTTTTCTTAACCAATTCAAGTTCAATGACGCGTCAGTGAAACCATCTTCTCGTCTAAAGCACCACACAACCACGCCGCTGCTGCCAACCCATATAAAATGTATTAACGGCGTACTCTACCTCACGGCATAGAAATCGTTATGCTTTGAGGTTGAAAGTTCATTTTTTCCGTCTGTCTTCACTTCGTCTGTGTTTAACTGCTCTTTCCTCTACTTTTGTGCACATATGTACACGCTTAAATGCTAGACTGCCCCTGCTTCCTGGGATCTTCATTGCTTCATATTCTGTGCCATAAACCTGTTTATTTCAGTTGCCTCGCGCATCTTTCTTCACCCCTTTCTTTGGTCAGTCCAACACCACCTTTGTTGGTGCATTTGCGTTGTCCAGCTCAACGCAGCTTCTTCGGTCCGGCCTTTGACAGCAGCATGATTTTCTTGAGGAAAACTCACATTTCGATCAGTCTTTGTTGATCTTTTAAAGCGTTCGCGTTCGCTCGCGTCGTGTTCGTTGACGTTATCGGTTTTTATTAAGTTTACTTTTGTTATAAAGTTTCGATTGGTGTTGTTGTTGAGTTTTGTATTGAACTATTGATTGACTTTTGACTCTTGATTTGTGGCATAAATGTATCATTATCTATTGACTTTACTAGTTTGGGCGGTGAAGTGTTTTTAAGAGAAAGATTTCGATTGCTTCGCTTGATTTTTATAAAACAAAAAAATTAATAAATTTGAAGTTAGATTATTTCTATGTTCTTACTCATTGAACTGCTTCTTGAACTATGCTAAATACATCAATATCTAAACTTTCGTGACTAATCGTGAGAAGATTTGTGTGATGTGTAAGTTTGTATAATAAAATGTTCTAAATCCAAATATCAAAAATCAATAGATGAATGGAATGGCTTTAGAAAAAAACCGATACAAATTTCGTTACTAGTTTTGTTTTAAACCATACATGACTCGTCGGTCTTGAAAAGTTATAAATTGGAGGCAATTCCAACATCAAAATAAGAAGAAATATTAACTTCGGTTGCATCGAACCCTTCACAAATATCATGGATTCTATATTCCAAACAGGAACTTGCTTTTGATCGGTCAGTTTGTATGTTAGCTCTATTCCATAGTGGTCCGATCTGAACAATTTTCGAAGATTGTAGCGCTGCTTTGGACAATAATCTCTAATTTCATAAAGATATCTCGTCAAATGCAAAAGTTTTCCATACAAAAACTTTACATAGATCGGTCGGTTTGTATGTTAAGTATATGCTGTAGTGGTCCAATCTCGTCATATGAAAAACTTTTTGCGGATAAAAGAACGTATGCAAAATTTCGGATCGATACATCAAAGACTCAAGGAGTCGGTTCAGCTCTTCACGGCTTTCAACATCTCCCTTTCGTTCATGGTTCTGAGTTAATCAAAGAATATTCTTTCAGCATTGGGGAATCATTGTAGAGAGTTATAATTGAAAACTGAATGATTTTGGAGTTCGATATGAACTTATTATTAGGACTAAATTTGCTTTTGGCATTTCTCCAAACTTCGAAAGTGCTTTAGTCTCAGATCCAATCAGCTTTTGGATATTTCATAAATTCAATGCATCAGCTCAGAAGTTCAACTGGCGCTGTCGGTCGTTAAGAAACTTTCAACAATTTGTTAAAGTTGCTTTAAGCTTTGTTCCGATCTTTGGAAGAGCTTTGCCAACAATCCAATCAGTCATGTGGATTTGTCACATAAACAATGCAGGAGTTCCGTGATACAATTGATGTTGTTGATTATTAATAATATTTCAATCCTTTTAGTTTCGGATACATCTGGTGCTGTACATTGTTAAATACCCACAAGTTATAAAAAAATGTCTCCTTTTGGACTTTCCCGATATTTGTAATGTTGAGAAATATAAAGTATTTCCATCTGATAGGAAAGTTGAGAGTTTAGTTAGGCTTCCTGTTAGTAACGTATATTTTGTCGTCAGAGAACTAACTGTAGTAGTTGAAAAGAGGTTCTTGTTGACATTGGGAAATTTATTTTTGAAAAAAGTTGTTTTATTTTTTATCGCAAGTAACAATGATATTTTTCTTTCAAACTTAAATTGGTACCCTTACTTCAGCTTAAGAAATGAGAAACTGAATAAACCTTGACTGACAAATCTAACTTATAATCGTTTCATATGTTAGAAAAGGGTTGTGTTGGAATTTGGAAATATTGTTCAAGTCGTCGACAATTTATGTGACTTTGTACACAGTGCTTCGGTTAATGTGATGCTAAATAGGTTGCAAAACATAGTACAGTTAAATTGTTCTAAAATGATATTTATACAAAAAAGAGACCAATGCATATAAGCCGTACTGTCAATATACCCAGTTTTTAATATAAAATTATGAAACAATTGCAAAAAGATAAACTTCACCACAGAAGATAACGAGTTAAGATGAGGAATTCTTTCTTTTTAATTTTCGATAACAAGAGAATCTCTTCTTTAAAGAGATCCCACATGTGCAAGTTATTAATTATGTTAACAGCCTCAATCTCCTGAAATAACTTAATACATATGTAGATATGTAGGGTGGATGTCTGACGAGACACCTAGGCCTCTAGGAGGTCCATTGTGAAAGCATTGATACTAAAATACCCTCACTCTATTATTTAAGCTCTAAACCGCATTGTTCTTCTGTTAAGGTTCATCAATACGAAAAGTTTTATATGTGCAATTTCCGAGACATCGCCAATAAACCCTTGATCGATAGTTGTGTTTCTTATCCAATATAAAGTCTTGAATACAAGAAGATATATAGTCTCTCCTTCTTCTACCTCTTGATAGGTTTTACAATCGTCGTTGTATGTTACTCCCTGCCTGTTATTAAAAATATCTATCAGTCTGAGCTTCATAGTGGCAAATGTATGAAAAATACCACTTAACTTCTAGAGCGACTGCTTGATTAAAACTTACGCTCGGTAATAAAAGAGAATCATAATTTTCGAGTCATTCGAAAATATTTAACCCGACGTATGGAACGACCTCACTTTCTCACTTTGGTCTGTTCCCGACGAAACAGCATCTTTCCTGAACTTCCCGTTACACGTCTGTGATGACAATTAACTTGGACATGGGCACCAAAAAGCGCATGGATAACCTCTAGAACAAGAAAATATCTAACTTTACAAAAGTTTAAGAATTTATTTGCACTTAACAATATTTTTTGTATATTTCCAGATAAAAAATACTTCGAGAATAAACAGTTTTGGCGAAACAGATCTCGATCACATAAATTCAATGACTAAAACTTTTATATAATGCAATTTCTGTTCGAAAAGTTCTAAATAAATATAAAAGAACAAAAACACAAGAATCGAAAATTATTAAAAATTTATTAAAAATCGTTAAAGTTAAAACAAAATAAGAAGAAATGAACTCATCGCGAGAACAGTCTCCCGTCGATGCCGGGGACGAAAACGCTCGTAGATATGAAAGGCCGGAGGACGCTCC
This sequence comes from Bactrocera tryoni, assembly GCF_016617805.1. NCBI lineage: Eukaryota > Metazoa > Arthropoda > Insecta > Diptera > Tephritidae > Bactrocera > Bactrocera tryoni. Next base: position 80,308,557 of record NC_052500.1, on the reverse strand, counting down.
TCACGATGAGTCGCAACAGTTGGCCGAACAACGGCAACAACAACATTTGCTAGATATGCAACATGAGAGGCAGCAGCGGCAGCAGTTACTAGATCAACGCCAACTCGTCGAAGCAACAGTGCCACATTTTGCGGTCGAAGAAGAAACTCAAGGAGTTGCTTCGGCTTCGGCCTCCGCTTCTGCCTCTGATGCTGCTTACGAGGCTGATGTCGATGATGTTGATATGCCAACTGTTGCTGATAATCATAAGCATGAGCAAGTGGCGCGCGATGTTGCAAAGGCGCCATACGTACCAGCTGAAATGAGTCTGGGCGCACAGCAGCGGCGTCAAGCTGAACGTCAGCATATTTATGAGGTAAATTTCGAAAATAAAATATTAAGCGATTGTGAAGGAGAAGTTACTCGCAGTAAATAATTTAGTAATTCCGACGAGCTGTTGTGCTTTTCCAGCTTTTTCAACCCTGGGCATTGAAGAATTACGGCGATCAAGCCAAGACGAAAACTATAACGCTGCGTAAGAAAACACGTATTTTGAAAGCGTTAGAGGGCAAAGAGCACAGTCGGCCAGATAGTTCGAAATTTCGGTTTTGGGTGAAAACCAAAGGTAAGTAATTTTCTATAAGAATAATACAACGTTTACTTAAGTAACGAAACATCAGGGTTACAAAAAAACCTCAGTGAAAGCTTTTTATTAAAAGCTTAAAGCTTTATGTGAAAGCTCTAATAATTAACGACTGTTTACTAAATTTTTGAGTTGTAAAATTACATTAAAACAAAGAATTAAAAATGTGAAAGCTTTTGGAAAGCTTAACTGAAAGCTTTTAAAAAAGTACAATGATTTACTGAAGAATAATAAGTAAAACACCAACACACTAAAAGATATTATGAATCCCTATATAGCTTTCACCACAAAACGTCCAGCTGAGTTCAAAGAAGCTGCTGGCGGTCATCGGCAGCTCGAACCACTCCCACCGAACGCCGTGCTTTCCGATAATCCCAGTCTAGTGGATCTATTTGTAGCTTCAACCACAAAGGTAAGACTATGCAAGTCAAGTCAATACAAGTCTTAATATTTTCTTTCAAAGGACTTTGGCAAACGCACCTATCGCAAGGTGGCCGTGGTAGAAGAATTCTTTGACATTATCTATAATGTACATATGGAATTGGGTGGACGTAGTGGCATGCATGCCGGACAAAAGCGCACATATCGCATAGTGAGTGTAAAATCAAAACGATAGTAACATTTAAATCCCCAGATCATCAATATATTTTAACCTGGCATACCTTGTCTTAAAACTATTCTAGATTACCGAAACATATGCTTTCTTACCGCGTGAAGCTGTCACACGTTTTCTATCCATTTGTCCAGAATGTAAGAAGAATTTGCGCGCCACTTCACCGGCCACATCCATCAATCCACCAGAGGATTGTGGTAACGAAAGCTCATCGGAGGTTGAAGGACTCAATTACTCATCACATACTGAAAGCTCTGTGGAAGCAGGACCAACGAAAACTCTAACAAAAGGAGCAGCCACTAGCATAACCACTGCACACACAGTAGTTCCACTGAAGCGACGCTACTCTCAGCTTGAGGAAGCGTCCGATAATACTAAATTTTTTCCAGCATCACAATCAATTGCACGTGCTTTGCTTTCGGCACCATCACGACAGCCTCTGGCAGCGCCAGCCTCGCTACCCAGATCCATTTCAACAGATACAGCCGTAGCCACAGCGACAGCAGCAGCACCTATTATCACTATCGATTTGGTATCCGAAAGAACGACATCTTTATCTAAGCCGACACCAACAACGCTTGTCGGGCAACCAAAAATACGCATCAATCCACAATTGCAGCGTCCTTTGACTCCGCCTCCTGTACCGGCTTCAGTTTCTGTTGCGGCAACCGTCTCGTCAACATCGGCATCGCCATCACCGTCACCTTTGGTGGTGCGCGAACCGGTTACGCATGCGCCGCCTTCTTACCTCGGCTATCATCCCCTTTGTTTTGATATGAATTTCTTAAAGACACATGAGAGCTTCTTTCGTTATTATGAAATGATGCGTCGTTTCTATGCCGGCGGCTTTCCATTGCCACTCCCACCGATGCCCGCTGAGTTTACCAGCGTTGCTGAGTTGTTAACCCCTCAGCGTAATTCCAATTCAGGTGTATCGCGTGGTTCAGGTATTATACCAGCTAGTGGCAACGTAAAGCAGCCCGCTGTGCAACAGGAATGCTCAGCAATATCAGAAAATCCCTCCATTCACACCAAACCCATTGATATTCAAGAACCTTTAATAAAAAAATTCAAAAGCTCACCAGAAAGTGAGAAAACCTTGAGACTGCGTACCAACGCAACCGAGTCGCAAGCTCGTGAGACCACATCAGCCAGTACTGTGGCTGCTGCGGTGGCTTCGTCCACTGCTGCTGAGTTGGAAATGGTTACCGAGACAATGGCGCCAATGCCACCCCTATCCCCACCCCCCACACAGCTCAGTGCAATTAATCTATCAATAGCTTCTACTTTCAGGTCTACACGCTCGAATGGTACATCAACGTCACACACGAAACCGTTGCCAACTCTGCCGCACATCGTCATACCAACAACACCGCTAACATTGGCCTCGTCAGCGCTGTCAGAGCTAGTCACCTCCACACCCACAGCGCTCAAAAGCAATCTGTCGTCGGCGCTTTCATTTAAGTCCTCCACAACCGAAGTGAGAGCTTCTTCGTCCAAGTACAAGCCGTCCGGTGGCGCTGATAATCGTCCAACGCCTTCGTCAACTTCGCGGTATACTTCCCGCTTGCCGCCATTGGATTTGGAGCGTTTGAAACCGATCACTTCGACATATTTGCAATTGACACGCAGCATGGGCTTAAGCGATGAGGATGCCTTGCGCTTTGACAACCTGGTGAGTAATGATTTCAATTATACGCTATAAAAGGGAATCATATATACATACATATATTTTATCGCAATTGAATATTTTTTTGAACATTTTTGTTAAGTTACTTGCTTTTGGCAGAGAGAATGCTATTCGTTTAAATAGTTTCTCTTCCAAGCACCAATTGTTAAGTTTATCTTTTATCTTATTAGTAGGCCGATTATATATTTGATGATGCTAATTTTTACCCACCATTGATGTTCAAGTTTTATATTACATATTTTTGTTTAAATATTTACTGACTATATAATTGTTTTTCAAATATTATACAATTATTGATGATTATTCTTTTAACATAAATGTTTTCTACAAAATTTTTGTAGAATAGAATACATCAGCTATTAAAAAAATAGTTCAGTTCTCGTTTTGGGTTCCTAGATAATACATTTTTTTTGTATCTTCCTAAAGCCTTAAACTTATAAGTATGTCGTAACATGCCCTTATTACTTTGCACTTAAAGAGAAGGTCTGTATCAGTACATAACTTGTCTAGACAGCAACCATGCGCTATGAGTAGCTCCTTAGGGTTGTGTATCCACTACATATATTTAAAAAGACTTGGATAAATTGAAATATGTATGATCTTCCCTTCCGTAACGAAGGAGCTGACCTCGTTCTTCTTCAGCTGTTGCAACTTCGGCTTATAGTACTGATTTCTATTAATCCAAAAGTAACCATGCAGTATCAAGTAATTGGGTGTGTACACATTTACAGTTTCAAAATAACATTTCTACTTTTGGGAAGCCTATTACTATTCTTTCGTTCATCGAATACTCTTTCAAAACAATAATTAAAATATATTTAGGAACTCCAAAAATGCCCATTGAAAAGTTGGTTAAGGACAACAATAAATGCCATGCTCTTTACAGACACCTTTTATTTGAATGAAAACAAAGCGCATTTAAAAAAAGCTCTCCGAACATACTTTCCAATAGGATTTTGTTTGCTTGTGTTTCCTAAAAATATCTCACGTCATTTTAAAATTTATCCATATTTTGGAGAAACACGATATACCAGTAAAAACGAGGCTTCCCTAAAATAATTTTCCATTACCTTGTCGGTTTCGGTTGTTGACAAACAGTAGTTACTTTTTCAGAAAGTTAGATGTAAGCGGGAGCAGGCACTTCCTTTTTAACGTTATTGGCTAATGTTCATGTAAATCTTTTTATTGAAGTCAGAGATATTTCAGATAAGCTTCCTGAAAGATCATTGTCTAGAAAACTAAAGGCAAGAATGTATTTTTTATAGAAAATAATTGTAAAAAATATTTTTTCCTGTCATATTCCAAATTATTCTAAAAATTACTTGAAACAGAAGATGATATACTAATTTTATAGAAAAACGATATTATTTTAATACGATGCTTCCCGAAAAAACTTTCCGATGTGATTTGGTTTCTTGTATTAACCAAAAATAAAGACCTTGTCGGCGATATTAACGTTAGCTGGATTACTCAGTACTTAAATGTCTACTGCTCAAGCAAATCTTTCAGAAATATTTCAAACAAACTTTCTAGAAGACCAATCTCCAGAAAAGTATGGGCAAAGATGTATTTTTTATAGCACATTTTTTTTTACTTTCTTGTTATTTTTAACTTTTCTTCTTTAACAAGCGAAAGCGCTTTGGAGAAAAGGCAATAATTCCAGGGATTTCCATTCTTTTTTACTCATTAGGTATATCAACTTATATAGTGATTGATCAAACTTTCATAAAATTAGTAGTATAACAATCGTTCAAAATTGACTATTTTGCAATAAGAAAATGAGAAAAGAACCCAAAAGTAGTTAAGGTGTTGTTGACCCGCTAATGACTCACTCATATTTATTCTTTTAAAATGAGAAATTTTTATTAGCTTAAAAGTAGACAACTAACTGTCATTAAAATCAAAGGAAAATCGTCCAAAGGCAGGCAATACTCTTTTAATTATGAGAAACTATGTACCACTGAAAGTAAACAACGACTTTTTAACTTCACCCATCTGCATTTGGAATGCCTAATAGTAAGCAATAAATTTTAGAATTTCTCCTGAAAGTATACAACGATTTTTTTTTAATTTCGCTCACCCACATTTGGAATACCTAAAGTAGGCAATGCATTTTTGAATAATAAAAATTACTTTCTTCTGAAAGTAAATAATCATTTGTTCAAAAATCTTACACATATTTAGCGCCTAAAAGTAGGCAATGGACTTTCCAAAATGACAAATTATAAACTGCCAAAAGTAGGCAACGCTTTTCCAATTGCACACACACCTATATGTTTGAATGCCTAAAAGTAGGCAATTTTTTCTGCAAAACACATAACAGTATTTGTGTAAAAATATTTATATTGAAATTAACTCTGCCCCTAAAATTATGATCATTAGGCGCTGCCACTAATGCGCACGTATTATGACAACACGTACAAATACACATACAATCATACGTTATTTATATTTTTTTTATTTATATTTGCTGCATATTTTTATCATGAAATTTTAACGCTTTTTAACGCAATTTTTAACTAATCTAGTTCTTCTTTTCTATGTCATGCTTGGCTTGAAAACGTAAAAAATGTAAAAAATATACATACACACACAAAAAAAAAAATGCAACAACAATACGCACCTTGCATACAACATTAATGAGGAAAAAAATGCACAACAACAACTGCAACAACAATACATTATCCTGACGCTTGTGTGTAAACGCTACAACTGCACGGCTTCATCAAATGCAACTGCTTCTGCTTCTTCTTGTGCTTCTAACGCGGCGGCTGCCAATTGAACGCTTCGCTTGTAGTTTGTGTAGCTTGAGTATATGCTAGCGCTAATTCTTATAGCCGTCATTTAAGTGTGGCGTGCGCATCATGCACGTAGGCGCAAGGGCTGGAGTGCTACAAGGGCAAAAACTCCAAAAAATACAACATCAAATCAGTTAAATCAACTACAGCATGCAATAGAGAATTGTACAAAATTACAACAACAACAATAGAAAATCTTTAAAAAATCCAACTTTAATAATAAGCAATAGAAAATAAAAAAAAATACAACAACAATAAAAAGCAATAGACACAAACAAAAATTACAACAACAATATTAGCAACAAACAAACGTCAAGTTAAAGCTCCAAAAATGTAGAAAAAAAGAAAAAAATTGAAGCTGCATAAACCAAATCTGCACCATACAACAACAGCAAAAGGCTGCTTGTACCGTACCTACCATATATTGTTTGCAATTTTTTTATTTACTTCATTTTAGAAAAATTTTTATTTACTTTAATTTATTTTAATTTTGCTTTATTTTATTCAAGCTTGATTTGTTGCGCGCTTTTTCTTGCTTTAAATCGATCTCGTGCGCTTATTTTAGTTACACGTATACATACTTATTTATGCATTTATTTTTTACGCGCATGTACATGCACACACACATACAAATATAAATATTTTATATGTTTGTATGTGTGTTTGTTGTATGCTTTGTATTTAGTTGAATGCTTTTATAATAATTTTTCCATGTACTCATTTATATTTTTTCCTCTCTCTCTCCCTCTCTCTCTCAAATTTTTTTCTCTTCACATTTCATTTTATTTTTTACATTTTCGTTTCATTTGCAATTCGCTTGATTTTAATAAATCGCAGCTTGGTTTATAAAATAATAATATAAAATAATAAAAAAAAATACAAAAAAAAAAATTAAATAAAATTGTATTTGCTATTTCGCTTGAAAATATATCGACGCTGCCACTTTTTTATAATACAAATTTACGCTTTTTATTTGTAGCTGCATTCGTCAGGTTTTTTGTTGTTGCGCCCGAGCAATTTTAAAATATGCAAAAATTTTAGTTGTAGAACACAAATAAACAAAAACTAACGCAACAACAACAACATCTATCTATGCACGATTTTTCTGTATCTGACAAATGCGTATCTGCGTGTTTCAATTATTTCGCCTATGGCGGCGCTGCACGTTAATTCCCGCTGCTGCTGTGTGTGCGCTGCGCCAGCCTCTGCATGTGTTAGTGTCTTTTTAGTACATTTATTGAATAAAATTATGCAAAAAATCTAAGAGAAAAAAATTTATGAAAAAATTATGCGAAAAATTGAGACAAACTTATGAAAAACGTTATGAAAAAAAATTGTGAAAAATTTATTAAAAAATTACGAAAAAAAATTAGGAAAAAATTACGAAAAATTTATAAAAACATTATTGAAAAAAATTAGGAAAAAGAAATTACGAAAAATTTATTTAAAAAAGATATGAAAAATGTTGCAAAAAAATCTTCGAAAAAATTGCAAAAAACTTCTTGAAAAAAATTGCGAAACATTTTAGAAATAACATAAAAGATTATGCACACACACGCTTACACTTGTGAACGGAAGCGCAGTAAGTATTTTAAATTAAAGCAAAAATGTTTGTTTGATGTTTTTTCGTTCGCAAAAAATTTTTTTATGTGAAACTGAAATTATATATGTATATAATTTTGATAGAAATATGTTATAGAAAATTTATTGTTTAAGGGCTACTGATTGATTTTGTTGGCTAGCTAAATTAATAATGCTAGTGGGCCTACACATACATACATATGTACATATAATATACTTATATATATGTATAAATATATGTACATATGCATTTAAAGTGGTATATAACAAACCCATATAAGCACATATGTGCGAACTTAAATCGCATATAATGCAAGCTAACATATTTATATGTGGTAATTGATGACTAGCTGATGACTAAAAAGGGTGGAACCTATATAAAATCGACAGTTATAAAAATTCAAGTAATTTTCATTACTCAGAATTAATTTTTCTCTTTAAAATAATTAATGAAAATAGTAATTTCGCTTTTATACAATTATTGTTCACAAATAGTTTTGATTAACAAGTAAATTTTTGCTATATTTCGCTAAGTGGAAAGTTAGTTTAGGTTAGGTCGTAGGGTAGATCCAAAATCCGTGGATCGTAGTTGGACATATATTCACCTTTGTGTTGCATATAAACTTCCAAAAGTGGATCACCAGTTCTTCATAGATGAACAAAGCGTTTTGAACTTACAACAAATTTATAAAACCGGTTAGTATCCAGGTCAGCCACTTTATTAGATTCGCCGAAGATGTGTTCACCGATAGATTACAATCGCAGACTGACACAAGTCGAGCAATAGTGGATGACAAGATGATACTTGTTCAAACTCAAACAGCTTTGGCAAAGAGCGCGCGACAAAATACAGTATATATCCGCACCGCGTGTAAACCTATTGGACACATATGTGTTATTGAAACGAAATTGGCTTTCTTAAGAGCCAGTAGTTGGGAGGACCTATTGCGATTCACTCTGCGCCTTAAATATCTCAAAGTTACATAAGTTCTGGTTGTTGACCAGCACTTGCTGAGCTCACTGAAGCTCGAAAATTCCAACGCTAAAACAAAAGAAGGTTGTGAAACACAGATTCGCTTACAGTATAATCCAATTGAAACTGAGGAAGGGGTACCATCCCTAGCAAGCTCATCGGCTTTGCAGGTTCCGAAGACTCCGCTGTGATCGGGCACCCATACAATTATAAAACGAAAGAAGCTAGAAGCTAATGCTAACGAGGTCATGCACTCCTTGACTAGTTTTGGGCGCACAGTGAGTGAGCTTAAAGCCAGTATAGTCGCGCGGCTATTGAAGTGAATGCACACCTATCTGAAGACAAATGTATCTCGGAACTTCACCTCAGAGCAGCACACCTACTGCTTTTTTGATGGCTCTTACTTCCGCTTTGAAAACGCTACAGTGGTCTGGTAGTCTGAAATTAGAGTTTATGGTGAGCTGCCGACAGAACTACCCCTTTAACTCCGATCTATGAGTGAAAAAGTTCGCTGTACTCGCTAGCCAACGGCTACGTCCCAACCAAAAAAATTCTTCGCAGGTTTGTGAACTGATAAGGAACCGCCAGCAGAGATTTTGATTTGCAGCGATCTAGATTGTCAGGAATACAATCAAGGTAGTAGAAGATTTCCGAGTGTCTATGCCCGGTGCCCATCATATACTTAGCTTTCCTAAATGTAATAGCAGTCTTCGCCGCCTAGCACCTACCAGCTATGTTTACGAAGTGTAGAATGACAATGAGTGTAATTGTTGGGATTGTCCTTAGTGTATCACAGTAATAGTGTATCTTCATGTAAATGAAATCATATCAGTTTTATTGGATTTGTCCAAGAATTTTCCTTTTTACCAAAAGAGCTTACCGTCTGCCTAGGTAAACTGACAGCCCAGTTTCTCAGGTTCCTTCTAATGGTGGTTCACCTTAAGGATCCAGAGCAAAGGGAAAATAATTCTCATTTTGTAAGGTGTCCTTTTTTACTTTCCGATCCGCTAAGTTGAAAAATCGAACAAATACGCTCCTGTTAGGATTCGAATAACAGTGTGCTGGGGACCCACATCCATTCATTAATTCATTCAGATGTCTTAATATGTATCTATATACTTACCAGTTGATCAAATCTGAACCCGATAGACAAGAAACTAATTTTAACACTTTTTACAACAAATCTTAATTAATATAACTTCTTAATCCTTAAAATAAACTCTTAATCCTTTCAGTGATTTTCGGTTTTTCCGTTTCTGTTCCTTTTGGAGCGCCATTGGTTGAATTGTCGAAGTCATATTCATAAACTGACGTTTTGTTACCAGTAATGATGCACTTGTGTAATAAAAGGTTCTACTCTATGTTGTTTTTGCAAAACATTCAAGTCTTTAGGTGCTAGTCTTCATACCCAAAATATTAACCAAAATGTGTAAAGTGTCGATCCACAAGTATTGCTATGATTCTCTGCTTTCTCTCTGATGCCAATAAGGTGATTTTCAAGCACTACCTCTTTAACTTTTCGATGTTATCATCATTATCAGAAGTGAAGAAACGACTCGCATGAGGCAAGTTTTCAAGGACTTCGTGACCTTCACTGAACGCTTTGTATTCAATCTCACGCCAAGTGATATATAAACATAAAACTTCACACGCATATAAAAAATATTGTAAAATTCTTGAATTCTTTGCGCCGTTTGAGCGTGCCTGGTCAAATTTGATCAGTCTATAATTACATATGGACCGTATTTTCCGGATTTCAAATCTAATCATATTAGTATCACCAAAAGATGAACATCTTTTAGTTAGCTTAGTTTCATTAGGATATGTCAATCAAATTGATCAATATTTCCTTATAAAATCTAAATCTATTCAGTTCCGTTCCAAACCCTTAGATTCACCTGTTCTCAAAAAATGCGATCGTAAAGCCAAGCAAATATTAAAAACAAGTTTATGAAAGTTGTCAAATCCCTTACAGTCGATTAAAACCTACGTCAATTTACTTCTCATCAAGGATTCATACCATTATAGTTATTGGCAGAAAATACTAATCTGCCTACTGTAAACAATAAATATTTCTGCAAGTTATGAAAATTCAATCATATAACAAAATTGACTCCTTAGTACAAAGATGTAGAATCAGGTGTCTCCAAAACCTATCTATTAAAAAATAGGTGCAACCAAAATTTATCAAATTCTCAACATTTTTAAATTCTTATTCCATTTGGTACAAAGAGAGGCGACTTCGAGAATCCATATTTTGGTAGTTCTAAAAAATGAGAAGGATCCGCTTTCGGAATCAATCGAATATCTCATTGAAAATGCCACAAAAGTTTTAAACAAATGTCTCATCTAAATTTTATTAAATTCGTAAATATATTTTATTCAGGCAAGAAATATAAACTATCTAGTAACTAATTACTTTTGAAACGAGTGCAAAATTGGACCAGTTAGTATAAATCGAGCTGTTAGTACACTTCCATCCGGATCGAGAAAAGTTCTGACATACTCGCCTTTATTGGCCCGCAAATCAGGCACCGATAAGCCGCATTTGATCAAAAATTCCGCGATAGGGCTTCTGACCCTGATCAAGTTCGGATCACCAGCAGCCAAGGTCTTTGTGACGACCGGTTGTACCGGATGTATGAGTAAAGGATTTAAAGTGACGGCATTTTCATTATCTTCATCTTGCGGCTCCAAGGGCTCACGGTCGCGTACCAATGGTCGCGCAGTGGTAGTTGTGGTGACAGCAGCCACCACCGAACCAGCGGAGAAAGGTGTGAAGTCGACGCCAAAATGGCTAGCACTCTGATGTTTAGGTGGCAGCGGGACGCGGAAACCCGACGGTACACCATAAGGACGCCAGTTGTTTGTATCTTCAGGGTATGTGGCGCCACGGTTGGGTTGGTCGAAAGAGGAAGGTGCAAGCGTGTTGCCGCGATTTATGCGATATGTAGTGGTCACCGTATGACCGTCGGGTTCAACGCGAGTCTTTGTTATTGTTTGTCCATTCGCGTTGGCAATGTCTTCAGGTGTTATGCCGGCACGTTGTAACATATCCAACATTTTGGGATCTAAATCGGCTGCTGTTGGCATCTGATTGCCATGGATGGTTTTCGTAAGCGTCTGTACTTTTCTTTGCTCATAACGATCGGTATCCGTATCTGGAACCGAACTGGGTGGTATATTATCCACCCGCAGTGTTTTAATGGGTTTTGGTTGTTCACCGGCTGCGTTGGGTGTGAGTGGTTGTAGGAATTGTTCATGTAACTGCTTGTTGGGATTCAGTAAAGCTATGGGTGGTAAGTCCTGAACATTGATAGTCTTTATGATTTTAGGTGTGGTTGAAGTTGTCGTGCTGGGTGTAACGGGCTCTGGTTGGGTCTTCGGGCTAGGATTGTATTGTTCTCTGAGAAAATCTTCTAAATTTGGTACATTACGCACTGTCGTAGATGCCTCTTCTACCGGTCGGGGTTGTGTATTTGTCGAAGTTTTTACCGCTTTACGTTTCCACTCATTTGGAGCGGTCGTTAAAGTCGTATTATCCTTATCGGTGTTTGTGTTCGAAACCGTGTTTGTCGGCCCAACCGGTGAAGGATAAGCCTTATCGTATGCATCAAAAAGATCCTCCTCATCATCATCAAAACTGTTCATTGTAGGCAGCCCAGGTGGATTGAAGGGATCGTCTTGATCACGCGTCGGCCAAGCTGGTTGAAATCGTGGTGGCTGGTAAAACGTTGGCTGTTGCTCAGCCGGTTGTGGTGATTGCGGTGGTGTTGGTACGTACGGTTGACCTGCAGGATAAGGCTGCAACGGCGCGCGAAATATTGGACGCTGCGCCGGTTCATCATTGTCCTCAGACCATTCCCAATCCGCGATTTTATTCGGTTGCTCTTTCGCTTGCTTTTCGCGCTGCTTTTGGAAAATTTCTTCAAAACGGCGATCCACATCGTCCATGTCAATATCATCCACTATCTTGCATACAATGCTGCCGTCTGGCTCCAGCGTATATGTGCTCGTCTGCTTACGTCCATTTTCGAAGCTTGTACGCTTCACGGGATGTCGCGTGTTTAGTAGCTGGCGCACGGCTAGCAGTTCCAGTTGTCTTGCCTGCTTGGCTTGCTCCAACAGTTGCGCCGGGCTGGCGTTCCTACCGTCAATGCGTATGGTTCTGGTACGTGGCTGGATACGCAATGTCACGCCTTGTCGTGTGAATGTATGGAAGCCATCGGCATCCACATCTCCATTGGCGTTGGGATACGCATAATCTTCAGCCCTCCTGCCTTGTCTTGTAATGCCGGCAGCTACCAACTGCAAAATGTTGATGCGATTTGTGAAAAATGTTAACGTCGAAGAATCTAATTTTTATAAATATTTCATGTTTAATTGTTTCTTCATTACCTGTAGCAGCAGCAGTGCCCAAATTATTTGAATGAACTTATTTTTACTCCACATATTTGTTGTGCTCACGGCGAGCTCTAAGCAGAAACTGTTCGTTTCGCATAATAAATGTCGCAAAATACCCGTTAGTAAATATGTTTATTTACATTATATTTAAGCTAATAATAATCTGAAATTTGCTATTCACTCATTAGGTTTACTCAAAACGGCGATAAGAGTTTTACATATAAGTCTTGATTCGACTGAATCGGGGTTATCACTTGTTTGGGGTCAACTCATCATCTCACTATAGTGGCGGCGTAGATTAGAATAGGTAGTCGTAGTAGGTAGTACATAGATCAATAGGGGAGCGCGGGGAATTAAATTATGGACTTGTTGTAGCAAAGCTGACCAACGAAGAGGTTGATCTAAATTTTTTCTAAAAAAATTGTAACCAATGTTTGGTCGACATAATCGCCCAGCACAGTAGGTCATTTGGACAAGTATGGATAGGTTACAAACCATGTTTGCTATAGTGGATAAAGCGCAACCTCAGAGACGGCGTACAGTGTGCACCGAAGACAATATTTCTGCTGTGGGGCAGAATAATGAAGAATACGCAAAAATTAGGCCATCCGCCAACGCGTGCAACAATTCCATTTTATGGAAGGTTTTGCGGCAGGATCTTAGTTCAAGGGCTTACAACATCCAACTACTTAGTTTAAGAATTGAAGCCGAACAACCAGCAAACGCGTCGCCGGTTCGATAAATAGTACCAACACGAGATGGCCACCGATTCGGATTTTAACGAAAAATTATGTTCGGTGATGAAACTTCTTTTTGGTTGAATCATATTGAATTTGGAGTGATAATGATAATTCACAAGCCTTTATTGAAACTCGGCTATATTCTCAAAATATCACTTTTGGGTATGCTATATGCGCATAGAGAATCATTGGTCCTTCTTATTCTTTGCTGGTATTGTCACCGCTTACGCGGTTTCTCCTTTTTGCTATGTGGCGCCAATTGGAGATTCCAGGCGAAGCCAGATCACGTAGACTTTCAGAGTTGGAATCTTTTCGTCCATTCGGACAACATGACCTAGCCAGCGTAGCTGTTGTCTTTTAATTCGCTGAACCATGCTGACAGTGTTGGTGGTCTTTATACTGGTTCCTAATTAGACGAAATTATCTACAATTTCGAAGTTATGACGGTCAACAGTGACGTGGGAGCTTAGCCCCGAGCTCGACGCCTGTTTGTTTGATGACAGGCGATATTTTGTCTTGCCCTCGTTCATCTTGCCCATTTGCTTCGCTTCCGTATCCATTCTGAAGAACGCACACCTAACGGCGCGGTTGTTGAAGCCAATGATACCAATGTAATCGGCGTACGCCAATGGTTGTAGACTCTTAGAGAAGATAGTACCCTCCCTATTTAATTCTGTCACATTAAGTCTAGAGAAAGTAGATTTCCAATTCTTTTTGAAATGATTTGTTTCGAAACATAAATATTTTCAAGCAACTTTTGCTCTGGCTTTCTGTTTAAAATTACAGTTGCCTCTCAAATACCTCTAAATCTATGCCACTGTCATTCGCTTTTTATTAAATAATACACAAATTGCCGGAAATCGTGAATCTATGACTAAGAAAAAAAATCCCTAGCATTCATTTTCATTCTTTGTTTTCATACGTTTGTTTACTTACTTTTAATTGCCGAAAAAATATTATTTACCGCATGAAATCTAATTTTTTAGTATCTCTTCTCTATTTCTTCTTCTACGCACACATATGCGTGTACGAACGCTAAACTTACTCGAGTTCTTTCTCGGAGTTTGACGAAAATGTCGTGTGGCTCTCTATCTGTACGCTATAAAGCACCATTTTACAGAAACTATTTATGAACTTAGGCTTCTTTTGTTTACAAATTAGTTCGATTTTATAATAAAGTTACTATATTCAGCCTAAGCCTGAGTCGAGGTAACAAGTCTAAGTTTTTACCACAAAAATCTCTATTTAGTTTCGAATTACATATAAATCACCTAAGACGATAATTTTAAAAACTAGTGCGAACGTTAATGACCTTTTCAAATATGATTTATGTCTAAGCATATTGTATTTAATCAAATGCTTATAAACACAGGAAAATTTATAAATGTATATATATTTATATATAATTCTAGAAAATATAAATATAAACATTATATCAATGTGGTGTAAATGAATTCGCCGGCTACTCGCCGCTTATCAGTTGAGGTGAGTTAGAGGTCAACTAATTATGCATTTACGGGTGCTAGATAGGGTTTTGGTACCGTGTGGTTGGTTGAAGCAGGTTTGTGGGTTAGTCTGTCTGGTGTGCAAGAATATTGCTTGCAACTTTTAGAAATTATTGTTTAATATATAAAAACTAACTTTATGGACATCTGATTATATATGGTTCATATAAGCGCTTTAAACGCATCTAAATAGATGCTAATTATAGTAAAAATAAGGAGCGGTTCATTTACATAGATGTGAGGGAAGAAGAGTAAAATCGTTATGGAAATTATTTCTTTTTCTTCTTTATTGGCGTAGACACCGCCTGCCTGGTAATAGTCGAGTTTCCAACAGCGCGCCAGTCGTTTCTACTTTTCGCAGTTTGACGCCAATTCGAGATACCAATTGCAGCCAGGTTCTTCTCCACCTGATCTCCGCAACAGAGTGGAGGTCTTCCTCTTCCTTCCCGGCGGGTACTGCATCGAATACTTTCAGAGCTGGAGCGTTTTCATCCATTCGAAAATTGAAATTGTTTACAAATATTCAGGAAATCCGCTATGGTCGCTAGCAGTCTTCGATTGGCAATTTCCAAGTTCGCTTTGTTTGCGCTCTGCTTAAAATAATATAATAACGGCAATAAATATATGATATATTTACAGATAATACTAAAGGAGAGAGTTTGTGAACTTTTTTATTAAGTATTGTTTTTGTGTGTGTATGCTACATATCCGTTCGATTCGCCACTCTTCAATTCTTGCACGTTCTAGGTCAGATCTGTCACAGCCTAAACCAAAAAAAACTTACTTTAAAAAGTTGGCCTTCATTTTCATTCATGAATTCGATGCAATCTCATAAATATAATTCGATATTTTGAATGATTATGGCAATCGATATGAGCTAATTCAAACAAGTACATAGTAAATGCATATATGAATGAAATTGGCCAAAAATTTAGGGAGATTCCAGTATTAATCTTGTTACTTTAAAAGCATTTTTTAAATATCAAAAGAGGTTATGTTAAAATACATATATATACTACATACAGCATAAGGAACGCCAACAAATGAGTTCTTTGTCCAAGATTGCTCTAAGAAAGAGCCGAGAAGATTTTTAGTTTTTAAGAGATTTTTCCCAACATCCTCTGAATGGTTGCTGTTGAAAGAAAACAATGCAATTTTCTTTGCTTCTGCTGGCCTTTCTACGCAGAACTCATTGTCTTTAAAACATCTCAATTTTAGTTCATCAGAATAAGATTTAATTATTTAACATTAATGCTAGTAAGTTGAATTTGGATCAGTATGAGTAGAGCGTTCCATTGCAGTTCGGGGATTCAATAGAGAATTTCAGATGGTGTAAGATCTCTCATAACATTTGTTATCGGGAAAAGTTCAATAGGCTTTAGGCAAAGGTTGAGCCTGCCATGTATATCACCTTTGTTGAGTTAATAGAATCCTGAAGGCAGCAGTATTTCTTGATCAGAAAAAAGTCTGGAATTTAGAAATGAATTATTTTTTCGAACATAACTTTCTTAAGTTAACGCTTAATAGACACATGTGTACGGTTGAGTTTTCTGTGATGCAATTGTTTTTAAAAATATGGCCCAACTTCTTGTTTTAGAAAGCTTCGACTATATATCCCTCGACAACTATATCTTTCTCACTGTTATATGTTTATACAGTTATAAAGTTCTGATCTTTAGCTAAAAACATACCGATTATAGATGAAGTATACAAAATTGAAGTTTCAACAAGTTCGTTAATACTATTCTGA
The DNA here is from genome assembly GCF_016617805.1 of Bactrocera tryoni. NCBI lineage: Eukaryota > Metazoa > Arthropoda > Insecta > Diptera > Tephritidae > Bactrocera > Bactrocera tryoni. Next base: position 80,291,881 of record NC_052500.1, on the reverse strand, counting down.
CTATACACAGATGTCGCCGGAAAGTCTATGGCGGTGAAGGTTACTCAGATAATCTGGTTTTCTAACTGAACACGTGTCTGAACATTCAGAAATTTTCACACGCTTTGACCAATGCAAACACTGGCGACTTTTTCTTTGTCCACTTACCTGCGAGGGAGTAGGAGCTGGGGAGGGATAGGGGTAGAGAATTTCTAACCGTGCATTCAGAGTTGGGTAAAGAATGTCTCGTTATTGATGACAACGATGAATTAGCCATAAGACTACTTAGTATGGGTACCAGGACACAGCGGAATCACAGGTAACTGTAAATCTGACGACCTAACAAAAAACAAAAAAAAAAACATCCTAGCCCCTCTATCAGTGGTACCTATTCCACTCTCCTCATGTGTTCTACTATTGGATAGATGGGATTTGGGGGAGCTTATCCAGCGCTGGGCTACTATCGCTTTATGTGCAATTTCCTTTTGATAGAATATCGATCTTAAGAGATCCAGTGAGCTCTTTCCCATCCGTGAAACAAGCCTCTCCCTAGTTGTGGAAGCCATTGCCGTATCACCGTGCATGATGGAATAATCTTAAAGTGTGCTTGCTGCAGAAACAGCAGGAAATATCTCAACGCTTTGCTGACTTATATGATCAAATACATGAGTTCTGTTTTCTTGGCTTCAGAAAAGACTGCTTGTATATGTCCAAGTGCGATCTCACGAAGAGTCATCTATTAACCAGACCTATCATCGTTCCTCGGCAAACAATTAAAAAATAACTGAGAAGAACTTTTTAGTTAGTTTCTGTCGACTTTGGAAATAATAGCTGTTTTTGATTCGTCAAGAGTTGGAGGGAAGCGAACTGAATAGTCTAGAGCATATGCTCAAGCAAATGGGTAGCCTTTCGGTGTAACCTTTTGCTAACAAGTCTTCTGACTCATGCGCAGCTGTGTGATTCCATTTTATACTCTCGCAAAAAAGTTGCTAAGGAGAGTATTATAGTTTTGTTCACATAACGGTTGTTTGTAAGTCCTAAAACTAAAAGAGTCAGATATAGGCTTATATATACCAAAGTGATCAGGGTGACGAGTAGAGTTGAAATCCGGATGTCTGTCTGTCCGTCCGTCCGTCAAAATGGCGAAAACCGAAAGCCTATAAAGTGTCATAACTAAGCCATAAATAAAGATATTAAAGAGAAATTTGGCACAAAGGATCGCATTAGGGAGGGACATATTTGCATGTAATTTTTTTGGAAAAGCGGGCATGGCCCCATCCCCTACTAAGTTTTTTGTACATATCTCGGAAACTACTATGGCTATGTCAACCAAACTCTACAGAGTCGTTTCCTTCAGGCATTTCTATATACAGTTTAAAAATGGAAGAAATCGGATAATAACCACGCCCACCTCCCATACAAAGGTTATGTTGAAAATCACTAAAAGTGCGTTAACCGACTAACAAAAAACGTCAGAAACAATAAATTTTACGGAAGAAATGGCAGAAAGAAAGCTGCACCCAGGCTTTTATTTTAATGGAAAATGGGCGTGGCGTCGCCTACTTATGGACCAAAAACCATATCTCAGGAACTACTTTACCGATTTCAATGAAATTCGGTATATAATATCTTCTTAACACCCTGATGACATGTATGAAATATGGGTGAAATCGGTTTACAACCACGCCTTCTTCCAATATAACGCTATTTTGAATCCCATCTGATGCCTTCTCTGTATAATATATACATTAGGAACCAATGATGATAGCGGAATAAAACTTTACACAAATACGGTATTTGAAAAACATGTAAATGACCGATAATGAAATCTCGATTATCACTTTATCATGCGAGAGTATAAAATGTTCGGTGACACCCGAACTTAGCCCTTCCTTATGGACGAAAAACCAAATCTCAGGAACTACTAATCTAATTAATTTTACAGCAAAATAAAAAAATATGTAAGTGACGGATAATGAAATCTCGATTATCACTTTATATGCGAGAGTTAAATGTTCGGTGACACCCGAACTTAGACCTTCCTTACCTGTTTAATGAAAAATTCTTCTTACTACACAAAAAAATGGTTTCGGGGATCACCCCTTCATTCGACGAAAATTATTTTCATCGAATATACTTTTGAGGTCTGAGAACAGGAAATAGTGACTGGGAACAAGATATACAGAATACGCTGGATACGGAGGCAATTCGAACTCCGATTCATGGATTTTCAATTTAGTTTTCATTGACTTGTGAGACGGTGTATTGTTTTGGTTAAAGAGCATTTTCTTTTCTTCAAATGTGGCCGTTTTTCGGATTATTACGTCCGTCAAACGGTCCAATAACGTTATGTAATAGTATCTCATGATGGTTCTTCATTTTTCACAGTAGCCAATAAAAATTACTCCCTGCGCCATATCCTTGCCAGCCAGCTTACTGTTGCGGGTTCATCGTGTGATCGTGTGCAGTCCACTCGAGTGACTGTCTATTGGAATTCGGAGTGAAATGAAAATGATACACGGCTCCGATTCCTCAGCTCATCTTTTTTTTGGTCAAAAGTGAGCTCGCTCGACACCCACTTTGCACAGCGCTTTCTCATACCTAAATTTTTGTGAAAGATATGATTTACACATTCAGTTGATATATTTAGAATGCCTAATATCTCGAATAGCTTCCCTCAAAGGTAATCTAAAATGATTTTTAGAACTTTTTTGAATTTATCGTCGGTAAAGCCTCTTTATGGCGTTCACTGCCTTTATCGTCGTCGGTGCCCATTTCGCTTTGTTGAAACTCAAAACAACACTTTGCAAATGTTGATTTCTTTTGTGCAGAGTCCAAATAATATTGACCAATCGACACCTTGGCTTCAACAGAATTTTGTTCCACCCGAAATATCTTTTTATCCATTTTTTTCAGAACAACAAAATTTGCTTTACCCAAAATGACATACTTTATTCACAAACTAATAATCCGACAGCTTTTAAATTTATACATCCGGCTTCTTAAAGTAAGGGCTAACTAAAAATCATATGGATTTAACTCTAGTAGCGCCACGTATGTGTCAGCCGGGGAAACCTTCAACTGACCTGTTATGGTACAGGCATAAAAGCCTTTAAAATATTGGGTAGTCGAAAAAGTCTTTTCGTAATTTGTCAATAGATGTCGAATATACAAGTATAAATTATCAGTATTTTTATATCAATTAAAATATTTCGTCCGTACGCTGAACTCAACAGTAGCACTTTTATTAAAATTATTATTATTATTTTTTTTATAAAATTGCTAATAAAGCTGCTGTTCGCTCGCACATCAAACATAAATTTGCTATCGATATAATAGTTTTTTCTAATTTAATAAATTTAAATTGCCAATTTCAGAGTATTTCAATCCTTAGTACAGTTTCCAAAAGCCGTCAGACCAACATTTTTTCCACCTGCACTATATACACATATACAACACATGGATACACACATGCAAGAGCTTGTGTTGTGATTAATTTTTTGTCGAGGACCCACACCCATCATTGCGTTTCTAATGGATATTTCTAAAATTTTTTAACTATTATTTCATAATTTATACCACTGCGAAAAAACTGGACCGAGTGGTGGCCTTTGACATGCACTATCACACAAACACGCACACACACACACGACGCATACAACGAAAGACAACTCGATTGAAATGTAATTTCTATTTTATTTGTATATTTTATGGCGCACTTTTTTCTTATTTTTTATAGAAAATATATTTATTTTTTTTCATAACGATTTTGTTGACGCTTGTGCTTTGTGCCAGTTCGTTTGGTTTTCGGCTTGCACCGACCCACCCACATGCCGCTTTCCTGCCCGAATTTACGCGCCTAACCCACACTCGTTGGGTATTTTTTCTCGGCCTTGTTGTTTTTGTGGCGTTTTGGGTTTGATACCCGAAAAATAAAAAGAAATTGAAGCGAACTGTGCGCGCTGCCTTTTAGATCCCCGCACAAAAAGGAGGAAAAATACAATGTAAAACAAAGTTTATTTGGGACCATGGTAACGGCCACAAAACAAAAATTAGAGGAATAAGCTGAATTTTATTTTATATAAAAATCCTTGAAAAACGCAGCAACAAAAACAAGTTAGTGAAATTGCGAATTACAAAAACGGGGGTATGGAGTGCGGCATTAAAAGGGATGCAGGAAGTTGACGGGTAGCCAACAAATGCTCGGAAGTATGTATGTACTTGTATGGGTGTGTGTTGGCGGGGGGCGTTTGCGTGTATTTAGGTTTGGTCTTATATATCCCAGAGTACCTATCTGTTTGTATTTCTGAGGCCACGTTTTTTTTACACCGACCCCCCTGCGAACAGCGGCGGCTGGTTAGACCCGTCAAAGGTATGCTCGACCAAGTCGGCGGACACCCTGTGGAGTAGGGCAGTGCGATAAACTAGTAGCAGCGTTTGGCAAGGCAGGAAGGTGCATGGGAGAAGGCTCGAGTTGGCGACGCTGTGAAGGTTTGCGGAGCTACGGTCAGCTCGGAGATGGCGGAATGTCGGTTATCCGGACGCTATCTTCACAGACATTCGCTCGCTTTACTTTCTACTTTTTCGCATGTTTTTCGCTTTTTTTTCTGATGCTCATAATAATTTCCATAAAAATGTGCAAAGGCGCGCCAAAGCAACGAGCCAAGTGTGCAAACTAGAAAGGGAGCACCAGCACCAGTTAGTTGGAATGGGGTGGAGCGTGTTAAAAAAGGGTCTCAGCAGATATCATTCGCTTTTATCGGCAAGCAAATATGTGTGCTGGAGTATAGAGGAAACGGTACGGTGTTGCAAAGGAAATGAGAGGCGTGAGTTCTATGCTTTTTTGCTTTTTTTTTTGCGGGTATAACGGTATATGAGTGCCTTGGAAGGAACTTCGACGCCAGTGTAGACTACGAGCATGAATAGACGGCTGTGTGCTGGGCAACGCGTTGCGGTGGGGATGAGTGTGGCGAGAATGAAAAAGGCAGCGCCACTTTGGCATGAGCACAGACAGTCATTGGGATATGTAACTGTCTGTTATCTCAAAAAGGATGCCAAGCAGCCGCGGGTGTGAGTAACTTTGCTGGTGGGTGGGTGTGCGGAAAGAAAAAGGATTCGAAAATTTGTTTGTTACCGTTCCATTTTCATTTAATTTTTTTAATAATATTTTTTTTTTTATTTTTGCTTTATATCTTTCGCCCGACACTATGGCTGATCCACAAAAAGGTTGCTTGTGTGAAATACTTGTACTTTGCCAGTAAAGATGCTTTGCTTTGTTGGAGGAATGGATTCGGGCTCTAACCTCGCTAGGCAACGGGCATTCACGCGTGGTCGTGGAGTGCGGCGTTCTGAAGCAGACTCGCATTTTGTAGAATTGTGGAAGGAAAATAATTAAAAAAGCATAACAAACGGTGGTGGAGTGCGTCACAAAATTGAAATTCATTAGAATTCGAGATTAGCAGCGTGCCGGCCGTAAAGTGTGTTGGGTACTGAAGACATCGAGTGCATGAGTTGTGTTAATACAAAAAAAAATTTTAACTGTTGTAGCGAAGATTTCCATACAAGCACTTGATTCCAAGCATTCAGTTGGTATGACAGCCCTATGCTATAGTATCATAACGTTTTCTTCTGAGTGTTAAAAATTTCGTGCCAAATTTAATATACCTGTTTAGGGCATTGAGTCGGCCACATATTTGTTGCAGCAGTTAATATCAACTTCAGCCAAAACACCTGGATCGTAGAAGATATGACAACCAAGGTGCTTCATCTCATCCATGCAACTTAACAATTGAGAGCATGCTATTCAAAAGACTTCTTACGTAACTGATACAGAGTCAGAAATATTTTGCTTGTAAAGCTCTCACGAGTTCCTTAAATCTAGCGCCAGAACGCAGGAGGACACTGAAAAATACCAGCTCGTTTCCATTTTGAATTGATTTGAGTATGAATAGTCTTCCTTGCAAGCCTATTGGCTTTACAGTTTTCATGGATTTCGCTGTGGCTTAGTATCCAGACAAGTCCAATATGGATGTACATTGGCGCTACTGCTAATGAAGCACTTCTAGACTAACTTTGAGCGCATAGTTAGAGATTTCAAGGCCTGTATTGTTGCCTTGCTACTAGAGTGAGATGCATTGAACTTATGCTGAGTAATATAGATGTGATCGCTCTCTCCTCTCTATTATTCTCAATACAATTATCACTTTCTCTCTGTTACTACTAGTCAATGCTGAGCAGTTTTGGAGTTGCGTTTTAATAAACTGTTGTACCTTTAACGTTTTCCTCAAAGAGTTAGTAGTTACTATATATGTATATAGCACATTCTATAGAATCTGATGACTTGAAATCATAACTGATATATTTTACTTACAAAGTAAGTAATTTGTTTGCAAATTTACAAGGATTTGCAGATATTGAATATGTTTGGTCGACTCCGAGTGGCTGCAATAGTTATTCGATACCGAGTTATTCAACCAACTGAGACCGGAGATCTAAGGAGAAATCTTGGACTAGCGTATCACACTATTATGAGCCCGAAATTATTATTCACTTCTCTGCTTCCTGGAATGAGAAACCTTTTGATCTGTTCACCAACTGGACAGGTATCAGTATCAATCAGGTAGAATAAATGTTTTTTTGTAGGCGAAAGAGTTTCCTAACTATGTAGATATTTAGCTTGCCCTTTTTACTTTGAAACCATGACTTTTATTTTGTCTTTCCGAAGTGGCGACAGTAATTCCAAAGGATTCATTAAGGTGCTTAGATTCGTATTGTTCCGTGCTGTAATTAATACTCAGTACTAAATACCGTTAAATGAGTACTTGTAAACACTCACAAAGTCGAAATACTCACATGTGTAACTCACCTACCGTACAATTAATTTTCGACACCAAATGAAGTTGCATGCCTCACAGTTAGGTATACCTTTCCACACACACACACCCACACGGATACGACTCACCTGCCTATCGCGTAAAACTACTTAAACGTTGCCGTCGTTGCTGCCGCCGCTAATTGAAATGGCCGCAAATAACAATGGTTGCAGCATTACATTGTGAGAAAAAATGTACTTGCAACACGACTCCGCATGCATGCAGAGGAAGAGTCACAAAATAACTGCACAAAAAGCAAGTGTGGTAGTCGTGGAGCTGACTGTTGAACGATAAAAAACTGCAGAACTTTGCAGAGCAATCAAACTAAAAGCCACAACCAGCGCCAGTGCGTCAAAAGCGAGGGGCGGAGCGTGTTCGCGTATGCGGGCTGAAAAACTTTCCAATATATGTACATACAGACATATGTACAAATGTGTGCGGGGCTGTCAGTTAGAATGCAATTTAACTGCAATAAAGTCGTGCCACTGGGGCGTCGTGCATGAGACGCGGCAAGTCAAGTTAAGAATGAGCTTGGCTTTGGCGGTAGAGATAACAGGACGCAAAACGTGAGGAACTAATGCGGTACGCTTAGTGTAAGTCGGCGCTTGCAATCTTAGGTTATGTTAGGTTAAATGGCTGACCCCATAAGTTGGCTGGGGAATCAAACAAGACTGTTGAATACAGCCCTTTTGTGGAGCCAGATAAGAACTCCTGTAGTCGAGCACAACGACGACAAAGCGACTTGAATGTTTGACAAATCAGTTTACATACTTTATTTTTGTTTACGCTAATTCAATTGGGTTCTAATGTTATTGTTAATGTTAATCTTAATGGTAATGTTAATGTTAATGTTATTGTTAACGTTAATGCTAATGTTAATGTTAATGTTAATGTTAATGTTAATGTTAATGTTAATGTTAATGTTAATGTTAATGTTAATGTTAATGTTAATGTTAATGTTAATGTTAATGTTAATGTTAATGTTAATGTTAATGTTAATGTTAATGTTAATGTTAATGTTAATGTTAATGTTAATGTTAATGTTAATGTTAATGTTAATGTTAATGTTAATGTTAATGTTAATGTTAATGTTAATGTTAATGTTAATGTTAATGTTAATGTTAATGTTAATGTTAATGTTAATGTTAATGTTAATGTTAATGTTAATGTTAATGTTAATGTTAATGTTAATGTTAATGTTAATGTTAATGTTAATGTTAATGTTAATGTTATTGTTAATGTTAATGTTAATGTTAATGTTAATGTTAATGTTAATGTTAATGTTAATGTTAATGTTAATGTTAATGTTAATGTTAATGTTAATGTTAATGTTAATGTTAATGTTAATGTTAATGTTAATGTTAATGCTTGTGGTCAGATTTTTTTGTTGATTATAGGATGACTTTGAGATAGTGACTTTCATATTAAATAATATATCGTTTTTCTTTTTGGTACTGATGAAAACTAAATTTTTCAAGATTAAAGATTCCTCTAAAATCTGGCTAAGTTAGTCCGGAGAACAAAATAGTGGTATATTCAGTCCACTTTCCATTTTTATTTTATAGTTTTGTAGTTCCTAAAAACTTGACATGTGTTGCGTGCTTCAAATAGTCAGTTTCCCAAGCTGCACTTTCTTTTATTAAAATGAGAATGAAATTAAATCAGTGATAATATTATCACACCCACGTTTGAGGCGATCCACGCTTTCCAATTCTTTTCCAATAAGCAAACGCAAACAGATAAATAATAAAAACTGGTTATCCCTTTGGAAGCATGTTATGTCCGAGGTGGCGCGCATCTTCATTAATTTCCAAGCCGATAGAATTTAGACAGCGGACACCAAAAGTTCGTAGAGTGGCGAGTAAACAAGTCGGTAACCAAAATGAAGGTATGAGCGATGGTTGTTGTAGCTGATAAAAGCAAAACGCCAAACGGGGTACGCTCACACACACACACACGTCTTTATACAACTGCTCGTTAAGGGGTTAAACAGTTTTTCCATACCACATACAAACATTCTCGCAACTCTGTGTGCTTTTGAGCCAAATTAAAAGTTTGCAGTTAGACAAACCAACACGCCGCGTGGGTGTGAGCCTGATGGGCTACGACAAGCGTACCGTGTCATGCCGTCTTTCAGTCGTTGGCGTTTTCGGGTTGATAGTCAGAAAGGCGCTGCTGAACAAACCCAACCAATCCGACCAACTACCAGCACTACCTTGGCACTAATGCTTATGCGCTACATTGTCAGCTCCCCGGCGCGGGTGTGTGTTTGCGCTGGGGTCTAACCCTCCACACAATGTGTCCGTGGGTAACTGGCAAAAAGGACAAAGTTTTTATTTCTTAGCATTTTTCCCCATTTTCGCAACTATGTATTTTTCTCATTATTATAACGGTCGTGCTTGTGTGCCAAAAGGAGTGAAAATGAGTATAGATGGCGGGTGGACGCAAGTTGGGGGTGTAGGATTGAGTAAAAGGTACAATTTTGTTACCTCCACTTCGCGTACTGCCTGCCTTCGCTGACGCTAGCTTGCGCACCGAGTACTTAGTCTGGTGCTTCCAACGAACTTTTTTTATCTCATTTCTCTGCATTCTATAATGGGGTACCATTTACTTTGGGCAGCAAAACCGTTTTATGCACAGTTGTTTTTTACTTTTTAATGGACATTGCCAAAGATAACTAGAATATCCACCTTCTTCCACAACACGAAGCTTAGCCGGCGCGCGTGGGTAGCGAACGGAGCAAAGCCAAGTACAATTGCTGCCGTCGATTGAAGGATCTGCTGTTGGGAACGTTCATATAACGGTAGTGCCAGTAGCTTGACGGCTGCCAGCGGGGGAGCCAAAAGTGGTGCGGGAAATCATTCTGATGTCAGGATATTGCAGGCAGCTAGTCGGCGTTTGGCATGCAACCATAAGCGGGGCAGCTCCTCTGGCAGGCAACGGAAGTGGCTGTAAAAAATTCAGCAATTTTTCCACAAACGACAGAGAAATAAAAATCGCAAAAGCGAAGGAAGCTTAGAAGGAAAGCAAGATGCAGAACATTAAAATTCGGAGTAACTTTACATTACAAAATTACAACAACACGGCATTAAGCTTGCGACGCGAGACAAAGAGCGGTGTAGTAGGAGTGCGGAAAATTAAAGACAGCCGGCTTCGAAGACATTTTGACATAATGCATGGGGCGTATGCCTTAGAGTGTAAGATGGTGCTTGCATACCTTTATGCGCCGAAAATAAGTCATAAAGCAGAGCAGTAAAATTTTCTGCGAAACAATTAGTAGCTCGGAGACTGACGGTTCAGATTGTGTGGGCATGCTTTAGCTGGAAGAGTAGAAGACTGTGTGGAGCTAAGCCCTAATACCCTTTCCGTGGAAAGCGTTCACGATTCAGCGCATAAAAAAATCGTAAATGTACGCCCCCGACTCGCAAGTTCTGCCGGTTTCCTCGCAATTTCGCGTATTTCTCTTGTTTACGTTTCTATTTGGCATCGCTGCTCAGTCCCTTTTCTGGTCTCACTTTCTTGCTGTGATTTCTCATTAATTTTTGTCTGCTATGTGCTTCTTTTGCCGGAGTATTGGCCAAATGGTAGTCCCATGGCAATTTTTTTACCGCCTACCTCCCTTTGTTGCCTCATTTTGTGTCCGTCGTTCTTGTGTGGACGTGTTGTTGTAGATCATCAGTCCTTTGGTTATATCATAATTATAATTATTTTCGTACTTTAGTGCGAATTGTAATTTCAGTGTCTGAACCTTCATCAGTCATTATTGTTGCAATTGGATTGCCAGCGAGGAATAACTGTATTGCTAAAGGAGGAGGAAATTGTTGAAAAGGAACCAAACGGTTAAGATGGTAATACAAATTTGTCAAAAATGAGCAAAGGCATAACTGATAATTAAGTTTAAAAATCGATAAGGTAAAATCGGTTATAATAAATTATAATCGGTTAAATGAAAATTACAATCGATTAGTTAAAAATGATAAAAATGATCGTTTGTTTAGAAATGGTAATCGAATAGTTGGAAACTATAATTGATTATATGGAAATTATAATTGATAACACGATTTGAAAATCGATTGTTAAATAATGGTAATCGATTATTTTCAAATGGTAATAGATTAATTGGAAACTACAATTGATTATTTGGAAGTGATAATCGATAATATGATTTGAAAATCGATTGTTAAGAAATTGTAATCATATATTTGTTTTGACTATTCGATGGAAAAGGAAAATTGCCAAAAGTGAGAAAATGCATGGATGATTATTAGGGTTGAAAACGCGTTTACTTTATTTTATGAAAGTAAATTATTTGGACTTTTTTATCGATCATTATAAAATGATGATTGGCTTTTTGGAAAGGCAAATGGTTATTTGTTAATCGGTTTTTTCTAAATCGCTTATTTGGAAGTGATAATCCACAAATCGATTAATTGGAAATGATAATCAATAATTTGATTTGATTATTTTAAATTTAAATGTTTTGATATATAAAATTTTATTTTTATTTTCGATTCTTGACATAAAAATCGAATTTAAGATAAAAAAATTCGGCAAAATTCGGTTAAACTTTATTGTTGAAAACAAATTGATTCGATAAAAATCGGTTAACATTCAGTTATTCATTTTTTAAATTTCTAATTTTCCAATTATTGTTGATCTTGAATAATAAATTGATTCTATAAAAACCGATTAAGAATCGATGATTTTCAATTTTTAATTAAAAAATCTAATTCTATAAAATTCTTTGAATTCTTTAATTTTATTTTAATTTCTTCGAATTTATTTTCTAATTTACCGATTTTGATTGATTTTTAAAACGAAATAATTCGATAATATCGATTATTAATTTTCCAATTTGTTGATTAATTCTGCTATAATTTCTGATTTTAAATAGAAACTAATTTTATAAAATTCGTTGAACAATCGATTATTCATTTTTAATTTGTGTTTTGACTTTTAAGGTAAAATTAAATAAAAGTCGAATAATAATCGATTATTATTATTAGTATTCGTGCTTTTATTTTATAAAACAATACGATATGATATAAAATCGATTTTAAAGCTCTGTCTGTGTGTGTTTTTTTTGTTAACAAGAGTTCTGAAATTTTTTGATTTGGTTGCATTTGTGGCCATATATGATAAAATAGTATATAAAGATTTATTTACGTCCAGATATTATATGACATTGATACTTTGATATTATATGAGCTCCTACACACAATTTTCTGGGGCATACATATATTTTTCCAAATATGTTTTTTTTTGAATTGAAGCACTCATCTGAAAAGCATTATTTGAATAAAAAGCCAGATTTTCGCGTAGTGTGAAACACACCAGTGTGTGTTTTTTTTAATTTTTTTTTTTGGAATAACACAAAACTGCTCCAAATCCTAAAAATGGCGCACACACACTTAAGTGAGGAATATCCGATAGCATTTGGTAACACCCAATAATCCATTATGAATCAACAGACAACGAAATCGATGCAAATAAAAATAAAATGTTCATATTAATCCGCTTCAAAAATACCAATATGCTCATATAGATCATCTATTTATATTTATTTTTACTTGCATATACGTACTTCTTTTACACATACATTTTTGTATATATTTATTCAATATATATTTTTGTAGGTACTTAAGGTATATCCACGGCTTAAAAAACTTCGAGTCTTCCACATGTCCACAAGTGCACTTTAGCCACTCAAGTATAAACGTGCATCGGTAAAACAAGTTATAAAATTCCCAAAAAACATAATGTTGATTCTGAAAATTCTTACTAAAATTATGAGTAAACAATTTTAGTTGAGGAGTGGCAATGTGTGTAGCCTAAGGCAATGCTAGAGACTTTAGAATAGCGAAGAAACCCAATTATTTCTTATAAGGGGTACTAGGCAGTCCATACTGACACGGTTTCAGTTGCAAAATTTTACAGTTATGACGCTTCAATTCTTATTTCTATGAAGTTTAGGTTCACTTTACCTGTAGTATTGCATTTATTTCCTATATACAAAAGTCATGACTGACAAAAGTCAACCAGATTTCGAAGGGAGCTAGCTAGATTCAAATACTTGCTGAAAAAGTAACCTTCATATATTCATTTAGTCTTCATCATAGACTCTCCGACAACTCATAACCAATGGAGGCCATTCCATAACAATAATAATCAATTTGTTATGAAGATAAATTTTAGTTGGCTGATAATTTGTTGCCCACATCTTGGCGCCGTGTTAGCAAAATAAATTAATTAATAAACTTTTATTTAGTATGATATTAATACATCAATACTCTTCCATAAAGGGTGCATGAGCTTTGCAAGAAAAATAAAAGGCATACAATTTAATGTTATTGCCAAGATCTTAGAATTATAATAAAGATAGGAGTCTGTCATTATAGTTTAGGAATGATTTCGTGCAAGTGGCAGGCGCAGCTAATTCGAATAAATTGCAACCGATAGGCTCAGTTTTCAACTCAATTTAAACTGATGTTAAATCACACTATTTTGGAGGCCATGCTACAGCCTCACGACGAGAGATAATGCGCTCACCGAAAGTTTCTCCAATAAATTGACTGTTGGATTGCTGTATGTCATGTTATCTTGTTGGAACCAAAATTCATTCTCATCAACATCCACTAATTTAGACACGACAAAATATTTCATCATTTCTCTGTAGGGCTCTCCATATACATTTACTTTATGCACGGCTTTTTGATTGAAGAAATATCAAACCATGATTTTATCTCCCCATAGAGGGCACCCAACTGTGACTTTTTGTGGTATCTCAATAGCTTGTGGATTATTCTTAGTCCAAATAAAATTTTGTTGAACCAAAAGTGTGCCTCATCGCTGAACAAAATTTTCTTGTGAAAACCTTAGAACGCGCTAGATAGTAGCGAACCGGACCATTATTTAGCACTAAATGTAAAGGTTGTTCCAGAGTAAGTTTGTTCATTATAAAATTGCAAACCAAACTGACTCCGAGAAAATAGATACTCTCTCATTGAAAACAACACGTCTAAAAAGCACTCTTTATAAGCTTTGCGTACCTAGCTATAATCCGAATTTTTCGATCGCTCCTTTTAAGGGCTGGTTTCTATTGCCTACATTTTGGCGCTATGACAAAAATGCTTGTTTTAAATGGAAAGAAAATTCATAACAAATAATTCGAAATGAAGAAAAGTTTATGAAGACAGTTATACTAAATTAGAGCTTATTCATTAAAAATTTATTATATCCAATTATCCAGAGCAGATGTAACTTATAGTCACAAAGAATGTACATATGTATGCATATAACAGTATCTAACCAAATTTTTCGTGCCACAATCAAAACAGCTGACTCATTTCGCCGACTGAGCACAACAAGTCCACTCAAGCACACATACCTAGTAAGAAATCATATACACGCGGCAAATAACTGTGAAAAAATCGGCAGCGAAAATGGATATATACGTAAAAATAAATAATGAGCAATAAAATGCAAAGAACGCGTGACAAAGCCAACAGCAAAGCAACCAAAAAATTCGCGAAGAATCGGCCAAACCTGTTACGTCGCCGAAACAGCTGATTGAAGATTGACAAAACTGAAAATAATAAAAAAAAATTGAAATATGCAAGCGTGTGAAGGCGGAGATATATATATGTATGTGTGAAAAACAGCAGTCAACCCACATAACAGCACACATACTATAAAAACAGGCAATAAACCGAACAACAACAAGGGCATTACAAAAAACAAATTGAAAACTAAAAAATATGAACACAAGTAAATTTGCATCTTCGGGTGACGCGCACGAATTTCATGCTTTATTTAGTTGTTTTTGAACGCCAGCGCGCAGCAACACCAACAACAGCGCGTAGAGCCAGCAGCAGATAATAAACACAACAAGGCAATACAAAACAAAGTAGCAGCTAAAAAATACAAAAAATAACGGTTAAATGCTTGCAACGCGCTAATAAAAAGCATAAAAATCCTGCGCAGCAATGACATCAGCGCGTGGCATGGCGCAAATATAAAATAATAATAACACAAAATACGGAGCAGAGAGTCAAAGAGAAGATATTACAAAAAAAAAATTTAAAAAAATCCATAAACAAATAACAACAAACTGCTGAAGTTTGTTTACGTGCCGCGCACCGGCGACTTTTCATGCAACACGTCGAATGTCGTCGCAACTGCCGAGCAATGCCACCAACGCTTGTGTGTTGTTGCTTGGCACATCGTGCACTTTGCGCGCCAACTTGGTCGTACGCACAAGACGATGGCCGGCGCGGCGTAACGGACGCAAGAAACGAACGCCAGGCGCTTCGCCAACGTGTCGTAGTGCAAGGACGACGCTGTGCAGACACTTCTTGCCGAACACGACGACGACAAGTTGAGAGCACGGCGCTCGTCAACGTAGTCGTCGCCACTTGTGAGCGCTTTGCTCACTTACGGAGCGAGCGCGCTTTTGCTTATACATAAACATATGTAGATATGTACGGGTGTGTGTGCTCTGAGTGGGCGTTTGCGCCCTACACGCCTCGTGGTTTGTGAATGGAGTCGTAAAAGTGTCGTGCATATGCTTGTAGCTTGCTATTTTCCTACTTCACACGCTGTTTCGTAAATTGTGTGAGAGTTTTGTGTTTGTTTTATCTTTTTGAAAAAAAACGGTATTTCTTTTAAGTCTTTTATACTTCTATTTTTTTATGCGTATTTTGTTGTTGCTTTTTTGGAGGTTATTTCTTGAATGTTTTTGTTGTCTGCACATTCGGATTTTTGCGTATGCATTGTTTTGCAAGCTTTCAGCGCAAAAGTAGGCAATGAAACCTATATAAGAAGTAATACTTATGAAAGCGAAGTACTCAAGTTGGAGCAAGAAAAAGTTGAGGTCATAGCTTAAAAATTTCTGAAATTTGCATGAAAGTATATATCTATCTATGTATATACTCATGGATAATCGCTTTTTTTTAAATTCATTCAAAAATTAAACATAGAGCTTTCCATAACCTACAACAAAACTTCGTGTAACTAAAACCTTAAATGAAAGCTTCTGATAGTGATGCTAATAAATGAAAGCTTTTCTTCTGAAGTTTGTATTCAAAGAATGACCTTATCTCTATGGCGGATTTTCTGTCCAAAACGCCCTCTTTAAGAAATGAAATGCAATAGCATACTCCTGATAACACTTTATCAACTAAAATTAAAAGCTCAGGACGAAAGTGTATTTCAAATATCATATTTTTTATTATTTTGTTGAATAAAGAGTTTCAAAAGAACAAAAAAGTAGCTTCCGAATCGACCTAGCGTTTTCACCCGATGAAAGCTTTCATTGAATTCAGAAAAAAGCTCTGAAGATAAGCTTTGATAGTATTAAAATACAATGATAAATACTGCTTACTATTATAGATAATAGAAAATATGCATAATAAACGGATGTAAGAAAGCTTAAAGCTCAGTTTGCATAATTTCTACTCAATCAGTACACGATTTTTATTTAAATATAAAACAAGAGGCGTTCGCATGACTTATAAATACAAAAAGTAATTGTCTGAACACAGAGTTTACAAAACGTGAAGTGAAAGCTTTCAAGATATTTGATGAAAGCTCACTAGATAAGCTTTCGCTGCCTTTTTTTACAAAAGTTGCAAATTTTGTTTATTTACAAATATTTAATTAAGATAAATATTTTTGCGGATTATCTCATTAGATGAAATTTGGACCACAGCAAATTGTGGCGTAAGTAAATTTCTGAAAAAAACCAAATCAATTTTTCCAGCAGATTGTATCCTAAGTAAAAACGTACTTTTAAAATCGAATTTTCGAAAGCTAAAATAAACAAAAATATTTTTAAAATTATTGGCCCGACTTTTATATAACAGATAGTGCATAGATGCTGGAACAGCGTCTCTCTCATGCCTACCGTCGTTACTTATGTTCATCTGGCTCGTAAGTGCTGGCAGTGGGTTCTGACCAGTTAGAGACTAAAAACAGTCCGGCAGTCCTTACGAGACCATATGATCTTGGCAATCATGCATGTACTTAAAGCCTTCCATCTAATAGTGATCCGCTTGTCAGTTCTTTCGGATAGTTCAATTTAAGTACATATATCGTTTTTAGTGGCTTTCGCATTTCCTGTACTTATTTCGAAGACAGACATAATCAGCTGCTTTGTTTCCCGAAATTCCTTTTTGGCCTGCAACTTAGTATATATTCAGTCGCTTTCCGATAGGCGCGGCATATACTACCACCTTGCTTTGAGAAACATCTTCTGACGTAATGCGGTATTTGCCTTGATTACCATCTGGATATGGATGTAAATATTTACTCTTTTTAAGTTATTTTTTGCATTGTTGGCTATGTCAGACGTTTTGCTAGATGCAAGACTTCCGCTTGGAAGATATGGCAATATTCTGGATTACGGCTTCCAATCCATTAGCCATTTTTCGGCCGTCTGTATAAATGTTATAAGTTCCGATGGCACCTCGACAGCTCCTACGCCATCATCCCCTCTGTTAGTAAGGATAGAAGGCATTACACCGAAGCATCGAAAAGCAAGATTGACCTGACTACTGCCGTGTAACAATATTCACGTGAACCCTAGGATCTTCTTTCATGCATATATGTAGGTGGTGTCTTTCTCGCTCTCTCCTCCCTCTTGAGTTGCCGCATCACTTTGCTACCCAAAATTACTACCCGGTACTTAATTGTTGAGCTTCCGGGGGTCCTTGTCTGTACCTCCTTGTAAAGATCTTCAAATCCGTCTTATCGTCATTTTGATATTTGTTGGGCGATATCGCCCGTTGGTGTATGATCCTTAGAGCGTCATCTATCACGTAACTGATTGTGACTGGTATACCTACATATGTATGTCGTCTGCATTGGCTAATAGTTTGGTTGCTTTCTTCTAAAATTAATTCAGAAGCTCATAGTATGCAAAACAAGTCAAAGAATATGTACTTGTTTTGCATACTACTATTTAACTCACATCCACTACCATATGGATACAGTGAGAGCATTTTGGCAACTGTAGCCATATGCCGAAGTGGTGTTAACCGAAAACAAAAGTAGTCAAAACGTTCCTTTCAAATAAAATATAAAAGAAATCATAAAAGACTTACATTGTAGGGAGTGGAAAAACTCCATATTCGCATGAAATTGCCGAAAAGTGGCGAAAATTGTAAACAAAGCTGTTAAAATAGCAACAGTGTGTGGTGTAACGTTGGAGGATACCTGAGCGCTTTGAATAGGATAGGTGGCACCGCGTATATTTGGCTGTATGCTTCACGCGTTCGCATTTGTCTGCCTTTTGATGGATATGTGAAGTGGTTTTCGAGGTGCGATTAAGTGCTCTTGCAGAGACAATGAAAGACGCACGAACAAAGCGCGACTGCCGAAAAATAAATAATTTTGGGAATTAAGTGAAGTTTTATACAAATTTCTTGCTATGGATGGGTATGGAAGCACTACATTGAGGAAATGACGACGACCAAAAATTAATTTCGGAAGAGATGGTTGCTCTTCTCGAATTTTCTGATCAAATTATGTTTAATTATTTCTAGAAGAATTTGAATTAAATAACTATAATTTAATTTTTTAAGTTTTAAATTCAATTATTAAAGTTTTGGGGAGTATAACATATAAAAATATCAGAATTATCAAAAAATTTAGTATATAAATGTATAAGTGGTTAAAAGATAACATTTACACAAAACATACTCCCATCACATAAAATCGTGTAAAAAGATACCAACAACAACACTAATATCAAAACTGCTGAAACTTTGTCACTGCACAAACCACCCTCTTCCTTATGGCTCAGCGCTAAGTTTCTACCAATTCAACAGGTGGCCAATACGCGCGCCATTTATGACCAAGATATCAGTCCATATGGATTCATACATATATATTTGTTTATCTGCATAAATAAATCGCGTACAACTCACAAACACACACACACACAAATTTTGTTAGAAACACTCACAAGTTGTTTGTCTAGCGCTTGTTGTTGTTGCTTTATGCAGTCATGTTACATGACACTGATTTGCGTGCGAAACATCGCTCGTCGCTGACGACTGTAGAATACTCAGCGAGTTGCATAGCAAGAGCAGGGAATGTAGTATTTTCATAACCAATCGATGGCATAGTGAATTTCAAAGCAGCTCTTTATTTTGTGAGTGAGTTGCAAAACATTTAATGAGATTAAGAAATAATTTTTAATTAATAATTTAAGTAATTTAGTGGTTGCGATATTTTTATCAATGGTATTTTTTCTTAAAATTATTATTTAAAAATAATTTTTTTTAATGCCAAATATTTTCTCTTAACGTTTTTCTTTTCTCTAGTTTAGTTTTTCTTTCTTCTAGTGACATTAAATTTTTTCTAGACACGATACAATTTTATATATAATTTTTTACCAAGCTTTAATTCTTCAATAAATTTTTTTAATATAAAAGTATATATAATTTTTTTCTAATTTTACTTAAAAAATATTCTAGAAACCATAAAATTCTGGTATACATTTTTTAAAAATAAATTTAAATGGTATATTTAAATAAATTCTTATGTATATACATTCAATATTAAAAAATTTTAGTTTTTTTTATGTATGTATATATATGGTAAGATTCTGTTTTTGTTCTAACAATTCAGTTTTCCTTAAATCCTATAAAATTTTTTTTAAGAAAAATTTAAATTCAATTTTTTTCTACTAAAAGCTACTTGAAAAAAAAATTCATTGAAATTTCCTTGAAAACAAAAAAAAATTAATCTGATAACCTTAAAATCTTTTTAGTATAAGTTTTCTTTTTTCACCCCCTTTTTATCATATTCAGCGAATAAAAATTTTACTTAAATTGGTTTCAGCAAAAAATATAAATATATTTTGTTTGCTAATTTCCCATTTATTTAATAAGAAAAAATAGTGGTAATCTTAATACAATTTTTCCTTTATTCACCCTTCTTAGCATTATTTCAGAGAATATATATTAAAACTTTTTTAATAAAAGAAAAAATTATGCCTTAATTTAAAATTAATTTTTTTAATACAATTTTTTAAACACAAAAATAAAAAAAAAAATTCCTTAATATTTTTTCTCGTAAAAAAATGTATAAAGTATTTTTTTAATGTTATTTAAATTAAATAAAATTTTAATGGTTTTCAATAAAACGATTTTGATATTTTTATCAACAGTAGTTTTACTTAAAACGCTAATATCAATATTTTTTTTTACTTTTAATTTATTTTTTTTTAATAAACTCTCAAATTAAAAAAAAGTTGCCTTATTCTTAAAAAATAGTATATATTTTTTTTACTAAATTCTACTTCTTTCAAAAAAAAAAACAAAATATTCTGGCAACTTATTTTGATCACCTCTGTTTGCTCTATTTCAATTTATTTATTTTAAGAATTAATTTATAACTAAATCTTGTTATAATTTTTTTTTTTTTGTAACCTAAAAATATTTCTTTATATAAATTTTAAAGTTTAATTTAAATCCGACTTTTAAATAAATTCTTATGTAGACAATAAAAATTGTTTGTAAAATTAATGAAACAAAAAATCTATTTTTTGAAAGAATCTTGCTTTTTCTTATTTAAAATTTTAAAACTCATAAAATTAAAAAAAAAGTTATTGTACTAAAAAAATTATTATCACATATTAAAAATTCAGTTAAAATTAATTTTTTTATATAAAAAAAATTTAGAAACCATAAAATAATTTTACATTTATTTGAGAAAGTGAAGTTACTAGCAAGGTATAAATAAGTTATTGTATAATAATGTAAGCAAAAAATTTGTTTTTCAAAATCAATTAAAAAATATTTTTAAGAGAATCCTGATTCTATTTAATTACAATTTTAAAATTTAATGAAGAAGTTTCAAGAATATTTTTTGTTTAATTTTTCTACAATGATTTTTATTCAAAAAAACTTAATATTATAGTAAAATAACCTAATAGAGTGCTTATCAGCCTAAAGACATGCAAAGAAATTCCACGCAGAACTTTGAAGTTCTGTAGCTGAAGCAGCACTCAATAGTGTTCTCAACACCACTACACTCATAAAAAACAAAAACATCAACACTCGTAACACCACTTTAAACCTATCTATAAATGTCGTTGTCCTTGCCGACGGCGGTTACAACTTCGTCGGCTTCGTTTTATCAGTTTTTGCTTTCATATTACTTTTACTCTAGAATTTTGTAGCTCCTTTTATTTAACACTTTTTTATTTCCATTTTATTTGCAAACTTTTTGCCTCATTTCTGCCTCATATGCTAAGTAGACAGATGGATTCTCTTTTGTTTTCCAAATTTCCTCGCACTTGCATATCGTATTTTCGTCGTCGCTGTTATTGTTTCTGCTTCGCTTCGAATTTCTTTTATTGTCTAGTAATTTTATTTCATTTTTCACTTTTATGCCGTAGATCACGTCAAGGACGTTCGGTTTTTAGCTTTTATTTTTGCGAAATGCTTGCAGTGCGCATGCGCGTAGTATTTTATTTTATTTCTGTTTCTGTGTTCCTTCGTGCGTGTGCTGGTCGCCGTTTTCGCTTCGCTTGTAGATGTGTACAGCAGCAGCACTTTTATTTTTTTCGTCTTGACGCTGTTATTTATTTATGCTTTTACGGTTGCTCTCTCTCTTGTTCGATTGAGGTGTCTTGTGCGCAATTCTTGTTGTGGTTATGTTTTTTTTTATTTATTTGCTGTTTTTTGATTTTTCTGTTTTTTTGTTGAAGCCGCTCTCACGCTGGTTTGGAATTGTTTCGATTTGATTGTTTTGGTTATAATGATGTGGAGGTGGCCGTATATGTATGTATATAAGCATATGTAAGTAGGTGAAAAGTGTTGTTGTATAAATTTTCTTATTATTATATATACTTTATTTTAAAAAAGTAATAGCAAAAATGCATAGAGAACCTTGTGACACATTAAAATTGTAGGAAACATATGGTGATTCCAAATCGGTTAGGGTTTTACAGCTTGCACTTTCTTTACTCAATTTCATGCAAAAATAAGTCCTTAGAATATATGTTAAGTTAATGGTTCCTTATTTAGTTTTAAAAATTCGTCACTTTGCCAAAAATCTAAATTAAAATTAGTCTTTCGAAAAATATCTGCATTCATCTAAAGCGTTAATAAATTTTTGGATTAATAATCACTTTGAAAAGAAAACTCTTCTTTACCATCAGATATATTTTTCCGAACATCCTCCTGGAGATCGGATCGGGCGAAAATGTTCGAGATTTAGTTCCATATTTTTGCCAAGATGAATATTTTAAGTAACTGTAAACAACACAAATAACGCTCCTATTAGATATATATCATCAAAGTGGTCAAAATTTATGATAAGGTTGTGAGGTGGAAACACTATGGTTGCCAAATCTAGAAATACAAAAGGCACGTACGGTATTACGGGAATCCAAAATATGTCAAAATGAATCGCCAATGATTAAAGTAAATTCAATTCTTTAAATGCTTTTTTTTGTTTATTGGTTGGAACTCACAAAAAAGCGTTTTTCTGACTTATAAGTTAATATAACCCCCCCAAACTCTTTCTGTGGATCTTAGTTTTTTAACCTAAGGCCTGCTTATCCATAGTCTATATTAATTGGTGAATCCTTTGCGTTTTATTGCAAATTTTTTCTTCTCCAAAATATAAAATGAAAGGCGTTAAACTTGAGGCTTCCATTAAACGTATCTAATATATATGATCAATGCTTAGAACACTCACATCTGTGCACTTACATATACATACCTACTAACTTTTAGAAAGCAATAGAAAGCAATATTTACAAGTAGAGTATAGAAATCCAGTCTTTCAAACTATCATTCCTAACAACAAGGTTCCTACTTTGACTTACATCAATCTTCTCCTATGAGGTTTCACTAGAATGAGAACACTTACATACATTTTCTTTGACGAGATTTTATTATAATGAACTGTTCTATCACATAGCTCTCTATGAACAGCAAGTGGAAGAACATTCATAAAATACAGCCAAGAATTCGAGAACTGAAGCTTCAATACTTCAAGATTATCCAATACTGGTTTCAAACAGCCTATCCTAATTAAAAAATTGCCAACAATCAAAGATTTCATGGTCTCACTTAATTAAAGTAGATAAAAAATTCTAATTTGTGTTCAAAAAAGTTCATTCCAAAAGGTTGAGAGCATCAATAGTCATCTTGGGGCTCTTGGTTTGTCGCAAGTTTCCAAAAAAAAAAGTTAACCAAAAATACCTTTATTAAAGCTTTAAGAATCATAGAAAAAAATTTGAAAGAGCAGTTTTAAGATGCCAGTCTAGTTAGAATAAAGTTGTGATGAGTTTTTGGCGCAATATAAAGAATTATGTGAACCTCTTACTGTTGGAGATGAAGTCATGAGAACACAAGTTACAGAAAATAGGAGCCACAGATATCTAGTGTTTAAATGTGGTACTTACATATGTATATTATAAGAATTTCATTTGACAAGCTTTGCTGTATTGGATTAGGTATCTTCAGGGTTTCAATAGAAAAAGATTATAGCAAACTTTCAGTTCTTTCATTTTATGAGCTAAGAAATATTTCGCAGGCACTTTCTGAGCTATAAAGATCAAAACTCAAGACTTTTAGCCCTTCATTCCATGAATTTTTAATAAATCGCCGAGGTATACGATGGATGGCACATTTACCATCTGATCAACTTTGACCCAAACTGGCCAAATAATACATTTTCAGAATCTGTAATATTCTCTTAAAAATAGGCTCTTAAATATAAGCATGCTAACACTTAATCCAAATTAACCTAACACTTGTTTTAAGCTTCGGCTGGGGCAGCTTTAGAGTCTTTATCTATTTTCGGGTTTAACTAACTTTTTCGATGTTATCGTCATTAACAGAGTCGAATGGAAAATTGGGAAGTTTTTGATGATTACTCAGCCTTCACTGAATGCTTTGTGACATATAAATATTTGTGTTCTTGATAAAGTAGATTACCCAAAACTATCTTGATTCCATTGGATACACAAAATTTTAAGAGGCCACGGTTTTCTTGTTATTAAGGTAAAGATCGCCGAACAAGCTTTTCGTTAATTGACGCAAGGAGACCACACTTCATACGAATATAAGAAAAAGATTGTACCAATCTAGTAAACCTATTTTACCGAAACGATTTACTAGGTTTAACGGAACCAGTCCGGCTCAAATTTGATCACACTGAGAATTCATAGGAAAAATAGGCGAAAAAAAGTCTCGATATTCCAGCCCTCTTCTGAGTAGTTTAAAGGAATTAATAAATTGTTCTAAATGTATGAAACATAGAATTCGTTACTGCATATATACTTATACATATATTATATACAAATTAATTGTTCTAAGACAAGTTCGATGTGAACACTCTGTCGTCAGCGATCATTATCGAATTGTCAATAAGGCAATAAACTCCCCTAAATACAAATTTCGAAAGTTCAGCGTCTACTTGAACTTCAAAGAAATTTCTAGTGTTCACTCATTTGATATTGAAAAAGATATGAAAACCCTGAATACGAAGATGAAATCTTAGGAATTACTTTTAATTTGAGTAAATGTAGAAGACAATCCTTTGATATGCAAATGGGCGTGTAAATATGCGCGCCAACCAAGCAATCCCGTTACTTTGACCTCTAAGAAAATTAAGAAAACTAACTGCGGCCACTATTGCAGCACATTCAATAAATACACATATTTACATTTGGTATATTTAATATACAATGCCGCTTTGGCTGATGGGCCAAGTGAGTGCGGTCCCTATTTGTCAAGCACTTGAGATATCCTTTTACTAATTTATACGCCATTGACAGCATAGCTATTTACCATATATACCTATGCGACTACACAAATACATACCCTTTTATTTGACTATATATGTATTACTTAAGCATGTGTGTGTGTGTGTGTGTGTGCAACTTAATGTTGTTGCACCTTGCCTCCACTACAAATGTGTCACATGGTTTCGATGAACGCTTCATTGGGATAGTCGTCTACAGTTACCATTATTTACACATAAAAATACGTATGTGTACACGCACGAAGGGAGTAATTTTAAAATGACAGTGTACAGTTTTCTTAGATCCGTACACACACACATACACTCCAACCACCACAAATTCATACACACATATACATGTCGGAGGAAAATTGCATTTGAAGAAAGTGCACATAAGAAAACAAAATATTCTTGCTTTGCTCTCCTTATCTCCTTAGCTTGTCTTTCCTTTTCTTGCTGCTCGACCAAGCTCTGCTCCAGATCTGTGGTGGCAAATTCTGCTTCGTTTAATTGCCGTTCGGCTGGTAGAAATCTTGCTGGAAACTTTAGCAATATGGTCATTACTGCTTGTGTGAGCGAGTGTGTGTGAAGAGTTGTATTTGCTTTTCTGAATATGTGCATGACTTAAATGTTGGCATTTTACTTCTACATAGTGAAGACATACAGTGTGACGATAAGCTTTTCTGATTAAAATATTTTTTTTTCTATTTTCGGGGTTGATTTCCGAACGTCGCGATTTTTAGTGGATATAAAAGCCAAGATTTATTAACGCGTGAAAGTGGTCTTATGCAAATACTTAGAGCACAAGAGGCGTTCGGTTTACTCACAACCATTTTCCAAGTTCGTGATTTGATAACTGTACATTATATTGGGTAGTCGAAAAAGTCTTTTCCTATTTTGTAATAGCTGTCGTTGCAGTAGTATATCGGCACTGCTGCAAAGTACATTGTGTCATAACATATAGTGTTGGAAAGGTGAGATTTTAAGCTTCATTTAACCAAAAAATTTAAATTCGGGGAAGTTGAAAAAAAAGTTACAGCTGCTTAAAATAAGTGAAAATAATGACGAAATCCCCTATATTTTGAAATTTTTGTATAAAAAAGGTATATTGCCACGCAAGCTACCAATGCAATTTGTGAAGTTTACGGAGACGATGCTTTATTAGTTCGTGTAGCACAACAATGGTTTGCTCGCTTCCGTTTTGGAAATGAAATGATGAAAGTTTTACACTGATAGAATAATGTTTCAAGCGGAAAAATGGCAAAAAGTGGTCGACCAAGTTGAAGTTTGATAAGAAATACGAAGAGACTTTTTCGACTACCCACTATTCTTATTCCTTCTTTAGCTTAAAAATGTATAAAGATTTTATTTCCGGACCAAAAATAGTTGCAATATTTTGTTCCACATTCCATTTATAATGATATGATTACCAACAGCAGCAAATTCTATAGACCTAAGATAGAATTCAAAGTGCATATATGTATTATACTATATAATTTGTTACCAGAAATGCCACTAGAAAGGCTACCAGAAAGGCCATCAGAAAGGTTACCAGAAAGTCTACCAGGAAGGGTACCAGTTAGGATACCAGAAAGGTTACCATAAAGGTTACCAGAAAGGTTACCAGAAAGGTTACCAGAAAGGTACCAGAAAGGGTATCATCAGGTTTACAAGGAAAAATTAAGTGAGGTGGAGATCAGAATCTCACTATTTCCGATCGATATATCATCTGTGGTATATACATATATGGTTCTTATAGAACATTTCAATATTAATCGAATTATATTCTAATAAAACTCAATGATCGTTTAATAGAACAAGTTCATATAAACATCTTAACCCAAAAGTAGACGTAAATCCGGAAGAAACTGAAGTGAAACCAATCCAACAACAACTTCTAAAAGAAGGTTTGTTAAAAAATCGAGAGAAAGTTTAAAATCCATACCAAAACTCTTATCGAAAGCCAAAACCTTCAATAAGTAATTTCCTCGATATTAAACTTAGAAACTTCAAACAATTTACAGTTTATACCATAGCACGAGCGAATTGTCTAAAGACTGATAAAAAGCTCAGAAAATAGCTACTAAGCTTAAGAAAAACAAAAGTCGTTTCTTCCTGAAACCTTACATTATCCGTGTTCATGACTTCTGGATCAGAAAATCGCTCTAAATGGTGCAGTAGAACTCACTATTTGCCAAAATGATCTTATCAGCACTATTCTCGAAGGAAATCGAAGATGTAAGTTTAGTTACATGTTTCAGAGAATGTAAGTTGTTAGGGTAACCGGTGAACCAAGTCAAGAGACTTAAGAGAATCTTTGAAAAATATTAAAAACTTTACAAAAGAGAGAAAAAAAACATGGGACCCAGACGCTGATTTATGGCTGTTAAAGTACAGTCAATTTGACATCATACTAGAAATAAGTTTGGGAACTGTTGTATGTCATTTCTCTGTTCACATAGCGATGAGGGCTATGTTGGCGAAGTGAATCGCTCTAAAAGAGTCGCAATGAATTTTTTCATAGGTTCAAAACTCAGAAAGCAGGTTGGGGAGGAGTTTTCTGTAAGGATTTCCCTGCCAAGCTAAGCTTTTAACAATCGGATCACGGTAGTGTGTTCATGCCGAAGGACGGAAGTGGCCGTTATTAAGAATGTAGAGAAAGTATAACTCCGAAGTGCAGCTATTTTTATTTAGGTGAGCAGCTTCAGTGAAATTGCAAGATCCTGCTGGCATAGAGTGGAATGTGGGAAGAACAACTGTGATTATTAACACTCGCTTTTAGCAAGGTTGTTCTTATAGTGACATTAATTTTGACTGTGAGCTTAAAATTAGTCAAGGAGAATCTATCCTTACTAAAATGAAGCTACTTCATTATGAGACTGAATCGGGTGGCCTGGTCATGGCAGAATCTTTAGAAACTGCCAAGCCAATGAGTTGGAGAGCGGCGACTCATTTTGAGAATGAGTTCTAAATACAGGGTAAGTGAACCTCGCGTGAGTCAAGCAGAAATCATTCGATGACCAGCTCTTGTGCAATTGCAGGAAACTTTTGACCTAGAGGGGAATGTAGGGAGATCTCCTAAGACTACTACCACTTGCTATAAGCAAGTCTCTTATTGTAATTGCAGCAGTTCCTATATGTGTCGAATTTGTCGGCAGCAAATTGTCAAAGTTGTATGGAGGATGATGCGGTTGAAACATCAGGTACTTTTTCATCCTTACTCCAGTGTTTGCAAGACTGAGGTTGAAACATTTCGGCATTTATACTTTTGTCCGGGAAGATAGCCACCTCAACAAGTTTATGATAGGCTCAAGCCACTTTTTGGGATTTTTTCTGATTAATATGTATATAAAACTTTGGTTATTATAATGGTTAGGTGTTGATGCTGTCCGACTGACATACCTGTTGGCGCTTGCAACGAACTTTTAACCTCACCTCCAATCTATCTTAAACTATATGTCATTTCAGCAGCAAAAAATTAAAAAATCTACAAAAAAGTATAATTTGTGAGGGAACCTGTAGCCTTCTAACTACGAGGGATGAATATGAAAATTCTTAGAGTGGTTTGTTCTTCAGATATATGTATAGAGTTTACAGGGTTACGCGAGACTCGAAACTTTTAGATACTCACTTGAAGACGCTCCCTTTCTGTATCGTTGTATTTGACTATCAATTCCAGAGTCATCATCTTCGAAATTATTTTTCGCTAAATATTTCACTCACTTAGTCACACTGTCACTCCATTTGGTCCTTGCTGACCAACACTCGCCTAAGACGATATTTTAATGCAATTTTCTTGCATAGCCTTCTGCTTATTTACATTTTTCGACAGAAACCGAAATAACAAGACTTGAGAGAATCACTATGCCTTCGCTTAGCCGAATGGACGGCGCAGTATGAGGGGCAGAACGCACAGCTAAAACACAAACTGTAGGAGAAGAGCAGGAAGTTGCCGAAGAAAATCATTTTCATTTAATTGTGAATACATTTTTGCTTGTGTGCATGGATGTGTGTTTGTATGAATACGTGCATGTGAGTGTGGACCGTTTTGAATGGAAGAAGAAATTTGCTATTCATCTTTTGGCATAACTAAGGCAAACACACATACACACATACGAGCTAAATTTGTTGGTATGAATGGAAGGAAAGACGTTTATGTTTGTGACTGGCCTTGTATGCATGTGATGGTAGATGTATGTATGTGTGTGTTTGTCTTGCAAGAAACTGACCAAGCAAATTAAAGTTTCCAACCGAAAATTCTCTACCGATCACTCAAACTCGACGCGCAGACAAAAGTGGGCGGTGGGGGTGGCATCAAATCGAAAAGTAACCGCACAAAATACATACACACACACACACTTTCATACCATGGTACATACAAATTCTTAAGTCTGTGTGGATTTTGGAAAACAGAGTAACTGCTCCACCTTCGCCTTTGGGCCTACTTCCGCAACCTTCACGGCAAATACAAATGCTAACTAACATTTATACATGCATGCGTACGTGTGTGTGAATGTGTTGCATGAATTGTGCGTTACATCTCATTTTGGGGCGCCTGTGCGTGCGGCGCTGACATGGCGTATGAGTAACCCCTTTGTGGGTATGTAACCGCTGCCATTACCCTGACTAAGCGCTACACATTCGATAATCAAGCTGCAAGCACACACACACACATCCTTACAATTTTCATTTGCTTGTTGGTATATGTGTATGCTTGGCATTTGTGTGTTGATGAGACAAAATGCAGGCACATCTCAAGAAGCCACATTAAAGATGCCGCCTATGCCTTGACATTTTACAACAACAAGCAAACTAAAACAAATATCTTACAACAAATATATTTCATTCTTTACCGACATACATCTCGTTGTGTAAAAATTACTTTAGTATGGCAGCACTGCCCATACATTTGCATGTTATATGTTTGTTGGTGTGAGTTTAAGGTGAAGTTGTTGGCGGAAAATATGGAAAGCCCTGCAAAAAGTGTTTTAATACCCATTAAGGGTTGCAGCTAATGGCACTGAGTGGTCACTACAATTAGTAGCGTTGCGTAAGGCAGAGTGTTGCAGCATTTGAAGTTTCGAATTTTGGAGTTTGAGTTTCTTGGAAATTTGTCTTCATTTATATAGTTCGTGCATGAAATATATGCTAACTAAATTGTGTGCCTGAGAGTGTGGGTGTGCGCTTGGCAGGGTTGCATTAAAAATTTAAAGGCAGGTTTATGGAAGTAAATGTATACGTTTGCATATAATTTGTAAGTTCGTTGTTGTTGTAAGGCTTAGTAACACTGGCTAATCACAACTGCAGCATAGTCAATAAGAGAGAGTCTTTTTAAAAAGCTATATATAAATGCATAAATTAATAATGAGCATTGACGTATGATTTGACTCAGCTCGACTATGTTTAAAGGTGTGTCTCTTTTACTCATTATTTTATTATGGGTATATAGGACTCCTTTAAGAGATAGTTTTCCAAAAAGAAGAAAAAAAAAGAAGAACAAATTTTAACTTCGGTAGCATCGAATCTATAAAACACTTCACAAATAGGTGTTTTCTTGGATAGAAAATTTGATTTTGGTCGGTCAGTTTGTATGGTAGCTCTATGTTATAGTGATCCGATCAGGGCAATATGTGCCGAGATTATACGAAACCCATAATCTATGCCAAATCCTGTGAAGAGATCTCATCAAATTAAAAGTTTTCCATAGAATAACTTTACGGCAGCTATGGGGAATGCTACAGTATTCCGATCTGAACAATGTCTGTAGTTGTTCAATATCGACGGTTCTGTGAAATGAGAAGTCTCTTTGGAAAAAAAGAACGTGTGCAAATTTCAGATCGATAACTCAAAAACTACGGGACTACTTTGCGTATATAAAGACGGACAGAATATTATCGACTCAAGTCGTCTCGTTGACCATTTGTATATACATTTTACATGGTCTCTGACGTAAAATAAAACTACGATTATTTATGATGTATAAAAGTTGCCTCGTAATTAGAGAACAAAAACTAATTTTAATCATTAAAAATTGCTTTACTGTTTTTCAAAATATTATCCATTAAGATCTATGCTCTTTTGCATGCGTTTGAACCAATTTTCGAAACACTTTTCCCACTTTGAATTAGGTTTATCCAAAACGCGAGTTCTGAGGGCTTCGACTGCCTATTCAGATTTCGAAAAGCTTTGAACTATTATTTTATCTCTTAAGTGTAGAAATAAAAAGAAGTTGATCGGTCCCAAGTTAGGACTAATGCGGTGGATGCTTGTCATCATATTGATGTTTCCAGTACTCAAAATTGCAGTTAAGCAGTTATTTCAGTCGATGTGTGAGAGTTTGCGTCATTGTGGTGAAGAGTGATCCATCTTCGGCGGTTAGTTTTCCTGATTTTTTGAAACACAACTTGCAAACAGATGGTTGTATAGCACTCAGAATTTCTTTCCTCTGCGTTGTTCCAGTGGTATGGTTGCGATATATCCAGTTATTCCAGAAAAACAGACAACCATTTGCTTGGAAGTGCTTCCTGCGGAAAAAACTGTTTAATACTTTCAAAGGCATTCGCGTAAATCCACGTTTCAGCATTTGTCACGATGTCATAGACGTGTTTCAAAACACCGCTTTGTATTTTTTTTAACATTTTTCCTCTAGCAATCTTCACGAGCCGTTTTTTGAGCGATTGACAAAGTGTGTGGGTTTCAACATGAAGAATCTTCTTCACAGTCAAATGTCCATCAATATTGAATGTATGCTAGTTCCTCTAATGCCTATAGTAGCCTCTATCTCGCGATAGGTCACATGACAAACTGGCGATATTAGTTTATGCACATCATCAATAATTTCCAGACCAACAGCTGGTTTTGAATAACCTTCATGGAATTCAATTTGGAGTGGTCTACAACCTCGATTGAGTTCGCAGTACCATCGATAAGCACTGATCATTAATGGAGCTCAAAAATTTAATTAAGTTCCTCGAAGCACTGTTGCTGAGTTATTCCACGTCGAAAGTTGTAAAAAATATTCGCGGAAAATGTTCGCGATTTAATTCCATATTTTGACCGAGTTGAATATTTTAAAGTACTGTAAGCAGCACAAATGGCGCTGGTATGTCAAAACGTTGTGAGTATGTAAGACATCAAAAACATCAAACTTTGCTATAGTGTTGTGATTGCAGTTTGCAAATCCAGGATTGCCAATACCCCATAAATAAAATATCACCAACGCATGGAGTTATATCTCGAAAGCAAAACTGAATCTGTCTCAAGGGTAGGTTAATTCTGATAGCTGATAATCAGTTGAAAATTTTTCGGGGTTTGTCCTGACGATCATCTCGGTCGTCTTCTACTGTCGGAAATCCTCTCTAAAAGTAGTTCGAACTTTGTATTTGTTTTATACACAGATCCTGTAAATGTTTACACCATACTCTATGACATACTATATGCATTCATATATTCGTGTAAAGTTTTATTTTTCTTAAAATAAATAATATTTCTCAGAGTTCATGTAATTCCAAAGACGGCTTTTTGATTGTAAGTATTAAAAATATTTCCCTTGATTTGGTTAAACGAAAAGTACCATTCCCTTGACACATTTCCATATCCTTACATTGCTTAGAACATAACCTTTTAACTTACTGACTTTTTGTATAAATAGAAAGAAGTTCGCAAATTTTGTCTTATACCTAAGGTTATTATTCTTTCTCGGTCGGATATTCGGTATAACAAGAGTATCTTAAGGCGATATATCCACTTCCAAGGCCGAAACACGCCTTTTTTCACAATATAAATTTGTTATTTTGGAGAGGCACTTTTTGTAAAAAAAAAACAAAAATAAAGTGCATTTACAAAAAGAAAATTTTGTACTACTTCGATCCAATCTCCAGGAGGACCTCCGAAAAAAGGTGTCTGGTGATGAGCAAGATTTTTGCCCTTAAAATTGCGAAATCTACAAAAACCAAAAAAGTTTTTATCGCCATAGTTAAGTATATATATTAAACAAAAGATTAACCAAAATTTGTATTCTAATTAAAATGGTGGGTTTCCAGAAAAAAATCGATTTGTGTGAAAAAAATATATTTCAGATGGCTGAAAAAATCGAAATTATTTTTGAAATTATTACTATCCCCTCGATCAGGGAGCAGAATACCCTAACTTAGAAAAATTGTAACAATTACGCTCATATCTCCGAAACTATTTCCCACATAAACATCATACTTTCGGAGAAAAGGTCTTCTCAAATATGAATACATTACATAGGTCAATTGAAAAGTCCCACATTTGACACATACATAGATGGCGCTATTAGCAAAACCTTGGCAATATGACGAGTTTTCGAACATTTCTAAGTCTAGACGTGGTGCAATGAGCATTGAAGACGGTGAACGCAGTGGACGCCCAAAAGAAGTTGTTACCGATGAAAACGTCAAACAAGTCCAAAAAATAATTGTGGATGGCCGAAAGGGAAGTTGTTCGAGATAGCATTCACTCTAAAGATATCAACTGGTATCCAACTTCCATTTGAAGGACGAATCGGCAAAAACGGCCACATATTCAGAAAAAATAAAGTGCTGTTTCACCTAGACAATGCACAGTGTCACAAAACAGTGAAAACGTAGCAAAATTCCGTGAATAGATCTTCGTATTGTTTCCGCGTCCACAGATCTGGCCACAGCGACTATTTCCTGTTCTCAGATGAACGCCGAAACTGAGGCCTATCGAAATGGTATCGAAAAGTGTGTCACCCTTACACAGCTGTATATAAAAGCAACACGTTATTGTAGGCCATTTCCGTTCTTATATTTAATTAATAGTGTGCTATAAAGAGTTGAGCCTATAAAATTTCAAGGAGTTTCCAAGAAAAGTACATACCATAAAGTTTCAAATAAATTAGAAGGAAGGTTCAGTATGTCAAGAGTTTAAAAAGTGTTTCAGCTGAGTTTAGTGCATTCGAAAGGCACTCATAGAATTGAAGTTGCTTTCCGGCATATTAAAAAGGGTTTTGAAAAGAACTTCCAAACATAGTTTTGCGATAGAAGATTCAGGAGACACTAATAGTGGGGAATCTGCTTTACAATTCCATAAAATAATTTCAGTAATTATAAATATGTTTTTACAGATGAAACTAAATTAAATTCCACATTAAATAAACATACATATATACATTTACATACCTACACACATTTACATACGACATGTACTTCTTAAAATATTTATACGAAATCAAATAATATCAAAAGGAAATGAATGCATAAGAAGCCCCAACTGTTATGAAATTATATAACTAATACAAAAGCAAGCGCAAACGCAAATAAATATATACAGTTATATATAAATATATCTATTTGCATTTCTACTAAAATAAATAACTATTTAACTCAGCATATCAGGAATTACCCAAAG
This sequence comes from Bactrocera tryoni, assembly GCF_016617805.1. Taxonomy (NCBI): domain Eukaryota; kingdom Metazoa; phylum Arthropoda; class Insecta; order Diptera; family Tephritidae; genus Bactrocera; species Bactrocera tryoni. Next base: position 80,257,865 of record NC_052500.1, on the reverse strand, counting down.
TGAAGCCGTGTGCCATTGTTGCAAGTTTATTAGTGCAAGCACAATGCAATTGGGGTATCCAAAGGTGTGAGAGGTTAGAGGCAAGAACCGAATAATATAAGCAAAGAAACACGCCGAAATGCAAGCAAAGTGCAGCAAAGATTATGCAGCTGCCATTTTTCGGGCTGCCTCCACAACTTCTTTAACGACGGCCAGAGTTAGAGTTGCCACAAACAACTGCTGACACTGTGCGGCTATACCCTTTACTGCAAGGCAAGAAATTCTTCGCAGAGCAAAACGCTCACACTCACCCAGCAACATACACACACATATCTGGAGACGAAGATTATCTTCTCGCACGCATACCGTTATGTTTGTGTGCTGTACATTTGTGAATTTAAATGCGAAGATGTACAAGAGGCTGCATATTTATAGGCTTGGCAATTTTTGTTGCACTACTCCAAATATATGTATGTATGTGTATGTGGGTGGGTGTGTGCATGCATTTTCATCTTCCAGCTGCATTTCCGGTCATGCATTTCGAAAATCAGCTTTGACTTAGTTACGTCGGTATGTGTGTGTGTGTGTGATTCACCTTAGTTTACCCAGAAGAAATCGATTTGAGCCTACCAAGCTGGCATCTTACTAACACCGCTCACACTCTTACTAATCTACACAAACACACCCACTCACCCACTTTTTCGTTGCAGTTTAGGCCCAAGCAGCACCTTTAGTGGGCTGCGTAGGGTCCTGCAGGCACACAGATATTATATATGTACGCATGTATGTACGCAAATAGTTGCAAGCAGCAAATGAAGTTTTAGTGCAACAAAAATATAGTAACTTCACACACACACAAACGCACACACGCCTGGTCATTCAATTATATTTGCATAGTTGCAGTATTGGACCGAACAAAATTTTGAGAAATTTCTCAAGTCACCTGCAAACACACACACAGGTAATTTAAAACGCACACACACACATACAGCCACTTTAAGACACACATAGCCATATAAAAGAAATTTGAGGCATATACATACACACAAATGCATTTTGCGATGCACATACCCATACACAGTCCAGCTATGACACACACACACTCCAGCCATTTGATTAACATCTTGCCCATCATCGTGTCTGTCGTCGAAGAAAGAAGTTCTTGATGTTCATCTTTAACTTAAGAATTTCCAATTCTTGTTTTCCTTATGTGCAGCGTCTACCACCCCTTTGTCGGCTCGTTTGTTCGTGCGTTCGGTTGCCATGCGCATGCACTTAAAATTTCTTGGCTTAGCTTTTATGCCGACCGTTAGTCCGGTCATAGTGTGAATGCCAAGATGCATTTACTCAAATTCATTTAACTCGCACATATATATATCTATATATATACATATACAATACATGTTTGTGTTTGTGCCAGTGTGCTCTGCAACTAATATAATGACGTTGTACTGTACTTAAATAAAATTATTTGCATTTTATGCCATTTTCGCCATATTTTCTCTACTTTTGCGCAGCTTCTATGTATTATAATGGAATTTTGTTAATTTTGTTGTTGTAATCATACAACAATTCATATCGGCAATATGCACAAATACGTTTACATATACAATATAAGTAAGCAGCGCATTGATATTAGGCAGTCATTTAGTTACTGGTGCTTGTGGCAATGTCGCGGTTGAATAATATTTTTGAAATATCGTCGGGTGAAGTTAGTCCGTTTTTGGGTTTGGAGGATGAACTGTGGTCGCAAATGGTGAGTGAGAGCTTTTTTTGAATAAAATATATATTTTGTATATAGATAATACTTTTGTAATTAAAAAGACTCAACTTTCTTCGGAAGTTAGTCATAAGATGAATTGAAGATAGCTTAGACTTTTAAGACGGCACGAAAAAGGTTTAATTCTCAAAAATTTCTTACACTATAGCCTTAAAAGCCCTGAAAGAAAGCTTAGCCATCCAAAACGGCACAAAGAAGGTTCAATTTTGAATACTTGCTGATACTGTAGTTAATTGTAAGAGGTCAAACAAATTTTCGAAAACCCTGAAAGCACGCTAAGCCTTCCAAATCGATGCGAGCAATATTTATTATACTCTCGCAACAATGTTGCTAACGAGAGTATTATAGTTTTGTTCACATAACGGTTGTTTGTAAGTCGTAAAACTAAGAGAGTCAGATATAGGGTTATATATACCAAAGTGATCAGGGTGACGAGTAGAGTCGAAATCCGGATGTCTGTCTGCCCGTCCGTCCGTCTGTCCGTCCGTCTGTCCGTCCGTCCGTGCAAGCTGTAACTTGAGTAAAAATTGAGATATCATGATGAAACTTGGTACACGTATTCCTTGGCTCCATAAGAAGGTTAAGTTCGAAGATGGGCAAAATCGGCCATCGCATTAGGGAGGGTCATATTTGGACGCAATTGTTTTGGAAAAGTGGGCGTGGCCCCGCCCCCTACTAAGTTTTTTGTACATATCTCGGAAACTACTATAGCTATGTCAACCAAACTCTACAGAGTCGTCTTCTTCAGGTATTTCCATATACAGTTCAAAAATGGAAGAAATCGGATAATAACCACGCCCACCTCCCATACAAAGGTTATGTTCAAAATCACTAAAAGTGCGTTAACCGACTAAAACATTAGGAACCAATGATGATAGCGGAATAAATCTTTACACAAATACGGTATTTGAAAAATATGTAAATGACCGATAATGAAATCTCGATTATCACTTTACCATGCGAGAGTATAAAATGTTCGGTGACACCCGAACTTAGCCCTTCCTTACTTGTTTCTGAAAACTTTGAAGATGAAAATAGATTTAACGTAAAAAACGACGTCAGACATAAAAGATTCATACAATAATAAAGTTTTCCCATTGTTTTTATAAAATTCCATCTAAAATTAAAACAAAAAAAGGAACTCATCAAGTTGGTAAAAAAATCGATTTTCTTTTACACTTTACTCTCTTAACTCTCAAAAGTTGGTTCGTAGAAACCTCAAAAACATGCTTCCAAATTGTTATGTACAGATCGCGCTTTCCAATACTTTTACGAAAAACAGAATTCAATGATGGCTGTATTAGGATGGGGCAAACAATCAAATATTTTCACTTTGTAACCTCTAATATAGTTTGGTGGACAACGAAAAAGATCTCGCCAAGTAGGTGCTCTAAAAATTATTAGGAAGCTCTTTCGACTTTCAGTTTCGTATATTGTTTCTTATTAACTGAAAGAAAAATTCATATGTCAGTTTCTATTAATACAATTAATAACAGTCTCTTACATTTGTAGAGAATTGAATTCTGTAAAAAAAATGCTCCCCTGCAATTTTTGCATAAACCTAACCGTTCTAAAGTTATTAAGGGTTAATATTTGACTATTTCAAGGCTAATTTTTGTTTTTTTCAAGAGTTTCTTAACAACTTTCACAAACAAAAAAATTGTTATGACACCAGAAATCATTTAATATATCACTTTTGTTCGATATCATGGCAAAACATCATTTAATTATCACATATAGGTACTTAATTTACTTCTTTCTCGAGCATTATTCGTAAATTTACATCTTTCGTGCACCAAAACTAGATTTCGGGGTCAATTGGTATAATGTTCGAGCCATATTCCGATAAAGTTCCAAAGAAGGTCTTGTTTTTGCCGATCATAACATTTCCAGTCATCAAAAAACTCTCAAAACGTTCGTTAGTTGTTTGGGTTTCGTCACCATCTTTCATGTCCCATTATTTTTGGGTTAACATGAAGGCAGATACCACAACTGGAAGTCGTGCAGAGAAGATGAGTGGCAAAACGACCTTAAGTTTGAGTTTGATCAGAGTAACAAAAAGAGTCTAAGAGTAAATATGATTACTCTATCGCAGTGTTTCGTTATTTAGAATGTTCTGTCAGCAGTGTGGTGTTTCCATCCTTCCTTTAAAAGCATAGTTATACTCAGAATATTTCAGATCTTATCTTCTTTGTGGGGTTGTATGATCTAAAAATTTCTTAACAATCATTACCAAAAGTTGGTATTGTAATCTTCCTTATAACAAATTGATTTAAATCAGTCGAGTATTACAGCGCTACGTGTTAGATAAATGAAAAACATCTAAATTAGAGCTGAAAGAAACGCCTTCTCAATATTATATGATTGTGACGTATGCATTTATTGAACTTATTGGATAAGACAAAGCTTTCTTTGTTTTAGATTGGTTAGATAATCGATGGAAGAGTTACTAGATAATTTTAAGCTTAGTGTTCAGTACAGATCTTCTAAAAGTTTCTTTGAAATTTGCGAGTTCAAGAGCACGTTCTTCTGAAGCTCATTTTGCAATTCGGAAGTGACCTAATATTTATAGTACACTTAATTTCTAAGTTAGTTCTGCAAATAAGAGAATTGAGTGCTATATCTTTAGATTTCGTATTTATGGATGTCTTTTATAAAACGTGTACTTCAATTTTGAAGCTCGTTTTTGCTCAAAAGGCGTCGATAACAATTGAAAGGATCTTTGTAGTCCTTCCTCCTAGTTGCAATACGGCTCTCATTTCGAGTATGTTCAGGCTTGCAAACAGTCTCTATCTTTTTGTTGATGCTACATGTTTTAAAAATTCCTGTGAAATAAAAATCAGGTTGGAAATTTCAAATCTCAGGTTGTTTGGATTTATTTTCTGTCAATTGACCGAATGCAGTTCCTGCCATATGCCATAATAAGTATGGATGACGTATGACGCACCACTCTTTCTTGGACTATGATCAGGTTAAAAATCGGACTATATCTTCTTGTTGAGATTGTGCAATCTAAACATGTCTTTGCAATAAAAATCAGATAGTAAATTCAGAAACTGGGGTTGGTTGAACATATTTTATATTAATGGAACGAAAACAGTTTTTAGATATGACATAAGAAGAATGGAAATGTTTCTGGCTTCCTATGTCGTTCTCTGTAAACAAAGCTGGTTGAATATTGTCGCACATTTCAGATGGTCACGGAGAAGTTTGATGCTCATGTGCTCCCTTCTTTTCAACGTAATCTAACCTAACATAGCTCAGCATGTCAAAATTCACATGACAGCATCGATATCCATCGCCTAAATATACCCTGAACAGAGTATACTAAGTTTGCCTCCAATTTTGTAAGATCCTGAAGAAAGATACCCTCTAAAAGTAGTTACATATAAATGATCAGCTTGACGAATTCAGTTTTTTAGATATCGATCTGAAATTTTGCCCATGTAATTTTCTCCCCAAAATGCTGCTTATTTGTCAGAAACAGCGCTATAAGACTACTGTAATGGTAGCTGCCATACGAACTGTGGGATCAAAGTCAAGTTCTTGCATGGAAAATTTTTTCGTTTGACAAGGTGACTTCATGAAATTTGGCGTGAATTATTATCCAATACAACAATACAATGTATAAATGCAGGAAGGGTACAATAGCTTCGGAGCAGCCGAAGTTAACATTTTTGATACATTGATATAAATAGGTATAGCTCAATTCATCTGAATTGCTGCTGCTCGCTTCCAAATGCGATGGATGGGTATTGAGCAAAGTAAGGTTGTCACAGTTTTACTCACACTCCAAGAAACAAAACAAAAGTAATAGAAAATACAAATAACCATTAAGGAGAGGTGCGATAAAGACTATAAATTAAAGAAAAGTTAAAAGAAGGCACGCAGCTTGAAGAGAGAGGTAAATAAAGAGTCTAACGCAAGCAAGCAAAATTTATCTAAGGCAAACAGGACGGTGAGTAACCCAAAAATATACAGTACTAAGAGTGGGTGGAATTGGGCAAGTGTACATATGTATATTTCACAGGGGTGCATGTGGCAACTAAGCCTGTTTGTTACTCGGCTATTACAGTCAGTTGCTCATCATACATTTCCTCTTGCTTGGTGATATGCAAATTGCTAATTTTGCCAAACGGCCAAGTCAACCCTTTCCTTTTTAAGATGTGCTGCTGTTTATATTCTTTGTACCATACAACAGTCCGCTTGCAAGCGCTACCCAGCTTCCCGGTACGAGCCTCCCTCCAGCAGTTGCTATGGATTGTGTGAGTTGAAATGCTCGTTTGGTGGTAGTTTGTTATGAATTTCCATTTTCTTCGCAAGAAAATGCTGAAAATACCAAAAAATGTGCCCGCATTTTTGGTAATCTCTTTTACGGTAAACAAAAGTTGAAAGTGGAAAGCATGGAAACCAGTTTTTTTTCTGCTCTCAAAAGTAGAAGGAGAGAAGTTTTCGTACGCATTTGGCAGCTGTTCCAAATTCAGCACTCTTCACACACACATACATATGTATACATGCTTGCTAATCTCAAATAAATGCAGAGGCCAAAGTAAAGGCACTTCCAGTCGACCCATTTCGAGATACGCTCCTACAGTTCACTTGCTGCTTTGCGTGCGGCAAATTCATTTTTGATTAAACACATTCTACCCCTTCTAGGCGGGCTCGGCAACATTTAAACGCACACACACACATTTCACATTCGTGTAACCATTTGACTAAACCAACTTGGCACTTGCGGGATTTGCCGAACGCGGATTAAAAATGCACAACTCACGCTAATTGTCTTGTGCCGGCATTGAGTGCTTTGCCACTCGCTGTGCCACTAACAAGTAGCGTCTATGCGGCAGGCCCTTTTGTCTTGCATACGGCAAATACATACAGCACATAGCATATACTATGTATGAATAGAGAAACTCTTGTACTTAGCTGCGAAACTTCGCTGTTTATGATAGTCACCGACGCTGAGCCTCTGATAGTTTGTGTAAGAGTGTGTACAAACATACATACCTTTATTTGGGTTTGGGGGAGTAAAACACTAAGAATAATGCACGAAATTTGTTTGTAATTAGCTTAGAAAGGAAGCTTCATGGCTTCAGGCTGCTCAAACTAAGGTTAGACCAAATTGATATAAAACCCATCAAGGGTTGAAGCAGCGGTTAGAAGTTATTTTCGTAAAAATCTTATGCATTATGGTGACGTTATAACGTAATCTTTATCTTATATGGATTTTTAAGACGAGATGTATTGTGAAGCGTGATTTTGATGATTATCACTTTCAAATGTTGGCCACGGCTACGTCTCAAATGGTCTCAAATGCGGCAATTTTGTTTGTTTGCATACGCATTGAGCCAGAAATTGACCTCATCACTGAGCAAACTTTAGCTCGATAAGGACGGATCTTCTTGGAATTTTCCAAGAGCCCATAGAGCGAAGCGATGTGGCTTCTGAAGGTCGAGCGGCTTCTATTTTGTACGGTCTTCGCGTACACTGTTAGCTACGGTTGCCATATTTGCTTCACTGCGTTCTGGACGTGGTTTATTCGGCCAAATATTGTCCATGACCTGCCTTAATTTGTATCTGTGAAGAGCGATTAGTCACTTGAACTGTCGAACTGTCCCAGAAACAGTCTCGCCTGTCGAAGCCTCGGCAATTGTTGCCACTGATGTCTTCTGCTGGTCTTTTCCTTCTTTCGTAGCTCCTCTCTTTAGGGGTGGAGGTCCAAAGTGAAGAGCGGTTTCGGTACTATCAGTTTCTTGCGCTAGAAGATAAGTTAGCCCATGTCTGGTTCTTTGATGCCTCTATGCTCAGGAAATCATGGTAGTAGAATATTCTTTTGAGTGGAAACTCTGTTAAACATTTTTATGCACTCCAGTACCATTGTTGTTTTGATTTTAACGAACGAGATTGTCTGAAGTAACGCTTGACTATCGCAGAGAATAAAAATTCGTTCCCCGTGATAATTTTACTCTAGAATAATTTCAGCACATCAGCTAATAGAACTCGGCTTGAAAAATGTCAGGAAACCTGTCCATGTTTCTGAGAAGTTTGGTACGTAGTCCACCCTAACCAGTTTCTCTTCTATCTGCTGTTTCCGAGTCATCTGTATACTATTTGATTATGCTGGAACGAAGGTATGAGTCCTCCTATTCATATTTGTTGGCCACTGAAACTTTAAATACTTTTTCAAAGTAATTTTTTTGGTAATTTCTTCTCTAAAAAACATTGCCAACGGTGGACTCGTTCCAATAACCTTTTTTCTGTTATCTCCACAACACTATGGAGCGGAGTGAGGTCCAAAATCTCCATTAGTGCAGCGGTATGGCACATGCACATACTGTACTACTTATACCACGCACCAATCTCTGCGCTTTCGTCGCTGTTTCTTCACAGTTATGAGTGAGACTCTTGACGTCCATGATGCTGCTCCATATGTTATCATTGGTCTGACTATCATGGTGTACATTCCTCGTATTAAGCCTGGTTTGCAACCCCTGAAAATTGTATAAGCGTAGACTTTGGAGTTTTTCAAAGAGTTTTCTGCTGAAATACAAGGTATTAATAAAAGAAATTGGCTTTAGAGGTCATTGAAAAACTAATCAAATTGATAATTTTAAAGCGTTGCAAGATATAAAAGTTTAAAACTTAGCACTCTGTTGTCTATATAAATACATCCAAAAAAGGCTTATTCTCAAAAAAACTGAAAAATACTTGCCACTTTCCCTAACTCCTGCAACATTTTCTCAGTTACAAATATAATTCCTATTATATTTTGATGTTGGAGCTCATTTCTAAGCGGTTATAGATATTCATTGATAAGGAAAGCAATCATCGATCACAAAATAAGAATAATACCATACCGACGAGATCTCTCCAAATTTATTCGGTGATTGTCGAGCAGACAAACATATTCTTATGCATAGGTCAGGCGAATAAAATATAATAAAAACAACTAAATCAGACATGAATGCCAAACAATAGTTGCCTAACACAGGATAAAGGACAAAAATAATAAGGGCGACCCACAAACGGTGATGCGGAGCGAAAAAGGAGAGATAATAGTGCATATGAAAAAGGAGGAAGGAGGTGAAATTTTTTGTGACACCGTACCAACACATACATACATGTCATATAAATAAATGTGCGAACCGTAAATTGTGAGTATATAAAAATTTTGCTTTTAATGCACAAAAAGTGCGAAAAACGAGAGGCAGGGCCAAGGGGCAATAACTACATAAAGTATATTTATATATGGCTACATGCTGTTATAAAAATGTTACTATTTGTATACATATACCACATGTGTGGGCACGTGTGTATGCCCAGCCACCCCTGTGCCGCGTGCTGCTTGCCCTTTCAGTCACCGCTGCGACAGCCAAACCTCTATCCGGTCACTAGTAGCGCCCCGACAGCGAGGCGTGCATAGAAAAGCGCAAAAAAAAAAAATACAAAACAAAAACAACAGAAAAGGGCGCGGCAGACGGGAAGTGCAGCGGGGTAAGCTGCGGATTTGCGACGAACTAAAAAGTGGACACCAACATTGAACATTTGCCCACATGTCAGTCAAGCAACAACGCCACGCCAGAGTATCCAGTGAGTAGGTAGCGCCTAATGCGCGCGCTAGCTGAAAACACTGGCAACACGGGCGCGCATAGAAATAGCAACAACAAAACAACAAAAGGGCAACAAAATGCGCGACGCCCACTGCGGCAAGCCGAAAGCGTAGCGTAAGTTGATTGTCCGCCAGCGTTGTTTGGCGAGTTGACGTGTCGATTGTGGGTTTATTTGAGGCTAATACTTGGCAGGGGGCTGTGTGATGGTCATGTGATAAACGAGTGCTGCCCGACGCGGGACGGTGAGTGCAAACATTGTACTGCTTTTGCGATTTTTCTTCTCTTTTTTTTGCGAATGTGTAGGCTGGTGCGCGCCGCTTCAGTGGTGGCCTCAATGTGATGGCTTTACCCCCATCTGCTGTCGGTGTTGGCTGTTTTAGCTAATAAAAGAATAAAGTAAGCACAAAGCTCGGACCTTTGGGTGCCTTTATTTGGTTGGGTAACGAAAATTCGTTTCATCTACCTTATATACATTATATATGTATATGTAAACTATATCACATTTTATCTGCGCCACTGCGTGCACTTTGCACTGAGCCTGCTAAAGCAAATACTTTGTAACGCCAAATATTGGAGCCTCAGATAAGACAAAATAAGTCGAAAAAGTAAAATGAGCACACATTAGCATACCGGCATACCTCACCCAACTTTCCTGCTACGCTTGATTCAACTTTGGTCGAGCACCAACGCCTGAGTGGCACCCAAAATAAAAGTATAAAAAATAACATTTACTACACCAACCTTGCTCCCTAAGGGTGAGCGTGTTCGGTGCGATCCACCCACCATTACTTGCTTGCTCCTATGCACACACTTACATTTTTTGCGCCGGCAAGCCCTACTTGATTGCCAAGCGTTAAGCTAACGGCCGAAAATGTGCTTCGGTCCCAATGCGACCGCTGTTTGGTTTGTTCGCCGCCCTTCTCACTCTCTCCCTATTCCATTGGCGCTTGCATGTGCCACTTCTTGTCTTGTAACCAGAGCACGCTCCCCACTGTCGTCGGCGCGAGTTAATGTTCAAATGTGCTTCAGCTGTGTAATCGCATAGCTAACAAACTTGGGTCGCTTGTTGATGCAAAGGCATAAAAATTTAGCTTCGAGGTGCGGCGCATGATGTGGTGCGCCGTTCGAGCACCCCGGGTCTGCTTGCAGCAGATAATGGTTATGTGTATTTTAGTAGCCCAAGCATGGTGTGGGACTCGTAACCGTTGCTATAGCCGCTCGGTAGGGTGTGTTGTGGCAGCGAAGATGCTTGGGTCACAATAGTGGCGGCGGTGAGGGCGTATAGCGCGTTTTGGCGGCGGGGGTGCATGGATTTGCCAGTGTCCGACTCTTGGAATTTTCCTTCGCTTTCTGTTTTTGCAATTCATTTCATTTTTATTTTTCTTTTCCTCAATGAATTCGTTCACTTTCCATGTTATAGTATGAAAGAATTTTATAGGGTGACGAATCATAAATTTAGTCGAATGCTTTGGGTTCGGTGTAAGACGCTCAAGGAAAGTAGTGAGCTCAGTTAGAGGCCGATTATTTTATTTAAATTAGGACGCTTTCATTAAGGCTCATAAACACATCAAATAATATTTCATATACGTATGTAAAGTTCATGACTTAGTACGTGAAATTCTGTGTCTAAAAAATAGATAAAAGGAAGAAAATATAAGTCGGAAGAGCGGAAAGGGGTTCGAGGTGTAAAAAGAAAACCGCAAAAAGTTCCATACACTCCTTACAAGCCCTTCATTTATAATCTTTATCATAAAAACTTCAAAGTTTCCCTCAGCACACCCTGTATTACTGCCATCGTAGTAATTCCTTAGATACACACACACATCCACCAAACATTCATTTATTTAATGCTTCTGTACTCAAGGCTGTCCGCCTGCTGAGCTAAGGTAACCGGCGGCATACTTGTCAACTGGAAGACGACAGCTACTTGTACCCCTTAGACAAAAATATGCTCACAAACATGGAAACAGTAGCATCCTTCGAAAATGGCACATCCACACCCACGTGCTAGCGCGTGCAAGAGTACTCAGCTAACGGTAATGGTGCTGGCACTGGCACATTACTGCTCCTGCCATTGGCACATATAACTTTTATTCGAGCCTCAACGAGCACAGCGCGCACAGAGCTCGATGTGAGCACATAGCCATACACACACAAGTCCGACATCCGTCCCACTTCCGCCGCGTCGGCATCAGCGACAGTGACTCGCTGTTTAATATGAAAAGGGACAAAGTCTAAGACGTCTTCAGTTTGTACGCTCACCTTACCTAAAACGCATCCCTGTGTCCTCCGCTATGCTCTGTCAACGCGCGACCCAACTTCGAAGGACTAAAGCCAAAGTAATATTTTTGTCCAAAAATAATCAAAAGAAAAGCAGAAAAAAGTAGATGTTGAGTTCGGTAGTTTGTATGAGTGTAAATGCGGGTGCTGTGAGTGGAGCTGGGGCAAGACGTAGGTTTTGCTTGTCAAAGAAAAGGAAAGTATTGAGTTTCATTACATTGCCGTCGCTGGCATCACCGCCGCCTTCATCGTCTTGCTGCTTGACTTGGTTTTACTTGGTTTAGTTGAATGGTTGAAAGGTTGCATGACTGGCTGGGCGGGCGGGTTGGTTAGTCCTTGGTGACAATTTCAACCTCGTACCCCTTCTCCGCACGCGAACATCGTCTGCTGTGCTCGTAAGTTGATTTCACAAAAATTGTCTCGACGCTGCTACAACCAACCGTCGTTGGTCGTCAGCTAAACGGACGCCATTGCTGGAGCACACGAGGAATGAACGCTGCAGAGTGGAGCTTTTCTGTTATGTGTTGCAGGCGCACAATTTTCGTCTTACAAACGTCTTGCAAGAAAGCAATGAACGTGAAATTGCCATGGTGGCGGCGACGGCGGCACTGTTGCTGTTGCTACTGCAGTGGTTGTCTGTCTGACGACGAATCCGTAACCACCTTCATACTCAGACACCGGCAGTTGGTTGTGGAACCCACCGACGGACTTATCGAAAAGACGCAGTACACAGAGACATCCACCACATATATGGTTACATAGACATAGCCTTCAACGGTACATGGGTTAGGTAGGTATAATGTGGGGCGTCAAAGAACTGCTACTGAAGCTCAACGCTGCCTGTTTAGAACAGACGCAGCGAGCGCTTGATATCTGTACCCTTCACCGTTTAAGGTAGAGCGCACGTGGATTATACGAGTGTGGGGTAGGCAGTTGGAAAAAGGTAACAGTCCTTTATGTATATGTCTCAGTAGTCGGTGGAAAGCATCTAACTGTATTCATTTGAGCTAACTGTGTATCAATATAAGAAATAGTGGGGTGATAAGCAGGAAGGTAGGCAGGAAGCATGGACGACTTAGTGAAATGACAGTGATTGGATTTATTTCATTTTTAATATAAATCACACAATTGGAAATCGTGATATTTGTGTGTGTGTGTGTGAGCCGATAAACGAAAATAAGTTCAAAGAATGGGTAAAAAGCGACTCACTTTACGTGACGCATAAGGCAATGGTCACTAAATGAAGTGATTTCAATATGAATTGAGAGCAAACAGCATTGGAATCAAACGAATAGCAGTAAAAGAGAGGAAAATATAATTTTTCCTTTTATATGGCGCAGCTTTGATTTTCAACGAATTGCATTTGATTTTTATTTGTATACTTTTAGGCCCTCAGTATTAGACCATTAGCACTATGAATAAGTACTGTTACCAAAGTAAAGACAAGCTTCTAAAATGTTGTGTTATATTCTTTCTTATAACTATTTTCCTTTAAATCAGTCGAGAATTGCGGCGTCAGATATCGGTTTACTGACAAAATTTAAATTGGAGCTGAAAGAGACAGATTTTTAAAAGGTTGTTTTTGATCTTTTTTTAAACATTTTTCTTTAAATCAGTTGAGAATTACAGCGCTATACTTAGGGTCAATGAAAAAATTTAGATTAGAGCTAAAGCAGATTTCGGGACTTTCATATCATTATGCGAGATATTCTTTTATTGATCCTAATGAAGGAGACAGAATTTTCAAAGTTCGAGATTAGGTTCTTCTTATTATCTTTTTAAGATTCTGCATCCTCGAATTTCTAATTTGTGAATGACTTTCATAATGTGTTCACTTCAATTATTAAACCAAATTCACTCAAAAGGGATCCGTAATCTGGTCAGAGCCGTATTTTTAATACTCACAATGCCTAAGTTAAATGGTCACGGATCTCTTCGAGTAACAATGGATTCGTTAGTTGAATTTTTCAGCTAGATAGTATGAATTTCTAACTGTAAATTTACTTTCATGAACTTTCGTGTTATTTTTGAGGCCTTTTTAACATTTAAAAAGTAGAAATTACCATAAGTTTTTCAATACAACAGGAAGGTTTTCTTTCGATTTAGAAAGGCTGTTTGCATAGAAAGTAAAGTGGTAAAGCGAAGTGATACAGACTTTGAACGTGGAACTGTCTCGCCTGAAGTTTGGTTGAGCTTTCATTTTAAGGATCACAAATGTTGCCAAGATTCTTCCAATGAGCTTTCTCAAGTTCGAAATTGATTATTATCTACTTTGAATGGATGGAGAAACTTGATCGTTTAATGCATTAAGCTTTCCTAACTGAAGCTTGATTGAGCTTTTATGTTATGGAACATAAATGTTGCAAAAATTCTTCCAATGAACTTTTTAATTATTTCCTGCTTGAACTTTTTTGATAAGCTTGATCTTTGTATGCTTTAAACTTTTCGACCTGAAGCTTAATTGAGCTTTCATGTTAAGGACCACAAATGATGGCAATATTCATACAATGATTTTTCAAAAATCTAAGATCGATACTCTCTCACCCCAAGTTGTTAGAAAAGCTGTTCCTAAAGGAAAAATACGAGACCCTAAGACAAGATTTATGCTGTTTATTGGCCATCATTGCTCCTTTCGCCTACTTCAAAGTATTCCATCATTCAAGATTCAAACAAATGTACGCAGGTTTACTGCTGGCTACACTTGTCAGATTCGGAAAATCTCTATATCCTACCGCTTACAAACATATCTACACACGTGTGTGTTGATTTATTTACTTTTTCGTCATAAAGATTCCACACAAACGACATCAAATTAAAGAATATCACATTTGCACATTTGCCCATTGTGTGCAACCCAATTCATACTCGGTCCATTTCTTATCCCAACCAACTTTCCCCCTACCATCGACCATACACTCAACAACCATGTAATCATCACCAATATAGCACACTCACTTGACAGCTGCCATCAGCGCCATCATGCCCAAGTAACGAACTCAAAACACAACACCCTTGCGCTACCCACAAGCGTTTGGCCAAAGTCATCATAAACGTTTCGGAGACCATAACCAAATGGAAAAATAGAAGAAGAACGAAAACCGAAAAAGGAATCATCAAACCGAAATCTAACTGTAGTGAACTGAATTGACACAACCGCCGCATAGCTACGGGAGTATGGCATCCCCTCACTGGAACCCCACTGCGTCACCAGTTTTGTAGCGTTAGAGCGGCGCGGTGCTTATGAGCCCGTTTGCTGGGCTTAGCCACAATTTCATGTGTCCATTGTGGCTTATCAGACAACTTGGGGTAACGACAAGCTAGCGGCGCACACAGGACACGCCATTTCTCAAAAACCAATTCAGCTGGGACGAAAGATGAGATGAAGCATAGAGGCAAAAATAAAAAATAAAACGCGCGTAAAGCACAATGAAAATAACAAATCGTACGCGCACACACCCATACACGCCAAAGCTGGAACGGAAAGGCAGGTTAGATGAGGTGATTTTGTTGCGAGCGCAAGGGCAACCGGCGCTCGGATGAATGATTGAGTTCATATTGAATGCGCGTGTATTGAGGGCGAGTACTTGGCGGTGTGAGTTGATTTGAAGTATTGCGTGTCGGTGTCTGCGGGGTTACTATAATGCTAAATAGTATGGGCGATATAAAAAGTACATATATGTAACCGTAGCAAGCGCCAGCAATTTTATAACAGGGGCATGCCAAGTCCAACAAGCCTACTAAAGACGAGTCAGCGTTATAAAGATGGCAAAGGAAGCCTGCCACGCTCACTTCCTTTTCAAGCGCCAACCCTCCCACAGCGTCTGCCAGCCAAAAAGGCACAATTTTACTGTTATTTTAGCGAAGCCGTTGCTGTTGTTTTCGCTAGCGATTGGGAAACACTTTGAAGGGGTCACAGCATTAACGAGTGCTTAGCGCGGGAGCAAAGACGTGCACCCACGCAGTTGGCAGTGGCTGTATATTTGTAGTCATTTAGCAAAATCATACAAGGAGCCTTCGGTAGCTCGCCCTTTTATAATGTTGCTTTATGTTTTGTTGGAGCTGCGCCCCCTTGAAATGTGTAAGCCCCATGCAGCAATGAGCTTGTCGCCAGCGCCGAAACGCCTACCTAACTTCCCAAGCCCACATACATTCATTCACGAAAGCCCCAGTGCTCGGCAACAACCAACACACTGTCGAGTTGGCTCCTTCCATTTCTTGTTCCCCGCTTTTTGCCCGCACCACTTTCTTTCTTCCACGTTTTTGCAATTTTTACTTCCACCAATGTACAACAACAGTGTGATTACTTAGTGTACCCATGATACCCATGTCTTGTTTGACTAAATGAATGGGACCATGCGCCAGGCAAATAGATAGCGCAAATTGACACACACAAACACAGAATTATGAAGATAAAGAGTGGAAAGAGGTGGACTTGTGAGGGGTAGCGCGGGACCCGATAGACTGAAAACTCTTGCCGCCGCTGAACATTGTTTCAGTTGTCCTCCTTTATATTGGCTGCGATGATGTTTTGAAAGAACGACGATCAAATAAAGTCTTACATCAGAGTCAAAATAAAAATAATCCTCAAAAAAGTATTATTGTACTGAGCTTTGCTATGCTTTTGTAACTTCGGGAGGATACAGAAAGAAACCATATACATGATTAGCCAAGCAGTATTGCAAGCCCACTTGTCTATAATTTGGGTTTCCGGTCACGGGAACATTTTCGGCACCGAAAATACAGACGAGGAGCCTCTTTAGATGTATCCGAAGCGGAGTTGAGATTATGCCCGCTGATAACGATCAAAAAAGAGCTTTATACTCACTTTGATCAAATAGCTCAGAGCAGACGGAAATCAATAATCAACTACAAGATATCGAAGCAGGTCATATCTATCATAAGTATGATATACCTAGAACTAAGGACCTACTGCATATGCTCAGGAAGAGTATTTACAGACATGGAGTTACCAAAACGGACATCTACCCTTTTGGAAAATAAGCGCTTTATAATTATATTCCACAAACCCGCGAGCTATACTGGAATTCTCAAACGGTTTCTCACTTTCTCTGTGGATGTCCAGCTCTAACACAAAACAGTCACAGAGAACTTGCCACACATCCGACACAAAAGCTTTAATTGCTGCGCAGTTAGATTTTCTGTATTAGTACTCTGGGATTATTTTTAGTAAGAGTACCATTTTAAAATTCTGATAATGGATATAATATCCCCAAGAAGGATATCCATACTTTAGCGCTTACAATATAATAGGCTAGCAAGCTGAACCATTAATTTTAAGGTTTTGTACTGAAAATTCCGACCAAAATTTTCCGACCTGGTTTCCCTTTGTTCTTTGAAGACCGTTAATTTGTGATTTCACAGCCTTTATTTTACTTATGACCTTCAAAGATGCACAGTGTAAAAACTACGAAAGTTTCTCTAATTATCATTCTTTCACAGAAAATTGATAATAAAAAGTGTAAGGGAGCCGAAAATTTTTTTTAGGACTATTTACGAGATCTTGCGCTTGCTCTTGATTGTCATTCGAGTAACTTTTCAGGACATACAAATCTCTGAAATATTCAACTTTTTCGGTTTTAACCAATACTAAGTACAGATACGAGTCTATACTTTCAAATAGATAAAAACCACTCAAAGTGATTCGAACTTTATGTTGGTATCTATTCTACACTTCTCTCCAAGATGAAAAATCAAAGGATTTTTGTATCGTTCTTTCCTCTCCCTTACACCTTTTATTGAACAAACGGATGATGGAAAATAAAAAGCGGAAAGACTATAATCGCTAAAAAACGGTTGACGACATTTAGCTGCAGAAGGTATGAAGTCTGCTTGCGCATAAACGCATACTTCAGCTGTAAAAATATAAGTGGTGGCGGCCAACTCCAAACCCAGCATACTGTCGCTTCCATTCCCAACTGAAACACGTCTGAGCTGGTATGTAGATGGGAGCGAAGAAACACAAGATTTAGAAAAAAACACTCGGAACTTTGTTAGTTGGATGTGCCGATTTCACTCTATTTGCCTTCTTGCCTTCGACCAGGTGAGCCGAATGGGCTGCTGTCAGCTGAGGTAGGCGAGAGTAAGCATTCGCAGGTTCGGTCTTGGCGGTTGTTACGTTTATTCTAGCCTTTGTTCGCGTATATATATTTTTGTGATTCACGTTTGTATGTGGGTTACTTGCTTTGTGCCTCTGTTCTCGTTGTCTTTCGCTTTATTATCACAAGTCTTTTTTTTTTCTGTTACTCTGAACGCTTGAAATTGCGTTGCAAATGAGTTTTGCCAAAAGTTTGATTGCACGGACAGATTATAATTGGGAACAAAACGGTAACCGTGCGAGTTTTCCCTACTTTTGCTTTTATTTTATTAGTTTGAAGTATTTTTTACTGGTATGTGAGGTATTTGATGAGTGATGATGAGAGTGAATGGGCAATACAGTCTAACACAGAGTTTCGAATAGAACTGCTTGCATCATCTCTCGAGTATATACAGTTATTGGATAAAAGGTCTTCATATTCTGAAGTTCTTGTTCGTCCAGGACTCAAACCACCAACCTACGGGGTGTATGTCATGAACTCAAGAAACACAAAATATGATGGTGTCTCGAAGAAGACTCAGACATTTAATTTTTACTCCCACCAGCTTGATGAACTCGAAACAGTCGAGAAAGAAGTGTTGAGAGTTTTACATCTCGTCTTCTTTCCCTCAGCGTTTTCAGTTGATGTCTAGTAAGATTCTCAACCTTACAGCAAGGGCGTCGATAGGTCAAAGCCCTGTTAGAGCCCCCACCACTACGGTGAGGTTAACCTTACTGTAAGCAAAGAGCTCACTGGATCTCTTTCGATCGATCTAGGGCCAAAAAGATCTTGTCACAGCGCAAGAAACGAGGATAGCCCCGCGCTGCTTAAGCTCCCGCGAAGCTCAGCTATACAGTAGTTAAACACAAGTGGAGAGATGAAAACCGACCCATTCCCATTCTACTGATAGAGGGGCTAGACTGCCTGCCTTGCCAGCTCTTCAGCTTTAAAGTACTCTGCGATTCCATTGTGGCCTGGCTACCGTAGCAGTCTTATCGCAAAGTAAATTGCAGCCATGGATAACGCGGTTAGGAAATTCTCAAGGCTGGTATCGCCACCTTGCTATTGGAGTGGATAGTCAGGTTCCGGTGTAGACAAAAAGTAGAATTATAGGGGAAGCAATTTACATTATTTTTATAAAAACAAGAAAGCCACATACTTTTTAATTAAAAGATATGGCAGCGAATTTCTAAAATAGACCTTAAAGAGAGTTGTAACCCTAGTGTTTAACTAAAATGGCGACACCAAAAAAACGCTGAAGCGCGAATTAATATTCATCAACAGACATAAAGGGATGGGTAAAAGAGGTCTACAAAAAGCTGCTCATCAAAAAAGGGTACCGAGTTGCATAGAAAAGGAAATCGGTATTAACTAAGAGGCATTGTGAAGAGCCAATAACAACTGGGGAGGACAGAAAAAAAATGCTAAAGGACATGCAACGTAAAGCAGACATGTCTAAAATTGCAACAAAGCCAAATGCAATTTTGATCCAAGCCCAAAATGACGAAAAAGATGGACCAGACGACGTCTGCATAAATGCGAAAAAACTGCAGATAAAATCACACGAGACTAAAGTAAAATTAGTAGGAAGACGTTGGAGTGGCTTTTCAACAGCCAAAGTGTTTGAGAAGTTTGGACTATGAGAAAATTGGCAGGACATGGTATTTTCATTGCATTTGCAACGGTTACATTACATTGCATTGTTTGGATTCGAATTATGCAGCGCTTGCTTCTGCATAGCCAATATGCTCGTAGCGACTGTCGACGTTCGAATGCAGACGTTTCGGTCGTTTCTTTGCCACTTTTTTATGGCAGTGCTGAGGTGTAATAAAAAAGTCGTAATTTTTTATGGATGCGCTCCTAGGGTCTACCCTTGAACTTCCTTCGAAAATTTGAGCTCTCTTTTCATTTCGGCTTGCACTTGTTCGCCTTGTTGTTTGTCTTCTTGCCGTGCTAGCGCCTATCTAGTCTATGCATTGTCAAACAAGTTGCATACAGTTACCGTTTGGCGACAGAGTTCCGACTCCTTTCGTTGCATAGTCAATAGCCATTTGCAATAGCATCAAGAAAATCAAAAACGAAAAAATATAGAACTTCGATTTAGACAGTCACACTGTGTTTAGGATGGGAGAGGAGCACGATTTTGATTGGGTTTTAAGAAACTGTGAGTTAGGGTAGGCGCGACAGTAGTTTTTACATTTCTAGGCTCATATTGCATATTGTTTAGGTAATTTTTTGGTTGAAACTCTTTAAAAATTATAAATTGAAAACATCTAATGAAAAATTACAAATGAAATAAATTGTTCTCTTGCGCTGGAAAATTGTTTCATATATGTATGTATCATTGAGATATAGGTACACTTGTATTAATGAAGATAAATTAGGTATAGGTATGCATTGCGTAGAGGTCTTAAGACCTAAAAGTACGATCTAGATAAATATAAAAGAGATCAGACAAGCATACCCTAGATAATTTTCCAACAAAACTTGTAGTTCCAAGGAAGGCCCACACACTAACTAATTGCCAAGTGTCTTTCGTCAGAAGGAAATGGGTATAGAAAAACGTCTTGGGTAAAGATGGAAATGTGTAAGAGCAATAAAAGAATGTGGGTCATTTAAATAAAAGGGTCTCCACTAGTTCACTCTACAATGTTCTCATAAGCATCCTTTTGGTCTATATCCTGAGGCGTTTGTCGGGTAGGTTTCGACGACGATAGAAGGTAATGACTAGCTAAAGATTGGAATCAGGTGTTTAGCAGTAGGAAATTATCTACCAAGGAGCCTAGGTCACAACAAAAGAAGTATAATATTTGATGACCTTGAAGATGGAAATTTGCCTTAAGCCTGCTAATTATTTCGATTACAACAATAGTTATTGGTTCCCTATGATCTTGCTACGACCAAGAAATTTTAAATGAGTGACCATAAAAATAAATCACTTTTTGCTATTTCTTGAAAATATTAACCATTTTTGCCCAATAGTATATTTTAGAAATGTGAAATGAAAGATCTTATAAATAGGCTGCCTAAAAGTATGCTATATCTTGAAAATATTAAAGATTATTGCATAAAAGTATGTTCCGGAAATGTGGGATGAAGGATCCTGCAAATAAATCTCCTCAAAGTATGCATTATCTGAAATATATTAACGGTTATTGCCAAAATGTTTATTTCAGATATATAAAAATCATATAAAAAATCGCCAAAATGTATGCACCTTAAAATAGTAACGATTTAACTTACCTTGAACTTAAACTTTTCCATTTTTTACTTCCACACTTGAACCGTTTTATGTGATCTGCAAGATGGACTAAAATATTAGTAAGATCAGAAGAGAATTTGTAAAAATTAATGAAGATCATCCCTTGAAAAAATAGTGCCAGTAGGCTTTCTTTCGCCTTCTCTTATGCAAAACTAAACTACTTCAATTATGGCTAGAAAATTTAACGCTCATTTCTGCGCAACCAGATTCACAGGCAAAGAGAAATAAAGTAGTCACAACAAAAGAAAAAATTCAGCAAAATTTGGATTTCAGTTACTGTCATGAAAGCGAAGAATACACCGCCGAGAGGACCTGCTATTGCCACACGTAGTCTCTTGTGTGTGAGTGTGTGTAAGAGTTTCTCAGACTTTTTTGGTGAGGCAGCGTTGCTTGTGTATGACGAACACTAGTAGACTGCAGAAGGTGAAAAGAAACAAAAGCTGGCGCTGTGGCACACCTACATTTGTTTCACTGTCCCAACGTCGTTATCCCTTTTTCCAAGTGAACCTTTTTCCAATTTTTCTTTCACTTTGCGTTTTTTCTCATTCATGGCAAATGTTTGCTATGGATTCTCTCTTCCATTTTTTATTGCTTTCGCTGCAAAGGCGAAGGACATTTGATGTTAGGTGGGGTTCGTTGGCTTACAAAGTTGCCGCCAGAGACTCGCAATGAGTAGATAAGAGCGAGGTGGTAAGATTACGGGCGTTAATATCGGTCATTGTTGGCGCTGGGGTTCAGAGCCAGTTACTAGGTACAAATTATAAAGCACAAGGCGGCACTTGCCAACCATATTCGCTCTACGACTATCAAAAATAAGAATTTTTTTGGTTAATTTTTGGGTAACCTGAAGTCCAGCGCAAAACTTTTTGGGCATAGTACTTAAAAACAACAACAGCATTTACAATATCTAACTGCATGCTGTGTTCGTAAAGCGAATGTTTTGCGGAAGTTCGCCGTGTGGGCGAGGGTACCCGTTTTCTTTTGGGTACCAGCAACCACAAATCTTTTGAAGCAACCGAGAAGAAGAACGAAAACGACTTTTGTCGGCAATCGCTGACAAAAACGGCAGCAGAAAGTTTTGATATGCGATTTCTACATTCCATTCACTCTTCTGCTTTGCGCTCGTCAACTGGCGCTCGAAGCCAAGAAAATCCAAACGCTCAAAATGAAGAGGAAGTAAAAGGCAAGCCATGAAAGTGCGCTCATCCACGGTGTTGTAGAAAAACCAAGAATTAGACAGTAAAGCAGTCGGTGCTAAGGGCGAAAAAAGCCCACGAAGAAGATGAATTACTTTCAAGCTGTACTCCAAGTCATCATCTTCGACGCGTGTGCTCCCACGAATGGTTGATAATGCCGAGCAATGCTTTGGCATGAACAAAGCCAAAATGGACGCCGGTCATCAATTTCGTAAAAGGGCACGAGGCAACAGAAAAACGATAACAGTAAATCCAAGTAAATGGCAGCGAAACAATACCGTGCTGGGGTAGGGTGCCGAGACGACAATTCAACGAATTCGAAGAAATCGAAGGCACAAGGGTAAGACAAAAACTGAGAAAAATGGAATACTTTGCTTCCTTCCATTTTTCTCAGTAGTATTCCAAGGTTATAAACAAAGTGCGGAATGTTGATGGCGCACAAACATAGTAAAGTGACTCTCTTCTTTTAGGCCGACATAGACGATGTAGAGTATATCACAAGGCGTACTTAAGAGTACTTACTTCATACTCAGTTTGCTTTAGTTTGGCGAAGGTGGTCTTAAGTTGTTAATGGCCTGTGCAATCCGAGGCGCGTTAATAAGTTTGAGTTCTTTTAAGAAGTGATAGCGCATTGTAGTGTAAGCGGATCCTGATTGAGAATAAAGACTGATCTGCAAGGCATTTATATAAATATGAATATCAATAGTTCAAGTTTGAAAACGCCTGTACTAAGTCTGAGTTCTTGTAGAACGATTTCTTTTGTGCACTTTTTTGGACGTTTAAGCTTTTTGTTTCTTACTATCAGAACATTTCCTGTTACTGCAAAAATTTCAGTCGGAATTGAAGACAGTACCATTGACCCGAAAGGTGTTGACCATCGTTTTCAAGTACTCACAAAGTGGAGTTACATGTATTACTTGGAGAGATCAAAACAAAGAAACAAGACTCCTAACTTGTTGCTTAATTATCCGTATTCACCAAATTTTGGTTTACTCTGTTCAACCTTTTTTGTGATCTTCCTTTCTAAATAGGCTTCGGCTCATAACTCCGCCGTCGCCAAGACTACTTGGTTGTCCATCCTCAGTAGGCTCTGGCTCTTATAAAAGACCACATTCGTCGAATTTGACTACGAACTGCTGACCAAGTTTAGAGTTCAGCCCTTTATTCGAAAAAACCGAAACCCATATCTTCGTCTTTCTTTGATTCCGACTCCTCCTTTTCTTTCTTCTTTTCGGCAGCAGCGCCAGTATCAGCATCTGGACCAGAGACATGCGACGCAGCAACAAACTTACTGGGGTTTTTGATGCACTCCTTGATGGTAGCAGCTTCCTCGAAGTCCACTTCAGTGGCAGCAACAATAACCAATAAATTCTTGAAGTTTCCCAGAATAAATATTGCTAAGCAAAATAGCTTTGGCGTGTTTGGCTTTTTTCGCAAACTATTAGCACTTTTTTGGTAAAATGTACGTTCGACAGTTTAACTGGCTATTTTTTCACTCTTCCACTTTAATTTTTGACCTACTTATGTATAACTCAATGTGAGTCTTGTAGTCAATTTAACCCAGAAATGCCGTTAAAAATGGTGTTAACATCGAGTGGGGCAAAATTCTTCTAGATTTAAAAGATTAGTAGAAATATAAGTCCAATTGATTCATAGTTTGGTGCTCATATGGCTTTTTATGAATGCTGTTCAGATAACGGTATACCTAAAGAGTTCTTTCTTTACTTTTTAAATCCTGAGAAGTCTTTCTGTATACACACGATCTCGGTCCTTTGATTTTTAGAGATCGATCCTAAATTCTTCATACGTTTTTATATCGCATGACGCTGTTCCTTTGTCCGAACTACCAATATCGGATGACTATAACATGTAGTTGCCTAAAAATTACTGATCGGGTTCGAGTTCTTGTATGGAAAAATTTTTTATTTGAAAAGTTATTATCACGAAATTTGGAAAGAAAAATTCCTCAAAGGAATGAAAAAATCTCCCCAGAATTTTTTCAAATCGGACCACTATAGCATATAGCTGCTATACAAACTGGCCAATCGGTATAAAGATTTTGTATGGAAAAGTTTTTATGTAACAAGTTAACGTCGTAAAAATTTAGTAGAGATTCCTTTCTAAGACATCGATGTAATCTCCGAATATAATGTTCAGATCGGACCACTATAGCCTATAGCTGCTATACAAAGTGAACGATCAGAATCAAGTGCTTGTAAGGAAAACTGTTTAATTTGATTAGTTACCGATACGAAATTTGACACAGATTCTTACGTGCGACTTTGATGCAATCTCCGAATACATAGTTCAGATCGGACCTCTATGTCACACAAACTAATCGATCAAGATCAAAATCAAAATCTTGTAATGAAAGGATTTGTTTTTTTGTGAAGTTCAATCCAACTATATATCCGCAGCTGTATTTACCAATCAGTATTACTTTCTTATACTGTTTTTCTATTAATATAAGTGAAGATATTTAATTTTGATTAAAATTTTCTCAAACTCTATTCGCTCACCATCAAACTCAGTCTTCCTGTTGTTTTCAAATGTGTATACAAGAAGAAAAATTTCTTTACTTATCACTAAAAACTCGCCAAATATCTCTGTGCACTTTCTTTGTATGCTTTTCACTCTTCTTCTTATCTACAGACATCTTCCAGTTTCAATATTAATTTTCCTAGCTTCGTCCAACTACTTCGCTTTCTAACGCTGCTTTCTCTACACTTCGCCTCTCACCACATTCAAAATGTAACACTAATACACCTTCGTGCCCATATTCTATCCACCCAAGGCTTCTTACAACTACAACAACAGAAGCAGCTCATACATTTTACTGCTGACCACATTATGTGGTCATCTTCTTGTCTTAGCCTTGCTGAGGGTGCCGGCCAACACCACTGCACTTCCTTGGCTCTATAGAAACAAATTTTCGGAGCAGAAAACTCAACACCTCGCCTCTATAACTTGACCAGCCCACAGTCAACACACGAAATCGGTGATCGCCAGAAGAGTCTTGGTGCAATTTTGTGCACGGAGTTTGTTGTTGTTTTACTTTTACTCTAAAATAATTGTTGCTGCCAGCTTTCAGCATCTTTTTGCTCGTCTTCTGTGCGTATGTGTTAGTGAGCGTGTTTATGTATGCGTGTTGTTGCATTGTACGATTATATATATTTGGCTTCTTTTTCTATCGCATGGAATTGCAGCCAAAAATGCATTTCCGGTGCACATTTCTTGGACTTTTGGGTGCTTACAAGCACAAACACACACATACGTGGTTTGGTGAGCCTGCTTGAGTATGAGTGCCATACATGCTGGAAATAAAATGGATGTGGCAAGTTGAGAAGGGCGGTTAAAGAAGAAGAAATGGCGAAGGAAAATTGTGCACATGCTTGCTTGACTTAGTTGTTGTAGTTGCCATATCGTCTGTTGTTGTTGCGCACACGAGCAGGCATTTTCTAGCTACATTGCTTTAGAGATATATGCATATGAATGTTTGTGTGGCAGGACCAAAGAAAATTTATGCTCAAATGCATTGAAGTCACAGACATACGAACGCACACACACACACACGCATATACTTTTGCAAATAAACTTCACCACACCTACACTCGCTGCGGCGCCGGTAGGCTTTGTGGCACCCACTTGCATGCCAATAAGAAGCTGCATCCACACACATACATACACAGATAGACATGGGAGTGCACTATCAGCTATCGTGTGCGTATGTGTGTGTGAGCGTATGACTGCTTTGTTGAAAATTTCGGCTGTTGCCTGGCGCCACCCAAGAAAACTCACACACAACAGCATTTGCGCAAATATTTTCTATTTGGTTTTGTTGTTGCTAATTTTGTTGCCGCTCTGTGCATGCCGCCTGTGCTGCAAGCAACAACAATGTTGAGGAAAATTGTCACTGCTGGACAATTGTATGCTGATTTTTGTTCGTTGCCTACTTCTGGGCGCTACGCAACTTTAATCAATTGCCTCTCCCTTCAAGTGACAGGGTTCTTTACACATATATATGTACAAGAACACATAAGTAATTTTGCTTTACAATTGTTATCCGAATATCGTTGTGTGTCAAATAACTTAAGGTGCGTGTGTTTGTGAGCCGTATGTATGTATTAGGCTCACATTTGATGTGCTGCGTGAAAATGTCAGAAGCTCAGCACTTTCAAACAGTAATCCTTATATATTACTACACTTGGCGAGCTAATTTTTCCCCAACCACTAGGGTGGGACAGCTTAGGGTGGTAACCATCCGAGATTAAAATTACATATCCATTTTGGTGTGTACAAGTGGGCAGTTTATAGCTTCCCATAAGTGCTTAGGAGGCAACATCTCTTTTTAAAGGAACTCTACAACACGTTATATTATATATAATATAACGTTATATATATCATATACAAGTATAATTATAGTATCTGAGAAAAATATATAGTTTTGAATACTAATCCATGCAAGCAAACTTCTCGAAGACCTACTTGGTTCATCTACGATTTTTATGAGCCTTATAGATCTAACAGTCATCCTCTCTAGTTATATTTCTTTAAAGAAATCATTATTATCGCTTTTTTTGATATTGAAAATTAACCGAAAATATTTATCCAGATCACCCAAATAAGCCCTATTTTCAACCAAAATTTTCAACGTCATTTGTTTTTATCTTAATTAAACGTCAAGATGAGGTTGATCTTTCGAATCCTGCCGAAATAAATGTTAGCTCTTTTATTTTGACTTTGAAAAGTAAGTCATATTAGCTTTATCGTTCAAAATTTACATCCGGTTCACCGAAGCAAGTCTTATTTTCAGCTTAATGGTTTTCCCAAAATGTAGGCAACGTATTTTTATAGTTGTCTTAACTAAATTACAAGATAGTTAATTTTAAAAACACATTGAATTGAGTCTTAAAACTTTCTTAAATGTCTCTTAAGCATGCTCTGAGTCGTCCAACACCTCTTTGCTACTTCTCTTATAATTTTTCTTTAGTTTATCGTCAGTTTAAGACCTTTCCCACAATAGAAAACTTTTCTACTTTAGATTTTTCGAGCACAGGTATAGTAAATTAACTTGGGTAAGGTCTAAATATGGAATATTGGGTCGAAAATATAAACAATGTATGAAGCAAGTTTTATTTACTAAAGATATGATTCGAATACCATGTTTTCCATATAAAATTTACTTTCGCCAATATCTGTACGGTAATGATTGTTTTCATCGAGTAATACAATAATAGATTTAGTTCCAACTCACATTATTCGCAGAATCAATATACTT
The DNA here is from genome assembly GCF_016617805.1 of Bactrocera tryoni. Classification (NCBI taxonomy): domain Eukaryota; kingdom Metazoa; phylum Arthropoda; class Insecta; order Diptera; family Tephritidae; genus Bactrocera; species Bactrocera tryoni. Next base: position 80,230,385 of record NC_052500.1, on the reverse strand, counting down.
TCTAGTGTTGCAAATAATTTGTCAAAGTTTATATTTAATATGGCCTTCGAAAGCTCTAAAAATAGTTTAACACAAAAGTCTGCTTTGAAAAAATTCGAAAAATAGAGGAGGGAAACTAACAAATTTTGGACGATTCTCAGATAGGTAATACATACATACATTAAAGAGCATTCAATTTTATTGTAAGCCAACTCAACTCAAGTGTGACTGCGAAGAGGTTGAATTTAACAAATAAAAGTATTGTGTTTCTTGTAAGCGCTAGACTTTTGGTAAATAAGGTAGAATGCCTAGTCATAGGTGCCCATATCCTTTTATTTAATTTGGGTGCTGAATGTCCTCTAATTCTAATTATACTCTTTAGATGGTACATAAAGTGTGTCGGATATCCTTTTAAGCATATGTATATCCAACCGTCCGGCGAGAGGACCTGAGACAATTTAGCCATATTTTTTCTGTACATACGCGAGCTAGTCCCTCAGTTTGTGAGATAGCGATCTGAAATTCCGCACACGTCCTTTTCTTCACAAGAAACTGCTTATTTGTCGGAATCACCGAAATCTGATCAGGATAGCACACAGCTGCCATACAAACTGAACGATCGGAATCAAGTCTTTGTATGGTAAACTTATTTAATTGACAAGGTATCTTCACGAAATTTGTCACAGAAATTAACCCAACGCATTGCTACCATCTCCATAGAGAATGTTCAGATCGGACAACTATAGCATCCAGCTTTCATACACACTTAACGATCGAAATGAAGTGCTTATATGGAAAACCTTTCAACTTGACGAGATATCTTAAAGAAATTTGGCACAGATTTTTGCCTAGAGCAATGGCATTACCTCCGAAGAAATAGTTCAGATCGGACAACTATTACATATAGTTGCCATACAAGCGACAGCGATTCAAATCGAAATAAATATCTTTTTATACACTTTTGGATTATAAAAATGCACCTGTGCAAAGGATTATAGTTTCGGTGCAGCCGAAATTAACTTTTTTCTTATTTTTTTTTTTATTTTTCTAATGCAAATTTTAATGGAAGTCTCAACAACGAACCCAAATTTCTTATACAAATAACTACAATAAAGAGTCTTTGTACTGGAAAAACTAACAACAACACGTTGCAAATATAAAATGTGCGAAAATAACAACAAGTTAAATTTGTTTTGTTGCAGCATAATGAAATAAGAAACAGAAGAAGGTGAAGAAGGCGTTGAAGGAAGCAAGTCTTGAATGACAGCTGCAAGAAAGCAAGAAATGCTTAGTGAATGATGCATTTTATATGCGCATTTATGGATAGCAAGCTAGTGGTGAGCATATATACAACAAAAATATTAGTGCAACTACTGTGCATGCAACAATAACAGCAACTGCCGCTTGCAAATATATACAGCATATTTTTAAGGCTGCTTTGTTCTTGCACTGCAACGGTAATATCTTCACCAACATTGACCATTTCAGCTTTTATTTGCACAGAGCGATGCATTTTGCTCACCCCCTCGAACGTTTATACGCCAACCCGAACTCTTAAATGCAATAACTTGCACCCTAACTCTCATAACCATTAGTTGTTGTTACTTTTGCTGGAGGCCGTTCGTCTTTCTTAGCAGTTTGGAGCTTATATACTGACGACACACACAGTTCCAGTACACTCTCCGGCCGGGCACACTGCTGCGTACGCATTTTCAATTTTATATATTGCATACTTTTAGGCATTTGGGCATATTGCACACAATAATTGCACATTTCGCACACATGCAGCCCTAATGAATTTTCTTAAGATGTTCGTTGCAAGCATTTTATGGCAAAATTTTCTTGAAGCCACACATCTACACAGATCAATGTGCGTATATTTGTTTTTGTGCCACATACATATGCAATATCAATGCACTTCTTGCCTGCTGCAGCCGGTTTGTAGCAATGCATTTAGCCTAAATTTAGGCGTCGCTGTGCGTAAGCTGGTCAAAGTTACGCACACACAAATGCACACGTGCACTTACTTCATACTTACAACAAAAATACTTGCCTCAACTCGCCAGCTGGCCATGCTTGGCTGCTGCGGCGTGTGAGTGTGTGGCGGCAAAATGCATTTGAGTCTTCTGCAACTTTCTAATTTGAATGTGTGCGTGCTTGGCATGCACTTATTGCACTGCAGCTTGCCATTCGTCCGCTTCGGCGTTAGGCCTATGCACCAATACACCTATTCCATACAGCCTTGCAACTTCTTGCGGCGCCTATTTGGCATCTTCGTGCATTTTTACACACTTGTTATCTCTTTTCCTCCAAGCGTAGTCATCAATTTATTTCGATTTCTTTCTGGCTTATTTTCCTTTCTTTTCATCCCAACGTCTTCGTTTATGTCTTCGTATCGCACATTTGAAAATTTCGACTTCTTCGTTTTTACGAAAATTTTAATTCGTCAATAACGCCGCAAATTACCCGCCCAAAAAAATAATTACTTTTTTCCAATTCACTCAAAATAAATTACTTAATGTTTTATATATACTTCAAAAAGATTTTATTTGCAACTTCTGCTTGAATTGCTTCCGGAAATTACAACAAATCAATTAGACAACTGATAGGATATTAAGTAGGCAATGCAATTTTTGTTGTTCAAACTAAAAATATAATATATTATATACACATATAATAAAATATATACGTACAATAGTTTGTAAGTCAGTGACTTAATAATCAATTATTGTTCAAATGTTGGAATCCTTTTTAATGAGTTTAGAGAACTTAATAGGTTAAAATACAGTCTGTGCAAGAACTGAACTCGCTCGACCTTCCTCATCGACATTGCTTCGCTATATTGGCTCTTGAAAAGTTTCAAGAAGATCTGATGTTTTCGAGCCAAATTATGTTTAGCGATCAAGCCCATTTCTAGCTCAAAGTGCATGTAAACGAGCAAATTTGACGCATTTGGAACGAAGAAAAAACCTGAAGAGATTCAAGAGCTGACATTTTATTAGGAAAACTAACGGTTTGAACGTAACCGTCAGTTGCGACGGTTATCGCGCAATGATAACCGATTATTTGATGAAATTGAAGCTCTTGATCTCTACGACATTTGGTTTCAACAAGACGGCGACCACTTCCATCAACCACACATCGCATCAACCAGATAATTTCACGTTTTGAGCCGATTATACAACAAGATCGTGTGTTATCACACCGTTATACTTTTTTCTGTAGGTATCTGTAAAGTTACCAGTTACCAGTCGAAATGCTCAAATGAGTCATAAAAAATTTAACTCAACGGATGGACCATTTTAGATTTACCCATGGCTAACGTTTGAAGGAGATAGTCTTCAAAAAATAAATGCTATAGGATGTCCTTTCGAATAATAATATACATTCGTCATTAGATTTGAGTTGCTGTGTTTTTTCTTTAAAAAATAGAGTACCTCGAAATGAATCACATTTTATAATCTCCTCAACTTTATATTTTATGCATACTTTAGGGGTAAATCACACTTCATACACTTGTATGATGTAAAGAAAACGATTGTGAGCTACCATCAGCTCAGTCTGCTTATCTTTTTCTGAAAATCACACTTCTCAAATTTTCTTGAGTGATTATTCGGAGAGAAATGTTCCGACCAGTATCAAATCTTTTCAGAATTTATCGTATATAATTTTATTTAGTGGCTTCTTTTCATGCAATAAATAGACCTACTGGTCCTTAGTAAAGCAAGCATTTTAATTTGAGCTGAATCTTCTAACATACAGGACGTCAACGCTTTTAGTGTACTTTGAGAGAGACTTATATCTAATTTTGGGGCTTCATCCCGAGAAATAGGAAGCTCTTAGGTATCTAAAACGAGTTCCAAATAAAGCTGGCAGAGCCACAGAAAGTGCTCCAACGGTTTTCTCATGACTTCTGCATGTGTCACCGTTACAAATGCCCTTTTGGCTACCTCTTTCTGGCCACCACCACATCACTGCCTCCTTGTTTCTAAAAACATTCCTGACTTAATACAATGTGAGATGATTGGTTTAATTTCCGCCTGGCTATCGAAGTATTTATTGACCTTCTTTATGTTGTTTCCTGCATTGTTAGCTATAGGAGCTCCTTCAGTATTTCGGTAGCGTGAAGGGCACTTTAAATTCAGTTCTGAGCACTAGATTGCGGTGCCTACTCTATTAGTAATTTTTGATCCGTCTTTATATACATGTTGTAAGCTCCTGTGGTGAACCAAATGCTGTGTTGTGTGGTTCTCCTAGCCAAAAGCGCCCAAAAACGCCCAAAATTTTGTTTAAATTCTGTTTTTTTTTTTAAACATCGCCATTTTTTCCGTATTAGGAATAGAGAATACAAGTATATACTTGTATTTATTGTTACTTTTTATTTCTGAATTTTGCCAGTTCACAGCCCAGGTCTCATATCCATTTGATAGGCATATTTTCAGCAGGATAACCGCTTTTTATTTGTTGAACCAAGCTATGTCGTCATAAAAATTGAACTATTCTATATTCAATCTTACGTCATGTTAAAAAGTGTACCGTTGTCAATGCGTCAAAGCTCATAAATTTGTGTAAGATCTTTCTTTCGAGAGTGCATGAGCGATTTGATAAGATATTTTTTTTTTCATTAATATTGTCACCGAAAGCAGAATATAACCATTTCTCCCCATTTTCTATCAGAGTTATTCTATTTAACTCTTAACTCAATTTGAAGATCTCGCAAACGAAGGCAGGTTGTATTAGAGAAAAGAATTATTAAAGACAAAGTTTCCTAATTAGTTCAATTATTAAAATTGAACTGAGCTAAATTAATGAAATATGAAGAGAAAATAAAGAGAAAACTCTTAATAATATCTGACCCCAATCGCCCATACAAAAAAAGCGCTATGAATTTTAAGCTAAAGTTGATATCAATAGATTGTGAAATCTGATAAATCAAACACAACGCAAGTATTATAAAAATCAAATATTCCAAAATAGTTAATGCAACATTTTAATTCTTTAAATATGAGAATTATCGCCTTTTCACTACAAAAGTGAACATGAATTAATAAGGTTCACTTCCTAAGCAGAATAACCGTAGACACTGTATATGATATGCTTAATGGAGAAGGAAGTGCGTATTAATTAGACATCCCACAAAAAATACCTCGGTTGCTTTCAGTAAATTTTGGTTTTTTCACTTTCGACTTATTTTTGAAGCACCATTCGCTACCTAAAAGAAGTGAGCGAAATATCTGTAGCCGAAAAAGTATTTCGTATTTCTAATCAACTTCAGCTTATTTTTTTTCATGTTTATGCATACTCATATTCATGAACTTTAATGAACCAAACTGTACCGTTTTGGTGGACCACTTGTAAAACTTTTCTGATTTCTCGGCGAAAAACGGTGAAAACCGCGGTAAGTAATTTTCACAGGCTTCTCTTGAAGCCAACTTTACTCCATTAAGGGAGTTTTGCATTGACCGAAACAAAAGGTAGTCCGGTGGTCCAACGTCAGGGCTATATCGTGGATGCATCAAAACTTCCCAACCAAACTCTCCCGAGCTCATAGTGGATGATTCCTTTCCAATCCCACCAAACACTCAGCATAACCTTTCGAGGCGTCAATCCTGACTTTGCGACCATTTATTAAGCCTTACCACGCTTGGACCGTGATCTGTTTCACACACTATTGTCGTATTTGATCCACTTTTCGTCTCCATTTACCATTCGCTTCAAAAATAGTTTGATTTCATTTCGTTTCAGCAAAGAATCGCAGATGTTTATTCGATCGATTAAATTTTTTACAGAAAATTCATATGGTACCCAAACATCGAGCTTCTTTTTATAGCCAGCCCTTTTTAAATGGTTCAAAACCATTAGATGATGAATGTTTAGTTCCTTAGCGATGTCATCGCTACTTATGTGACAGTTCTGGTCAATATTTTCATAATGTCATCGACTTTTTCACCGATAGGTCGACCAGACTTCGAAATTTCCAGAACGGAAGCGAGCCAACCATTGTTGTACTACACGCACGAATACAGCATCGTCTCCGTAATCTTTACGAATTTCATTGGTGGCTTGCGTGGCATTCATCCCCTTTTTATACAAAAATTTCAAAATTTAGTAAATTTCTTCATTATTTTCACTCATTTTTAAATAGCTGTAACTTCTCTTCAACTTCCCCGAATTTAATTTTTTTGGTTAAAAGAAGCTTAAAATCTCATCTTTCCAATTGGTGATTGGTAGCACTGGAGATATACCTCTGCAACGACATCTATTGATCAAAATACGAAAAGATTTTATCGACTACCCAATATATCAGTTAAAAAAAAAATTTACATCAACTCAACTTAATTCAATTCGGAAATAGCAAAGTATAGCACCAAGAAAATTTTGATAGTGATCTATGTATTTTAGGCAAGCTAACCTTAAATATACCCGACCTGAAAAAATATTTATTTTCCGAAGCATACTTTTAAGAGTAACAGATATTTTATGTAGAATCATCACAATTCAACTCATTGCGTTTATGAAAGCAATCAAGACATGCTCAGCTGTTAGCCCCAACAACCCAAAAATTGGAACCATATCGTAAACTCTAATTATACATATTTGACTTGAAGTGAGTTATTTGTTGGATTGACTTTCTCATTAAATGGTCAATATTTATACACTAAAAAGTACTTGATCTCCTCCTGGCAATATTTTCTATGACCTATTTGAAAAGCAGTCACCCTCTACAATCGAATTGTTGGCTGCTACTTTTTCGATTCCCATAGCCACCCTGCCGCCGTTTCCGCACCCTCCGCTTTAGCCTTTAATACTAGCACGGGGCTACAAAAGAAGAGTATGTGGGACACAAAAGCAAATACAAGAAACATTTACAGCCTTATAAGGTGAGTGCATGCAGAACAACAACCAAAACGACATAATAGCTTGTGGCAACAACTATGCGAACATACAACAACTAAGCGCACAATGAAACTAACGGTAACAATAATAATAATAACAATAACAAAAACAATAATAATGCTTACTTAGATATAGTAATTGTAATAATAGCGCTGGGAATCATGGGTACACACTTCACCCCCGCCCACTACTACAACGACACCCGCGCGCACATACACCCACAACGCCGCGCCCTAAGCAGCAACAAGGCAAAAACTAACTTAGTATTGGAAATGAAATACGCTGCCGCTTGAAGCGAAGGAAATGGCAAAAATACCGAGAACAAGGCTGCCTTGTGCCACCACAACAACAATAAGAATAATACATACTATATGCGGAATAGAAAAAGTAGACGGCGGAGCGCAGCGCGCGGCGAAAGCAATAAACTTAGTGCCAAGTAATAGTGCTGCGGCACTAGTCACAATAACAACAACACATACTAAAAGCATGTGTGGTAATTGTACGCGTACCCGCACACATGCGCACATATCAATATATATTTATATGCACACAAAAGCGTATGTGTAACTGAAATGAGGCAACTTTCCTTGATGCAGAAGGGGAATGTCAATCAAACCATCAAAAGCAAGTGATGATGACGGCAAGTATGCCAGCGACGTCAGCGGCGACGCGCCCAAAAACACGCATGCAGGCACAAGCAAACACACACACAGGCATTGCCGCATATAAATGTGATAGAGGCACACCAAAATATTGCTATTATTAGGAAAAGTCGCTGCTCCGTGCGCGCTGTGGGGTGACGGCACCATACCCTTGACAAGCGCACACCATTGCCCGCCGCGCAACCGCAACAACCTACGCCACAAAGTAGTACCGTTAACGGTGGCACAGAGCCGCATAGCATGCCACATGTGTGTGAGCGCGTGACTAGCGAGCGCGGGGTGGGCGGCATAGTGAACGCGCGCGGTTACTGTAGTGGCGTGGCGGCGCAACCCCATCACGTGTCGCCACAACCCCAAACGCATATGCGTCTTACGGGACTAAAGACGTACACATACACACATGCCGTAATGTAAGCCGTGAGACGCCGGTGCTGTGCTTAGAATTGTGCGTAGGCGCGGCAGCACGGCAGTTTTGTCTTAACCCGCGGCCTCATCACTCATCGGCGCGTAACGCGGCGTTGACTGCGCGCCGCTAGCAGTGTGTGTGCTCGATTGAAGGCGCTAACCGAAAGAAAGGCGCATACATGTAACCGCCTCTATATATGTGTGCGTGTGCATGCGTGTAGGTGCGGGAAGCAGCACAAGTGTCGCCGCGCATGAAAAAGGTGCGTCACTTAATGTCTACGTTCAAATTAATTTCGTACAATGAAGCAGCAGCAAACAAAAAACTACAAGAAACAACAACAACTACACATTCTCAAGCCTCAGATTGCCGAGCTAACTAACTCACTAACCCCTTTCGATCTGTGCACAGCACTCCAACTTGCGCCGTCAATTTCGGGGGTTAGAAATTCAAAGCAATTTCCTTCAAAAATACCATCAAAAGCGCACCGGGGTTGGGGTGTTGAGGTTTTCGTGCAAAAGTTTGTTTGTACTTCGACTTTGTCTCAGCTTGGCGCTCATGTGTGAGTATGTCATTGTGGCCGTGCGCGCATTGTGCGCGTTGTCAGTCGCATGAGCTAAGCAGACAATTCTTTTTTCTTCGAATTTTGCTTTGCCTTTCAAATATAGCCCATTTCTAAAGCGTGTTTTTTCGACCTCAAAAACTTGCGCTTAGAGCTCTTTACAACCCTTTCAAGGTGGTTTAGAGTTTGTCGGTTGTTGGTAGGTATATGTAGGTATATACAACACAGCACATACGCACTTCCGACAACTTCAATGAATTTCACGCTCTCCTTCCCAAAGTTCATTCAAATAGACAGGCATTTCGGCTGAGTGTGTGCCCACCCTAATCTATTTCCATTTGATTGGATTGTGAGTGTCTTGGACCCACACTTTCAATTATCAGTGATGAATTTATTGTCATTGCACAATGAGGGATATCACCACACTTAGAGGCTACTAGAGGCTAGTACTCAGTGGCTCTAGAAATTAAGATTGGTGCTCATACTCTTTGATGTGCAAGTAAATTACGTTATGTGGACAGCATTCGTAAGCTGTTATTGCAGCATCGCGCACTGTGAAGTCTTTCAGAACTCGATGTTGAGGAAACACTCTGAAAATTAATTAAAATTTCATATATATTTTCACGGTTCATCCGATATGTCTCTCTCTGAAAATTACCTTTTTTTCCATCTTTCCAAATTTTCGAAGAATATTCAGATAACTCAGATAACTCAAGCGCCTACATCTGAATCAATTGAGCAAATATTAATACTTCCAAAAACAAAACTAAAGTAAGTGATATTAAAAACACTCGAAAAGTTCGTACAATGTATGAGGTTCTAATATCTTCTCTCTGAGCAAGAAAGACATCAACTCTTACTATATAAATAACTTCTTGCTTTCATGTTCGGTAACACCTTAACGATCCACCTCTTAAAACTTCCAGTTATTATCTTCTTCTTTACAACTGTGGTTTGCTCGGGACCGACAACACGAAACTCCGCAAGCTGTCTCTATTCATTGTAAGGTAACGCCAGTTGTACATCCCAAGTGCAGACAGATCCCTATACACTAAGTCCTTTCATTGAATGCGTAGTCCACCCAAGGATCCAGAATCGAAATAGCTTTTTGTAGGACCCAGTTCTTACATACGTACGACATGACTTAACCAGCACATTCGTTCAATTTTTATCAGCTTAACTGTCTTATGCCGCCTTAAAGCTCATATAGTTCGTGGTTTCATCGATACTCATCGCTCACTCAGACGGCTCCAAAAGATGCTGCTAGAAACAGGTCTCTCGAATGCTTCAAGTGCTTTCTTATCTCGTTTCATCATCAGCAATCTGCGCTGTATAATAGGACGAAATGATAAGAAACTTATAGAGCGTATTTGTTGCTCGACAAAAGAGGGATCTACTTCTCATTAGCCTACCGATTCCAACGTATTTCCTGTTGGTAAATATTATTATGCGCTTGATCTTCCGGCTTAAAATACGTTGTTACTAAATAAGTTCCAAAACTCAACAGTCTTCTCAAGTTGTTACTAAGCTGCAACTTATAATATATGAAACTATCTTCAGTTGGATAAACAAGAAAGGCAAGAAAACTATGATGATACCGAGCCTCCAAGTTACTAAAAAGTTTCAGAAACGGATCTCTAATTTGTGGTGACTCGACGAAGTGAATTTTCTTCGCGGTCTTTACTCTCTACTACTTCTCGTGCAGTCAAAAACATAAAAAATAATAATTTACGAACAGTTAATCGACTATTCAAGCGCTCAACCACACACATTAAGCAAATTCCCATCAAAGGCCGATAGAAGCGTTCGAAGTGACCAAACAAATTTGACTCACATCGATTTTAAACACTTTTGATTTGTAGTCTGTAGCCGGCTCACATCATAGTGTCTTGTGTCCAAAAATAGTTGATCGAAATAACCACTCACATGTTGTCGTCCTTCTATTGTCAGCATGAGGCCCAAATGCAAGTCGTCATCCCAAGTAACCACCCTTAATCGGGCTTCGATTGATTGCCGCTTGTTGGCGTTGGCAGTGATGATGGGGGTGACGTGCCCGCCGTACACTCACGGGGCCCGAGGTCACGCACACGCGATTACATGACACATATCTACTTACAATCTAAGATTTCTGTTTGTATGTCCCTTTGTCGTAGAGCGCTTTGTACACATTGACGAAGTGTTCCGTTTGCGGCTGTGTGTAGATGTGTTGCATTTGTTTTTGCTATTTCGATTGGCATCGCCTTTCTTGATGACAACAGTGATGAAGCACTTAATTTACTAGAGCGTTGATGGGCTTTTTTTCAAGTGCCGCAACAACCGTTTCTTTTTTTATTTTGCTTTGCCTTTGCTATTCTTTGCTTTATCATTTCTCTTTATGTGGGCACTAATATCATGTGAGATACGTGGGGTTAGATGATTTCTCATTTATATCCCATTTGGTTTACGGTTTTTCTTTTTCTTTTCGTTTTCAGTTTTATATATATCCTTGTATTCGAAGTATGGACACCAAACTATTATTTGAAGTTTTTCTTCCACGCTTTTCAACTTTCCTTTTGGGAGAGTAGCCAATTTTCTAAGAAATAATTTTCTATTCAATTGCATCTACAGAAGAAAAAATTCTATCAGTATTTTGTTTCCTTAATAATATTAGCGATTGTTGTAACGATCCATTGTCATGAAAGTTAGTGGTACCTGATCAAATATTACCCGGTCTGATGAAGAAACTACATCTTCACTTACTTTAATTCTTTTTTGACATGCGGTCAAGAACTTTGCTTAGAGTGGCGTCTGTATTGTTGAAACCAAAGGTAGTTCACATCAATATTCTCCAATTTGACGGACGAAAAAGTCATTATTTCCAGCTCTATAGCGATCCAATTGACTGTAACATTCTAGTCAGCATAATTTTTTAAGAAATAATTGATTCCCAAAACAAACAGTGACTTTCGGAGGATGCCACTGCATCTCAACAATGGATGGTGAATTATCATCACTCCCATTCAAACAAAAGAGCTTCATTGCCGAACAACAGTTTCTTGTGAAAATAGGGTTCGGGGTCATTTCGTTTTAAACCTGTTCCGGCGTAAGTCTCTTTATTATGAAATGCCAACCAAATCTGCGAAAAAATCAAGTAACAGTTGTCAAATGGACCAAAAAAATAAAACGCAAAATATTTAATAATTCGCCAATATTTGTTTGCTTCTTTCAGGTATGCCAATAATTTTTCAACCCTCTAAACACTTTTCATAAGCACTTTTTGTGATGGCCTTCAGCTCCTTCAGCGAATTTGATCTATCTCTTCGTTTGATTGTAAACGGTTTCGATGGAGCGGCAATTTCAGTTTGGGGAATAAGAAAAAATCAGACGTAGCCAAATCTGATGAATACGGCGGTTGATGGATAGCATTCATTTCGTTTTTGGCTTTAAATTCGGTCACAATAGTCGTTCGATGCGATGGTGCATTATCATTGTGTAAAATACATGAATAGTTCTTCCACAATTCTGTTTTTGGCGCATGTTCTCACGCAAACGCTTCAATACGGCAAAATAGAACTTCTTATTTATCGTCTGTACCTCCGGAACAAATTCATGATACATCAAACCACGATTATCGAAAATTACAATGAGCATCACCTTGATTTTTGAGCGGCTTTGGCATGGTTTTTTTGGTTTCGGCTTGTTTTTTCCCCTCCATTCCGGTGATTATTGACTAGTTCGCATGGCAATCTCATAAACCCATGTCTCATCGGCAGTATAATGCTGCCCATGAGAGTGTGATCGGAATTCGCGCGATCAAGCATGTTCGAAGAGATCTCTTTACTGTACTCTTTTTGAAAAAATTAAGCTTTATCAGGACGAGTCGAGCCAGAACGCTTTTCATACCTGAAATATCTAAATCATTCGAACGACTTCGCGAGAGTTCTAAGGCTCTCTTGACATCTCTCTTATACTTGGCTGACGATTTTCAGGCACCATATTCTTCACTTTTTCAATATTTTCGTCAGTTGAAGTTCAACGACCTCTCGACCGTTTTTAAAGGTTTTATAACACTCGTAGGCTTACGTTTTTGATACAACTGAATCTCCGTACGCCTTTTCCAACATTCGCAATGATTCCGCATGTGAAATTTGGTAATAAATACAAAATTTGAGACCAATTTTTTGTTCGATATTTTTATCCATTTTAAAAATCGCAACGCACTACTGAGGTGTACCGACTTCAGTAGCTATTGTAAACAAACTGGTTGGCAAATCGCACTCATATTTGACATAGTATCTTGGGACAGTCATACCAACTTAGCAAAATACATTTTTTTTAAGTAACATGTTCCCGGGGAGTTTAATTATAATTTGCGGGTGCTTTTTGTCGCAATGTAAGCCTTGGCTGTGATCGCTTTTTTCTGCTTCGGCTCATTTTTGAATACCATTCGCTACCAATGTTGGAAAATTTCAACGTCATATTTAAAAAACCCACGTCTGGCCGCCAGTAACGACGCTTTTGATGAATGTAAGGTCTTCAGCTACGTTTTCAAGCATCTTTTCTGTGATATGATGTTTTTTGGTACGAGTCTGGCAATGACGCGCTTCATACCAAAAACAATAACCGAAATGTGTTGAGTCGTTCTATGAGAGATGTTGAGCTCTTCTACTATTTTTCAGATGCCGACATGACGATTTTAGGCACTCTTTCTTAAACTTTTTCGTTGCTATCAATATTATTAAAGGTCGATTGACAACTCGTATTAGGCAAAACTTTACCCGAACATGAAACAAAAATTGTACCCGTCTAAGAAAGCATGTGTATGGATTCCACAGATCTAAAATCCCTTCACAGAGAACTTCGAACCTTGAGGCGAGTGCTCTTAATGTCAGTCATCAGTTAAATAATCGGTGGTAGCAGAATTTGAAAAAGCCGCGGTTAAGCTGAAGCTACTGAAATTTTTTTTCTTTATGTACCAATGTCCCTTCAAGGCAAATGGGGAGAAAAGGTGGAACGGTATTTAAATAAGGATGGCAGCTTGAATTCTATTAAATATGATTGGATTCAGAAAATTTTCCTTTTTATGGAAGCAAGAAGTTAAAGAATTGTCAAGATTGCGGAGCTTCATTTGGTAACATCCAGTTCTTATTATCCCCAACATGGAAGACGATGAGAACAAATAAACACTAGGAGATCAAATAAAAGCTAGGAAGGCAAAAATTAATATTTTGCCCTAGCTTGAATGATTATTTAAATACCTTGCCTTAGTCAGAAGCCTGTAATCAATATATAAAGCCTGTAAAAAGTAATCGAGCAATATAAATTTCGCGGGAAAATCTCTTTAAAAATCGAGAACACTCGAAGAGAGTTACCGGAGTACGTTTACTAAATTTTTTCAAAACATGATTTCACCGTTACAACACAAAACCCACATATAAAGCATTTTTCCAGCAAATTCGTTAGTCTCTAATTAAGTTTAATATTAAATTTCGCCAACAATCGAGGGTCCAATGCAAATGCATGTTTTTATATGATATTCAAAATAAACTGTTTTAGGCGCATACATACGGAGGTAACAACACTGACACACGCATGCACTGTATACCTGTGCGAATAGTGGGAACAACCCCAATGGCTGTGACCAAAAAGAAGACACCGAAACAGGAGTGCTTCCAATATGGAAGAGTGCGTGGAAAAAATGCACTTTGGCTAAAGCCTAGGCCAACTGCATTTTTCATTAGCCGGGGCATGGTGAGGAGCGAGATTGCAACGAAGCGATTGTATGGGTGTGTGTGCGTGGGTTTGTTTAAGCGCAGGGGTGTGTTAGTGCGTATATTTGTGTGTGTGTGGTGGCGAAACTGCAGCGACAACAATAGCAATAAAGCTAACGGCATTGGTGCAACTAGAATAATAACACCAACAATTGCTATAACATTATCAACAACAGCAACATAAAAATAATGGACACTAGTGTACAAAAAATATCTGCATCAAAAATTAATACCATGAAAATATTTGCCATGGCAACAAAAGTGGTCACACAAAAAATTTCTATAAATATAAATATGTATGCATATATACATATTTATATACACATGTGTTTACATACCCATATACATTAGCGCGTGTGTGTGTAAAGGCGCTAAAGCGGCGCAACAAAAACAATAAGAACGCGCGGCATTGCATAGAAGCGAAAAGAGACAAAAAATCGTGATAAGCACACATCAGTGCTCGCATGAGCGCCTACAAATATGCCAAAGTGCAGCACGACAGCGGCTGCACCGCGGATGGCTCATCGAAAAAATAGAAGCGAATTGAATAAATGACCAACTAAAACGGAATTATGCTAGCACACCCACACACACACGAACACACAGAAGAACCGTGGAGGGGTATTGAAAAAATTGTAGGCCAATTGTGTGGCGGTGTATGTGTGCGGCATAGCGGGAGTGACGCGTTCAGGTGGCGCTCACTAGAAAATGTGTCGTAGCTGTGCCCGAGTGCCAGCGCTGATGCGTTGCGGTGCACCCAATTCAATTAAAAATATTTCCCACTCGCCCTTTTTGGCAGCGCGCAGCGGCGCTGCTGTCGCCATTGTCGCTCAAACGAAAATTTCATATCGGTAAAGGTGCGCGGCCGATACAACACCAGCAATATTTGAAAACGCAAATGCAGGCGGATACACACGCCGCTACACAAAAATTGTGGCAGCGCGGACTCACCCGTACACACGCGCGTATTTTTGCAGTAGCGGAATTTGAATATCAGCAAAGCTAAAACTCAGCGCAAAAAAAGATAACAACAAAGCGCGCGTTAAAACACACACACACATGCGCGCATACATCCACACACGCATGCACTCGGCGGCACTAAAATGCCATTTGCCAAGTGATGTGTCCAACCATATTTATTTATTTCATTTTTTTGTTGTTGTTATTAGCATTTACTCGCGTTTTTGTTGTTGTAATTGTATTTTAATTTTTTGTGCGCGCTCTTTGTTTTTATTTGCCTGCCATTTTATTTGCATTTTATTTTATATTTTTTGCATGCACATTTAATGCGTGCACTAATACACAGGCAAATGAGCGCATGCCAGTGCACACAATCAACAGCAGTTGCAATAAATTATATCTCTGTATGTGTGTGTGTGTAAATGTTGTAGATTCCACCAACACGCGCGCGCTCGACCAGCTCGCACAATTAGAGCGTGTTGGAGGTGCCGGCGCCGCGCAGCAATGAGGCAAAGAACAAAAAAGTCAGTAGGCGTGAAACGAGCCAACACACACAGAGGCACACAAACAGGACTTTTTTGCTGCAATTCACACAGAGGGACGAACGCGCGCAATGGCAGTCAGCAATTTGGCATACATGCAAGCACCTAAGCATCCGCGTATGCACTATTACCCCCCAATGTCCGCGCAGATTTGCGCGATGGGTCACATGGCGTGCTGTTTTGGTAGCTGGAGTCGCGATTTGTGTGCCAAGCAAACATTTGGTCGGAATACTATAGAGGAGAAAGTACATTTGGAAATTCCACTAGCTGAAAAGGCTTAATTTGTCTTTTGTCGTTTGAGAGATCAACTTGTAATACATCTGGAAGTCTTCATGAGATTTGATTGTGGTTTTAGGTTGAATAAACCTGAAGCCCCGTCTTTTTTTTCGAATACGTATTTTTCACAGGAAAGTTGATGCACTGAGTAAAGATTACAATCAGAGACACATCAGAAATTCAGAAATCAGAAGTTTCTTTATTGAAAATTGTTTCAAACAAACCTGGAAAGAGCTGAGAGCCAACTCTGATTTTTGTTTCCTTCTATCTTTACACGATTGGGTATCCAAGTTGTAATACTCTGAAGAAAAAGTCGAAGAGCAAAAAAGTATATGCATATGTAAATAATCAGCGTGACGAGCTGAGCCGACATAGACATGTCCGTCAGTATATACGCGAATTGGTTTCTCAGGTTTTGAGATATCGATCTGAAATTTCCCAAACGTTCTTTTCTTCCTTTATAGTATAACATATAGCTGCAATACAAACTGACCGATCAAAGTCAAGACAAACCATTTATGTTATAAGAAATGCACCTTTAAAGGGCATTATAGCTTCCGTGCAGCCGAAAATCTGTCGAAAACTCTTGAACTGAAATGTCGCTAAATCGTAAAAACAACTTTTGGGGGAATATAAGAAAATCGGCTAACTAGCTTTCATAGAAAATAGATCACATGAGAATCAGCCAGAGAGCCTAACTAAAACTAATTTAAATGATTAAGGACAATTTTTCCAAAGTCTGGTTAGCAGCCACCGTCAGTTAAGTTTTGATTATAAAGAAGGGTCTTTGCCGAAATAAGAAGTGTTTGCTTAGTTAACCAGAACTTAACTGATAGATGGATGCTAATCAGATATTTAGGAAACGGACATAAGTGAACGGCGTTAGATTTATGTCAGACGCTTGGTTCTTACAAAGAACACAATGCTGCTGGCTGTAAGTTTTCCACCAAACTTTAAACAAATTGCTGATTGGGCACACATATCAAATTCAATATATATTGATAAGTGCATGTTGGCTTGTGTGCTTGCAACAAATGCAACGCCAAAAAAAGACAAATGCAAAAATTGCAAAACGAAATAAAAACGAATGCGCGCATAGACCTATGATGCACTAGCCCAGATTGCCATTGGCGCGCCGTGTTGGGGTAGGTTAGAAGTTGGGTTTTATGATCAGGTTTGCAAACCCAAACACACACACCCACACATATGCATGCTGACATTGCCACATAAATACAATGGAGGCCTACTCATGTAAGCATAATAAATAATAAAGTGCATTGAAACTGGCGAGCAACAACACTGACTCACTTATACACACAAACAAAGATGGAAATTTACAAATTTTCATAAAAGTGCGCGCATATGTATATGTATGTATGTGTGCATGAAGTGGCTACAATTTGTTCGCACATTTTATGGCTGATCGGCAAATACGCAATAGGATTGGGAAAGCGCGAGCTAGAGCAACGTGTGGCTGCATTCGTGTGTGTGTGTGTTGGTGTAATGAGTGTAGTTGAAGCCATTTGATGTGCAATGTGAATAAAAATTTTGGGTTCAAAGCTGTAAGTGCTGGGCATGGCGTGATTGGAAATGAAATAAATGAAAAAGCGCTGCACAAATAAAGAGGCGCATGTTGCAGGCGGCGAGCAGCAAGCGGGCGGCGGGTGGCCACATAGATGGCAGCGGTGCAAACAAAATGTGTTTGCGCGCATAAAAAATAGTAGGTATATATACAAAAATGTGAAGCACCTAAGCGCACATGTAATTGTAGTGAAGTGCATTTCGCGCGCGACACACACACACCCATACACGAACACACACACCCATACATATATATTTAAGCAAATGTTACTGACTGCTGTGGCATCAAATTGGTGCAACCACTCGTGTGTGTGTGTATGTGCGCCCAGTTTGGCTTGATTTGGCTGGGTTTGGCATGACAGGCCCACAAAAAATCAACGCTGATAAATAAAATAAGCAAATAATTGCGAAAGCATTAAAAGGCAGGCGAAAAAAGTTGAAATAATATAAAAACAGGCTGCACAAATGTATTTCGACATACAAGCATATGTATGCATGCAGCAGAGTCACATTCAAAACGCACTCGAACCTAAGCGTTTAGCCGCAAATTGGTGTATGTTAAGCGCCCACACACTCACACTCGCACACACACACACAGCGGCCGTGAGCACAAAATGTGTCCGTTTTTTGTTGCGTGCGTCCCAAGCATCGAGGGAGGAGCCTAAAGGTACACTACAAATCACAAAATGAGATGGCACTATAGCGTGCGAGTGGGACACACAACACTTGACCATGCCTGCCGCGTGCATGTACGGGCGTGTGTTTGCGCGACTGTGCCTATTCCTGTGGCTGTATTGGTGGCCCCGTTTCGCATAGGTGTCGTGCTTTCGTTATACACAATTTTTAATTAATAGACCACGTAACTGATCTACCGCAATCTATCGCGCAACTGAGTATCAGTTCCCTTTTTCTAAATTATATTACGCAAGAAGGTTTGCAAAAATCGTCGCTAATTGCTTCTGATGCCTATTAAAGCGTGTGTGCCTTAAGAAATCAGTATTTGTTGATCAGAAGACAATTTGTCGACTTAAAACAGTCACAGTTGTGGATTGTGTTGAAAGGGTTGAACACCCTGATTTTGTGGCAAAATATGATCAAGTTATTTAAGAATTTTAGAGACCATCGCGAGCTTTAGAATTTTTAGCCCAAAAGTATGCTTCTATTTTAGAGTACTGTGGTCATTAAAGGAAAGAAATACGTAAATACGTTGGAGACTCTGAAACATTTCTCCTGCCTATAACTTACAGTGTATGTGGGAAGATATTCATGCTAAGTGACTTTCCAAAATAACAAAAAAACAACTTCTATTTTTATAGATAATATATTCGCAGTACGATTGATTGTCAAAAAGTTTGTAAGGAAACTTCAGGTTCATATAAAAAAAATGTTTTCTGGTAAAAAATCCGTTTTTTTAGGTTTGAAGGTTTCATGGAGGCCAAATATTGAAGAGAGAACAAGGAAGGCCACAGTTGCCTTATAATGCTGTAAAAGAGCTATAGAGAAAGGGTATTTTGGCCGTACGAAAGCATAGTCTAGGCAGTAATGTTCTGTGATGTATTCGTCTGAACCGTCAACATATTCAAAGAACAGATCTCACCGGCATCTTTTCCTTATAAAGAGCTAGCCGTCAATCTCAGCTTTAGGTTCTTGGACCATTGTAATGAATGTTCTTAAGGTTGCACTGCGGCTACTGCCATGAAGTGCGGCTTCTTTCAGGGAGGTGAGTATTCACTTCGACGGTAGAGCGACAATACCACTGCTGAGCTCGATAACTGAGCGCTTAAAGCTAGTCAAGGCATTAATGAACTTTACCAACTGCATAGCCGATGAGCTAGGGGGAACACTATTGCTCTGCTCACATCGGAACGGGACCAAGTTGGATCTTCTTTTTGTAGCTTTTTGTTCCAATGGACTTTAAGTTCTCTTAGCAGAGGCTGGTCGACCTTATGGCATAGAGTAGAACACAGGAGATATACTGAACTACTTGTACCTCAGTAAAGTTTATCTTGCCGCAATCTTAGGGATTCTTACTGGACACTGGCCAATAGGTATTCATGCGGTAAGATTAAAACCTTGTCTGACGCAAGTTGTCAAACCTAATTGACCAGCCGTTACAAGACTAAGGTTGAAGTATCTCGACACTCTTACATTCGGTACCCAGAAGACATAGCCGAAACTAACATTAGCCATCTTAACAAGTTTGTCGATTTGTAAAGGTCTTATGATCTATTATACAAGTATAGAAGTTCAAGGTACCACAAGTGATCGACGTTCTAAGCTGTTCAAGTGGGATCCCTGTTAGATTTGAACTATTCTATTTAGCATAGTTAGAATGATCCAAGTTTAGAATGAGCCAGTTTTATACGAAAGGTTGCTGCCATTTCGGAGGCAGTTTCATAAAACTAGTTTCATTGAAACATTTGGAACCCGGAACCACTGATTTGCCAAACTTCTCTTCAGGCGAATTTTCCATAAGTAAAAATATTCTCCGTAAATACTAGACATATGGCTCTAGGCCCGAACAATAAGGAGGATGAATACTTATCTCTCAACCACACTCTCGAAGTTCCTGGCGAATCACTATCGAGGCGTGTGAACTTTGCATGTCGACTTTGTCATGGCGGAGTCCTCTACTACTCTTAGCAGGGTTGGTTTGGCCACAATGAAAGGTGTCCCAATTGGTGGCTAGCACAGGTTCAAACCAATTAACTAATTTTAATTCTAACTGCTTACAGAGGGTGCTTCTTAAGTATTATTCAGAACATACGCTTTATGTCAACCTTGCAGAGGTAAAATTATGGATTATTTGAAAACAGAGTATATGACTGAAATTCTCGGATCAGTGAGAAGCTCAATTCCCACTGTGATCCAATAAGTTATGTAAAAGGCCGCAAAATTGCCAGAAGATCTGTTTTCTTTCTTTGCTGTTCAAATATACTACAGGAAAATTACGAAGAGATCATATATGTTATACCTCTTAGTAAAGAGTTGATTTGTAGATCGTGGACTATATTGTGCTTCAGCGATCCTTACTTTACAGTACTACATCATCGGTTCGCTAATTCTTCCGAGAATTGATCAGTAATAACATCTAAAACTGAGCACTCCATATTGTGATATTGTGGGTGTTTAAATTTCGTATAAGGCCGTGCCGAATTGCATTACTAAAAAGAATCCAGCAATTACTGTTAAAAAAAATATTTTTCATTTTTTTAGGAAGAATTTGAATCTTCTGCTTCGTGTTTCTCTCTAACTTTTTGTAGAAGATGTTTTCTGTACTACTAGATTCCAGCACAAGGAAATTCTTCAAATGGCTGTCTTCGGATCGAGAATTTCGAAACTAAATCGATCATGTTGTTATAGACAAACGACATGTATCCAATGTCCGCGACGTGCGTACACTCCGAGAACCTAACATCGACTCGGACTATTATCTTGTTGTAGCGAAGATACGCGCCCACCTCTGTACAGCAAAGCACGCCCGTCAACAAACACAAGGTAGGTGCAACGTCGAAAAGCTACTATCACAACCGACAGCGAAACGCTTTTCTATTCGACTTGCACTCCTGCTCTCTGAGTCATGGAGGGAAAACTTATTCTGTCTGCTGAACGGCATTTAAATAGAAACATCTGAAGATGGCGAAGGCGATTCCTCAATCGATGACGATGGAATAGATGTTCCATTGCCCGATTATGATGAAGTTTGGAAGCAATTATCCGCCTGAAGAACAGCTATTCTTCGCAATCAGCTTCTTCGCAATATATGGTCGGACGAAAGCATCTTCAATGATTGCAACCTAAGGGTGCTCAATCCACAAAAATGATCTACTTCAACTACCGTGGAATAAACCTACTTAACATCGCATATAAGGTGTTATCGAGCGTATTGTGTGAAACACTGAAGCCCACCGTCAATAAACTGATTGGATCTTATGAGTGTGACTTTAGACCCTCACATCTACTATCGACCAGGTTTTCACCATGCGCCAAATATTGGAAAAGACCTTCGAAAGGAAGATCGACACACACCACATCTTCGTCGCTTTTAAAACCACATTCGACAGCACGAAAAGGAACTGCCTCTATGCCGCTTTGTCTGAACTTGAATGAACATAATGCTAATACGGCTGTGTAAACTGACGTTGAGCAACACCAAAAGCACCGTCCGCCAGCCAACAAAAATATCAGCATTGAAATCCAATGCAAAATATGTTTTACCAACAGGTGCTACTTTGGACTGAGAAGGCAATTGAAAAGTAAAGTCCTCTCCCGACGAACAAAGACCAAACTCTCCAAGTCATCATTCCAGTCCTGCAATATAGTGCGGAGGCGTGGACAATGACATCATCTGATCAGTTGGTTTAAGGAGTGTTCGAGACAAAGATTTTGCGGAAGATGTACGAGATATACGGTGACATTAGACTTAGTTCAGTGCATCAAGAGACAGCGACAGGGCTGGCTAGGTCATGTTATCCGGACGGATGGGACACTCCAACTGTGAATCTTATTCAGTAACCTCCGGTGGAAGCAAAGGAAGAGGAAAACATCACTTCCGTTGGAGAGATTATCTAATTGGCGCCGAACAGCGAAAATTAAGAACGACAGGCGTGTTGTTTCTAAAATCGGCTATAACCGCGGAAGAAGAAAAATATGTATGTATATCAAAAATCAGTCTAAGTGGTCAGCTTTTCTTTGTCACAAAATTTCTTACAAAATGCCATTACTTCATCGGTTCGACAAAACCGCACTTTCTTCATCTTTTAATTTCTTTTTCTCCCTGATTTTAACCTTAAACATACCAATAACGCCTCAATCATTGTTAATGCTCTTCGAAGATATTTTTGGATATAGTACTCGTATATTTCTTGAACAACCTAAAATACGGGCGTTATAAGTTTGCAAGCCAGCTGTTTGTCAATTTGTGATATTTGGTAGGTTCGGTTCACTGCTTGTAACGTCAATTGGACCTTGACGTGACATGATGGCGCAATTTACCTTCATTAGTACGTTTCGACCAATTTACGGATAGCTTGTACACCCACTACCTATTCTGATGGTTATCAAAACCTAAATATTCTATCCTATACGACTATGTGAGCGTCTTCTCGGTTATGATAGTTTTTGTACTTGTCATATCTATGGAGTCGTGCTAAGTTAGCCGTTAATAACACAACTCTTCGAAGCATTTTAAATTGGGTGGAGAACGTTTCTGAATCGCCTTATTTTGCTTCAGTATACTCTAATAAGAGCGGACAACTAACCATATTTCATGATGAAAACAATATTATTTCCCCAAATAAAAAAATCCCCCTTTATTAAAAAGAAAATTCTACGAATACCTGACTTTGCTACTACGAAGATAAGGTTCAAAAGCGTTGACGATGCATTCACCAACGAAGTCATAACCGATCTCATGGAGTATTCGATAGAAAGATTCTTCTGAAGGTTTATGGAACTTTAACATCTGAAACTGTGAATAAGGTTGAACGGGGTTGAACTGTTTTTGGTATACAAATTTACTGGAGCTCCGATATTTTTAAATGATCTGACCACATCAATTAGATATATTTCGGTCCTTTAAAGAAAACCGTATTCATCATGCAATTATGCTGCTGCTGTAACACTTTATAGTTGGATACAAATGCTTATTTTGGCTTTGAAGAGAGAGTACTGTAAATTCACTGAATTCTAAAACAGTCTATTGTATGTAATCAGATCGGACCCGTATTTTTATTTGGCCAAGGGCTCTAAACTTGGGAGCACTAGATTGATTTCTGTCTCTACACTAACTACTTTACCCTGCAAGTCAAAACTGGCGTGGCTATAACAACACTGTAGAGGTTGTGTTTATTTTAGCAGTTATCATTAACCGTCTGCGTCTGCGTCTCGTTCATAATATACGCCGTACACGCCATGGATTCATTGTTTACTTGGTTCATCTTCAACATTGTCGCACACTTTCGCGCGCTGCAGAGTGTACTGGAAACTGTGGCTGCGGCCATGTTCAGTGCAGAAGGCTACGATAGCAGAATCACTCGAACTTTGCGCTATCAAGGTCGCATCATTGAGTTATCAGTGGAATTTGACGAATTCCATTGAAATCTTCGTTAGCTATTTGAAACTCTGCTTCAGCGTTTATAATCTCATCAATCTTAGTGACATATCTAGTTTCCCGCGAAGCTTTTTGTTGCAACGTAACCTTAGAGAATCTCTTTTACGCAGATTTTTATCAGTAGTGAGTTGTATTTCCGGCTATTTATGGAAGATAATAGGTGGGCGAGCGAATCGATTTAAATACAGTTGGACGAACCTACAATCTAACGTTGTATAAGCATTCATTAAGCATTTTATAATACTGGAACACACAACATAATTCTTTCTGCTCCATGAAGGTGGTGTATTTTAGAGAGAAGTTAGAGAGAGACCATTTTGGAAACTTAAATCTCTTCATATTGTGTGGAAGAGATGAACAGGTTTGAAAAGAAATCACCTGACTCTAAGATGTTCTCTCTGAATCATTGTGCTGCTGGAGAAGTTTATCGAAGTTCAAAAGTCATTAAAAATATGTGCAACTTCCGAAATATCGCCAAGAAACTATCGACCGATAGTTGCCATTTTTTTCTTATACAAAATCCTTTAGAAGTTGTTCTACAAAATCTTCTTCATCTACCTCTTTACTACTTCTATAATACAAAGTAAACAAGACCTCCTGGTGCCGCCCTCGCCAACTCTATGTCGACTGGTGCGTTAGAATCTGCTATCTTTATTGATTGTCCAGTGAGAATTTCATGACACTTCATTGATTGGAAGTTAAGTTATTGCGTTTTAAGTGTCAGTATGTTTCTGTTATCGTTGCGAGAATGAGCTTCGAACAAAGAGCCAACCTTAAATTTTGTTTTGAAATAGCAGAGTGCACGCGTGGTTTCAACGTTTTGAAAGTGGCCGTGAAGACATAATTGACAATCAACATGTGGGCCAATCAAAATCCTTGATCACCGGAAATTCCATCGAAAATTGACTGACGAGCAAAAATTGCTCAGAATCCAACATTCGAAGGACGATTATTTGACCAAAAATCACATTTTGACCATTAACCACTCCGTATTCACCTGATATGGCACCGTGCGACTTATTCCTTTTGGGAAAATGCATTTGCCCATGAAAGGAAAGCGTTATGCAGACGTAGAGGTCATTGAAAAGGTTTGCACCGGCATACTGGCGGCCATACCGGCCAACGAGCTAAAACACTCTTTCGACATGATTTAGGACCGTGCAAAAAGCCGTATTGAAGCAGAAGGAGACTATTTTAAATAAAATAAACTGCTTTTGCAAAAAAAAAAAACCATTTGTTCTGTTTCTGTTTTTTTTTTTAATCCTGTTTACTTTGGAAAGCACCTTGTGTTCATTGTGTGGTATCTGCAGTCCACTAGCATGTCTGCAAATTAGACAGGGATCTGTTGCAATCTTGCCAGAGTTCTTATGTGACTTCCGTTTCTCTGTTAAAATTTTTTTGCATCGAGACTCAGCCATACGTAAAACAGATTTAGCCATTAAATATCTACAAGTATACAGAGGCATACAATTCCTCTCTACTGGAGTCTAATTGTGGGGTGGTGTCTTTTCTGGTTACTTCATTTGCTTCAGAGTTACCAGAATATCCCTTTGTTTTGGAATCTCTTGCAGGTTCATCGTGAAACAAGATGTTCGATCCACTAATAGATCAATACTTTATTTCACTACATTCGATGAAATCCTAAGAGAAAATTATAATCCGCTTTACTATCTATATGTATATATTTTTCTCGACACCTTCTTTGTCGGAACCAAAAGTTTTCTTTAGTCACTGATACCTACGTTTGGAACACACCGCAGTGGTCTGTTGTGCTTAGAGGGCGATTCTGGGATCTAATTTTGCTAAAAAAATATCTCACCTCCCACTTGATTATTGAACTCGTCCTACGGATACTTAACTCTTTGTCCAGAGAGACCAAATTTCAATTTGGTTTTACTCATTATTTGTATAACAAAAAAATTTTTATATGAATAAAAATATGTATGTATATTGAGACTCAGAATATAAGAACCTGTTAAAATTACACTAAAAAAATAATGTCAGGAGAAGTAAGTTGAAAAGTCCCTGGCCTACCATAGTAAAACACTTTTGTAGGTAAAAGTTTTTTTTTTATTCAACATAGAAACCCTTGATAGGTAATACACTGATTTAAACGATTAGTACGATTTGTCTTTTGCTTCAAAAGAGACCTCAGTTTCGACGATAACCTCTTCACTTGACGAAAGTTTCTTCCCATGGAGCAGTCTTTCTGAGAATATGAAAGAGTCGCTGGGGGTCAGATCTGGAGAATCCTGTGAATGTGGAAGCGATTCAAAGCCCAGTTCTTGAGTTTTTACCCATCATTTTCACTGATTTGTGACTCGGTGCATTGTCTTCATGAAACAGCACTTTCTTTTTCTTCAAATGCGACCGCTTGTCGCCGATTTCATCCTTTGCACGCTTTGGAGAGGGTTTTTTGTGTGCAGTTCACTCGGATGACTGTGGATTAGAATTCGGAGCGAAATGATGGAGTATTGTTTCATCCATTGTCACATATCGACGCAAAGATTCCGGTTTATTACGTTTGAACATCTCCAAACACTCCTTCCAATCATCAACTCGTGTTTGTTTTTGGTCAAAATATTTGTGTATGATATGACGCACAAGTTCAGCTGACTCACTTTACAAATTTTTTGAGAACTTTTTTGATGTTTTCGTTGGTAATAACCTCTTTTGGGCGCTCACTGTGTTCACTGAATTCGGTGATCATTTCATCACGTCTGAACTTAAATACCAATCCTTGATGGCAGTGCCCGGAAACATGCCAGCAAGCCAATTTTTTTCTTAAACTGCCGTATTTTATGGACATGCGAAATTATTTTTTATCCAATTTTTTCACGATAACAAAAGCTGCTTCTCTCAAAATGATATAAGTCACAATCTAATGATCCGACATAGCTGTCAAATTAACTAAATATCGAATGGATTTAATTGTAGTAGCATCATCTTAGTGGCAGGCCGGGGACTTTTTACTCGACCTGTTATTCAGCACAGTATCTCAGCTTAATAAATGTGGTCGGACCAAAAATAGGTATGACAAGTTTCTCGATTCAGCTTGATTTCTCTTTGAATGTGGAGAAAAAAAGTTCCTGGTTCACAATTCTGATAGCCGACGGCATTTATTCAATTTGTCAAACCACTTTAAATACTTTTTCTATAATTTCGGAATATAAATATATATGTAGAAGGTAACATTTGAAATTATACAGCAAATAAAGAAAAAAAATTACAAATTACATCAGAACAAAAGTGGTAACATAACCGACCAAAGTTGGTATTAAAAAGCAGTTACAGTGGCAACGCGCACACACGCCAACGCATAAACATCCACGCGCCTATTGTTCTTGCAGGCTACACATACGTACGCCTACGCACCGTGTACCAAAAACAAAAGCATAATTGAACGTCGCACCTCTATGCCTATGCTTAGCACGCCAATCGACGCGCTGCTTGGCGCAATGTTGCATGCAACACCATTGCTCTCTGTCTATTTGTTGCCACCGCGCTCACAAACTGCCCAACGACTTGCAACAGCCACCCATGCGGCATAAAATGCAAAGCAGCGGTCAGTCAGAAGCGCGCCGAAAATCAACAAACACAAAAGCAAGAACAAGAACAAAAGCAAAATAATATCAAAGCGTAAAAAACGCAAAAGCGAAAAAGCATGATTTTTCAAATAACAGCCTACAATTGAAGCGCTGCCCCCCGTAGTTGCAAGTTGCATAGCGACCCACAACTAACCCGAACTGCCACACAACCAAACATACAACTCACGCAAAGTAAAAAAAAAACAACAAACACACAACGACACAACAAAAAATCTATTTTTGCTAAACGAATTTATATGACGCGCCTGGGCCACACACAAACCCGCCGCGCGCTCTTGACCCATTCTCACATGCGGAATTGGAGCATGTCCCCACTTCACACCACAGGCAAACGGCCAGCAACTCGACAACAAACAACAAAAATTGCTAAGCGCTGCGGCATCATGAGCGCCAGCACGTGCTACATTTGATTCTCATCGTTATCTTCATCATCACTAGCGCAATCATGGTAATAGTTCGTCCTTTACGCCTTCGCACATAGTGCGCACCTTTCGTGGCGGCGTCAGCTGTTGGCTAACTCTCAACTAACCAACGTTAGCACAACATAGCGCACAAATGCCTAGCACACCACCTCACACCTTGCTCAGTGTGGCAGTGTTGCCACCTAAATCTGCTGCGCCGCGCTCACACGAACGCTGTGCTTGCTCATTTCCCCCGCGCTCATGCTAATGTGGTATTATTTTTTCCATTTGGCCTTTCCAATTTTATTTTCATTTTAAACATTTTCCACCCAAACTCCAACAACACATTGCCTGCATTGCCTATGCCCTATGTGCGTTGTTTTTTATCAAGCACGCAATCCTTTACTCATCATCAGTCGCACTGGTACCCGTGCGCCACAACTCTCTAACCCAAGCGTGAAAAAAGTGAGTATATCGACACCACCTTCCGTGCCGTGCTCATCACAAACGACGTCCATGGCGCGGTTGTCCGCCAAACGGCGCGCCAACAACACCAACTTTTTTCCATACTTTTTTCGTATCCGAAATGCCGACTCAGGCCCCAACCGTCGTGAGTTTTTGCTTTTATTCTTTATGCTCATATTTTCCACTTTTTATTCGGCGCTGCCGCCGCACGCACACGCAACTGTTTGTGCTTTATGCGATGCTCTACTCCACCTCCTTTTCATATGGCCGACCTCCTCTACGTTCGCTTAATCCAACCCTCGCAATTTCCCAGTCACTCTGTTTCGGCCGCGTACTCATACCACGGCTCTCACACACAACTACCTTCCCACTCCATGCATTTCACATTGTTCGACACAAACCCCGTACCATACTCGCCGTATCATCATCATCATCAACAACGTTCGCTAACTATCCGTGTGTTCGTTTCCTCATACCACTCACTGCCACATCAATTCCGCCCAGCTGTCCCAATGCTGACACAGCTCGTACGGCGCGCCAAACCTCATCGACATTACGCCGCATACACGCGGCGCACAAAACTCAGCTGTTTCGAGTGGTGCCATCGGCAGTTGCATAGTCGTCCCCAACTCCGCACGGCTGCAGCCCAACACTGGTGCTGGCATTGACTCAGCCGCAGCGTCGTTCGCGCTAACTGCCCGATCCGCACCAATTCGTGCCGATAACAGCAACCCTGCGCCAGCTTTTGGCATAACGACGCGCACACAATACGCCTGCCTACCGTACCTACCCCAAAAGTCATACGCGCGTCAGTTGTCGCAGCAGTGGTCTACTACACCCCATCCGCCCAGCGCCACATACGGCGCGACCTACGTAGTCGCATCGTTTTGTCTGCCTTGCCACAAACAAAAATTTATGCTTTGCCGACGCACTGTTGCACGCACCAACATTTCGTCGTTTACACGAAAAACTGCCGTTTTGCTGTCCATGCTGTCGCCCATCAGTTCGCCAATGCGTTCGGTGCACAAATTTCATTAAACTGTTTTCACTTCACTTCGTTCGTCACTTTGACATTTTGTCGCTTATCGCCGTTTCTGTGTTTTTATCCAGCTGTACTTACCTCCATCGACACAGCGCTCGCCCGTCTTCGCTCTACAAGGGCAGCTTGCGTACCCCACATACCGCACGCTCGCCGCTCGACTCCACTTCGCAATGTTTACAACCACTTGGCGCGCGCCAACGACCAGCCTACTTCATTCATTGTTGCACATTTTTTCCGTTTCTCTTGTGCGTTTCTCATTCTCACGACGTCACACACAGGCCGCCTTATCGTCAATTTTCTTTTACGTTCATCCCACTCAGCCAGCATGCAGCGTCATCAACGGCACATACAGACAAATACATTACCGTTATGTTGTGGAGTCCTTAGCAAAACTCACTTCACACACATCACACTCGCTCTCTCGCTGCTGCGCCCGATCTTCGGTGTTTTTGGCGTCCTTCGCCCACTCTGTGCGCATGCCCATTACTACTGGTCGTCTCTTTCTGCTATATCCTTTCGCTTCTTCCTTTTTCGCAAGCGGCGCGGGGTAGACGACGACGACGACTACGACGACAGACACCACAGCTCAGCTATGCTCAGCTCGTTGCTAACTCTCATATGTTGTTGGGCCGGTTGGCGAGCTAGTTGGGGTTGACGTGCAGCAGCTAGGTAGTGCGACGGTGTGGTGCGGCTTTGGCGGCGGCACATTCCGTTTTATCAAAAGTTAAAACTCAATCGCTTGTTTCTGTTTTGGTCAGTCAGCAGTTGTTATCCGGTGGCGTTAGGTCTCTCGTCGTAGTCAGAACAGCGTCGTACACGAGGCGAGCAGAAAACGTGTGCTAACGGAGCATGACAAGCTAATTAGCAACCAAAAAAAAGTGGCGAAGTAACACCAAAGAAAATGTGAAAAAATATTTCATAAAATTAAAAAAGTTTTGAAGAAACACCTAACTCAAAGTCTGTGAATTTGTCTCAGAGACGCAAACAAAGTGTTGCCAAAAAAGTGAACGCTGACAGTTGCTTGACAGTAGGAGCTCCAAAAACCGTTACTTTCGTTTACTTTTGAAAAAGTGGCAAATTTTTGCTAAAAATTTAAAAATAACAAATAAAATATAGCGCTTACAAAAACAACAAAGAGCAGTTCGTCAGTGTGTGTAGACAGTGTTTGTGCATTTACCGCTAATTGCAACAGTTCTTGCTCCAGCTACAGCCTTGCAGAGATTACCAACGCATCCAAAGGCATTAAAAATAAAAACTTCTAAGAATTGTGACACACGCACACGCGCGCACAATTCTTCGTACGCTTAGCGCAATTTAATTAGCACATCGTATTGCCAACGTTTAGCCGTTGCATTTTGTTTTTCCTTTAACGGTATTTCCTGTAGTCCAAAGCCGGCGTTCAGCGCATAAAAATTATCCAAAATTCCGAAGAATCCGAGAAAAACACCAAAACAGTCGACACGTACAGCGTCGTCAACCGGTACCGGTGGCAGCGGTGGTGGTGGCACCACTAAAATGGCATCGAAACGCAAAGCATCGGTGCTGCTGCATAAGGTAGGTGACTACTTGAACGCAATTTTCTAAAAAAGTCAAGAAAAAGTCGAGAAAATAACGCATGAAAGTTGGGGGGCTGTTAGAAAAGGCTTAAGGAAGTAACGGAGTTGCCATGACGGCGAAAAATTACTTTAAAATGAAAATATATACACTTTCATTGTTGTCGTTGTTGTAGCGACAGAATTGATCATTATATGCGCTACAATATAATGTAGTTATCACGATTGGGTGGTCTACGTAATCGGATTTTTTTTTTCGGTCAAGAACTGGCAACTTGGTAGATTACTACCGCAGCACTTTCAATTCATGTGGTTTGGTTTGAACTTTGGTTATGCGAAGGTTCTGTTAGAAGACTAGTTTTCCCTAGATTCTATTAGAAGAAACTTATATCTTAAAAGCTAAGTTGGCATGAACTGTGGTTTACGAAAAGAATTATGCCCGAAAAGACTACAAAAAATGAACTTAGTAACATTTTTTGCTCCAATATATCATTATCTCTTGAGATTAGTAAAGAAGCAAACAATTTTTTTGTTGTTGTTGTTATTGTTGTTGCAGCGCCAGAATTCTGCCGATTTGATAGTCTTTTGGCAGATAAAAATTCGGGTCCGTACCGATTACATAGACCCGACTGTCGTGGGTACAATTTTTGTCATAAATCGGTCACTCAACTTCAATAAGTATTCCACTCCTCAGATTAATACTAGTTTCTACTAACAATAATTGGAAAAACAAACCCACCACTGTAGAGAAATAATTTTTAATTGATCTATTAATGAATAGTATTTCACAGTTTTAATTAATGGATCAAACTTTCATATCAGTGCCTCTTATGATGTCATATTGTCAAGAAAGGACTAAAAGAAATTATTTCTAGCGCATGAACTATAATTTCATGACCCAAATCATTGTTCCATAACCAAAAAAAAATCATTTAAAATTTTCCAAAAAAGAACAAAATTTTGTATAGCAATCAAATCTGACAGTAAATCCAGTGACATCTATCTAAATTCTAAACCTCCCTTCATAGCGGAATGTAACCAAGCAAAAATTTACATAGAAATCAATAGTCTTTGATAACAACAAAATAATTTAATATTCTAGGCCAGAAATATATATATTTATACCCTAGATTGAATACCCTGATTGTTAAAACCAGTGAAATTAAATTTATTTTTCGGAAACATTAAACCAATTGAGCCCTTATTTCTATGAAAGCATAATAATCATCTTCTTATTCTTTCAAACCGGATAATAATCAGTGAAATTTATAAATATTTCCATTTGTTTTTCTTTTGAAATTAAATCGGCGAAATCTGGTAAAAATCTAAGTAAGAACTGTAGGCCTGCGGTACCAAACTCAATAGATTTTCTTTACGATTAATAGGAAGTTATTCTTATATGCCTAATTCAGAGAACTGGACAAATAATCGAAAAAAGATATAAATGTATTCCTTATTTCTTATTTTGAAATTTTAATCGACAATATCGGGTAAAGTTTTAAGCAAGATCAGTGGTTTTCACGGACCAGAGAGGTTTTTTTTAGGATTAATAAGTACATAGGATGTAATTCTTAGAAATTAAGGCTGATTTCAAGAAGTTCTTAAGTTTGCCCTTAGTTTTCACTTTAAAATAAATCCGACAAGATCTACTTGTAATAAAAATCTTATCAAAGGTCTAAGAGCCCGCAAGATCAAAATCCAGACAGAAATATTGTTTCCAGAGGACTTGAAATATAATCAAAGGAATATACCTATAATATCAACGAAAGTTATACATTTATATCCTAGATTGGCAGACTATATCATATAAGCAGTGAAATTCCATTTGTGTTTCTGAAATCTGAAATCTATCAAGACGTTATTTCTATAAACCTGATCCAAAGGATAGAAGAATTATTAATGGAGTATACTATATAACTCATTTTCTTATTTCTCATTTTGAAATTAAAACGAAAATATCTGATTAAAATCTAACCAAGATCGGTGGCCTGAAATCGAGTAATTTTGTTTAGGCTTAAAAAGTGCGACGTCATTCTTATATGTTCAATCCAAAGAACTTAAATATGAGTCGAAGAAATTCATTGTTATATTTATCCTTTATTATTCTAAAATTAACCCGACAAGATTTGGTAAAAATCATATTAAAATTTACGGTCAAGTAAGATCAGAATGGAGAGTTTTTTGTTCAGGATTAATAGGTGAGTTAATAGTTTTATATGTAGAGTATAGAGAAATGAAGAAGAATCGAAGTTACATATTAGTATTTACTTCATTTTTTATTTTATCATTACAATTAAGCCAAGAAGATCTGGTTAAAATATATTCAAGAATCAAGACATAGGGAATTTAAACAGCAAAATGCAGCGATTTTGCTTCCAAAGAACTTGAAGAGGAATCGATGGAATATAACTAATTAATATTTACTTCATTCTGTATTACGAGTCCCTGTCTATTTCTTTTTCTTTATTGGCGTAGACACTGCGGTTATAGCCGAGTTTACAAGAGCGTGCTAGTCGTTCTTCCTTTTCGCTTCTCCCAGCAGGTACTGCGTTAAATACTCCCTGAGCTGGAGTGTTTTCATCTATTCCGAGTCTACTATTTTCGGAAAATATTGAAGCAAAGCCTTTCAATTGTGAAGTTCAAAATCCAAGGTATTTGGATTATTAGTTTCAATTGATTTTAGAGAGAAATAATTCGAATGGATTAATAACTCATAAGTATTAGGTGGACAGAAAGTTATTTTAAAAATTGGTTTCGATTTGAATACCAGAAAACTTTGGGTATCGTTGGAACATATTCAATGAATTTAAATTAAAAACTTTTCGTAGAAGAATTTTCGGTGCTAGCCGTGCTATCGGTTTATACCTCTTTTTTTACGTTCTATATACCATAACAGGTTATCTCATTGGGTCGAAAACGGTGTCACTAAAATTGCGCCGCTTCGTGCTTATGTTATAAAAGGAAATCTCAATAAACCGAACCTCAGTGCTTCTTGATTTCTACTGCAATATTTCCGCTCTTATGCACACATTAGACATTTCTAGGTACTTTCCGGGTATTCTTGTGGTATTTAATTACCAATATCGCCTCAGGATGGGGCAACGATTTGAAGACAAATAACATATTTGCAAGCATTGAGCATATTTATGTCATTCTGGTTATTCTGTAGCAAGTTCTTCTAAAGGTATCTAAGAACTTGATTTTATACTAACTCTTTCAACATGATTGTATTCAAAAGCGAACTCACCCCCATATTTTTCTCGAAGTTTACCAGAAACTTTAGCCTCAGTTAAATTCATGCACATTCCAGAAAGCTTCTGCTTAGAACTGTGCGCTCGTGCAAAAGGCACAAGCAAGTCCAGTGCCATAACTCTCGTACATTCCAATACCTTAGCCCTACACAACATGTATTTTGACAGCAATTTCCAACAAAACTAATGCCTAATCAATTTCGTAGCAAGCGCTTCAAACCAACGCCACAAGCAACAAGAAAAACACTGAGTGAAAACAAAAACAAAACATCGAAAAATGAAAAATGGAAAGAGGTTATGAGGGGTAGCACCCCACTTGCCGATTCATGGTTTATTGTTTTTAGCAGAAACTTTTTTTGCGCCTCACACAGCAGTTACAGGAGACACAGAGACCAGCAACGGACGCAGGGGACGCTCGACGTACGAAAACTTACTAATTCCCTATGAAAAAGAGATGAACGAAATGCTGCCGGAGAAGGACTGCAAAGCATAACTTCTTCAATAGAATGTTTTCGGCTCCGCTCAAGACACGAAACAAGCAAAGCAAGTAAGGCGAGTAAGGCAAGCAATAGCAACAGCAACAGCAACAACACACGCACACACTTACACAGATAACTAAAATGTAGAAAGCGGCATAAACGAAATCAAAAAAGTTGCAAATAAGAAAAATGAAAGTACGCAGTGAAGGGTCCGTACGGCTGCTAGTAAGGCAAATAGAAGACCAAACAAGCAGCCAGGCAGAGGGGTGGCGGTCGAGCAGTGTGCTGGGGAGTGAGAAAAAAGTTAATCATGCCTTTTGCACAATAAATCCCATTTTGCAATGTACCAAATATAATGGATGGATAGATGACCCCATAGACGGACAGACAAAGTTGGTAGCGTTTGCCGAGCGGCAAGGCGAGTGTGCGGCGTGTGTGCACGACATGAGCAGGAGCGAGGGCAGGATATGAGAAGGGCGGGTAAAAGACCATCAAACTTAGTAAAGTATGTACCCCAACACACACACACGTGCACACAAACACACTCGCAAACATTGAGACCCACGACAAGACGTTGCAGCAACTAATGATACGAGCAAACACACACATTGTATGTACATATATTTGGTGCCAGCATAATG
Organism: Bactrocera tryoni; assembly: GCF_016617805.1. Taxonomy (NCBI): domain Eukaryota; kingdom Metazoa; phylum Arthropoda; class Insecta; order Diptera; family Tephritidae; genus Bactrocera; species Bactrocera tryoni. The sequence continues at coordinate 80,195,221 of NC_052500.1, read as the reverse complement.
TTGGCACACTGACATACGCCTCCTTATATGCTTAGGTATATGCATATGTACTGAAGCGCGCTTTTAGGGGCTATACGTCCTGCTTTACAAATGCGCACACGTTTAGTGCGCTGAGTAATGGGGTTGTTGGGCTGATTAGGTTTCCAATTGCCAAGCGACGGGGGAGGTATAGTAAGAACAGAAAGAAATAGCAACAAGAACAACAACAGCAAGCAATAAAGAGCGCACAACTGGACCGGCGAATGTGCCTTGTGCTTCTAAGTTGTGTAGATATATATTTATTTGGCTGCTGTTGTTGTTGCTTTTTCCTGTTACTTGCGGCTGCCCAACTCCGTTTTGCCCATTTTTCGCTTCTTCATCAAGAACTACGTTCTGCAGCTGGCGCTCCGGTGACTCGCAAGCGAACACGTTATGTCTTTGACGTAAGCTTTGCCGCCGCCAACTGTGGCGTCACTTGATTTGCGTTTGTTTCGAGCGATAAGTGGCACAGTGGGCTATAGTTGATGAAAAATTTTTTTACAATTTTTTTTCGAAAACAAATAAAAAATAATATATTTTTCAAAAAAAAAAAATTTGTTTAGAACAACGCTCAACCAACTTTTTAATTTTTAGTTTTCAATTTTTATTTAGTATATTATAATAAAATTAATATTAAACTTTTTATAGAAAAATGTTTTATAAATACATAAAACTTTGGTTATATATTCAAAATAACAAAAAAATAAAAACACTAAAAAAATATAATTTTTCACAATTTTTCTAAAATGAATAATATTTCTAACAAAAATTATTTATTTATATATTTTTAAATTCCAAAAAAAAATCAATTTAAATTTGCTTTTTAACGATTTTTCTAATAAAATTATATAATTAATAATTCTATTAAAAATAATTTGTTTTTATTCCCAAAAATCACAGAAAAATACAAACATTTTTTTTTTTTACGATTTTTCTAATATGATTAACATTTCTATAAAAAATTTATTGTTTTTATATTAAAAAATCGCAAAAAATAATTTAATTTAAATATATTTTTCTTATATGATTAATAATCTGTTAAAAATAATTATTTTTTGTTTATTTAAAATTTTTTTTTTTTAAGTAAAAAAAATGCAAAAAAAAAAAATTTTAAAGATTTTATCACCCTTCACCCACTGTGCCACCACGAATGTGCCCGCCTCTAACGTGTTGTAAGTAATTCATCAAACTGGACATTGGCCAGAAAAGTTGATGACGATTGATGAAGGGTAGGGGCATGGTAGCAGCTTCTTGGGTGGCTTTGAGCGTAGCATTAGTGTGGGCTATGCTACTACTACAACCAGCCCCAAGAAGCTACACAAAAAGGAAATTTATTGGTTTTGTGTGGGGGTAGAATGGGTGGTAAGACAAGCTAAAGTGCCTTCGGTGCTGGTCATCGCGCATTCATTGAATACTTGGTATAAGCGCGCCAGCAGCGAGGGAAATAAATTTACATATGTACTAAATATACAAGTATATCAGCTATTGGGAGTATATAGCGCGGCACTGAGTTTATACACACACGCCACAATGTATGCGTGTGGCTTGGGTCAGAAATTTATAAGGTAACGCTTAGAGAAGGGGGTAACATGTTTGTGAGTGCGCTATGATATTGTATTGGTGGCATTGCTCAAAGCATTTGTACCCAAAAGTAATCTAATATATATAATTCTATATATTTTTGTGTGACTATAAATATGACTGAATTTTAACTAAAGGTTTTGGGCGCTCCATTGCTTTAATTGAGTATTCATTTATATATTTCGTTTATGAAGCGTAGGTTTTTATGATATATGTTTATATTGCAACAATTTTCTATAAAGCCTGGTACTGTAATGATTTTTGAGTTTTAGCAATTTTTGAAATGTGAAAACTAGTTCTTTTCTTCACTTTTGTTGGTATTTCAGAGAATATTCCATTACACCACAAACACAACTAATTTTTCCTTAGTATTTGAGATATCGTTCTGAAATTTCGCGCAAGTTCCTTTCTCGCCAAGAACCTACTTATCTGTTGGTGCTTGTATGAAAAAATTTTTTGATTTTACGAGATATCTTCACCAAATTCGGCATGAATATAGCTTATAGCTGTCATACAAGCTTAGTGATCGGAAGGAAGTGCTTGTATGAAAAAGTTTTTGATGTGACGAGATATCTCTGCCAAATTCGGCATGAATTATTGTCCACGACAATGTTGGAATCTCCGAAGGAATTGTTCTGATCGAGTCAATACACCATATAGCTACCACATAAACCAGCCGATCGAGCTCAAGTTCTTGTAAGAAAAACTTTTTTATTTGAAGAGATATCTTCACCAAATTTGGCTTGCATTATTATCTAAGGAAATTGTATAATATCCGAAGAAATTGTTCAGATTGGAGAACATTAGCATATGGTTGTCATACAAACTTATCGAAAACTGATAAAAAAATACAGCTGTAAACTAGCACGAGTATGATTAAAACTTACTTAGATAATTTATAAACTGGCTGAGAATTACAAAAGTATTGTATAAATTAGCGACATAATTAATTTTTACGGGTAGAGAACCATTTACGCAAAAAAACGACATCTTCTACGATACCCAGATATTAGCATATATAGTTTCAGTGGCAAGTCAACCTTTTGTTACTTAACTTTACTCTTTTATAAACTTGTTTTCTCAAAGTTATGCTTACTCACCCCACGCCACGCATAACTGCACTTTAATTTTGCCCAAACTATTTAAATTTGTTCAATATTTAAACACTCGCTACAAGCCTCCTTCAATAACTTTGTATTATATGTGAGTTAAATTAGCTGAGACTGGGTTTCATCAAGCTTCCAACCGTTTAAGACATATTTGAAACGCAACTTTGACGACGGTTCAACAGGAGACAAGCCAGGCACAAGCACATAGTAGCAGTATACCCACCGCCCCCCAAAGTATGCAACGCACACAATCAAGCACATTTTCATTTGAACCCTTTTCGTTGGCGAAAATGACTAGAAATTGCTAAGAATTTTACTCAAGCCTCAGCGTTAGTGGCTTGGGTAGACTTGCTACAACGCACTACGAAGGATGCTTAGAAATTGTAGCGTATAAAAAAAAATAATTTCTCAACAGAGTAAAAGCTTAGAACTTGCCAGAATTGAAGGAAATGGAAGGTGAACGCAACGCCAGCAATATTTGATGTGCCAAGATGCCGTGGAGGCGAGCAGACGCACCCCAGCCGACGGCAACGCTACGAGTTTAAGGAATCATTAATATGCGAGCACATAGCTACACACGCACAAACTGTTGGTGGTGTCGAGGAAGACCCAAAAACTCACAGCTTCACATGTGTGGGTGCGTGTGTGTGTATTTTTCGTAAGAAAGTCGCCTGCGGGCTGTGCCAAAGCATGCCCCAAACTGCCGAAATACGGAGGCAACTGCGAAAATAGAAATCGTCTTGTGTATATACACACACACATACAATTGCTTGGTATGTAAACGGAGGCATTTTCGAAATTTTACGACAACACATAAGACTGGATGTGTGAAGGAGGTTGAGTGCAACATACTCACATGCATGCACACGTACATACATGTATGAGTACTTTTGCGGCGTCTGGACGCCAAATATGTCTGTCTAACCCGCCAGCATCCGAGGTACGGCCTTGTAAGACACATTACTGCGCTCATCTGTATATATATATGCATACATATAAACAAAGATAAGCGTATAGACGAACATATAAAAGATGCTGGCGCACAAATATGAATGCATATATGTATGTATGCCAAGGCATGTGTGTGTCTCATGTGGCAAGCTGTATAGTGTTTTCGTAATCTATACATTCAGCGCCAGCAAAATGAGGCAGCAAACTCATGCTACAGCGACAAAAACCAAACCCAAACAGCCACCCAGCGAACGTCTTCTTGTCAAATTCACACACACACACAACCAACATTTATGCTTACACCTGCTCATACCAGCGCCACACAACCTTGCAACCCAGCCACCGCCGCCGCCGCTTTCATTGTGCTTGCAACACAACAGTCTCAAGCAGGCACGATTTATCTCACAGCCCAGCAAACCCACTTCCTTCTCCCCACATGAGTTGGTGTGTGTGTTGCACATATCCTTACTTGGGTATACCTAACACAAATTGCTTTTTACACACCTCCGTTTCGCAAGCTGTGCTCCTTCTAATCAAAACGAAGTTTCGGTATAAGAAAATCCGAAGCAAAATTCTATGCCAACCGCACCACTTCAGCCACATACGAAATGAGTATATGTAAACGCATATGTGTGTGCTATGCATGGGACCTGCTTAAAACGACTTTAGAGCACCATTTTCCAGCAGTCGCCAAACACATTCGTATATCTATAGAGGGGTGCCTACGTCTCCCACCTTTCTAACGTTTCTTCCATACTTGTTTCGCTTGGCACTGACACTGACACACATACGTTAGGGTGTTTGTAACGCCAGTCAGCAAAATATTCGCAAAGTCGTACGCTCTTCATATGAACCGGCACATAAGTTCAATAGGAAAAGTTGAGAGGGATATGAGCAAGGCGTAGGTAGACTGCAAAGGCTCAGTAGATGGTTCACGTGTGGTAAAGAGTAAAGAAATTTTTGGAAAATAAGACTAGAGAATTGGTAGTTAAAGTTTGAAATAGAAATACCCTGCTTTGAACAACTGTGAAATGATAAAGAAGCAATAGGAATACCGAAGCAAACACATTTAGAATAATAAGGATATTACTACAATTTGCCACTCAAGATCCACAAATTCTCACTTAAAAGTTTATTTTAAATGAGTTCCATAACAGTTTCTTTTCTAAAATATACATAACAAATAGTTTCTAAATTGAAGCTGTACATATTAACAATATTTCGTAAATCTGTTGAGAATTACAGTTCTCCGAGTTGATCAAACGAAAAAAATTAGTTTCAAATTTTAAATACGTCATAGCAGACGTTCTGGTAGTAAAGATATGTAATGGCAAGCTACTATAACTAATTCCTTTATGTGAAAATATAACGAACCTCTAGTCCGAAACCGCAGCGAACCTGCATTTATTACTTACCAAAGAAACAGGGTTAGATCTTCGAAATAATAGCCTTTGGTTAGATAAAATCCGATGAATTCAGGTATTGTAGCACCTATTGTTTTGGGTGTTGGCCTTGAGGTCTTTGCACTCTCGATCTTTACATACCAACTGAGTCTGAGCACCTGCAAGGGTTCTGTTAAGTGCACCGCACTACCACAGCACTTAGTGTCATAAACGCCCAGATAGCTCGTGACCTCGTGACCTCAACAAGAGGTCCCCTGTTAGGGGACTGTCTTCCTCGCGTTGGACTTGTCAGAAGATTTAGACAGAGTTAACCTCACAACTTCGCATGATGACTTCGGACAAAGAACGCTCCATGCAGAACTGAAGATGTTGACAATGAACTCTCTGAGCAGTCGTTGATTATCGGTAATATTTCGTGATGAACAATCGGAATTACGAAGAAGTAAACAGAAGGTTCCGCACGATGGTGTCCTCCGATCGCTACGTTTAACCAATACATTTCTTAACTCCCGCAGCTACCAGAATATTGGAATTGATGGCATGTGTGCAAAAGTGAGCGCCTATATTCTTGAACTTTAACGCTCTTTCACAGCAAGAAGCCTAAAATACCCTCCCATTCGATTCCCATCGAGCATAAGCTTCATGCATGCTCCTGCAAAGGAGCAGACTATACTTCTCTGCAAGCAACTTCGTCTTGGGTATCTTCGCAGAAACTCTCCCTGCAGTCCCTGGTTTGAAGCGTAGCGGTCTCCTAGGAACATGAGAACCGACCCGAAACCGACCAAACTTCGGATGAGAACAATTTCCGACAGGCACTAAACGGCATTCAGTGACCCCCCGCAGTGAATGGTGTATTTAGAGCCCAAACATCATCTCTTGCAGAATAAGGGCTTGAGTTGACGCGTGAAACAAGAGTGAGCCTAGCACAACTTCGTTCTGGTATTATAGTAGGATAAACTACATGTCCCCAGCATGCAATGCGTCCTTGCAAGACGCTAATCACTTTTTTGCATTTCAGTTCGTTCTTTAAATCATATTTTTCCAAGCGATTTCATATTTGCCCCCATTCCATTCCACACCGTTGTGTTTCGTTTTAATACATTTTCATTAAGTTTCGTGCATCTTTTATTCACCAAAACTTTTTTAGGAAACTTTGGCACCAAAACTACCGAAACATTTGAGCCTACAACCACGTTACCACAAGTCCCCTTGGGTATGGAGGTATGGAAATAACTTGTGCCTTCATTTATTTCCCCCGAACCCAACTCGGCATGAATTGAACTGTAAGAAACTCCTTCCAAACTAAATTTACTTTCCATCACAAATGAAACTAACCAACGTGCACGCGCTCCACTCCAACTACTCAGACACCCATGTCAATGTCGAAACAACCGACTCACATACACAGGCACTCAAACAACGACGCGTCCAAAAGCAATACAAGTCGACTCGGTGTCGCAAACAAACAAAAACAATGCCGGCTGAAGAGTAGGAACACAACAGGCACATGGAGCGCTGTGGTGTGGGGCGCTAGAGGCTGGTGGGTGTGGGGCTTGGTGGCGTTGCTGTAACGCAAGGCTACATTAGAGGCGATGAGTTTAAGAACATTGAAACCAAAAGACAAAGACAAAGCTCGAGAGAAGACGGCAATGCCAACGACGTTGGTGACGACGAACGGGCGCAATTAGAAGTTTGGGTTGCGTTGCGGCGGCAACAACAACGATAGTTGAAAGGAAACTGCTGGCAATAAAAGCTGTCGGCGTAGTTGGGCGGGGTGCCAAGGATGCTAGCCGGCGTGTACATCTTATAAATTTCGACATTTTTGGGTAATTTTCTACCATTTCGTCTAAGTCGTTTTGTAGAATATTTTGTCTGCCTTCAAGTCCTTCCAGCAGTGCCGTTTCCAAGCGGCTGTTCTGCTTTGTTTGTAGGTTTATGAAAAAAAAACCAGCAATGGCAACTAAGTCTACGGTTTTCAGCAAGATTGTCGTTTTGTTCGGCTTTTTGTTGCTGCTTGCTATGCTTACCAGCTTTCGTGCTGCTTTTATGTTGGCTGCTGCTGCCACCTTAGCTCGTCAGCTCATCAGCTCGTCATTTACCGTAGTGCGTAACTCTTATTGCTCTTTAATGTCGTCTGCTGATACGTTTATTATGTTGCTTTTGGTTGGAGTCTTGCTTTGTAGCTCTCATGTACTATAGGTACGTACGCACGTTTGTTGCAAGGAAACGAGAGCTGGTTGAGCCGCAGGCGAGATCATAACTTTGAAAAACACAATAGAATCGAAATTATTATTAATTACTCCCCATTTTTTAATGTGGGTTCAAAATATCTTGAAATCCAATCTTAGAGAGCCTTGCTCTAAGCTGAGTTTACAATATTATGTCAAATTATATATTGTTTATGATCAACTAGCAGGTTCGTCTATATAAAAAATATGTTCTAGGATATTGCACCGCTACATTGGACAAAGATCCATGCCAAATTTCGCGAAGATATTTCGAGCAGACTAAACTATGACTTGAAAAAATAATCTATACCAAATTTCGTAAAGAGATCTTGTAAAATAAAAAAAAATTACATACGAGAACTTTACTTTGATCGTTCGGTTAGTATGACAGCTGAATGCTATAGTTGTCCTATATCGGTGGCACTGAGAAATGGACTGCCTTGTGAGGAGAAAAGGACGTGTGCAAAATTTCAGATCGATATCTCAAAAACTGAAAGACGAGTATATACAGACAGACGGATACGGCTAAGCACGTCAAGCTGATCATTTAGATATATGTGTTTTAGGGTATCCGACGTTTCTTTCTGGGTGTTCTAAACACCTGTTCAGGGTGTAAAGTTAAGATAGTCATTGAATGTAAGAACTTACGTCTGTATAAAATCCTTAGTACTTTTCTCAATAACTAACGGAGGTTAAGGTAAAACTCCGTTGATCTTCGAATCAATAAAGCCCGAATATTTATTACCCCTACGAAACCACTCTCGCTGTTGTTTTTATTAGAATTATCAGGACTTATACACTAACAAAGACCATGTAATTTTGCTTCATAGTCGAGAAATTGAGGTTATGTTATGTTGGTTATGTTAGGTTGAGGTTATGTTAGGTTCATTCGATTGAGATTAAGATAGATGGTTCTAAATATTATCTTTTAAATTAGATATCATTGGTTTTGATAGAAATAATTTCAGAACTACTTCCGCAAAAAAAAGCCCAGTTGAGGTTATGCTAAATTGAACAAGCTTGCTTAAGGTTAAGTTGCATTTCAATACCGTGAGACTTTGAAGATCCTCATACAAATGCCTCGGAGAGCTTCAACTCCCACTATAGAAGTTTCTGTTCAATTGGATATACATATACAGGTATAATAAAAACTGAAAGGAAATCCTACTATAAGACATCGAACATCACTCCATAATATAGCAAAGCTGCTTATAGATCTGAAGTGTACTAAGTTTTGGAAGATCTCAATATATCTTGACTTCTAGTTTATATTTCAGCCACGTTTTGCCACATACATATAATACATCTTAGTCATATGTGTTTCTTCAATTTGCTTTATGCCCTTTTTATACTCCGTTCAGTTACATAATTATATATCTGTTACGCCTGCATCAAACTTTTCTTAATATGAGTCTTAATATACAAACAGACATTAGCCGGAGGATACGCTTAAGCCATTGCTGCTAACCCCTCGTCTATCTTCTTTTTCTGCTGTGCAAACTTTTCGATCAATGTGTCACCTTTCACCCGTACATCACGCATCACATACACACCCACACACATAAACTCATTTCCTAACCCAAAATTCCTGGAAATCATATATGCCGACAAATTGTAGATATCCATGTGAGCGTTTGTGTAGGCGATGTCGTCTTTCATTTGCGCCCAAAGAGATCCATCACAAAATAGTTAAGTCGATGTGCTTCTACAAGGTTACCAACGTATCCCCTTTTACCAAGCTTCTGCTAAGCGTGCACAAACACACAAGCAATCATTTGTTCGTTTTCCACATGCGTTCGCCATTTACTTTTTTCTTTGTTGCCGCTCTTTGCCTTCGTCTTGCATTCGTCTTGGCTTCTATTACGGTTTTATTTCATGCTCCAATATAAACCCACTCGTCCCTTATGCTTTTACGTTATTGCTTCTGCTTTCTTGTTGCTGGCTTTTTTTATGCTTTTTCTTGCTTGCTTTACGGTCTTCTCGATTTTCTTCTCCGGCGTCTTTATGTGTTCTACCACCAACCTCATCAAGCGTCATCGTCGTCTTCGTCGTTGTTAGATGAAATGTATGGACGGTCTGACAGGCATCTAGAGGCGAACGCACACCCCGACAAACGTGCCCAAGTAGCCCCCACTCCATTTATACAAAGCACCGAACATAAACCGAATGTCCAATGTTTGTTTTCGCTTTACTCCCTACATCATAAGCACTGGGATAAGAAAAAGAAAAGACATAAAAAGGACTACAACAAACAAAAAGGCACACGCCAACCTTGTTGCTGCCCATCAAGTAACAGTCATCCTTGCCTTTATTCTGACCATCAGCTAGCAAACGCCGGAGTTTGTTACAAAACACACTGTCATTGCCGCCGACAAGCAGCAACCAACAAACACATAGCGGTCTATTCATGCCAAGAAAGCTCACAAGACATACTACCACCCCACATAACGGAAGTGAGCGCAAGGGTAACAAGCGAAGCTCAAAATGGAAAACGAGACTGCGAGTTGACGAAGGCACAGAAGGCTTATGACGCGCACAGCTACTAATGCCCCGTTGGGCGCGAAGCAACCGTACGAACCCTTACCGGGTACTTCGAACTTAATTTCGCAAGATTGTAACAAAGTTGACGCCGTCCCACACACACGCACACACCGTACAGATATCAATGTGGCAAGCTTAGTCCAAACACTGGATGCGCAGGTGGCGAGGTGTGGTGTGGTTGAAGAGCAGGTTACAGCAACGGCCTGATTTCATCAACACACCCATACACACACAAACACACACACACTGTGTGCTGTGGTGAGCAAAGTCTTGCCAGGGCAGCAGCGCACAGCCGTCCAATCAGTCCGAATTTCTTGCCCCCGCTCGCAACACGCGCTTCCTTCACACACTTACAAACACACTCCGCCATAGCGTCAAGTTCCTTCAACATTTCTAACTGTTCCATACCGTATTAGATTGTCACTTTTTCGGCGGTTGGAGGCTTCTTATTGTCTTTGCCTCAATACAAGGCAAGAAAAATAACAAACGAGGCACAGCAAAGCGCACAAAGGAAACACTGCACACTCGACGCTGTTCCGGTGTGGGTGTGAAGGCAGCTTAAGGCACACCAAACTTACATCAGCAACAACAGCATGCTGCTATACAAGCAACCATATCCCTAGACCCAACCAAGTAATCGTCTTTTTATCCATTTGTCTATTCCGCACCCGACTGACAGTTTCTAACTCGACCATTACTTGGCCGCTCCCCAACGACCCACCCCATACCACAACGCTCATTTCTAGCAGCCCTTCGCAAATCCATCTTCATTCTGGTTTCTTTTTTCGTTTTTTTTGCTCCTTTGCAGCTTGTTGTTGGAACTTTACGTGGCTGTACGTGTGCTCGACAAAAACTTGAGGGTAAAAATTATTTCTTTTGAAATGGCAGAAGATTTAATTTTTTCTCTGACTCTATGTTGGCTGCAAGTCGTATATGTATAGCCAGTTCAGGCGTACCCTTCGTCAATTTCATTACTTTGTTGGACGGCGCCAGCGTTTTGGCTGGACACTGTTATTAACCGTTAGACGAAAAGTATGTAGTATTCCATGGTTGGTTGGTCAGTACGCTGTAGTGTGGTCGTGACGTGCACTACGGGGAGTTGAAGGGGCTTAGTTACATCAGGAAATCAGTTTGCCAGCTATTGGAGGGTGAGGTAAGACGGTCTCACTGCATTTGGTAACCAAGGACTTAGTTGGGACTGTAAAAGATATGGAGGGAAAATAAAATAGCTACATATTCATTGATGTTTTTTTCCTCTTTCTATTAAAAAGTTTTAATATCTATTGGTGTAGCTGTTCGGAAGGCGCACTCTTCTTACCGGTAATATATATACTATCAAGGAATGCAAAATGAGGACGAAACTCACCTGAAGAAAACCATTTCAAAATGAAACAGGGATACGAATGAGAATGAAACTCGGACAGAAAAATTCAAAATGAAACAGAAGTAACATAATGTACCAAGGCGTGAGGACCCTGAACAAAAACCTTGAGATCTATACAATTAGGAATCAATTACCTAATACATGTATGAAATATAACATATAACACATACCCAAATCCATCAGAATGGGAACGAACAGAGTTTCCACTGTTTTCGTGCACTCGTCAAATGCCTAGTACTTCGATACAGAAGAAGCGTTGTGCCTATTTATGCCGAAAATTGAAGAAATCCGAAAGTAAACAATTTTAAGAATACAATATCTGACTGCCTCTAAATGTTTGAACCCCAAAACACTAATTTCACGAAGAATATTAATATTCCTAAAGTTCAGGTAGGGAGGTATTCATACAGCCCGATAGCAGAGGTGCTAGTAAGGGCATTGAGCTCGCTGAGAGTGAGTGCTAATCAAGGAGAGCATGACCTTACTAGCAGCAACATCAAGCCAATTCTTCGATAATAACTTTGTCTGGGCGCCTGGCCACAGTGAAATCATCGGAAATTGTAAAGGCGATAAGGTCGTAAAAAAAGCACTCATACCCAAATCCAAAATAATAGGAAAGTGCAGAGTTTCCCTCTCTACGTGCACATGGGCGCTGGACCAACACTTGTGGGGTGGAGAAAGTCTTCTGGCGCAGAGTGGAACGGAAAAGATTTATAGAGCTGCTAAGTCTTAGCAAGACTGAGCCTAAAGAAAGGATGCATCAACTTGTCAAATAAAGTGTCCGGATTAAGCTTGAAACATCTCGGTTGCCCTACTTTTTATGAACCCGGTGAATTGATTGGAATTTACAATAAATTTGTGGCAGTTGTCGATATGCGAAGGTCTTTTTACTCCAAAACTTGGAGTTTAGGGCAGCTTTACAATGGACCAGAATCTCTAGCAGTCCAAGTGGAACTACTCCTGGCTTCACGATAAATAATTTTTTGTCGCAACACTGATCCTTCACTTAACTCAAACATAAAGAGCTCGGCAAATGTTTAGTAAGAGAGACCTGTACTCGTACAACTACAACAATTAAAGAAACCCTTTTCTCAGTTGCTTGAGTTCAACACAGAAACTTCGAAATGATTTAATCAATGGTTAGACTGCGTGACTGCAAGCAAAAAGACGGCTACACAAGAACTGACAATAGTCAGTTAACGAGCTCAGATGTGGTCGAAAAGCAAAACTGACAAAGGCAACGAAAAGGGAACGAGCACTTAGGGATACCGAAACAATCTCAAGTGATGGTTGAGTGACTGTAATAATCCGCGCATTAGACCAACAAGAGGGAATGTGAAACCAAAACGAACGAGAAAAAAATTTACGCAAAATGGAAAAGTAACAAAAGAAGAAGAAGAATGTAGAGAAAACAAAGCTATAAATGATAAGGCTGAAGAACTAAAAGCGAGAAGGAGGCTTTGGTTAATATTTGGCGATGATTTTTTAATTAAGATAGAGGAGAGAGGTTTGAGTACCACTGTTGGTTTGACAACTTTTGGAGATTAGCAGCGACGGCGGTTGGATTTCGTTATGAGTTCGTCTAAGAATTGTGCTTAGTCACTCATTTTACAAAGCAACTTGTATTGGCAGCTGAACATGTGTGCAATAAGCCGCACTACACCCCCTCACGCAGCTGGACCCCCGGTTAACAATGTAGTAAAGTGATATTTTATAGTGAACTGTGCACTTTAGTACATTAAAAGTTCGCTCGGGGCTGCTGACATACTAAACGCTAACGGAGTGGGGACGTACATGGCTTTCTATTTTTTATAGCTTGCGTATGTGGCCAATCCTCCGCTGGTGCGCAAGCCAATCGTACATGGTGCACCATTATATTCATCACTAAATTCTAACTTCTTCATTTGTGTCCCCCCCTTGCATGCGGCCACTTGTTGGAAGAGGGTTTTCCTTGATAGCTGCTATTGTAATTTTCGTTGTTGGCAACTCGAAGACTGCATACTTTTAATCAAAAATTCTCTTCCTCCACCACAATGGCTGCCTGATGCTTATTTCTTTCCACTCCTTTGCCATTGTTGGCAATGGGGCAAAAGCAATAATTTTCTACCCCATTTTTTCTTGTTTCCCTTTTTATATTTTTTTTTCCTTTCTACTGAAGTTCAACTCATCAACACGCTCAGTCTCGAAAACACTAACCCCAGCGCACAAAACTTACGCCGTTTTAGTGGGAGCAGGTCTCTACGTATGTATGTGGTGCATGTCCTCCAAATACGTTTGCACCGCCATCACCCTTTTGGCTTAGGCTGTGGCAAGTGTGTGAAGACTGCAAGCGCATTCGTTGCAGCGCCAGTCGCTACAAAGTTGTGTGGGCGGCATTTCGCTAGTGCGCTGTACAGCGCAGAATTTAGTTCGTTCGCAGCCACATTCCTTGTCCTACAACTGCACCGAACCGTCGACTGTGCAACATTTTCGCTTAGCTGCACATTGCAACATAAAAAAAGCGAGCACCGAGTAGTAAAGTAATGAAAAAATACGCCAGCTAACGCCAAGGCAACAGTGTGTCTACAACTTTGCTGGTGTCGGTCCCTTAACTAAGCCACGGCACCCCTTCTCCACCCGCAAAGCAACTTTGCGTTTTCCTTATTTATCCGTTTATCGTTACATTCACATCGGGGTGTGCACCAGCGCTAGCGTCGGCAACATCGCCAAGTCTTGTCTTTGATGCGTCCGTCTGTCTGTCTAACCCTCTATCCATTTGTCCGCCCGCGCGCCCGCCCTTTGACCATTGCTGCAGTGGCTGTGCGCTTGTGGCATGCTTAATGGTTGCCTTGCCTTCTTTCGAGTCGAGTCGAGTCGAGTTGAGTCGCCATAACTAAGCGCTCACTCGCCGACACACGCGGCTACAAGTAGTGGCCGGACATTGTTTGTTAGAGCTAGAGACGTGCAGTTGGCATGTTTGGCAACATTTTTTCCATTTTATTTCTTCCCTCCAACGACCTTCCGTGGCTGCTCTATGCGCTGGTTAGTCGTTCACGTCGCGTTCCGTGTGCCAAATGTCTCTAGTCGCTGCAAGCACACCCAATTCCTGGAACAATAATAACTAACTGCGGTAACCGCACTGTATACTAGTTGCAAATGCGGTGTTGCTTGGTGGAGGAAGGGGAACGAACCCCTTTTGATTGTGCCCCATTCGCCAGCGCGTTATTGGCACATGTCAATGCCGGTTGGCTGCGGCGAAGTTTAGCTTTTTTCGCTTATCATTTTGAAATGCTTTCATAAAACAAAAATATGGATTATAGGACGTGTGCGCTTCTTAAGATTTGTAGTTGAGGAGTTTGACGTCAAAAGACGAATTTTAGTTTCGCTAAGGGGCTACGAAGCATTTCCGTTTTCGATCGTTGCCAGATACAAATATATATAAAAGAGTTTGGTTTCGAGAAGGCAAGTGAAATCTTCCACGTAATAGATGATATTTGAAGGAGTCCGGTCTCTATCCCGCAGCTAAATGGTTACCGTTGTCAGACGCTTTATAAATACTTAGCTCGCGTCTTCTGATGAGCTTGGAGGTCTCTAAAGTCTGTATGGTCCGGGAATGTCCAATGGGTAACCCGTACTGAGATATTCATGGATTCATTCTTGATTAACGCAAATCTGAAGTTAAGAAAAGCAGGAATTGTCTGCCTGCGGTCTTCCCTAGGCAATCTGAGTTCTAAATCGGTTCAAATCCTTATGTCCCGCAAATTTGGGATATCATATTTGAGGTTTCAGCTTTGGGATATCATATTCGATCGACCAAAAGTGTCCGGCTGCGGTTTTCCTTAGGCAGCCTGAGTCTTAAGTCAGTTCAAATCTTCACGTCAGACAATTTTGGGATATCACATTTGAACTTTCAGTTTTGGTATATCATATTCAAGCTTCCAGGAAGTCATGTAAGTCTTATACACTACAACTAAACTCAAAAATAGTTAGATTTGCTTCTATTTTCCTTGTACTACATTCCCTACTACTTATGGATACATCAAGTACCGTTAAGCTTATTATAAATACCGTTTCTTCTGATTACTCTGCAAATAATCTCTTACCGGTTCGCTGGCAATGACTACACTGTAAAACTAGACGGTAACGCGCCGAACCCCCTTTTTTATCAGCGAATCCACATTTTTTGTACCTCCAAGCGCTTATACATATTCATAGTCGAATCTAGCATTCATTTGCGCGCTTACAATGTTGTTGATGAAGAGCTGACTAGCCCGCGCGTTGACGTTGAGAAAGGGAAGTCAAGCTTGCGCTTGAGTAGAGTGGTCGTGACGCCATTGAAGACGACTGCAATAGCCAAAGCGCTGTCGGCGTCGCAATGTACCACGTCTCGACAGTGCAGTCGAAAGTTTGTCTTGTGATTTTATTACTTTTTCCTGCCACACAACAGCTCACACGCCTCCGACTGCCGCTGCTGCTCGGGTACTGATGCTTAACCACTGACTTCTAATTTCGACTTTTTTCCCATTACTCGGTGTTTTATTTTTCCTGCGCTGCCGTCATCATCATCATCGCCGCCGCCGAGTTGCTAGCGCGCGACTTTTGTACATATTTATTGCTACAAAATGTTGCAGCCACACATTGTTGCAAGTACGGCGGCGGGGGTGTACGTACGAGCACATACATGAGCTTCTCATATTTATATGTTTCGTTTTTTTTGCTTTAGCTTTTGCTTTTACGATTTTGTATGCTACCTCTCCAGCAGCAGACAATCCACCAATTCGTTGCTATCCGGTTTGTGAATGATGTTGGCGTTGTCCGCCGCTCGAAGTGTATTTTCTGTGCCCCTTGCACATACGTGTGTATGTGTGTGTGTCGGCAAGCTCCTTGCTTAGCTATCCAGGTATGTTTGTTAGACATTGCGTACTTTTTATGTGTTTTCCATTCCGTCTTTTCCATTTTACAATTTTTTTCTGTATTGGCGCCTCGTGAGCTACACACTCACCATTTACACACACGCGCACACACAGCGCAACCCACATCAATTCATGTCAATCTCTAACGCCTGTTTGTCGGCATTTGTGTGGCCTGAGTGTCCCAAACCCTTCGCCGTATAGTATTCAGCGCCGCTTTGCTATCCATTTTCACATTTGCCGCGCGCCAAAGCAAGAAAGTTTTTATCCCTTTTCGGTTGCAAAATGATGTGCCTCCTTGACTTAACCTTTCTTTTCTGCTACCATACTTCCTTCCTTCTTGCCTGGCAGCCTGCCTGCTTACCCGCATTCCCTGCCATTCGTTTTACAACACTACCATCTCGGGCATAAATGCCGAAAAAAGGTTCCATGCATTGTGTGCGTTCCAACTCGTTGTGACCCCATCTGACCAAGCGCCAACATAGCCGCTGTCGTCATCATCGTCCCTGACAGGGACAGCCAACAGTCGCTAAACAGATAAAAATGCTCCTCTACCAAGGCCCTCACTCCCAGTTGGCACTCTCTAAACACCCACTCTAACTCACATACAGGCGCATACACATACTTGTACGGTCGCAAGCATATGAGTCGTAGTGTGCCTCGTTTGAGCGTAGAAAGTTTTCTGGTCCTTTGGAAGATAAGCGTTCTAGCAGACAGATGACTTGTAACAAAATGAAAAGGGATTTGATGCGAAAAAATTGTGCACAGAGAAAAAGGTCTGTATATGAATGAGATAAAAGCATGAAAAGAGGTGGAATTGTAAATTGCGGAGAAGTGATATGTAGGGTAGGGGCTTTTGGGTCTTAAAAAATCGCTAAAAGTACCGTTCAAATATTTTTTTTTGTATTTTCGCACTTCGTTTTAACTGAAAAGTCGTGCTGTGCCTTGTTAATGAAAATGAAAAAGGTAACTTTTCAACTTTCAAGTCGTCACATGACCTTTATTAAATTCGACTTGTCGGTGGAGCGCAAAACGGAGCATACTCTTTCATTAAGAAGTTATGGCAGATCTGTAAAAAGTAAACATTATCACACTTAATTATGAATATCACTGATTAATTTACTTTTTAAACCCGCAAATGTACAAAGTATAAATCTACGCAAATCCTGACAAAGATTTTTAGTGTAATGAGTATTTCACTGTGGCTAGAGTTAACCTTGCGAGCAAGCGCTCCGAATATTGAAATCTGAAGCAATGTATCACAATGTATGTGTTATAAATCGCGAGAGTTTCTAACGAATTTATATTTGGAAAACCGCTTCTTATAAGTTTTGCTTCACCCGCCCTATATACCAGACCTTGTCTCTTCTGACTACTATTTGGTCTAAACGATGCGCTGTGTCCTCTTTAAAATATAGTTCACATCAGAATCTCGAAAATTGATCTTATCTCGCTATAAAATATATTAACATATGAAATATTATTAACAGATCAATTGAAAACTTCTCGCCCAACTATAATACAACATATGTATTTCTTTTGCAAAATTCGTTTTTTTATTTAATATAGTTCCCTTCAAGGGCGATACGCTGATTATAACGACGCTTAAACTTTTCGATACCTTTCTTGTAGTGCGATTTGTCATTTGCTTCGAGCTCAGCTTCTGCTATCACCTGTTCATTCGACGAAAATTTCTTCGCATCGAGTATACTTTTGTGATCTGAGAACAGTAAATAGTAAACTGAAGGCCAGATCTGGAGATCACGGGGAATGCAGAACCAATACAAAGCCCAATTCATGGATTTTTGCCATCGTTTTCACTGACTTGTGACACGGTGTATTGTCGTGCTGAAACCGCACTTTTTTCGCGAACCTTTTTCGACGATTTCGTATTTCAAATGATCCAATAACGTTATGTAATAGTCGCTGTTTATGGTTCTTCCTTTTCAAAGGTAGTCAATGAAAATTATGACTTGACAGACATCACAACCTTTTCAGCCAGTTGCTTTGGAGCGGGTTCTTCGTGTGCTGTCCACTCAGACGACCATCGATTGGACTTCGGAGTGAAATGATGAGACCTTGATACATCCATTGTCACAAAGCGATACAAAAAATCGGATCCAAACACTGCCCCAAATCATCAACTACTCTCGAATCATTCAAACTTGAGAAACCACTTTTCAATGGTTGATCTCCTGGAGAAGAATCCAAGTAATGTTAACCAGTCGAAACCTTTAACAGTATTTGCTGAAATATCTTATCAACACGCGAAATTTCCTTCATAAGATCGATTAGACGCAGACATTTGGTATAACCAAACTCTTTTAAAGACTTATGATTCCTCCAAAGAAAGTTTACAACTATACTTCATTGATGGCATAACGGAAATGATACACCAGTTTTATACCCAAAGCGTTAGCCAAAACGTGTTGAGTCGATCCATGAAAGATTATGAGATGCTCTGCTAACTTTCTAATGCCAAACCACTCTTCTTTTCAATTAATCGGTGTTATCTTCATTAACAGAGGAAAATGGCCGAAACTCACGTGATAAGTTTTCGATGACTTCACTACTTTCACTGAATGCTTTATGGCGGTCAAATACTTGTGTTCGTAATAAAGTAGACTATCCACAACGCTTCTGCAATATTTTCAACGATATCGTAGTTTTTCGATTTATTTTCATCGTGGTTGATGGGAGGTGTTACTTTATGGGTCTGCCGTTATTCACGTCCCTTAAGAACTAGGTATTGTACAATATTTTATATAAGATGGTTAAGAATCACATATGAATTTCTTTAGCGAACGAAACTGACGAAATTTTGAGTGATCGGTTATGGGAAATAAGAACAAATTTTTTTGAAGAAATTTTTGAATCTGCAAAAAACTAAAATCAATATGAAAATCCACAATGGTGATTTAAATATTGTATACATATACTTACACTGTTTATAGATTTGAGCTATGTGAATACTTGTTCGATGGAATGGAAAATTTATGTATATAAGCTCAAGTTTAAAGAACAACATGTATGTAAGGTCATATTTTATTGCAAAAGAGACGACTTGAATACTAGACGAAAATGTTCTACAAGCAAACTGATGAATTATACCATTGCGACAATACAACAAACGAAATCATAAGGCATCGCAAGAATAGCCACACGCATAAAATTTCGACGAAACAGCACTAGTTGGCCAGCTCTATTACTACCACCACGCTTGTCTCTATCCTCCGAATTTTTTTTTTTTTTGGTTTTCTGCAGCGCCTTCATCATTGTCGCGCATAGGCGTTAAACTTTTGCGCCAAGCCGCACCCTACAACCCGCACGAAAGTTTCCCCAATACAAATTATAATATTTTTTCATTTGGCATAACGCTGCGCCGTAGCCCGGTGCTTTTCTATGAATCTACGTCATCTCCATCTGTCCGCACTGTTGCATTTAGTACCATAGCTACGCGGTCCCGTTGTGGTTCGTCGCTGGAATTAGTCTCTGTTTATGGCTGTGCAATGGTAGATGATGGAAGTAGGTGGCGTAGCAGTGGATCATTAGTCTCAAGAAGGGGGTGAGGCATACATTACGGCGCCAGCTTCAACGCTTTGGCGACGCACCCATGTTCGTGTTCCGCTGCGGCGTTTCTTTGCCTTGTTGTCCTTCAGCAGTCGGCACAAGTTACTCCTTATTTCATTGGCATTTTTTTGTCTTTTTCGCTACTCCCGTTTGTGTTTCGCTAACCAAGGCTTCGCTATGCTTGAATGGTTTTGAAGTGGGGTGAAAAATTTCCCCAAAGACTAGGTTTGTGCGGGGTTAGTCTGGTTTGTGGTATAGTGAGGTCCTATTTTGAATAAACTGCATGTTGGTGGGAGTATAATTGTGACCAGTTACTACTCTTTTTTCACACTACTAATATCGCTAAAGAACCTACATACACACCCATTTATTAGTAAAACTGCGAAACTAAAATCAAATATTATTTGTTGACTTTGAGAAATGAAAGTAAAGCCTTGAGTCCCTTAGTTCCAGCTAAGATTCTCCGAAGTCTGATGATTCTTCCGCCATGCGATCATCAGTATCGAACCATTTCCAGTAAGTTTTAATAATATAAGCTTCTCATAGACTCCAACGTAGATGAGGATCTCTATGCATATATCGCAAACCTTCCAATGGAAACTTCTCGGAGCTACTTGCTTGCAGTGTCGTTGTTAATCACACATCAGTACATTATCATGAATGCACAGCTCGAAAGCAAACCGTCCCATGGCCCATCCTGGACGTGACTACTGGCAGCAAAACTTTTCACCGTAGCTGTTACAGCAACAACAAGCAGAGAAAAATAAAAACGTGGCAAAACCAAGGATGGTAAATGTTTTTAAAAGGTTAGCCGCCATACCACAAACATGCTGAGCACCTACCTTCCCATTCTGGCCGTCCTTCTCCTGCAGTTCTTGTAATGTATTTGTCCCATTTTTGTAATTTCTCTTTTCTCTAGCATTTTTTGTGTTTAGAAAAAAATGCGTGGCACATTAGCGACTTAGGGACGTGGAAAATTTGTCTGCGCACCCAAGTATGTTGATGCCACTGCATGGCATCTGTGAGGTTCTCAGTATGTTTGTTGTTTATGTCTCATACTCTTACTTATTCGATGAGTTTGTGCTCATACGTTCATATGTACAGTTAAAAAGTGTGTGCTTCTACACTTTGACATTTGTGGGTTGCGTTAGAGTCGTGCAAAGTTCAGAGTCCCCACTGACAGTTATCATTTTCCCCCACTATTGCTCTGACGTTTTCACCTTCACGAACTTGACAAACACATGCTTGAAGAGTTTTTTAAAAATGTTTCCGATTGTATCGTTGTGCTTGAAAGGTGTAGGTGGGTGTCTTAAAATGCTCCTAGACATTCCACTCCTTCCTACAAGCCTATCCCAACATGTTTATGCAAATGAGGATGGCTGATTAAAATAGAAAGATAATTTTTCTCTGTAACCTCTCAATTTTTATATTCGCAACTGCTTTTCCTTTCCCAATGCTTAACGTTTCAAATTTAGCTCCCTCAACTACCTTTTCCTTTCCCCTGCTACTACCAGTGGTCCCATCAACGCAATTCCAAGTTAGATATCATTTTCTGAAAGTTTGAAAGTTGATCTCTTTCCAACTTCTTACTAAAGGCTTGTAGATGGAAAATTTAACAAGAATAAGGACCCTAGGAGAAATATATTGTTCGATTGAGTGATAAGGAGTCGTCCGATTTTAGATCTCGTCTGGTATTAAAAGGCTGTTGGAGCTACTCTCCATTTCTGAAAAAGCAGTGATCTTAAGATGTTTCGAAAATGGAGGACGGAGTTGGTGCGGGGAAACACTGTTCAGAGTTAGACTTAAACCGGCTTTTTAAGCTGCCAGGCTGCTGCAAGATATTTAAGTAGAGGTCTTTGCTACGTAGATAGCCTCAAATGTATCAGTAGACAACTCCAGATGTTAGTGGACAGTCAAGCAACAAGGAAAGCCGAGCAACAGTGGAGAGTGTCGCCATAAAAAAGCGACTTTATTTCTGGGTGCCAGGTCGTAAAGGCATAAATAGTGGACGAGATTTGCAAAAGTGGTATACAGCTATCATCCAAAAACTCGTTCGATATTGGAAAACTCATACATTGTCTATTCGGTGATCTATTGGAGTCTATTGGACGATCTGGGCAGGAACAGGACAAGGTAAATCAAAGTGCAGTGGCACGATCTAGAGTGTACAAAACTGCAAAGTCATGTGTAAAACGGTGGTTCGGAAATAAACAAAGTTCTTACTATCACTCGATTGAAAAGGCTACAGGAACATAATTGGAATATTTTTGGTTACAGTATGGTGGCGCCACACGTCTCTAGTATGGACTGACAGATCGAGAAGACTACAGAAAATGCCGAGATCAATACACCAGGAAAACAACTGAGCTTCTCCGGTGCACCTACTCGGCATTGGCAAGCCTTCACTATAAGCATTTGGAGGTCACACGGTATGGGAAACTGGAAGAGATATCGTTAGTAAGGCCACAGAGTCTGTTGAAATTCGCGCCAAAAACAAGCACCCTAAAGGATGACTACCCTCATGGACTTCGTTAGGACACTCTATCTGATATAGAAAACGAGTAAAACTACTCTATAGCTGGGTCCTTAGCTTACCAAAATAACTTAACCTAACCTAAACTAAGTGGCCTTAAGATCGACTAATATGTTCAGAGCCAAATTCTAATTCAGAGGGAGTGCAAAGACTTAATGTGTGTATATAAATGACCATGATAATGAATGATTCCTTCAAGGAAGTTATAAGGTTGCTGCTTCTCACCAACTAGAGTCTAATTTTTAAGAACTTAGACAATATATCATCCAGTGATTGATTCTTGGGATAATCGAGAGCTCTCTCATGAAACAAATTAAACGTCAGACACCTTATAAAAGATATACAATATATAAGTGACGAGCTGTATCGATTAAGCCATGGCCTCCGTCAACATCTTTATTTATATGTGAACTAGCCCTCACCTTTGGAGATATGGAGACGCAATTTTGCACACGTTGTTTTCTTTCCAAGAAGCTGCTTATTTATCGGAACTGCCGATATTGGTCCATTATAAGATAAAGCTGTCATACAAACTGAGCGATCGGAATAAAAGGATTGTATAGAAAACTTTTTTATTTGTTAAGATATCTTCATGAAATTCAGCGTAGATAATTGCCAAAGATAGCGCCAACATTTCCAAATCAGTTATTCAGATCGGATAAGTATAGCAGATAGCTATCATAACTGAATGCTCAAAATCAAGTCATTGTATTAAAAACTATTTTATTTGTGGAAAGTATAACAGCTGCGGTGTAATCGAAGTCTTTACTTTTACTTTTTGTATGAAAATTAAATAAAATATTTGGGTTTAAATTTGAAGTGCGCAATATTACCACACTTTCTTTGGGTGCCACATAAAATAACTTTCCCTACACACAAACTCCAGAGTTCAACGGCCTATGCTGTCACAGCTGCGTACCCTACTGCACCCCTGCTTGTCACGCAAATCCATATGCAGGGTGTTACTTTAAGCCCTTCAGTGCGATTCAACAATTCAAGCATGAAGCCCATCAACCGAACAGCCAAACAGCCAAACATCCAAACAGCCGAATAAACAACTGGAATTGAATTTTGAACATAACTGCGATGGCTGGAATTATTAGACCTACACAAAAAGTAGCTCATACCAATAGCAAGGCCCCAACGACACCAGCGCACCTACATACATATGTACACACCCCTGGCGTGCGCTTTTGTACCCCTGGAAACTGTTGGTGGCGACCAGCCACAGCCCAACTCGCGCCGCAGCAATTCTTTTTGGCGCCGCAGCATTTCCAATAAAATTTAGTTTTATAGATTTTCGGTGCGTTAAGTATTTTTTTTTTGTTTTCGTACAAAAAGTGTGTGTGAGTCAGGGGTGCGCAAGTACTCTCTACACACATGTTGATTTTTTCTATATATATTTTGTATGCAATGTCTTTTGTTCGTGTTGTTTTTGAGTTTTGTAGCAGCAAATGCTCTGAAAAAATTCGAAAAGTATAGGAAATATATAAAAATTCTGACTACGCGTGTCCTGTCAAACATTTTTTGTTTTAGTATTTTTGGGTGTTGAAAAACGATCGCGTCAAAATTGTCGGATTTACTTTTTCCGCAAAAAACAATACTTTTTTCGTACCAAAAATTGTACTATTTGTAACGGACTTTTTTAATGCATATTTCCATTGATTTTTATCTGAAAATGCATATTATGCCCTTGTGCACACATAGTCAGTCAAATAATGGGGGCTCAAAGTGTATATGTAAATATTTTTTAGTGTTTCAAAAAGGCACACAGCTGCGCCTCGTTTTAGCGCTGCTAGTGATTTGTAAAAAACATCAAAACAAATATTCTGTGCATATTTTGAGTAAAGAAGTTTTTTAAATTTTTTTAAATTAATTTTTTTATGAAAATGATAATAAATATAAAACATTTCGGTTTTTATACATATCTATGCACTTTGTATACAGGCTAAATAAAACTAATACATAATTTTTCTGATTACACAGGCGAAATATTTTAAAATTCATTAAAAATGTAAAACACGTTTTTTTGTATCGCTTTATTTCATTTTTATTTATTATTACCATTATTTTTTCATTTTGAAGCCAGAATTAATTGAAAATTCTTAAAAAAAAATGTATAGAAAAAATCACAAATATGAACAAAATCGCTAAAATATATTTTTGTGGATGTGGTATATACTACATAGCTTATATAAAAATGCTTTTGCCATATGTGCATCTATGAAAGAAATTTGATATACCGTACTGACAGGTTTAGGTGAAGCATGTACCCAACGAACTTTTCAAACTAAATTTTTAATGTTAAGAAAGACATATTTTAACGTCTTTTTACTAATTTTAATTTTTCCTAATATTTAGTGTTTTCAAAATTTTAAATAGGTGGCAACATCTTCCAAATTTAAATTTAACTGTCACTAAGAGAAATGCTTTTTTGTGCTAAAAGTTTTATATTTTGTGTTAAAAAATATAATTTTGAGTAATATTTAAATTTTCAACAGGTGGCAGCATTTTCAGCAAGTTCAAATTTCTCAAAGAGAAATATTTTATATCTCAATGTTTTGACGTTTTTTACAAAGCGTAATATTTTATTAATTTTTACTCTTTTCAAAATTTTAATTTAACTGTCACCGAAAGCAATTCTTTTTACTTCAAAAAGTTTTATGTTTTAATCACAAAATTTAATTTTTTAGAAATTTTCAAATTTTTAGAGAGGTGGCAGCAATTCCCAAAGTTTAACTGTCATTGAGCGAATTTTTTTTTTTATTATATTTTGACGTTTTTTACAAATCGTAATATTTTATTAATTTTCACTCTTTACAAAATTTTAAACAGGTGGCAACGTCTCCCAAATTTAAGTATTTAAGTATTTATTTAACTATCACTGACAGAAATGCTTTAAATTTTTAAAAGTTCTATGTTTTTATTACAAAATCTAGATTGTTTAATAATATTTAAATTTTAAACAGGTGGCAGCATTTCCCAAAACTACGTTGAACTGTTACTGAGAGAAAATTTTTATTACTTAATATTTTGACGTATTTTTAAAAAATGTTATTTTTCGTAATATTTACTGTTTGCAAAATTTTAAACTGGTGGCAACATTTTCCAAAGTTAAGTCGTCTTAAGTCACACTAGTTTAACAGTGATTCTAAATATTTAATACAATGTTATAATTGATGTTATACAATTTATTGAACTAAAATTTTACAAACAGTTGGCAACACTTTCTCTCAAAGTTATATTTTACTATGTTTTTAAACCATTTTGGCTTGATGGCCACCCTAAGAACACAATATATTGTAATAATACATCCTACACAATTGATTGAAATTTAAACTTTTACTAACAGGTGGTAACATTTTTTAAAAATATTTGAAGCTATACATTTTAACATTTAACATTTTTCAAAGAAAGTTACTCCCATAATGCTCTAATGCATTTTTCTATAAATTTAATTTAATAATATATATTTATATACGAAACTGCCTATTCAGACTTAGTTAGTTAGCAAGTGTTAGAAAGTTAAGCAATTTTATCTAAATGTGATTTCGAAAAGGGTGCCAACCCCAATAAATTTTTCATTTATAAAATTTTCTACATTTATTTATTTGACAAAAAATTTCAATTTGCGCTGGTTTTTGGACTGCAAGCTTAACACAAATCAATTTCGTCGCTTACGTGACTTATTAACTTCCTAAAGAAGCATAATTTTATGGTTCTCACTAGTCTTGATTCCTGCTAAATATTGTGAAAATGTCATGAGTTTGACCAAACACTATTAAAAAATCCAGAGAAATCCTGACGTTCTAAGATAGGATCACAAGGCATGTGGATAATTCCGGACAGCCTCATCGTTACTCAAACTCTCCCATCCAGCTTTAGTGGTTTCTTTTGTTCTTTTTAGATATGAAGACATGGAATAGTGTTGTGTTTGAAACCTTATGGTATCGGAAACAAAATCAAACTTTTTACTTTTTTTGCCACAAATAGAAAAGGAGGTTTCGTCAGAAATGAAATTGATAATTTACAGTTTAATCTACCTACACTTAAAACTCTGTCTGTACCCATAAGGGTAAATAAATTCTTTTTCTATTCTTTTATTCATGAGCATACGGTTTTCCGCTCTCCTGCCTCTAAGAAAGTAAGTCCGCAAGTCTTACTTCCATCAAATACAACCATTTCCCCTACTTTCTCTACGGAGACTCTTAACTTCTAAAAGAAACAGTTTCCAACATCGCAGTCTCAAATTGACTATTGTAATCATTAGCCGCCTGACTACCTACATAAGAACTTCCCAATCAAAAACTACTTGAGGTACTTGCTTGTGTGTTGTGTGAACTGGCATTATCCTGATGGAATAAAACTCCTCGGATATTAGTCAGCTGTTGACTAGATCTGAACCAATGGAATTAAAATAAGGTTGTTTTAGTATGGAGTAATTATGTTTCTAACGCTACATACCATACATGCATATTATAATCTTATATTTTTACCGCTGAAATAATCTATTGACGAAACAATGTATTTATATCTATTATACCTTAAATAAATTTTAATA
Source organism: Bactrocera tryoni (assembly GCF_016617805.1). Lineage (NCBI taxonomy): Eukaryota > Metazoa > Arthropoda > Insecta > Diptera > Tephritidae > Bactrocera > Bactrocera tryoni. Next base: position 80,168,453 of record NC_052500.1, on the reverse strand, counting down.
AAACCGTAAAATAACCGCAATATAACCGATATATGGCCGTAATATAGCTGAAATATAATCGCAATATAACCAAATATCACCGCAAAATAACCGTAATATAACCAAAATATAACCGCTTTCAATATACAGTTTGCTCTCCATATTCGCATTATAATATCGTCCTGCCATACTTAGCGGGCAGCTGAGCAGCTTCAAATGACCTTGAACTTGCGTGTGACACTTTTCTAACAACTATCTTTCAAGCGTCCCCAACTTACAACTAATCCGGTACCTACACACATACATACTTGTACTGCATTCTGCCACGCCGCATGTTTACGACTTATTAGTCAGCCATTTAATTGTAATGGACACTTTGCAACAATTCCAAATCGTTTAATTATTGGCCAAACATACAATATTGCAATGAATAAATATTTACCAACACACAGACAGGCAAATTATATGTCACTAGCTGTGTGTGTGAGTTGAAAATTATTTGTTACATAATATGGCGTTTTGTTATTGATTCAACCATGTGACTGAATGGCAGTGCAGAGGAAAGCGACCACCAGGCCACTATGTACGTGTGTGGCAGGCCACATTTGACTTGCAACAAGCATTTAGTAGCCGACGCTGCTACAGCGTATTAACTACACAAATTGTGCCAGTTAATAATGCACACACACACACGCATGCAGATATGGAGGCAGACAATTATGGCTGCTGCTCCGCATAAATGTATGCATGATTATGTCCAAATGAGCATGAGCGTTTGTTGGCTGGCGTGCATGTGTCTTGTGAGCCAGACTCGCGTGCCACATCATTTGCATAAGCTTGTATGCGACTGTGTGTGTGGGTGATTGCAGCCAGTTGCATGCAGCCACTAGGCTTTGCACTTTTCACTCAATGCATTCCAATTCATTGCGTGCCGCAAATTGTGGCACACCATGACTGCCTGCTGGCGGACAGACGTCTGTAGAGACAATGACGCAACTATGTAGGCTACAGTGACAGTAAAGCGTTATAGCAGATCTCATGCACGATGTTTTCCGCAAGTGTGTGAGAGTGTGTGTGCAGCACGCTTGCGCTGCTTGCCACACTTTTGTTTTGGCGTCATCGCGGCAAAGATAATCGAGTTTGTTGTTGTAAATAATTTTTGTTATTGTTGTTGCAAACACTTGCATGGATACACTTTAGCTATTATGATACTTAGCCGGCTAACCACGCTGCCGTTTGCGGCTGCCACACTTCTCTAACGGTGCACCATCTACAAGCGTCACTTGCAATTCCTCACGAACTGTTGTTGTTATTTTTATTTAAATAGCTATTGCTATGCGCATAATTATTTACTGCCACTTACCGTTATTAATGTTGTTGTTCTTGCTCATTTTGTTGTTGTTATTGTTGTAACTGCTGATAATGACTATCAAATAGTGCCATCAATTTGCTTGTCTCCGGTTATGTTGCTTTTGTCTTTGTCGTGCCTCATCACCTACGCTGCTGCCAACACCTACGTTGCCTGGGAATGCCACACGTTGCACGCACACATTCGCGATCAAACTTCATTGTTGCTGCCTGCTTACGGTACATTCTCAGATGCTTATCCCATATGGAAGTGTGATTGATTTGGCAACAACACAAACAGCACCCATCTAATGCAGCAACTACAACAACAGCAGTGCGCATTTGCCGCACTTGCCTCATCACCTCATCTTGAGCCGCGAGGCATTGGCATCAATGCACTAATGCTGATTTGACTAGATTTGCATATGAATTTTCATGATGACATCCGCACAGGCAGACACGCACAACAACAACAACGGCAGCAGCAACAACAATAAAGCCACATAAGCGCACAATCACACCCGCTAGAGGCGCAGTCAGACAGCCAGCAAGCCACACTCCACGTGTCTAACGAACAGACGGACACCCAACACTTATGCACAATTGTTGCACCAGCGCTGGAGTTGCAGGCAGCAGTGCGTGTTTGTTGCGTTGTTTGTCTACACGTGTTTTGTGGCTGCCACAGCGTGCGGCGGCGGTGGCAATGGCGGCAACACTGCCATTCATTTTGTGGCGTCCCTCGGCAGTTAAGTGAAATCTATGCTTGCCGCACACATACGAACATGCAGCACTTGTTGTTTTTGTTGTTGCTTTCACGACAGTGTTGCACTTGAAGTGCGTCGGCTTGGCCTTATGCTTGCCAGCTCGGCAAGTGCCACACCGCCACGACTCCACACTTCGGCTGCGCCACCAGAAATGAATGCAACAATCGGCAACACGAATCGTGGCCACAGTGGTGTGGTGCTCATAAATTGTGAACTAGATTTTATTATTTAAAAAATAAAGTTATCTGAAAGGGCTCTGAATTTGAGGAATCACCGATGGACTCACCCAAGTAATACTAAGATTTCCAAGTAATTTTAATGCAAATTTTGTATAATGGTTTGAGGTTCTATGATGTACACTGCCGAACAAGACCCTTCTCTAAAAACCTTATGTTCTAGTTCTTAACGAAATGATCTGCAGAGAAGGACTGCTAGGCAATATTTGAAATGGGACAATTGAAAAGTCACCAGCATACCTTTGTAAAACACATTTGTGTGTAAATCCTTGTTTTCATTTCAAAGGTTATACGCTTTTATCGACCTTCCAAATTCTGGATACCAGTTTCGGCGATCACCTCTTCATTCGACGAACATTTCTTCTCATCGAGCATTATTTTGAAATCAGAGAACATGAAGAAAATAATATACCTTGATGCTGTGGATATTCGGCTTTGATGTAGATTTAACTGGTTGGCTGGGTTTCTTATATGATATTTTGTGTTTCCGATTGTCATAATGAATCCATTTTCCATCACCAGTCACAAAATGATTTAAAAATTACTTCTTTATGTAACCTTTAAGCAAAATCGTCTTTCAACATCTCTTGGCGTCAATTCATATAACAGCCAATTTCCTTACTTTTGTGAGTACCCGGATGGTTTTAAACAATTTGTAATGACTGTTTGAGTGATTCCCAAAGATTGTGCGAACTTTTTTTTGTTTTTCAACAATTTTCTGGTTTCTCAGTTCCTCTTTGAAAAGGTATGCTTTTAATTACCTTTTTCCTTTTATTTTTGGTAATGGGAAGCCTTGAAGCCTCTTACTACCGATGGTTCTTTGCTGCACCTGAAAATCGTATCTAAATCTAACTTATTCACTAAATAACCCTTCTAGCACTTATTGAATATAGCTCTATAAGAGTTTTTCGCGGATACTGGATAATTACGTCTTTTCATCCTCCACAGCTCATTTTAACCCACTGTGCCATATACGCTCGGCGGCGAGTGCGCTGTTTCAAATGTTTTGTTTGCGGTTATTTTTAAGCGCATTCTATAATTTTCTCCCTCATTTCTTTTATTCACGTGATAGAATATACATTTCTTGCTGTGGTTGTTGCGGTTAGAGCTATTGCTCCATTTTCTTTTGCTCTTGCAGACTTTTTCGCTGTAGCAACACATTGCAGTGCGCAGTGCGCTTGTTTATGTGGCAACAATAAGCATTGCATGGCCTAGTATAACCATTCGGCGCACAGACTATCACTTATGCCTTCATATTTACAATTATAAGCAGACATGTGAGCGGTTTCACACAAATCTACGAGCGCAGATAGGAAATCGTATTTTTTCACTCCTCACCTGCTTCTATACAAATAATACGCGCTTCCATTAATGCAGATGCCGTAGTTTTTAATGCGTTTTGTTGCAGAGACCCATGTGGCAACGAGAACTTTGCAACTTCTAGGCGCTAATGCAATAACCCGTTATCTTTATACGCAGCTGTGGGTTACTATAGCGAGCGATTTGAATCTGAGACCCTGTTTGATCCGTTGTTTGTTCGCATGCACGATTACAGGTTTTTATTTACCCTTAATTATGTAGGTACGCGAAGTATGTAGATATGTATTTATTATGTTTGAATATGGTTCATTTATGCGTACATTGCGCAGCGACTTTTATGTTTGTGAGTTCCATTTTTCACTTGTTTTTACAATGCATAGCGCAAAATACGTATCATTCTTTGATAGAGGCGAAATAAATGCCCAGTCGGAAAAATTTTAGTCAATAATCAGTAACAATTTAATGAATACCTTGTTTTATGATTTTTTTAACCGGCTAAAATTGTGGGAAAATTTAGAGATTTTTTTGTTTTCTAAAAAAGTCTTATACATTTTTTGCTGGTAACTCGCTGAAAACGTAGCCGCCAGGAAAAAATTAATTAAATAATTTTTTAACCGCTAAAATATTACCCTTTCAGAATTTAAAGATTTTTGTTGATAATTTTGATGATGTACCCAGTTGGAAAATTTTTTTTCGATTTTTATTTGAATACACACTGTTTTTTAAGACGCTAAAGTAATAATATAAATACTCACTTGGAAAAACCCCAGTAGGAAAAATTTAGAGATTTTTTTCCTGAAAAAGTTTTATAATTTTTTTTATTGATAACCCGCTAGAAAAATTTTAATAATTTTTTAGCCCGCTGAAATAAAACCCAGTAAGAAATTCAGGATTTGTTTTGATAACCCACTACAGATATACCCAGTAGGAACAGTTTTAATGTTTTTTTGCTTCAAAATTCATAAAAAGTTTCACCATGTGATAAAAAATTATTACTCAATGTCTTTTTTTTTTGAAAAAGTTTTTTTTGTAAAAATTAAAAAACAATTTACAAAATTTTACGAAAAAAAAATTACAAAATTTTACAAACAAAATTTAAAAAATTTAAAAGTGAATGAAAAAAATAACTTTTTCAATATCCGATAATCGGGTTTTTTATAAAAAAAAAACAAATTCTTACATTTTCATCATTGAAAAAAACCATTTTTGGTTTTTGGTAAAAATTTTCCGTTTTTGAAAAAAAAAAATGATTTTCCAGCCTTGTTTAATTCTGCCAAGAAAGACATATGATTCTTTCTCTTATAGCCTAAAGAACCGCTGTGTAAATTTTACAGCTCATCTGAGGTGTGACCTAATCGGAAGTATATTTTAGTTAAAATATTTTGTAAAATTTCGGAAGATATGATAAATTTAATAATCTATATATGTATGTTCTCAGCACAATCTAATCTATCTCTAATTCATTATGGAATAATTACACAACTCAACAAATGAGAACATTTTTTTTGCGGCGATAAGAAATTTGTGGGCATTTGAAGAATCTTGATTACAAATTTTAGTTCAAAAATTTTCCACCATGCAAAGTTATTTTTGTGATTTTAGTAAATGGTGGAGGCTTGACTGGTGGTTTGGACTACAAGACAAAAAATCTTACATGTTAAAAAATATATACTATCATTTTCGATTTTGGCAACCAACAAGACAGTCTTTAACAACACAGCCTCCGCTACAGAAGTGCCAATTACAAAAAAACGTTATAACAACAACCTCAAATTCAAACTAACCAGCCCAACTAATTAAGAAAATTACATGCCTACACTTTAAACACGTGCAAAGTTATGCAAAAACAAAAGCAAAATATAATAAATATATGAAAATATGAAAAAAATTATGCGCTGATAACAAAAAAGCAAGCAGGCAAACAAAGTGAGCAGCGAGCGAGCGGAAAATGCTCATTTCGTTCCGCAACGTTAAGCTATTTGATTGTACTCACATTGAATTGTGGCATTGCCTACATTTGGGGGCACAGCCAGCCAGCCAGCAACAGCAGCGGCAACAGCGGCGGCAGCGGTGCAACGGCTGTCTGCATTGTAGGGTGTTTGGTCGTGGCAATTTTTATAATAACCGCATGTATTTTTGCATTTGCTGCTGTTGTTGTTATTGTTGTTGTTGTTGTTGTTGTTGTCGTTGGTAATTTCCGCGCCATTCAGACATTAAAGCGCACACGCACGCCCACACAGCGGCACAAATTTTAAGCTAGATCTGTGAATGCACCCGCTTTGGCTACGAATGAGCGCAGCAGTGAATGCGTGTGCGTTGCTGAGTGGAAGTGTGTGCGTGTGTGTATGTGTGTGTGTGCGGCACAATGCGTTGGCGCAAATAATAAATAATGACCGCATTGTTGCAGCGAACGCATTGTGCGTCAAACGTCACAGTTTCATTTACCATACGCATTGTTGTTGTTGTTGTTGTTGCTTTATTGTATTATTTTCTCTCTTGTTATTATTTTTATTCTAGCGTCACCGCCGCCACACAGCTATTGTTCCAACAATTTTTCCAAATGCAATGCGTTGCCAATTGCTGAGTTTCCGCCGTTCGCTTTTTTTCATACCGTTACGTATTCTTCACAGCTGATTTTGTTTTTGTTTTTGTCGACGGCACTCAACGCCATCAGCCATACTCACACACACAACGCACAAGCACAGCGAGCCACTTATTCAGTCAGTCAGTTAGTCATCGAGTTAGGCAGCTGTTAGTTTGCCAATGTTGCGGCGCCTGTAAATATGCAACGCATAAGCAGGCACAACATCCGGCTGTTCGCAGTTGTGTATGTGTGTGCGCTGGTGCGTGTGTTTAGAAAATTATGTGAAAAGAAAGTGCATAAAATGAAAATGCAAATGAAAATGTGCCGGCGCAATGTGTGCTTGTATGTCTGTATGTGTGTGTGTGTCTGTGTGTGGAACTGTGGCGGATGAGGCAATCGGAAAAATTATAACGTCTATTGCTTATTATGTTGGCGTTGGAGTGCCATACAGAAATTCAAAAATAAATGTGTGTGCGTGCGTGTAGCGCCACCACTGTGCAGTAGGGGCGGCACTTGGGCTGCAAAGTTATGCGCCATTCTAGTATTTCCATGCATTTGCAACTTGAACTATTGAAGCGCCTTGAGTATTGAACTACTTGTACATGAATTAGTGCTATATGCAGCGCGTCATTTGTTAAACCCAAGTGGTCTTTGGTGTTATATTTTGGAGTAGTGGATAGCGGTTTTAGAAACGCTTTTAAGGCTTAGGAATGCAAAGTAACTAAATTAAGAAATTTTTAAGAATTTTTTCAAATAAAAGAATATTTTATTAAACTAAACTTAAGCATGTGAAAATTCAAGCATAACAAATTTCTATGTTAATGAGAGCTATATGCCAATAATTCATAAACCATTTGAGAATTACAAAACAAAAAACAATTTTCAAAGAAATGGCAATAAAGGGTCTACCAACAACAACGACGTGTTGTTAAAATTATAGAAAATGTTAAAATTTAGTGAACTTAGGCTATGTATTTTTCTTAAGCAGATAATCTCAAACCATGTGCATATGAACGAAATGTCAGCCAGGTGGTCTTCAGGACTCGGTGTAGCATTTCGGCTGGAACTTCAGCTAAAGTGCGCTGTATGTTGTCTTGGAACTGCTCGACCATTGCCGGTTGATTGGCGTAAGCCTCTCATTTAACGATCCCCCTTAGAGACAATAATCAAAAGGCGTTAAATCGCATGATGTTGGTGAACTAGGTCATTTCTCGAAAATAAAGCGTCGACAAACTTTGCACGAAATTCGTCTAGGTTTAGACATGTAAAATGAAGCGGCGGTCCGTCCTGTTAGAACTAAAGATTGTCCTCGACAAATTTTGAGAAAAACCAGCATTGTGTTATAACGCTCGCTATTTATGATATTAAAGGGCTCATTTCGAAAGAAATAAGGTCCGATGATGTCGCCATATCATAATCCGATTAAATGATCAATTTTGGATATGCAATTGCGCTTCCTGAATGTCAGGATTTCTTCCACCAACTTTGATTTACACCAATAATAACAATTTTGTTTGTTGACGAAGTCATTAAACCAAAAATGAGCCTCATTTGAGAAGATGATTTTTTTATGAACTTGAATTTGGGAATTTTTGGGAGAATGTGAATTTGTGTAATATTCTTGAAAAATTTCCAGGCGTTGCACAAAAGTGCAACGTGACATGAGGAAATGACAAGCCTTACTGCATACACTGTCAAATTCTACACGAATACGTAAATGAACATGACCGCCACGAGCTGTCAAAATTATGTCATTCCTATTGCTAGACGTTGTATATATGTACATATTACTGAAGACTTGCTTGTTTATAAACAGACTTTTTCAGAAGGATGAGAAGTTACATACAAATGCCTAGAAGCTTTCTTCTCAATTATCCAATTTTTCTGAACTGAGCTTGAGACTTTTAGATGTCATATCGTAGGCCTTAAGAGTTGGCTAGAATCAATGTTAGCCGCTTCAAAACATGGAGATATAAATACCTCTCCACTATCCAGTTTTCACTTGGCTCAGATTCAACAGATATCATAGCATATTAGCTGACACAACAGAATTTTTATTAACTAAAAGGACCTTTTCGATGAATTGAATAAAGGTGTGAAGGCTCTGATAATGTTCCATGAGGGTCTTTTGATCGATATTTAAATCTAAGCTGAACTAATACTTAAAATTTTGGGTACAATAATGTAGTTAATAATCCATAAGCCGTTCGTGAATTACAAGAAGCTAATAATTTTCAATGAAATAGAAATAGTTAAGTGAATTTTTCAGTTAAGTGTTTCTGTAGATTTGCAATTCCCAGGCATTTTCGTATCGACTGTCCAGCTTTCGCAAAATTCGTATTATGCAAACATCTTAGACGTCAAAACTCCAGAAGAGCTTGAGTCGCTTTAAGATGTATGTGATCACCTCTACCCTTATTTTTAGTAAGTGGAGGTCGCTTGGTCAATACCAAGTAGTTTATGGTAACACAAAAGGCCGATGTTATGACTATGCAAGTTCTATCTACATGATTTTCGTCTCGGAAATAAATCCGGAAGCTTAAGCTAAACAAATACTTACATTTTTTAGGACGATAGTGTAATTAACAATGCAAGAATCGTTCGAGATTTCCAAGAAAATTTTCATGTTTTTGAGATACGTACAAATTAAAACATAAATAGTATCAACCGAAGCTTTAATAGCTGAATATTTTGAGAATTACAAAATGCAAATTATATTTTCTTTAAAGCACAATATTTTATTAGTTTCGCGCTTTTCAGCAATGTTAGTGAAATCTTGCTTAATTGTAGCATCACTTTATGGCTTTAGGTCAGTAATGAATTGATAAAGACAATTACGAAAGTTTTTATTCAAAGGTTTGGACAAACATATCGAAGACATTATCGACTTCTGGTTTATTAGTTACTCGATTCAGATTTAGTAAGATTTCAAAGAAGCTACTAATTTGTCGGAAGCGCCGATATTGGACCACTATAGTATATACCTGTCATATAGCGTATAGCTGTCGTAAAAACTGAACGATCAGAATCATGTCATTGTATGGAAAACTTTTTTATTTGACGAGATGTTCTCACGGAATTTGGTATGTATTATTTTTCAAGGCAACAGTGGAATCTCTGAAGAAATTGTTCAGATCGGCTAACCAAAGCTTATAGCTGCCATACAAACTGAACGATGAAAATAATTTCATTGTATGAAAAACTGTTTTGCTTGGCGAGATATCTTCATGAAATGTTGTACATATTATTGTCCCAGATTATAGGACATTATCTGTAGAAATTGTTCAGATCGGACAACTAAAACATATAGCTGCCATACAAAGGGACAGTTAAAAATCAAAATTAAGATGTTTTTATAACCTTTCACGCTTAAAGAGGTATACCAGGGAGGGTTAGTAAACCATAGCTTTAGTGCAGCCGGAGATAGCGTTCGGTTTTGTGTTTTTTCGACCTAAGTAGAGCGTCTTTTTCATATATACAAATACTTCATATACTTAACCTATAATTGTTTTGTGATCAAATTTAAGTGCGCTGCTAGTGTTCTAAGTCCTCACAAAACTTCTGGGGAAAATTTGAGTACTTTTAATTTACAAAAAATATACTACTTTGTGAAAATGCAAAACAAATTTTCGCAATAGGCGAGCAATTTAAGAAGTCAAACATGCCGCTTTAGCAACTATGGCACTCATACGCACTGTTGGCCAGCAAGCGACCGCAGGCAATGCACTAACCAGCTACGGGCATTGCATTACACAGTTCACCATGCATTTTCCCTGTGCACCGATTTGGAGACAACACAGCAGCATGGAGGTCGATTTGTACTCAATTCGCAGGAGTGTGCGTGGCGCTGTGTCGGGGTGAGTGCGTGAGTGCGTGAGCCGCGGTTGAACCATTTAAAAATGCGTGCATCAACGCGTTGTTGTTGACTAGCACAGTGGCTATGCGGTGACGAGTGACGGGCAATGCTATTGGGAAGCAGCCATCACCAGCATATCATAAGCTTAAAATAAATGAGGATGAGTGCTTGTAAGCAGGATATGCAACAGCCTTACATGCAGCATATGTGCGTGCTTATGCATGTGAGTGTGCTTGTGCATGTTCATATGTATGTGTGTGTGTGTATTTTGCGTGCCATAATAACCATCTACTTTTATTTTTTTATGTACATAGCAGAGCGCGCACAGGCGTAATTGTGCCGCGCGCGCGAATGGGTAAAAAATAAATTAAAACATCGACAAAAATACAGTGCCACTCTGGCAAGCGTGGCAACAACTTAAACAAAAATAACAATAAACACTGTGTCTGTCATGGCACAATATTTGCGCCGTCACACATACAAACATAAATAAAGTCGTTATATGTTTGGCGCGACGGTGTGGCATCAATCGGCGTGTGGGCAACGGCATTCATTGCAACGACATACGCACGATCGGCGGGCGGGCGACGCAGTCTGTTGCCAGTGCGTGCTATATACGAAAAAAGACCAAAAAAGCTCCGCCTATAAAAACTTTTGCACCAATGCTGGTTGTCTGTTTTTCTCTTTTTTCCATGCGTATGCCAGCCATGCGCTCGCTTGCTTGCCACACTGGCGTACACGATTTTTGTTGCACGCAACGCGAATTACATGGCTGCTAGTATGCGTGTGTGTGTGTGTTTTTTACTCATTTATTTTATAATATTTTTTGCCGTGCTTTATTTTTCGCAAATTGCAACCTGCTTTCCGCTGGCATAAAAAGGTCCAGGCTGCTGCTTGTTAGTGTCGCGCTGCTGTTGCTGCTGCTGCAGCAAACCCTTGTTGTTGTTTTAATGACTGCTGCGCTGTGACTGTTGCATCCGCTTACAGCAAACGCGGCTGCGTTGCGCGTTAAGTTTCACACAATGCCACAACTCCAACGCTGCTTAACCCTTCCGCATGCAAACATATTGACTCCTTTTCCCGCTACTCAACGCATTTGTAAATTCAAACACTCGCGCTCGCTTCACCACCAGCACCACCGTTAACTTGGCTGCTGTCCATGCTGTGACGTCTGGCAAATAAAAAACGACCACCAACACATATGCGACCGCGAAAAACTTGACCAGCAGCCAACCAAACTTTTGGCATGTTTCTTTTATCGCTTTCACGTTCACGACGATGCGTACTTTTTTATTGCCTGTTGTAGTCTACTTATAGGCGCAGCAATGTGCGTTGGCCATAAGAGTGAGACGTGCGCTGTTGCAGCAAACATTGTAAGATTTTTTCAAGTTGTTGAAGGTGGCGCTAGCAACGCTGGTAAATGGGTGTTCAGACATTAAGTATATACGCGAATTTTGGCTTGAAAGCGTATTAAGCGCACTCCTACATGTATGCAAAGTTATTATCTAGAAGTGATGTGGAACAAAGTTCAAGTATCTGATAGCTTACTTTGCGACACCTTTACTTTTTTGGCTTTTAATATTTTCGTTTAGCTCGACTTAAACGGCAATATTTCATATTTTGCGTTTCAGGTTAGGCTATTTAGAGTATACCGTCACCTAAAATGCAAATCAACGTTTCATAAAAAACCTCGAAATTGAGTTTTTTATTGCTTACGGCTCACTAAATCATGTTACATACTACATATGTATATGTAGCAAAATATTTAAATTTCCGTTCTCAGATATAACCACTATATAACCATTTTATAACCATTACATAACCAATTTATAATCCATTTATAACCATTACATAACCGTTTTATTAACATTATGTACCCAATTTATAACCAAAACTCAAATTTTGTTTCAAACTCATTTTCCTTTACCTGTAAACTTATGAAAGCGATGTTACGTTATTTTGCATTTTAGGTGACGATATACATCATGGAAGACGATATTTTCTTGACAGAGTGTATACTTATATTTTAAAAAATCTTCAAAATCAAACAAAAAAAATTGAGACCATGTACATAGATTTGCTTTAGAAAAGTGACATATTTTCAATATTTTGTTCTTTTTAATATATATGTATATTGCCATATTTGTTGCTTATCACCCAATATTGTTTTCCTGTGGTATAAAAGGCCTCTCAAGTTCAATGTTCTTATTGCAAGAGACTTCGTTGTTTTACTGCCACATGCCTCACCTTTCTCCGAGCCTTATTTGCGTATGCACAAAGCACGGTATGCAGTAAATAAGCCCCATGCACTCCGAATGCAATTACATGGTTGCAATGTGGCTAAAGTAATAGATGTCCCGGTAAAAAACAAATCACAAAAATTGCGCACGGTTTTAGTTGTTAGTTAAAAAGCAAATAAATATACGCACGCTCTACAAATATATTGTATATGTGTATATGATATCATATATATTAAATTTGTTGCATGTATACGCGCCGCTTGGTGTGCTCGCTCTACCACCTAGTGATCCCTAGTGTTACTAGATTTGCCCACATTGTTGCTGCTTTAACATTTTTTCGACAAGCGCACACGCACACTTACATATATTTATTTGTGATGCATTGAATTTTTTTTTGTGCGCCAGCAATTTTTGCATAGCACCCGGTCACAACGCCTCATCATGTGTCTGCCTCAAAGTTTGAATGTTTGATGATTTGTGTTGCGCCAGCTATGCGCCCTCCGAATTTCGGCTACCCTTATGCGCCTGTCAAATTAACAATGCACAAACGCATACAATCTAATGTGGGTATATATAACTAGCAGTTGAGTGCTTATGCACATGTTTGTATATGTGTGTGTGGGTATGTGCGTGGATGCATGGCATGCCACAAGCAAATAAAGTCAATCGACGCATTCGACCCACAAATAAAGCGAACAATTGTGTTAGTGTTTGCTTTTGTTGATTTTGCGAGCGCACAGTGGGTCGAACTTACGTTGAAAATAGTTGCGTATACCTGAGGGCTGAGTCCAAATACATCGCGTATGCCTTCAGGTGGTATATCTAAAAAATAAAAATCCTCAAAATATGTTATTTGGTAGTCATAAATGTAGGACTAGGTCTGAGGTGGTGGAAACAAATAGCTTTTCACAACGTTGCTTCTTCACATATGTATGTCTCTATCGTCTTGATTCCACTTCCAAAATATAAAAGAAAATGTTAGCAGCAAATCTACACTAGCCTTCGCATCTACGCTAGCCTCTTCGGAGATTGTAAAGAAGTTTCAGACAATAATCGATGGCGAATTTCGTGAAAATATCTTGCCAAATACAAGACTTTTCTTCACAAGAACTTTATTTTCATCATTCAGTTTGTATAGCAGCTGTGTGCTATAGTGATTCGATCTGAACAATTTCTTCTGAGATTGTTTTATTGTCTTAGGTAATAACTTATACCAACTTTCATGCAGATATCTTGGTAAACGAAACACTTTTCCATACAAGCACTTAATTCCGATCGTTCAGTTTGTATGACAGCTATGTGGCATAGTTATCCCATATCGCCAGTTCAGACAAATGAAAGTCTTCTTTAAGAAAAAAAGATGTGTGCTTAATTTCAGAGCGATATGTCATAAACTGTGGAACTAGTTCGCGCATACATAAATAGGTGGGCATGGCTTAATCGAGTCCGCTCTTCACACTGATCATTTGTGTATCCAACATCTTCTTCTAGAAGTTTCAAGCTTCGTGAAAAACATAATATAATATATAAGTAAAACAAACTTTAATTTAGTTTTTAGGGTGCTAATTTATATTGTTCAGGGTGTAAGAAACATCATTTTAACTTTATACCGCCAAATAGTTTAAGTGAATAACGATTTCTCTGTCCGTTCTAAAAATCGCAAAATTCAAATTTTCACAGAATTGTTGATCATTGAAATAACCGTTACTCAAATTAAAAATTTTATGTCATGAAGTAGTGAATTTCATTGCATTTGGTTTAGATAACTGAGGCCTGTCACACTTTAAAGCTCTTGAGAACCAGATGCAAATAATTCATAAACCGTTTGGGAATTACAAATAAAAGAATATTTGCTTAGAAAGAAATACAAATATGTGTTTCTGGATTTCATGAAAATCAGAAGCAAGTAATATCTAAACATTATCAGAATTACAAATTAAAATTCATTTAAAAATGCATTACTAAAGCTTCAGGGTATTTTATTTTTTTAAACCTGAAAAGAGATCTTGATTAATGATTCATAAGTCTTCTGGAAATTGCAAGCAAACGATAGTTTTTTATGAAATGCGAACAAAAATATGGCATACGAAGCTTTGCAGACATAAAAGACTGTTATAATATTACAACTTTCCTTTCTCTACTAAATTTTTATAAACCACTTTTTATTTGAAAGTCTTTAGAAATCTAATTTTTTATAGTATTAGAACGAGATCGTGATTAATAATGCATAAATTCTAAGAAAGTCTTGATTGATGATTCATAAACCTTCTAATAATTGCCAGAAAGCTATAGTTCCCATGAAAGGTAAACAAAAATGTGACAACCAAAGCTTGACAGACATTGAAGATAATTAGAATGAGACTGAAAATTCATTTTCTCCATTTTAGTTTTGTAAAGTACTTCTTATTAAAAGGTCCGTACGTGTCCACTGATTCGTTGTATTCACAATTACATTTGCTTTCAACCATTTCATGCCTTCTATACCAACAAATAGGATATCTTTTCAGACGTTCCATAGATTGTGACTTTTGAATTTAAAAAATTCCGCATACGTGGCGTGTTGAAGAAATAAGGGGAATTTTCGTTTTTGTAAAGACATTTATTCATTCGTCTACTTTAAGTTGTCGCCTTGAAAATAGTCCGCATTCGACATTAAGTGCTTCTTTCAATCGTCGCAGCAATTCCAAAACTGGATTTTTAGGATAACCTTTGGCTCTTTTCGCGACTTTCAGCTACATATCTTGTAAAAGGTTTTCTTTATTTTTTGAAAAAGTGAAAAATCACACGAAGCCATGTCTGGCAAATATGAAGGCTGGGGCTTTGTTACAGTATTGCTTTTAGAAAAGATTTCACCAAAAAATTGTTTGATGAATTTCTTTTAACCAACAAATTCTTTATTGCATTTCTTTTGACAAACGAAAATTGCCGAGCTCATAAAAACACGTATAATCTTAGCAGTGCATAAAATTGAAAATTTTGTCGCACTTCAGAGGGAAGTATATCAAACAAATAAAAAAAATGGCAATTGTACTCACCGAACCCAAAAGTATTTTAAAATTATCCTTTTCTTTTCGTATATTTTCCTTTTATAACGCTTTTTATCACCTGCATGCCACTGTACATCCATTATCTACACACATAGTGCACTTTACATTAGTTGACATACATTTAGGCGCAGCAACACAGTGTTCATATTAAGCATTAGTGGGGGTGACGCCGTGGCAACATGTACATATATAACATTGCTAACGGTGCCACGCTCATGACTTTGTGTCTGCATTCGGAACTATACATACACACATGAAGTGGCCGCGTCAAATTAGTTTTGAGTTCACTGCTACAAGCCACATTGCAGTGCTGAAAATTTCAAAATAAAATTAAGTTCGTTAAAAAACAAGTGTAAACAAATAATATGCGCGACTGCACGGCGACAGATATGTATATGCCGTTATTTGCTTATCATTTTTGTTATACACGGCACTGCTTACTTGTACTCCTTCTCCCTCTACCGCTCACACTTTTTCTGCGTTGCTTGCCCATAGTTTGCCACATTTTCCGTCGATCGTAAAACGTTTGTGTTTTAATTGTAATTTATTTTATTTTATTGCATAGACATTCAATTCATTTTAATTTAATTAATTTTATTTCACTTTAAAAAGCTTTTTGTTGTTCCAGCTTATTTACTTATTTACTTTTTCCTTAGTGTTATTGTGTGTGCGTTCAAGTAAAGCCAGTGCAGTGTTGCAATGTTGCTGCTAAAATGACACAAAACAAGGGTTTAATAAAAAATATAGTATACCATACACTATATCTATATATATATATATATAATATAGAGTTATATATGTAAAAATAATCCACACCGCTTGCCATGCTAAAAACGCTAGCCTGCATTTAGGCGCATTGCAATGGCATTCGCCGCACAAACTGCCATTGGTTTGCTGATTTTGTTATTAGTATCTTTTTTTTTGTAAAATGTCTGGTTTGTTTCGTTTCGACACGCAACTATAGCCAGCCACACACACACATCATACACACACAGCTACAAACCCATCAAACAGCGTTGCGCGTAATTTTACTTTATTTTGCATATTTTATGCCTTTGCTGCTTCGCCATACAATACCGTTATATTTAAAATATAAAATAAAATTTATTTTAAATAAAAGTCTGTCAGCAGCGATGAGCACGGGGGGACAGCACAATATGTGCGTTCGCCCATACTCGAGTGAATGCTTGCATTTGCCTACATTTAGGCGCATAGCGCGGTGAAAGGCATGAGAAATTGTTACATATGCGCATAAAATGTATATATATTGTATTGAAATATATTTACAGTTACATGCTGTTGTTGTATGCATAAATAAATTAATGAAGGTGAGAGAATTAGTAGTGTCCCCCTTTGCAGGCAGGTGAGCACTTTTTAGACTTCTAACTCCAGCGCGCATAGCTATATACCATAAACCGACAGACTAGTGTGCTACTAGTACTATTACACACAAACTGAGTTGTCCTTAACAACTGTGTGGGTACCGAGTACCAGTCGCGGTCACTCCTTTTCAATATTACTGAAGAACTCAACCCAGAGTCACGTATCCGTACATTATCATTTACTTTTTTAGAGTTATACAGTAACTTTTTATGTTCGCTTGTTTTAATGCTACTCAACTTAAAGGCTCAAAGCGGGTTTTTAACGTCATAGCCCGGTTCATATGTGTGTAGCAGGTATTTAAAGAAAATTGGCCAAACCTAATTGCAGTTAGTTTGCAACTTCAGCCACACCCTCGCCATATTTCCACATATAATTGCACTTTGCTGCGGTACATTTTCAATGATAATAGCAACAGTGTCAATCAGAAGCTTCAGTTTTTGCTTTGCCTACTTTTAGGTGGCGATCCTAGCTTAGAAGTCTCAGACAATTTTTAATAGGAACTAGTTAGTGTACTTTAGCGATATTTGGCATGGTTATTATCTAGGAGAATAATGCAATCAACAAAGAAATTGTTCGAATCGGATGAATTTGTCATATACTTGTAGTTGCCATACAAACTGAACGATCGAAATCACGAGCTTGTATGGAAAATTTTTTCATTTGAGGAGATATCTTTATGAAATTTGGCTTGGTTTATTTTTCAAGGCATTGGTGCGATCTCCGATGATATTGTTAAGATCGGACTACTATAGCATATAGCTGCCATACAAACTGAACGATTTGAATGAAGAACTTGTTAGGAACTTTTTATATTTGTAAAGGTTATAATCATTAGTTATTTCATTCAACAGATATAAACGTTTTTTTTTTTGTTTATCTTAAGGAATGCCGAAATATTGACTTCACATATTTTTGTTGAGATACTTGTATATCGATATTGATATCCGCCCCATCCACAAATTTCTCGATATCGATATACAAAGGAATATCCTTGTGTTCTGAACGAGGAAAGGATTAAAGGCGTCATTAGCTCTTTTCCTGTTCCATGTGCAATAATGAGTTTATCGAAACCTTAATAAAGTCTTTTATTATTTTCATTAAGTTCCATTAACTATACACAACATTCAATTCTACATTAAACTACCTCAGTCTAAGCGCCGTAGCGTTTCACAAGTGCAAATAGTTGAAGGCATTACACTCAGAAGGAGGAAGCACACATATAGCCATATAATTATTTGGTATTTATAGTGTGCCATTGAAAGTCTATCTTAAGCAGCAGACAACCCGCTACACCGAACTACATTTACTTCATTTAATACTCGAAAATATGTTATAAGAAGAGTAGGAAACTGACTAGAAAGCGATATCTTTACTGCACATAGTCAAATACCTGTACCGTTACGTAAAATTTTATTACGAGTATGCATTTGAATGTACGACAGTCTGCTTTTAGGCGCAACTACCGACACATTAGAACTGAAAGCTATTTGTGACATTATTTGTTTTTAAGATGAAAGTGTTTGGTATTTGGCATTGGAAAACGTAAAGACGTTTCTTGGGAAATAGAAGCGCAATTGCTTAGAGGAAGGAGCAACGGGTGAGGTAAGCAAGCAGTACTGACTCAACCCTCACATTAAACTGCTAAAATAGCAGCAAATGACTTATAAGTCATTTTCATTGGAAATTTCCTGAGTAAGGGAATTTAGAAGATTTCATATTCAAAAAGATGTTATAGCCTTAGCAAAGCCGTCAGTTTCCAGAAATTTTCGAATGCGTGGAAAGTCGGTAGGGAAGATATATCCATTAAATAAAGTAATTTAAGGTTAAACGTTTGTATTTGCATTTTCTAGCAAAATGCTTGAAGAAATTTTAAGGTTTTATAACTTGTTCTGTATAAAAAATGATATTCTAAGTTTTTGGTGTGGTTTATATGTATATATCTTCCAAGCATATCGAGCTTGCTCTGAGAATATGCCAGGTGCTTACAAATGAAGAAATATAAGTAGATCTTTCGAGTATATTGAAATATATCAGTCCCCCATTTTTTTCATTATGAATAAGTAGGTCAGGTCAGATCCAAGTAGGATTACACGTGGTCTCACGAATATCAACCTATTCACTTAACATAAGTAGGCTGAAATTTACCTAAAACCCTGAAAGTCATGAGATCACGAATAATCCCACTTGACTGCTAGATACGCTTGTCAGTTGTGACGCCCAGAAGTGCTAAGTACGGATCAAAAAGACCGGCGTATATCCACAAGTGCCTAAGTGTCTAGAGCCAGCAAAAAAACCGGCTGATATCTACTCCAGGCAATTCGTCGGGATCATAGATAGTATGGCAACCGAGATACTTCATCCTTAGTGTAATGAAAGCTGGAAAATGGAGGATAAAGTATCGAGATGTTTCCACCTCATCTTTGGTAGATCTTATGGTCTGGCCTCTGTCAGGGAGCTCGAGGTATATAAGCAGCTTTACAATCGCAGTGGATGCATAACTCCCTCAAAGAAACCGCACTCCTTTGAAGTACATCTGCTGCTGATTTAATAGCTGCCATTTCTGCTTCAAAGACACTACAATGGTCTGGCAGTCTTCATCTTCAATCTATCCGTGAAAAAGTGCGCAGAGAAAAGCCACTAGAAGCAGTTTCCAAGGCGTAGTGGCTAAAGTTATCAGGAATGCAATCGAAATGCGATAAGATCTGGGAATATCCCATTCTGGGACTCTTAATGTGACTGGCTTCCCCGAGTTTGATACGCATTCGCCGGCTACGTTGAAGATAGCCATTTTATATTGAGGGCCATCGTTGGTGTTGTACGTAGTGTACCGCTGATGACAAAGACAGCCGCTTGTTGGAGATGTTCTAGCAGTTTAGTACCCATAATTGGCTTTACTGAGCGCACTCCACCATACAAATACCATACAAATATATTATAGAACAGTATTACCTTAAATACGGTTTCGTAAAACCAAATCACAACTCTTGATGAGGGTCCCCACCGCTATCCGTTAGCTCCTTTACAGCAATATAAAGCAACCAATACCTTCCTCATCCTCTCCTCGACATTGTGCTTCTATCATAGCTTTTTATGAAAAGCTCCCAATGTTGGAAGGGTTACATCCGAGATTTTCGTGTCTATAGACATCTACCTATAAGCTAAGTCTCAACGGAAAGAAAAAATAGAAGAACCACGCATACAGTTTCTCATCTTATGAGAAATGGAGTGCAATGGATCTTAATATGCACCCTATCCCATATCGAATAGCAAAGCTGGAAACTCTTTTGCAAGTCACTTAATTTCATTACGAACTTTTAGTAAATTAAATTTTCAACTCGAAATTTTTCTAAGAAATAGCTTTACCTTTAGTTTTTTCGAGCAGGCACCCTTCCTATTACCATTCATTCCAATTACTCGACTTTTATATTCCCAGTCCCATTTTAATCGCATCGATTTTCATTTACTTTATCTGTTTAATTGTGGTAGATAAAGTTAGCAAACCGCATTTTAAAGAAATATAAAAAAGCTGGCGCTTAGCTTTCAATTAAATCAATTTCTTGCCTTTACAGCACGTCTTCCTCTCGAGAGGAGCAAAGCCTGCCCGTGTCTGTGGCATGAGCCAGTAGGTAAAGGGTTGCATACAAAGCTTTAAGGGCGCACACTTTCGCCACTCTTTGTCTCCTTTCAATCATTCATGCGAAGAAATATAAGAAACTTTGTTTCCACTGACCCCCAGTATTTCAATAAACTGCACTATCTCAATTGTACCCCAAAGGGAGAAGCACTCAAGCATACTTTGATCCATACATATATAGACATGCTTGTATATTCATTTATGCAACGATTTAGCAGGCGAACATTGAGGTCCTGTATTTTTCGTGCATTTATACATACACTGCAGACGACAACTATATGCCACGCACACACACGTTCATATTCATTTGTATCCTTTGGAGTGCCTTAAGCCCTATTTTTGTTGGAGAGTGCACAAAAAGTTTCTGTGGTTCTTCTATTCATTTCTTAGATGCTACGTATGCCTTCTATGAATTAAAAAGTACACACGTAAATGTAGGTGTGTGCGTGCATCTTGTTGTGTGTTAGTGTCCATTACTTGGCCCGGCTATCTTTTGGTCATAAAAGTTTATAACCAACCCAAGTGTGGGAGCGTGTGGGCAGGACTAATGAAGATTGCTTAGCCGACAGTCGATGACTCGTGGCTGCGGACTTTAACTTTTGGCTAAGGGGCTACACCCATGATTGGCTGTCACACACAGTTAGCGGTCAACGTGCATTGAAGCGATACTATCTGCACTTTTACTTGATCTGACGAAGAAACGAAGAAGCTTCATTCTCCAAAAATTTTAACGGAAAATTAAAAGAAAATTTCAAAAGTCTGCGCTCAATGCAGACACGAACGATTCCAACAAACTGTCTATATAAAAGAGTTTGTAAAACGAAACGTTCAGTTATAATGAATTGAGTAAACGAAATTTTTGGCCGAATAGTATGCGAAGCGCTAAATACCGGCGACGACTTCTGATGCTCAGCGCCTTTGGCAACAACTTACTAAAAACAAAACTGCTGCCTAGCAACAACTAATCACAGTTGTTTGGCAAAAGTTTCGCTTCTCTTGAGACTTTTGCGCGTTCAAAGTAGGCGCTGCTTAGCTCTTGACGAAAATATTCCTTTCAAATCCCAACCAACACTTTAGCCTCACTTTCTTTCTCTACCACATTCACTTTTTAATCATTGCGTCGCTATTTTCTTTGCTTTCAGGAGACCATCCCAGCTGCGGCGACCACAACCACCACGGACGCGACCGGCAATGGTGGCGGCAGTGTCACGGGCGGAGTTGTGGGTATTGGCGCCGCAGCGGGTTCGGTGGCTGGGAGCGTTGGCGGTGACAACAACACCGAAACGGATCCCTATGCCGGCTTAATGAAGGATGCCGACAAATTGAAATTGATGTTGTTGGCTTGGAATTATCAAAATTCAAATGCGGTACGCAATGGCACTGAGGGACCCGATTTGGGTGTAGTTGGCGGTTTGTGGGCACAATACCAGAATGCTTTGGCACAAAACGCGGCAAATAACAAAATGGACATATCCTTGTCGCCAGTGCCGCGCACAGATGTCACATCGCCCATGGAGGCGCAGGATGAGACGAACTCGTCGGGGCAGAAAGAAGAGGATGAAGGCTCTGAGGATGATTCGGATGATAAACTAGATGAGAAGTTGGCCACACATGACCCCGAACGGCTGAAGGCGTTCAATGTGCGTACCCTTTTTGTGTTTTGAAAGAAAGTGTGGCACTTACTAACTCGCTTTTTGTATTTTAGATGTTCGTGCGCTTGTTTGTGGATGAAAATCTGGATCGCATTGTGCCAATTTCCAAGCAGCCAAAAGAGAAAATTCAAGCAATCATTGATTCGTGTGCACGACAATTCCCCGAATTTAGCGATCGCTCACGCAAACGTATACGAACGTATCTGAAGTCGTGCCGACGGAACAAGAAAACACGCGAAGGCTGGGATAATACCGTAAGTCACCATTACTTATGCACTAAGACCATAATAAATGCACATTCTTTTATTTTTCCACAGACCCGTCCAACACCAGCTCACTTGACGTCCGTGCAGGCGGAGCAGATACTGGCAATCGCCTGCGAGAATGAGTCCATGAATGCCAAGCGTATGCGTATCGGCCTGGAGCCCATCACACATGCCATACCGGCGCCTGGCTCAGCCGTCGCCGCAGCTGCAGCCGCAGCGGCAGCAGCTGCCGCGGCCGCTGTGGCTGCCACCAGTTCCGCCACATCCGTGGGCGGTGTTGGCAATTCCACCATCACATCGGTTTCGGCTGGCGACGCCATCTCCACCGTCACAACGTCTACGCTGCCGTTTGTTGGCGGCGGTGGTGGCGGCTTCGCACGTTCCACACCCAACTCCGATGCCGCCGAACCACTGTCGTTGACACCAGCCGCTGCCGTTGCTGCTGCTGCCGCCGCCGCTGTGGCTGCTTCAACGGCTGGCGCTGGCGGTGGTAGCGGTGGCATTAATTCAGCGCGCAGCTCACCGCTGGCGTTGAGTTCGAACACAAGCGTAAGCGGCAGCACTAGTGGGCTGGATATAAAGCCGCTGACGGCTGTACTATCGAATGGCAATACGCCAACTAATGGTACGGTGGGTGGGCTGGCCGGTTTGCCTGCCACAAGTCCACTTTATCGGCCATCAGATTTCACTTCACCATCAGCAGCATCGCCATTTGTAGCTGCTGCCGCTGCGGCAGTGGCTGCCGGTCGCACGCCAACCTATCCCGGCTACTTTCCGGGTGTAGCAGGGCTTGGCAATGGTGAGTTTTACACGCCGCTTGCTTTTACTTAACGCTTCAATGTTTATTGTTTCTGCTTACAGTTGCTCCTACGGATCTCTCCATGAAACCATCGTCCACCAGCACGTGTGTTACACTCACCACCGCCCCAACCACCGTCAATACGAACAACAATATCGGGGTGATGGGTGTCGGCGCACCGAATCTAACAAGTTTGGTCGCCACTGGCGGTCTCTCCATCAACAATAACAATGCGCTCGTCACCGCCACACAGCAGCTACAACAGCTGCAACAACAGCAACAGCAGCAGCAACAACAACAACAGCAGCAACAGCAACAACAACAGCAGCAGCAACAGCAAGCAATCATGGCGACCGGCATGAATGCCAATCAAATGGTTGGCGGCTCAATGAACGATCCCAATGTGGCTGCGGCTGCTGCCGTACGCCCACCGCCCTTGTTGGCGCACAAACTGAGTCCCAACGAAATTACGGCAGCGCGTCAGGTAATCTCGGCGTATCGGGAGAGCGCAGCATTTCTGCTACGCACCGCCGATCAGGTCGAACAGCTGCTTGTGCAGCAACAGTAAATGACCAAATTGGCGAAGAGTTGCATTTTATTGTGTGGTGAATATCTGTGTGTGGTTAATTTTGAGAATTGAGAGTTTTTATTTGTTTTAAATATTTTTAAAGGCATTAACTTTTGAGTTTAAGTAGACGAAGTAGCGTTTAATTTTTGCTCAGCAAAACCGAATTCATTTGCATGAATTTTTGTAGGCAGCATTTTCTATAGCAGACATAAACTCATCATAGACCTCTCTTAAGTGAGCAGGTTGTTCCTATTTTAACAGTAAACAACAAAACACTTATAATAGCAGTAACCAAAAACACAAAGAAATAGTCAAGTCAACAAAAAAGCAATGAAATAAAGTAAAAAATAGCCAAAGCCAAATGTTTAAATGCAAAACTATGTAATAAATAGATGTTCTACTTGCATTAATTTTCTTGAACTAGTACAGCAGCCAACAATACATAACACCGGACTTGTGTGACTAAACGAAAAACTTACGTGCGTCCAAGAATAACGGCTTCATTTAGAGCAATTCGGATTGAACTGCTGCGAGATTTCGCTTTAAGAATCTTAGGATATATCTATCATTTAGAGCAATTCGGTTAGAAGTTCTTCGAGATTTTTCTTTGAGCTCTGCAAACCAAGTTTTAAACGAGAATCTTATGAGGACATAACCATCTTAATTTCGAGCGGATTGAATTGAGCTTCAAACAACAAACTAAATAATAGCCTCAGAGTTGTTGATCATTTTTATGTAAATTTTTTATAACTTAGGTTGAGAGCATAGTGGTGCGTTGAATAAAGCGTCTAAAGGTAGTCTAAGGAAAGTTAAATTATGAAAGTGGGACTATTCTGACTTCTACCTACTGTCACCACTATGTGCTCGGCCTTAAGGTTCAGTAATCAGATTAATAAAGTAGGTTTAATGTTTCTTAGCAGCATTCTCTGCTCTTAACAATTTTTTATAGCCTTCAAAAACCTTCTATAGCAATTTACACCCGATATTTATACAAAAATAATTCCAAATGTGAAATTTCGTAACTTTATTGAGAATTACAACCATGCTCATACTACGAGTGAAATGAAAAAAAAAATATAGAAATAAATTTTAAATAATCTCAACGCACTTAAATGTATTGAAAAGTATTTGTTCTATATATTCTCTTTCCAACTTGATCTTATAACGTCTAGAATAACGTTTAGTCACACAAGTCGGGCCAAAACATAAATAGAAAATACGTATTTACATTTAATGTGTAAATCTCACCCTTGAAACTCAATACAAAATAATAGTAATAAAAACAACAATAGAAAAGAGTGGAACCCAAACGAAAATAGTCAAATACAAAAATCGAGCAAAGGCTCGCTAGTGTAAAATGTCACTTAAATGCGCATGAGATTATTCAATTTCCTCTCAATGTAAATTTGTATGCCAAATAAGGCTTACTTTGTAATTTTTTATGCAATTTTTAAGACTTGTTCCTATTAGTTTTTGAATGTGGCTCAGTAATTGCTTCATAAATTGGACTTTTTTGTTTGACTTCGCGTTATTTGTAAGCTATTTGATAGAGGGAGGCGTATTAGAAGCGAACTGTGAGAAGAGCCCCGTAAGGGACGGTTTTCTAACACAATTTTTATTAGTTTTTCCCATGTTTTCATTGCATTTTATTTTTCTAAAATTGGAATATATTGAAGTTATTAAAACTTTTTTCATTAAAGAAAATTAAAAGCAAACAACAATCTAAGCAGTTAAAGCACTTATTCGGAGCCTACTAAAAAATTTAAATTGATTACGTTTTGTAAAAAGTGTTTATTTCATAAAATGCTTTTTGAGATTTTGCTTTTTTTAGCAGTTATCAAATTGTTTCCAACATTTCAAAAATATTTTTTTTATCAAATTTGCTACTTTTGCTATTTAATAAATTTTTTTCGGCATTTCAAAAATATTATTATTATAGATTTATATATATTATATATATTATATATTTTTTTATAAAATTCGCTACTTTAACTATTTTTTCTCCAAAGTTTGGAAACAACTTTTTTTAACCAGTTTGATTTCCACTTTGGTAATGTAACGTTTAATTATAACTTTTGAAAAAAGCCAAAAACTGCGAAAATACTATAAAAAATTTTATACAGGGTGATACTAAAAAAAATATTATTAGAAAAAAAAAACACTAAAAAACTAAAATAAAAATAAATATGTAAATTATTATAATACAAGGTTTTATTAGCTTATAAAAATCAGTTACTTGTAGCTTCTAGTAAAATAAGTATAATGGTTATGTAATAGTTTTTGCTTAGTTATGGATAAAGTCAAAACTGAAATTGACTTTGTAAATGTACACGAAAAATCTGTTTAAAAGCTAGATCTTCAGTTTTTAGCTATTTTTGTTATTGTATTTTTATTATTTTTATCACATATTATTATTATAATTATTAGTATTATTATTATAATTATTAGTATTATTATTATTATTATTATATTTTTTTTACAATTATTATTATTTATATTTCATTTTTTTTTAATTTTGAATTTTTATTTTGGATGATTATTTCTTGCTTTGAAAAATAATTAGTTTCTAAGCTGATTCACGTTTATACGAGTATGTATATTTAAATTGCTTGGTTATGGTTATGCATTTTTGTTGGTTATATTTCATTCATAAACTGAAAATTTTATTTTATTTGTTTGTAAATATTGAATAGAAGCAAGTTTTTGCGTTAAAGTCATTTAAATATTTTGGGAAGAAAAACGAATTTGAGCATTAGTTTCGAAATTTCTCACACTTGTGGAACTACTTACTAACAATTAACTTTTTTTAGTTAAAGAAAATACTTAAAAACATTTTTAAAATTGTTTGAAGTCATTACACTGACTGTTAAATATTTTTGAATCAAAATATTAAAAAAGTTAGTTTGAAAAGTTCTTTGGAAATATTAAACAATAAAATTTAAAGGTAAAAGGATTAAAATTATTAAAAATTATTTCAAAAAATTTCAAAAATAAAATTTAAGTTTTCAAAAATACTTCCTACTGTTAAAAATTTTTTAGTCATTTAGAATACATTAAACAAATATTTAAAAAAATTCTTTAAACAAATTCAACAAAAATATTTGAAGTTAAAAATTTAAATACATTTTTAAAAATTTCAAAATTTCTGTTTGAAAAATATAATAAATTCTTCCTACTCTTAGATATGTTTTAATTATTTTGAAAACACTAGACAAATATATTTTAAAAATTTGCTTTAAAAAATCTTAAAAAAAAAATTTATTATAAAAATTAAAACTATTTAAAAAAATTTCAAATGTAACATTTAAATTATTTCAAAATTTTAAAAGTTTCAAAAATTTATGGGAGTAACTTGAAAGAGCTAAAATGTTTCTGACTGTTAAATATTTTTTAAAGCTTTTCTGAAAATAATATTTGAAAAATATCATTAAAAAATAAACAAAAAAAATTATTGCAAAAAAAAATTCAAATATTAAGTTTGAATACTTTTTTAAAAGTTTTGAAAATTTATGAAAGTTGTTTTATATTAGTTTTAAAATATTCATGTGAAATATTTTTTTGAAAATAAACAAAAAATTTTGAATATAAAAAATTAAAATTATTTCACAAAAATCTCCAATATAAAACACTTTTAAAAAATTTCAAAATTTCTTTGAAAAATATACTAAATATCTGTTATGTAAAATTAATAAATATTTTGAAAAAAAAAATTATAAATATAAAAAAATAAAATTGAAAAAAACGCTAAACAAATTTTCATATATAAAAAATTTTAATTATTAAACATGATTTAAAAAAAATATATAAAAAATCAAAAATAATCATATTAAAAAAGTTTTAAAAATATTTTGAAGAAAAATTTTAATGCAGTTTATTATTGAAAAATTTAATATTTGGTTTTACCAAACCTTTCTTAAGATTTCCGGTAAAATTGACACTAGTGATCTTTGAGCTAAAGGTATTCAACTATTTTGAAAGAAAAAGCAATTTTGAACGTGTTAAAAAATTTCAAAATTTGTGTGAGTAGTTTGAACAAATACTAAATCTTGCTAGTTGTTGAAAAAGTATATTTCTTAAATTATTTTGATAAATGCGTAACAAAATTTGTTTATAAGAAATTACAAATTTTTTCGATTTAAAAAAATATTTTTAAAAATTTAAATTTTTTAATTTTTTAAAAAATAAAAAAAAAGTTAACAGAGAATTGACTAATTTTTTTATTGTTTAAAATGTATTTTAGATTTTATTATTTATTTTTATTTTTTAAATTATTATTTTATTTTGTTTTTTGTTAAATGATTATTAGTTTTGCCTAATTTAAGTTTTCAATTTTTTTAATTAAGTGTGGGATAAAAAACGAGTTTGAGAGAAAATTTTAAAACTTCGAAGAGTAGTTTAAAAAAAAATACTAATTCTTAACAAATTTAAAAATATTTTTTTAAAAAATTTCTTAAACATTTATTTTTAAAAATTTTTAAAAGTTTACTTTTTAATACAAAGATTTTAAGATATTATATTATAAAAATTAAAAAATAAATTTTGAACTTGTTTTATAGTTAAAATTATTTTAGTTTGTTTTATTTTTTGGTTTAAGTCTTGTAGCACACTAAAAATACGTTTTTTCGGAAATTCTGATATACATGTTGGACCATAAAAATAAACCAAAACTAATTATGAATACTTTTTTTGATATTAAAAACTTTAACACCGTATCAATAAAATTATTAAAAAAAATCGTTTTTAAAACTCAAAAACTTTTCAAAATTTCAAGAAAAAAATTAAGAAATGAAAAAAAGCTAATTTCGAGATCTGTTTTGTAAATTTAAAACCATTGAAGAAAAAAGTGTAAAGACGCAAAAATTACTTTATTTATGTTTTATTAATTATTACTTTTTTAATTTTAAGGCTTGTTTATATATTTTGAACTTCAATTCACTCATGAAAAGTTGACTTTACACTAAATATATTTATTTTTATTTATTTGTTATTTTATTTATTTATTTAAGTTATTGTTTTGCTACCCTACAATTGTATAAATATTTTCCATAGCAAATATTTAAAATGTTTTCAATTTTATTGTACAATACTTATAATGTTATGCTGTTAAATTTTTTAAATGCTAATTAAATTGCATTTTGCACTCAAAGCAACAGTGTATTAGATATAGATGAAATGAAAAGTGAAAACGAAAAGCGAAAAAAAGTATAAATAAATAAATTTACTATAAATGTGTATTGTAAAAAAACGGATATTAAATAAATAAAAAAGCAAATACTTAACTTTGGTGAAAATACACACACAAAAACGTATAGAATTTATTTAAAGTAACGATTTGAGGATAATTATAGGAATATGTAAGGCAACAGAACAAATTACAAACGAAACAAAAACACATTTAGGAAGCTAAACTAATCAAAACGATATTGAAAATATGACAGACAAACTTAATTTAAACATAAATAAACTAAGAAATTTTAATTAAAAGCAAAAGCAGCGTTTGTGACGCAAGCGAATGGAAGAGCATGAAGTGAGTAAAGAAAACAGCATTTACACGCTAAGAGAATATGGCGAAAAGCGATTATAACCATTGTACTCGCTGTGGCAAGCAGTGGCAATGTAAACGCGCAAATAATATTATAATTATAGAAGTAAATAAATGAGGAAAAAAATTATAAATGAAAGCTATGAAAACCCTAAGTAATGTTAAATGAAAAATTTATGACAATTTTAAACGTCGATTTAATAAAGAATTTATGAAAAATTAAATGTAAACTTTTTAAATTGTAGTTTTTATTTGAAAATGCGCAGAATAGATTTTCCGGACATAACGGTAAGTTGTAAGAAAAATTGTTGCTGTTTAAGGGTTTAGAATTCGGGCAAAAAATAGTAAGACTTTGATAATCTAAACTTCGCACAAAAACCCAATAGAAATTTTTTTGTTTTCTAGGTTGCAATAACTGTCAGTGATATCTGTGCCAAATTTCACAACAAAATAATCATTAGTGTTTACTACAAGATCGTCTTACTGAAGTACATACATAAAGTGCATTCGGCGATTTTTACGATGAGAAAAGATTTTCAACAAAGAAGTGCCACTAAATTTTGAGTGCGGAATAAAATTTCGGGTAGCGAAATGTTCAAAATATTAGGAATGGCCTTCGGTGATAATTGGTTGTCGCGAGCAAGTGTTTTCAATTATTCAAAAAAGGTCGAGAAAGCGTTGACGACGAACCATGTTCACACCGGCCGTCAACATGAAGGAAGGGAAGGATCATTGAAAACCATTTCTAAAGATCATTTGGGCCTAAGAAATGTAAAAGCACGATTTGTTCCTAAATCATTTATTGTGAAACAATGCTTTCCGACTACCAGCAATGACATGCATGAAATGTATTATTACTGGCGATGAGTCTTGGATCTATGCTTACGACCCGGAAAAAAACGATCAATCGGATGAATATCGGTTTCAAAAAGATTTGTTGTTTGAAAGTTATATGTCTTAAAATTCAAAAATATTCGTTTCATCCAGAGGACGTATAAAAAGGAATGGATTTTTCAGAGAACGTTCTCTGGGTATATCATTTTTACGTTCTCTGATAAACGTTCTCTGCCTGAAATATACGTTCTCTATACACAGCTTTCCAACTGTTTATAAAGCTTTCTGCACGGTTTATGTCTTTGCTACAGGCAACCGGTTCAAAACTGCACTGCGTTAGCAAAGGCACAATTATACTTTCAAAATTTTTTGTTCGTACTTTAGTTGGATAAACACAATGCCTTAATATTCGAAGTTTCGTGCTTAAGTCTTTTGAATGCCCTTAAGGGGTTACATTGGTTTACTGGTTTCAAAAAAACGGTTTCTGCAATACCTCTAGAATATTACCCCAAAATTTGCAAGTTAATCCAATTTTTCTTTTCGATTAAAATTCCTCTGAAATTTTAATTTTTTTTGTTAAAAGGTCTGCTAAAAAACCAATTTTCAGAACTTTTTTCCTTCGTCCAAGTTCTAAGTTAAGATTTTAACTATAACACGTTTTTTTTCACTTAAGATCATATAAGTTATCCTGACAACGCGTTTTCACGAGGGGTTATCGGAAATGGCGTCGCAATAGCCGAGTTTAGAATATGTTTCTCCAAAAAAATTCAGAACTTTTTTGTTAAAAGTGTATGTTTGTAATAATAAAAAATTCGAATATAATATTTAATTTTTTGCATGAGAAATTTTTTTTAATGCTGTTGTTTACCCGAGAAAACCGATGTTACCTCTTCAATGAATGAAAAAAGATGAAAAAGATATTATTCGCCTAAAAAAGGGAATATTGTTTCTTTATACTGCTGGTTAGTTTCATGCTTTATCAAGGAACACATAAAGATCGAAACTTAGACAAATATTTGTTTTCATTTTCCCTACTTTGATAGTCTAAGCTATTAAAATACCATACTAAAATTTTATTATAATTTTTAAAATATATTTTGGGAAGCAGACCTCTAAAGTGCAGTCATTATTGTGCAGTTATTGCTGCCGAATCACAGTCGGAGGTAAATATTCCACTCTGTAGAATATCATTCTGTATATTCTGTATATAGTCCTTAACATCAGCAGTGGAAGATTTTGATTTTAACGCCGTTGGAGAAGAAAATCGATTTGTTTTAGGCTGTCACACTAGAAGTGCCGCGGCGGTATACTATTGAAGTACAATAGCTACTAAAATGAAATTTTAATTTCATTTCATACACTGTAGAAAAAAGTATATAGTATTTTTAATTTCACTTCATTTTGGCTCTGCTGTACACTTTGCCTCTGAAAACTTTATTAAGTTTCATTTCTTTTGTAAGAAACTTTTTCATAAAGTATTTTACAACTCTTTTCTGTTTTCTTAAAGAAACCCCGGTTCGTCTTAGTGGTAATTTCTCCACTAGTAAAGTCAAGTAAAACCAAATCGTTTATATTTTTTACTTAATTTTATTGATAAATGAACCTCAGCATAACCGTTTACAGTAATATACTCATTTAAATTTAAATGAATATAAGCAAACGATATTCGATGAATTTGCATTTAAAATGACATAAGTAGATTTTTACATGTTTTCGTATAAAAATTAAAATAATTGCGTTGTATATACATTAAGATACATGGGGTATTATTATTACAAAACAAAATTCGTCTAAATTATATAGACAATTTTTTTATAATTATCAACTTAATCATATGCATATTAAGTATAATATTTCCAATAATAATTATTTTTTCAATTTTGTAAAAAATATTTAATTTTTATTGACACTTAAATGATGATTTGGTGCAAAATATTAAATATGCTTGTGTGTATATGAAAATATATTAATTTGTCTTGAAATGAAAATATATGCGTGTTAAATAATATGGATGAGCGGTGGTGATGTAAGAAGCTTCAATTTTATTACTTAACTGAATACTTTTATTGACAAACTGAGTGAATTCATACTTGGAGTGGAAGATTAAACGAAATACGTGCTTGAACTTTATTGACGAAAAGCTGCCATATTTTGCCAACAGCTTTCACTTTTTCAATGAAAACCTGTCATATTTTACCAAAAGCTTTCACTTTTCAAATGAAAAGCTGGCATATTTTTCCAAAAGTTTTCACTTTTTTAATGAAAGGCTGCCATATTTTACAAAAAGCTTACATTTTTTACAAGGCTGACAACTTTCACTAAGAAAGGAAAGCCGTTTTTGGGAAAAGTTCGAATAAAATACCGATTTCAAGCTTTTAGTGATTGCTTTGAAGGCTTTAAAGCTTAAAATCACTTACTTATTCAGCAAATATAATTGTTTTAGCAATTAGAATGCTTTTAAATCAAAAGTTTTTAGAGAAAAGGGTTTGCATAGAATTCCGATTTAAAGCTTCTTAGTGCTTGCTTCGAAAGCTTAAAATCGCTTATTTATACAGCAAAGATTATTGTTTAATCAAATTTAA
Organism: Bactrocera tryoni; assembly: GCF_016617805.1. Taxonomy (NCBI): domain Eukaryota; kingdom Metazoa; phylum Arthropoda; class Insecta; order Diptera; family Tephritidae; genus Bactrocera; species Bactrocera tryoni. Next base: position 80,135,820 of record NC_052500.1, on the reverse strand, counting down.
TGCTTTTACTAAGAAACTAAAGGCTTTTATGAGGAAAAGTTTATATAAAGTTCAGCTTCTTAGTAAATGCTTTGAAAGCTTTAGAACTTAAAAGCAGTAAATCGCTCAGTAAAAGTGTAATTGTAAATAAATACAATCAAGAAGTAATCAGTTGAGTATTCTACCACTTGCCTGATGTTATGGGTATATGTACGACTGTAGAGTTTTGTGATTTTGTAAGACAGGAAAGTTTTTAGATGAGTAGCATAGATACGTAACAGTAAGCGGAAATAACTTGTAATATTGGAAGCACCAGCAGATTTTGTTGTTTTTTCGAAATTACTTACTAACAGAGAAAAGTATAAAACCAATAATTTAAGTATTAAATAACCGAAAGTTACCACTGTAATATTAACTAACTTCAAAGCTTTCGTCGCACAAGCTTTGAAAGCTGTTAAAGCGCACCTGGCAAGATTTACTTCAAAATTTTATTTGTTTGTTGTAAAACAAAAATATTTTCAACCAAATTTTTCAACTTAAAATCTGTTACTTTTGAAAATCGTTTTTAATGTCTTATTTTCTTAAACTAAAGCCTATATATTCGTTTTTGTTTTAATGCTAACTTAATGATGTTGTTTGTGTTTTTGTGCAGCTTTTAAAGCTTTAAGCTCACGCCAGCACACCATCCAACGCGTGTATGACGCCATTTGTTGCCGGTATGTTCGAGGTGACCATTTGCGCGTCGTTCACCTTGATTTTACCAGCGGATGTCTTTTGTAGTATAACGGTTTTGCCGGTTTGCAGAGAATCCTTCACTTGATAGAAGCGCATGCCTGCGGAGAAAAGTGAGCCGGGTACAATGTGTTTCATCGCGAACTCTTCAGCAGCATCTTTGTCATTGAAAAGCTTATCCAATGTATCGGATTCCATATCGCGGAAGCTCTTGTCCACTGGCGCGAAGACGGTGTAAGTTTTGATGCCTATCAGGAAAGAACAAGAAAAAGACAGAGAGTGAGTGAGAAACATAGCATGTTTAAATTTGAAAGAGCTTTAGGAGTCAAAACCATTAAACATTTCAAAGCTTGTGAGCTTTCACTTACCTTTACTTTGTAGCTTCTCCGATAAGCCAGAAGTGTAGAGAATCTTCAAGAAGTTGGAGAATCTATTCTCACGGTCTGATTGCAGTGTCTGCAAGAGATCGCCAACTGGCAGCGGGAACATGACACGATCGACTGCGTGTGCGACACCTTGCGGTATCTTTATATCCTTCTTGTTCAGTAAGACCATAGCACCGTTTATTGTTGTGATCTGTAGGAGAGTAAAGTATTTCATTATGATTCATATCACCTATTTCAGTCTTTTTTATGTAGTAGATATCTGTATTGTTGGTTTTCAATACTCACAGTCACATCGTTCCACTCCTGATCGTGCATGGTGTATTGGTTCACGCGCAATTGTGTGCCCGCCAAAGAAACGCCTGTCATCTCATCCTGCAGCGTTGCAATCTCGAAAGCGCCGGGTATCACGTGATGCAACAACAGCTGTGCCGTAGAGGAACAAAAATTAAAATTATATACAAATAATATCTAACAAGCACTTACGCCGCTCAGCAGTCTGGGGTTAGCCTTAAACTTTTCCTCAGCGCGTTCGGGTCCACCAAGTTGCACCAGCAAGTTCTTGAATGCCTTATCCGTTGGCACGAAGATCGTGTATGGGCCGGTCTCATTCAAAATACTATCCAAACCGGATTGACGTAAATATTTGGCCATGGCGAAGAGTCCGTTCGATTTAAGGATCTGTATGAGATCTTCACTAGGGTTCGTAGACGTCACCTCGGCAGCCTTTTCGTTATTCTCTGTTTCTTGTACCAACGTATCGGTGTAGTGACCTGACTCGGGCACCGTATCCACCAAACGTTCGGTGACGGCAAACGGTGTTGAAGTCTCATAAACTACAGGCGCAGTAGAGGCGGTGTAAATTGGCGCGGGTGTTGTATAGTAGGTGGTGGCTGTAGACTCTGGTGCAGGCGGTGCTAGCGACACTTCAGCGGGGCTTGTGCGATGCACAAGTGGTGCGTAGGTAGTGCTGGGGAAGACATACGGCGATGTTCGTGTGGAATGGTACTGGTGACGTATCGGTGATGTGCGCGCGAATGGGAACTCGGTGGTGGTTGTGGTCGTTGTAGTGGTACTAGTTGTTGTGGTTGTTCTTGGTGTTGTGGTCGGTGTAGCGGTAGTCTTTATAATATTACCACCTTGTATTTCGACCACCTCATCATTGGGTAGTGTTAGACGCGATACTGAAGGTGGCAGCTTAATTTCACCGCTGCGTATGCGCTCCAAAATGCTCTCCACCTCGGCACCGGTTTGCTTTGTTTCCTTCTCACCATTGGCTTTGACACCCTGTATTTTGAAGCTACCATCAGCTTGCTCCTCAAGATAGACATATGTTGCCTTCTTCTTGGGCGGTAAGGTGGGAGCTGGCTGCGGTGCAGTCGCTGGTTTATTCGAACTCAAACCTTCAATTTCATAGCCGTCGGGTATGAGTCCGCGTTTGGCCAGTTCTTCTAGCGTTGGTGGTTCATCGGAGTCAGACTGTATCACAGCCGAGCTGGCGATGCTGTTGGCGCCACTTGAGATACCCTCAATATCTCCACCATAGAGTGAAGCCAAATTGGAAAGATCAACGCCACCGGGCAAAGCTTGTGGATTGATGGCGGCTTCTGGATCAGGTGAACGCGAGATTTGAACTTTAGAGCCATTTGGCAACACAAGATCCTTCGCACTTTCGGGAGCTACATCAGATATACTCAGTTTACCACCAGCTGGCGCGCTCACGGCTTCAGGCGCTGAAATACCTTGTTGGGCCAGCAGGGATTGCAGTTGATCTTGTGAAAGTGCTTGTTGTCCTTTAACCAAATTGGGATCCGTGGTACGTATGACTTGCACACGTTGACCGTTTGGTAATACCAAATCCATCTCGGAGTAAGTTTTGTTATCATCTTCCTTCTGTGGCGCTTCAGCCAGCGCAGCCTTCAATTGCTTCAGCAGCTCATCGCGCCCAATAGTCTTGACTGGTTTCTTGCCTGGTGTGGTTTTCATGCCGTACTTGCCGAGTTCGGCTTTCACTTGCGCATAGACGTTTTTGCTGTTCTGTTTGCTCGGTACTGTGGTTGCCTCAGTGGTGGTGGTAGTTGTGGTGGTTGTTGTTGTCGTTGTGGGATGTTCCTCGTGATACTTCTGCAAAGCAGATGAGAACAGATGCAGTTCGGATGGTGCTAATGGACGACTGCGTGGTGGCTGGTAGTTCTGGTATTGCTGCTGTTGTTGCTGCAACTGCTGCTGCTGTTGTTGTAGTGGTAACTGCAATGTGGGCGCCAATTGTTGCTTGAGTGTCTGCTGTTTGGCGAGGAATTCCTCATGCTGCTGACGCACCTTGTTCTGTGACTTCTCGTATTGCTTCTGCACGAATTGTTCGTGCTTCTGTATGATCTTCTGCTTGTATTCCTGATCGGCCGATTGTGCTTGCGGCGTTGGCAGCGTGGCGAATTGTGGATTGACAAACTGTTGTTGAGGCTGTTGCTGTGGCTGTGGTGCCACTGATGGGAAGGCAGTCGACTGCAGGTTAGGGAAGATCTGCGGCACTGGCAGGCCTAAGTTGGGCGTCAACTGGAAAGCGCCGTTCTGCTGTTGCTGCAATGGCAGTTGTTGGTAGTTCGTGTGTTGCTGCTGTTGCTGTTGTTGTGGCAGTGGCAACAATTGCGGTTGCTGTTGCTGCTGTTGTTGTTGTTGGAAAATCAACTGTGGTGTGGTGGAAAATGCGGCTTTCAGCGGCGCCTGCGCCACGCTCTGCGACTGGAAGGTGGGTATTGGCAGTGAGCTCGGCAGCTTCTGTTGTGTCTGTGGCAGACCAAAGTTTGAGGGTCCAGCTTGCTGCGGCTGTTGCGGTTGTTGCTTATAAACGCTGTTGGGTAGCGTGGAGTAGAGTGGTTGTTGCAGCGTTTGTTGTTGCTGTGTTGCCTGTGACTGGAATGGCTTGTTGTTGTAAGAACGTTGTGGCAAGCTCTGTTGCGGTCCCACCTGTTGATTACCAAAATTACGCAGTGTTAAAAAATTTTGCGTGTGTTGGTCGACATTTTGTTGTTGCTGCAAGGGCTGTTGTTGTTGCTGTGGCTGCTGGAAGCGTATCGGCTGCTGTGGTGTATACAATTGGTTCTGCGTGGAGCGTTGGAAAACTGAGTTCTGTTGGTATTGTTCATTGTTGTTGATGTTGTTGTTAGCGTTTTGGTTATTGACGTAATTGCCACGTCCGTTGCCGCTAGGCGGGAAGCGTGTGTTCACAGTAGGTGCCACCTGTCGGTTGCGTTGTTGCTGAGTTTGTATGGGCACTTCCACGCTGGGAGCTTGCTGCAGGAAGTACTGCTGTTGCTGTTGCTGCTGGGCTTGACGCTGCTGTGTATGGTGTTGCACGTCCGTTAGAATATGCTGTTGGGTAGAGAGCTGCCGGCGGAATTGATTGTGAAAGGGAATCGGCTGCAATTAGAAGAAGAAAAAAGTTGGTGTTGAATAAAAATTTTTTTTCTGAGTAATTTAACTACTTAAAATATTTTCTAAATACGATTTAAAGTAGGACAATATAGACTCTTCTAAACTAATTTGATTTTGTAACATAAAACATCGAAATATATAGGCTCCACACAACTTTCAAATCTGATCTCCTCTCAATTTTCTTTGTAAATAATTTTTCAATACTTGGTATCTCCCTAATACCCCGAAACATTACGCTAATCCTACTTTTTCCAATGTCAACTACGAAATTTATAGCAAAACAAACTCCTATTATTACATAATTTTCACTTTCAAACGCACAAACTCAACGACCTCTCAATGCCAACGTCACACATTCGATAGCGGTTAGCATTACTCTACTTTCGTGGACTTCGTGGACGGAAAGTGGATCAACGACGCTATTGCAAAATACCTACAGGCTTAGAAAGCAAAAACCTGTAACAGGGTAAAGGAAAAATTGCGCACAAAATTGGAGCAATGCAAGTTTAACTGGTAAAATTGCCAAGTCAATTGTCGTTTGCAACGAGAGTGTGCGCATGCGCCACACACCAACAGCCTAACGTGCAAAAACACGCATTGTAATTGGTTCAGGCAAAATATACTGACAGCTTTTTAGCAAACCGCTTTTGTTGTCGCCGATGATGTCTTCTGCGGTCACATTGAAAACGTCAACCAGTTTTGTGTGTTCGATGACAAAAGCATCGCTGAGGCTATGTCTAGTGAGATTTACGATGCTGTAAAGTTGTATTACTTATTTTGCAAGTATGTATAAATATCCGTATTTAATTGCATCGACACTTTCATATACAATGTAGCGTTGTTTGACATGAATAATGGCGTAACTCAAAATGATAAAAATTTGAGTTAAATATTTTCATGAGATATTTTGGACAGAAACAGACATCATGGTGGATGTCTCCTTATTGCTGGTAGATTTTTTGGTAAGGAAATCCACTTTTGTAATTCTTAATTGTATATTTTCAGTTTCAGATTTCTTAAGAAATAGCTCCTTCAAATGGTAAATAGGTTTTTGAAGGACAAAAGCTTGTCGTTATCGATAATATAATAGTATAAACTTAATGTATATGATATAACTTAATTCTTTCTTTATACTATCAGGGGATCAATATCACATTTTTATAAAAATGATATCCAAATTTTATGAAATAACCTACAACCCAATAATATGTATCTGCACAGTGGATTCTTCAGTCACTCTAAGGCTAAGTCTCATATCTAACGAAGAGGTAAAGCGAAAGGCTGCTTCGAGTTCGTTCTTCTTTTCTTCTTTGGCACTACAACTATGGGTCGGTCAGTGTTGGAAACACAAAATTTCGTCAGTTGTCTCAGCAATTTGCGAAGTTACGTTAGTTGTATATCCTAAATGCTGAGTGGCCCTTATCCACTTGGTTCTTCCAGTGGATGCGCTCTTACAGTTCGTGGTTCTATATTCTTCGACACTCATCGTTACGCCTAGAACAGTTCTCTTGAATGTTCCAATACTTTCTCATCTCTGTTAGTCATTGTTCACATTCTGCGCCGTTAAATATGTAGGGAATGACAACAGACTAAAAGAGTGCAACTTTTGTTCGTCGAGAGAGGGAACTGCTTCTCAATTGCCTCCAGATTTTAAAGTTGGATTTGTTGGCAGGTGTTATTATGCGCTTAATAACCAAGATTAGATTAACAAAGTCCCTTAATTTTAGATCTGCCAACAGTGACGCAGTTCCCAAGCCTAAAAGAATGTGTAGTGCCGCTAGGTACGTCATATTGCCCTTTTTCACGACAAGATTAACCTCTTTCGCTTCTTTTTCTGGAAAAGGCTGCGCTGACGACTAAGTTGTTAGGGTCTAAGATATCAATAGCATTTGTATATCCAATATCATTGTCCTTTTAGTGTAGATAGTGCCACTGCAGTTATATCAGATTAGTGGTTTGTATCACTCTTTTTAGCATTGAGTTATATTGAACAAGATATACGAGAGGGAATTTTACAATCTAAAAATCGGTCTGGTATCGAAATGTTGTGACAATTCCATAATTCTATTCAATGGTTTGAGTTTCGCAGATATATCAAATAAAGATAAGACATAAGACTGTCGGATGTCAACACACTTGCCGAGGATCTTCTCAAAAATTTGAGGTACTGTAAAAATCTTCCGCCATTTAGTAGTAACGAAAAGTGTTCCCTTCCATTTTGGAGTATACTGTAGATGTCTGTTACTCGACATTTCCTGTATTTTCAAAAGCCAGACCAGAGCTTTAAACCATTCGATTGATAAATCTCGGCTTAGAAGGGAAATAGTCGCACCAATATTTTCATCAAAAAATGTTCACTATAATGTTTATGACTTCGTTATATAGGTATATGCTTTTAAATCCATAAGCCAATTGAGAATTACAAAAATTACATGAACTAAAATCAAATTTCATAAATTCAGAAATTATAAGACTATTTATTAGCGGTAAAATCAGAGTAGATATATGTAGAGTAAGAAGTAGAAAATTAAGAAAAGACAATAAAGGGCTCAAATGAAATCTTTCTGCTTTATAGAAGAGCAAGCTTACTGTATTTGCCCTATATCTAGAGATTATAGATTTATCGGTTTGCTTTTTCGATAACTTGAATAGGGTATATTATGTTTATCCTGAACTTTAGAACACTTAGAAAGATAACGCCGGAAGATCTATAAAAAAAAGAATATATATATATACATATATATATATATAAATGATCTGGGTGGATTTTCCGATGTCCGTCTGTCTGTATATATACCAATTAGGCACTCAGGTTTTCAGACAGCAATCTGAAATTTTGCAAATGGCGTTTTCTCTTGAAGGACATCTCCTAAATCAGATCACTTGCCATACAAACTTAAAGATCGGAATCAAATGCTTGTATAGAAAAAAGTTTTAATTTGACGGGATATCTTCACGAAATTTGGCATGGGTTGTTGGTTCAAAAAAGCAATTTGTGAAGAAATTGTTCCGATCGGACCACTTTAGCTTATAGCCGCCATACAAACTGAACGATCATAAGGAAATGCTTGTATGGAAAAATTTTTCATTTGAAGAGCTGTCTTCACGAAATTTGCAACAGATTACCGCATAAAGCAAAGGTGCAATATCCGAAGAAATTGTTTAGATCGGGGCCGTATAGCTTATGGTTGTCATACAAACTGAGCAATCGTAATCAAGTTCATGTATGGGATTTCTTGTATTTGTGGGGCATTATAGCATACAAGAGAGCTTTATTTGTAAAAGCGAAATTTTCTTCTTAGGCTCTAAATAATAATTCGGATGAAAAAATATAATTATTTTCAAATCATCTATTTCCTTTCATGCACGAAATTCTTTTGGTGAGAAATTAAATTTCATACGCCCTACAGAAAATATTAATGCGTATTACATAAAAGCCCTCAAATGCAACCGACCGCCTACTACCGGTGTTACTTAATCTAATAACATTACAGAGATCTTTTCGGCCATGTAATTGCTTATTTATGCCGATTAAATGCTGTTTTTTTGACGCATTAGTGCCACTTCTGCTTTCCACACAATTACCTGTTTACTTTTATTAATAATTTTTCAACGTAACCACTCTTTTTTCAGCTTATATGTGAGTACACTTACAAAACAAACGCATTTGTCTGGCGCTGGTAAATACCGAAAACTCTTTTCAAGCCTTTTTTACTTTTGTTTTTGTATTTTTTTCGCTGCATGGCATTTATAATCTCGGCGTGGCCGCATAATGCGCGTTTTGCCGCATCATTTCTTGGTGGCGCTGCCGCGCATGCGCGCCTCCAGCATACTTCAGATTTATTACCTGCACAATTAATGTACAATGTGGCATATACGCCTGTAGTTGTTTGGCTAAATAAATTGAAAATGACAACAACAATGTTGCATTGCGTACAGGGCAATAGGGAAACAAATAATAATCAGCAAATTGTTGGTGGAAAAAAAACTTGACAAACAACGCTCCGACTTGTGGCTGCGGCATTAGCTTAGGCGCGCTTATGCTACAGCAGCGGTTTGTTGCTGCTTTTGTTGTATAACGCATCATTTTTGCGGCGTTTGTTTAACGCTCTTTTGTTTCCCTTCAATTATTTCCAGCTTCTTTTTGTGTCGGTGTGTTGTTGCTGTTTTCATGCCCTCCCACTTTAGCCCATTGTTGCGCACAATTGCTTTTGTTTATCACTGCATGCCACAAATTTGAGCGGTATTATGCTACATTTGGTTGTTGTAGTGACCTGCAAAGCTTTGCTATTAACAACAACCACAACAACGCCATAGGCAAGACAACAACCACTGTAATTACGCATACCGTAATGAGGAACGCGCAGCGATTTCAGCTGCGAAGCGAGAAAAATTGCTGTCTGTCGGCACTTATCAGCCACAGCATTCACACCCATACACTAGCGCACACACACATATTTGTGAGCATATTAAAAATCTATTACATTTTTCGCGGTTTACGCGTACATGAATGCAAATTAATTACGCATCACTCATACCACCTGGCGCACCACCGCCCCACCTCCGCACCACCCACCGTCCGGTAAGGCATCGGGTTACGTGACGCCTGCTGCGCTCATTGCTGCGGTTTGGTCATTTCTTTCACAGCTCTGGCGACGCGTGCAATTTAGCCCAGTTCATTTAATGTGTTTGTTATTGTTGTTGCTTTGCATGCGGCGCTTTTTGGTATCAGTTGGTTTCAACTTTGCGGTTATCCCATCACTATTAACGGACGTTTTGCAGGTGCGGCCGTCGCTTTAATGGGTTGCATGTAGAAATTTCGCCGCTGCCAAACGGCAGATAAATACATAATTCTCATCGGCTGTCTTCGGCTTGCCGGCTCATTGCAAATGACGGAATTTGAAGTGTTTCGTTGATGCATGTGAGTAATGGCGATTGTGCAACAGCGTTTTGTGAACGTGCCTGTGGTTGTGTATGCGACTGATATGGGTTTTTCTTCCATAACTTAATGTAAATTTAAAAAAATATGAACAACTTTTTTCCTGTTGCATAAAATTGCATGTAAAGTTGCTAAACTGAAAATTGCCCGTTAATAAATTTACTAGTAGACTTGTTTTAATTTCGAGCGCCATGCAAACATTGTCAAAAATTTGATAGAGATGAGAAATTAAATGAAAAGTGGATTTTTATAATAGATTATATTTGCAGTCAAATACTTTCATGTAGTTGAAACATTCCATTACCCACTTTATGCCACTTAAGACCTTGCATTATAATATTTTCGTCGAGCATGTAGTAGTTCTACGTCACGGAAATCATATTTTGCCCACTAAGTGGCCCCTAAATTGGTGAAAATATTTGTTTTCACACACCTTGGTGTAGACTGTATTCAGTTTTTCATATGTTTTCAAAGTCGCCGATTTATTCAACTACACTTAGTGCTGAATACCAAAAGCCATGAATATCTTGTAGTAGATTTACATATCAGTCAAATATGGCTCAGTAGGATTAAAAAAAATTTGGTTCAAGCTGTCGAACACAAACAATATGAACATATATGTATATTTGAAGCAAAATGATATCCTCCAGAGCCTAAAACCGTTCTAGACGGTGAATAAGTGCTGAAAATCAAAACCTAGATTGTCAGCTAACGAAATTTTTGCATTCATGTTAAAGCCCAATTAACCAGTATTATTATCAACCTATTATTATCACCTCCAATCCATATCTACTTCCAAGATTCGTGAGTATCCAAAGAAAAATAAGGAGAACCCATTAACTTCCACTTGAGAGCTTCTTGGCTTTCGTAGTTAAAAGAACAGACATGATGAAAGCATAAAATTACTCCCAGAAGACTTTGTAACGTCAATATTAGCATTGAGCTAGCAACTTTTGGCTCAAAGTTAGTTATGGAGTGTTTATTCTTACTGGGAATACCATCATGCTACTTCATCATCAGATTCGTTAACATCGTAGTGGGAACGAGTCGGATATCACTGTAGCACTGCGACTATGAATCTCGCGTGCGACAAGCCACTGTTTGACTGCGAGGTCTACCTGGCCTAGAGTAGAACGTAAGATATCTACTGCTTGCAAAGTTCATCTTGCAGAAACCGTAAGAGTTCTTACTGAAAATTGTTCAATATACATTCATGTTGTTAAAAATCCAGTCGGACGCAAATTGTCAAAGTTCTATGGAAGAAGGTGTGCTGGAAACATCCAAGCCCTATACCCAATGAAGGAGTCCAGCTTTTGAAAGGCTGAAGCTAAAGTATCTCGGCATTCATGCCTTCAGCGAACTAGCAGACATAACCGAAACTGGCATTATCCGCCTCAACAAATTTGTGATCGGCTAAAAGCGTGTTGTCGATTTGTGAGGTTATTTATGACAAATGTTTCTAGGAGTTCGAGGTACTACAACGAACCGACGTCATAAGCTGCTCAATTGAGATCTCCTTCCTATCATGGAATATTTAACCTCATCTTACCTAATGCAAACACCTCAAAATATTGCCTTCAACTTTCTTTGAACACTCCATTATACATCTATTATCTCACGAAAATTCCTTATACAACTTCAAAAATTAAAGCGGAATAATTAAAAAAATACGCAATAAGTTACATAACTACAATTACGCGTAATAATCATCAAAATATTCCACAATTATGAAAACAGTAATAAAAGCAATGTTACCTCAATGCATCAACAACAATAAAACAATTTTTTAATAACATCAAGCGTTGCCTGCAAAGAAAGCCAATTATTAAACATTTTGCAGGGATGATTCTTCTTACTACACCAACAACAAAGTAAAGCCAACTCGTCACTTCTATTTCACCTCATTTTCTGGCACACTTTACTCTGTTTCAACACAAATAAATAACGCTCATAGAGTGAAAATTAATAAATAATAGAGCAATTGCTGAATATGCAATTAAAGTATGGGCAACAAAAAAGCAAAAACAAGCCATGGCATGTCATAAACTGGCTTCTACTCCATATCTTCTATACTTCTCGGAATTCGCCTTGCAGCATCCGAAATACTTTCTACACTTGCGTGAAGCACACCAAGCAGAGTCGCTGTAAGACTTCACATACATACATACACACCAACAAATGCACTTGCAACAATTGCTGTGTTTTAGCTAGAAATTAGCAACCTCATCTACATATTGGCCAAGTGTGTTGACTTGCATTTTACTCTGCTGGTATTTTTGTGGCACTAATTATGTCACATTGTATTTTTCGTTGTATGTTGCATGTTGCCACTGCTATGTGCTTTTATTGTTATCGTTTTTACTGTGTGATTTATGCAAATGTAGCAAAACCCTAAATATGTGGCATGACAAATGATGCAGCGAGTGAATGGCAGGCAATTAAAACCATTGTTGATGTGAATTGGTTTTAAATTTTTCAGCGGAGAACTTGTCTTACGGTATGAATTCGAGTGTAATTCGTCAAATCTATGAATTAAATTTACATTTTAAGCGGCTTTTGGAAAATGTTCGAGAACTGGGCTCATCTGAAAGTGCATTAAATGGAAGAGAGTTCTATTGTATACGAAAAATATTATCTTTAAGTCATAAGAAAGGTCGATGTGAGTTCATAGAATTACTTTGACCCGGGCCTAGGAACGATTTCTGGCTGAGAATTGGACTAGTTTGTGGCCCAGCATCGATGAAGCAATTGAAAACTGTTGATATTTATCAACAATACAGAAAAAATGTTGGCATGAGCAATGTACTGGAACTGAGTTGCAAATATCATTTAATGGAGGTCCTATCCACACAAGGGATCATTATTGGGTCTGTAACTATATTCGCGCCAACAAATGGCGCAATTTGATTACAATTATATCATTCTAATATTCCGAACATATCTATGTTGTAAAACTACTGCTCTTCTGCGTCTTTTTCTGTATACAGGTATGTCAATCTTTTGGAACTTAAAACACCATCACTTTTTTCCTCTAAAAATATCGAACTTTGTACTTGAAAAAGTGTCTTTGCGGTAGCTCTTCTTTATAACTTAAATATGAAGAGAACCTTAGCTAAAATTCATCGCACTTTGGTGGAAGTTTATGGTGAACATGCTTTAGGTGAGCGAACGTGGAAGACTTTTGGAACTAGAGGAGGTGAAGAACACTCTTTGCGGCCATTACTTGATGAACATTGTTGCTAAACACAAAAGGAGTCCACAAAATTTTTGGAAGTCACCTAAGCAGCCATTTCAAAATGTTTAAAAGTAGTCAGATACATTTAAAAGCAAAGATGACAAGAAGCTAAAATACATTGGAAGACGACTTTACATGTCAGAAATGCTGTTTGAGCGCTACAAAAAGAAGTCGTTTTTACATAGGATTGTGACTGATGATGAAAGATTGCTTCATTATACAACCCTCAAAGCAAAAAATTATATCTGAAACCTTTAAACCAGAGGATTCAACGGCAATGCCGAATATGCATGACGCCAAGATAATGCTTTAGATTTGGTGGGATCAAAAATAATGCTGTATAGTGAGCTATTTAAACTGGCGAAACTATTATTGGAGAAAGCTACCGAAAACCACTCATCCAATTAAAACCAGAGATTGCAGATAAACGCCCAGAATTAGACTAGAAACGAGGTATTAGTTCTCCAACATGACAAAGCTCGACCTAGTGTTGCAAGAAGGGATAAAAGCTATTTGGAAAACAGCGACTGGGAAGTTTGGCTAACCCGTTCTAAAGTCTAGATTTTGTGTCGCTCTGACTACCATTTGTTCCGGTCAATGCAAAATGTTCTTACTGCGATGCTCGTCACATTAGAACAGAGTATTAAGAACTAACTTGATTCATTCTTGCCCGCCAAGCCAGTGCAGATCTTAAGGGAAGGAATCCAGAAAGATGAGAAAATGTTATAGCTTCATATGGGTAGTACTTTTATGTACATATGTTTTTCATAAATGAAAGGACAAATTTTGAGAAAACAATAAAAAAGAAACAATTTATGATATAACAGGTCAAAAGTCCACGGCGTGACACATAGATGATGCTACTAGAATTAAACCCAAATGAGTTTTAGTTAGCTTTAATCTTTTAAAGACGCGTGTATAAATTTTACAGGTGTGAGATCAGTAGTTTTTGAATTTTAATTATAATACATATTACTTGGACTATGCACCAGGGAAATCAACCAATGCAAGGTGGTTTGCCAAGTTTGAACTAGGCGATTTCAGCACCGAGGACGATGAAAGCCGCCGATAAACGGTCGCATTTGGAGAAACAGAAAGTGCTGTTTCACCAAGCCAATGAATTGGAATTTAAATTGCTTCCACATTTTCCAGGTCTGACCCCTGTGACTACTTTCTCTTTCGAGATCTCAAAAGAATGCTCACTAGGAAGAAATTTTCGTCGAACGAAAAGGTTATCGCCAAAACTGAGGCCTATTTTCACGCAAAGGACAAATGGTACTACAAAAGAGATAATGAAAATTTGGAGGGTTACTAAATCTGTGTATCAACTTTGAAGGAAACTTCATTAAATTAAAGAAAAGCATTGTTCCAAAACGACGAAAGGTGGGGATCCAATAATTAAACTTAATTATTTAGATATAGAAACCAACAGTATTAGTACTAAATGTTAAACGCAAACTCTTAACACAATCTCTGCTCTAAACGCCATCATATTCTAGCAGTAGTTTCAAAAATCAAAATAGAAAGGATTTTGCAACTGATTGACATGAAAAAGTAATGATAATAAAACTAAAAATTATCGACTAGTCACGCAAGCTAGGCGTATTTGGCTAAGACACGCAACAATAAAAACACTGCATTCGAAAAATCAACATCAAATCACATAATTGAACAGCTGACCAATTCCAAATGATGGCATAAGAAAACCTCTTCACAAAAAATAGGCAAAAAATTAAATAATCTGATAAAGAGCTACGCACACAGCGCAAAGCCCAAGTGGTGAGTGGTTGTAAACCAAAAAAATACCAAATAAAATTAAAATAAAGCAAAAAAGAAATAAATAAATAAACTAGACAAACGAAAATTTGAAGAGCTGTACGCAACGGAAAAACAAAAACAATACACAACTTGCCGCGCCACAGACGCCAAGCAAAGCAGGGAATGCGCTTGCGCAATAATCGCGTCTTGCGACCTCAAAAACAGTTGGCCAAAAATAATGGAAATGGACAGAAACAAGCTTTTTGCCAAGAAGCAGCCAACGCAACACACACTCAGCTACACTTGTGGAAGCTAAACAAGAGTCAAGCTAAGCGATGTCCGCCAATTACGCAACCGCGCCAGCCGAAATCGGAAAATTCGATGAGCATACGAAAAAAATATAAACGCGAAAAAAACGCATTTGCAAAAACTTCAGTCAAATAAACATAAATATGCGCTTGAAAAGAGAACGGAAGAATCGAAGAATCGCAAATTGAAGCATTTTCCAAGCAACTGCCGAAATATGGTGAGAATATATCAGCAATCGACAGTTGCTGCTGCGGCTGCGGCACGTACAACCTTGAATTAGTTGCAATCATTGCAAGTAGCGGTAGCAGCAAAAAAATGCATGTTGATAGACAAAACACGAACATAAATATTGAAAATAGCACGAAAACGCTCGAATTCCAACCGCCGTCGAACAGATGGGCAACAGCATCAGTGCATTTTGAGGTTATGAGCATTGAATTGCGCAAAAGTCTAACTGTTAAAAGTGAACTGAATAGCGGCTAATGAAGTTAAGCAAAATATGATGGAAGCTGCGGATAGTTGAAGAACGTTTCGCGCTGCGTATTTTGCGCTGGTACGAGTACACTTGGGTTCAAAGCCGGGTTAAATGAACTGTGAAAGAGTTCAGCCGCTACCAAACAGTAGCTTTGAATATGTAATTAGTTCAGTTTTGCTTTGATTGAGAGTTAAGGGTCAAAACTTACAATTTCATTAGATAGATCTATGAAAATTGAGCTATAGAATTATGAACATTGTCTAAAATGCTGGAAAACCATCTAAATATGAGTTGAATGGCTCCAGAGTAGAATAAGGCAGCCATGTTTGAGTCATTATTGCATATTGATGCAAAACTTCGGGTTTTAATTTAGTTCGAACGATACGAACTTGGTATAAACCTTCGCATAGCTAAGTATTCATGAATGATTCACTTTACAGTCATCTAAAAATCATTTTGGGAATTATTTTTAATAATTTCATGCGTTGAGAATGTCCATTGTTTTCAAAGCACTTCCGAATGGTGGTTTCGTATATCGTAGAGCCTCAATAGTACTCGTCAAGTCGTTTTAAGTCGTTTATAGGTAACAGCTGCATCTTGAGATAAAAAAACTGTGCATTTAAAACTTTACCAAATACTGGTAAAGGTAAAGTTAGGTTAGGTTAATGTGGTAGACCAATAAGCCACGCATAGACCAGTTTTGTCTTTTGTGATACCAGATAGAGTTTAGCTAAGTCCAATTTATCGTTTATGATGCCTGCGCTTGACGCGAATTTTAACAGATTCTGTGGCCTCACTATCGATACCTCCTCCAGTGTATCATACCATGGGAATCCCAAATGCTTGCAGCATTTCCTGCAGTCTTCTCGATATGTAAGCTTCATCCTGCGGTGTAAGAAGTGTGGCAATTATTTAAGGATCTCTTTAATATATTTGTGAATGCTAAGACAAAATAAATATATGAGGATTGCACCGCGTCCGTAGGTCTATTGTGCCCTCTTTTAAACCACAAAGACTCACCTAGCCCCAGCATATTGGTAAAGTCCAATATACTGCTAGTTGCTAGTGAGGCGACGTGATCCCTGTTTGGAAACATGGATTCCAGGGTATTTATCCTGCGTCTGCAGACTGCTATGTCAACCAGCAAAACCGACAATTAGCGCATGCTTTGAAGTTGTTGCCAATACCTCTCTCTGCCTACTCGTTTTTCCTTGCGGAACAGCTCCTGTATGGTATGAAGACTAACCGCGATGAAGGGTTCTGGTCCAACTATGTTAGTAAATGCTGCGGAACGGACGAGCTAATCAGCCAGTTCATTCTCCGCTATACCTTTGTGACGAAGCATCCAGCTAAGGTGCCCTTGTTTCCACTGGACTATTCAGCCATTCTCTACACTCCTGCACCAGTAGCGATTCGATCTCATAGGCAGATATTGCTTTTAGTTACGCTTTGAATGTCGCTAAGTGGTGTTGTACATACATTGCGATAAATGAGTTGGAGGTTTATCTCTATCCACCGACTTTTGGCTAAAACTTCTGCTTGAAAAATGCTCGGAAAACTTCCCATTGGTATTGAGAGATTGGTCCTGCGACTCTTGCGTGAATTCCCTCCGACGTTTTCGAGCCGTCGGTGTACCACATGATTGTATTTACTATCCCTGAGCAGTATTTCGAGAATGGAAACATTCCATTTAGCCTTGCTGCTAAGGGTAACCTAGAACTTCTTTGCAAAGTCTACCCTTTTGGTAATGATTTCCCTTGGGACAAGAGCCAATGGTATTATACCACTTAATTATTTCATCCGGTAGGATGTAGAAGTAGTATTAGTATGTGAATGCTAAGTTCTTCGATCAGCAATTTGTTACAGATCCATTTTCCCTGCCTCGCTGCCGACACTACAATATCTGCAGAAACTTTTTAGAGCGAACGGCTATATCATACAGCTGCCCTACAAGTTGCACGATTGAAATCAAGTTCTTCTATGGAAATTTCTATAATCTTGAAGGGCATTCCAGTTCCTGTGTAACCGTTTTTTCTTAGTTTCGTTTGATATACTATCTTTTACTTATCACCAAACTTCCGAGCCCTTTAGACACACTTTGAGGTGGCACCATTATTGTCTACCCAACCTCTGTTAAAAACTATGTCTGACCACGGGCAATATGAACTCATTGAATATACACACAACGAATGACGGATGAGAAGTCACCGAAAAGTAGGTAACTCAATAATAACGTGCGGCCAGTAGCCAATGTAGCGGCAACTAACAGCAGCTGTACGCCGTCGGCCAGACACGCCACGAGGCACGCGGTGAAGCAGGCATTTAGTTAGCCAGCAGTGTCCAACTACTTAAATACACACTTGA
Organism: Bactrocera tryoni; assembly: GCF_016617805.1. Taxonomy (NCBI): domain Eukaryota; kingdom Metazoa; phylum Arthropoda; class Insecta; order Diptera; family Tephritidae; genus Bactrocera; species Bactrocera tryoni. The sequence goes on along the minus strand of NC_052500.1, from coordinate 80,118,214 downwards.
CGAAACTACACTACTAACGAAAAGCAACAATAAAGTGGCAATTTAAAAGTATTAAACAACAACAGCAAGCCAGAAGATTAAATTATATTGAAGCGAAGCGGCAACGGCAAAGCATTTGCTGAAGTTGCAATTGTGCAATATTTTTCTCGTGCTTTCCGCTGTTGCAGTTGAAGTGGTTGCTTTCGTGCAACTCTTCTCGTTCGTGCTTGGAGCTTTTGAGCTGAATTTACTTTTTTTTTTTTTGCTAAAGCAAGTTTTAGCTTTGTGTGCAACTTGCAACGCGCATGTGGCATGCACTTGTCCGTGCGCCACAATTGCAATTGCAATTGAAACAACATTGAGTAGCGCTTGGGGAAGCTTCCAATTGCGAGACTCCGCTGGTGTAAGTGTCCAATTTACACAGAGATACCTGCATCAGTGGCGCATAACAGCGGTGACGACGACGACGACGACTGCCGACTGCCGACTGCTGACTGCTGACGGCTGACGGCTGTCTTAGGCAAATTAGCTTGGAGAGTTTGTGTGACGCCCGGCAACTGCCAAGTGGTGGTTAGTTGGCTGGTTTCGAGGCATATGGACAGCTATAGCGTTAATAATAAAAAATCTCTGTGCAAAAACTTCTGGCGATTCCACTTACATAAATGTATGTTTGTATTTACTGGGTGAACTGCTGCTGGGGGAGCAGCGTGTACTATAACGCTGCGGATTTCCATGAAAGCTTCATGTAGAGGAAATACTAACAGTCTGAATGTAAAATTTAGCCAGCAATCGCTTGAATATCGTTTAAGTAGTGGTGTATGTGTGTGTTACAGTTGTGGAGTTATAAAATTTTTATGACTCTGGGCGATTGTAGAGCAACAATAGTTGCCCCAAAACTTTTTATGTCTTACTTAGCGTGTTGTGTGTGAATTTTTTGAGCGTGTTGCCTTAATTACATTTTATTAGCTTGTATGGAATTTAACTGCAGCAAAGTAATGCATACTGTTGCCAGTAATGAAAAAGTAATCTGTTACATTTAATTGAGTAATTATCAATAATGAGCAATGTATCAGTGAGTTGAAGGTCTTCCATTCGTTTACTTATCAAGACAGGTTAGGTTTGGTCGCAGGTCCTCGCTACAAAGAGAATGAAGGATCCAACATGGACAGCTGTAAACGCTGCTCCTTTGTGATTCCCAAAACTCCTAGATATGGATTAAAATTCCCTTTTAGGTCAAAGAAGCGCTTCAAGCCTACCACAAATTTCTCTGAGCAGTTAATATCAATTCCAGCAACTTCACATAGTTCGACGAAAGTGTGTCTACCGAGATGTCCAACTCTCAGTCAGAAAAAAGTTGAATAGTTGAGCTAAAATATCTAAATGATTCAACCTCGTCGTCTTCCATACAAATTTGACAGTTTGTGTTCGACGAGATATGTAAACTTCCACATATGAGCTTATTGGACAGAGTCACTTTGCGTTTGATAAGGCATGTAACCACACCGCTTGTGAGCTTATTGCATTGATCAACATCTAGTCAGAATGCTCGCAGCCGCACAAGTTATTGAGGAAAGTATTTGGACATACCAGCGCTTGCCAAGCTCATAGGAGGTCCATTTGAGTACCGACTCTTTGCCAAACTAATAAAAATAGCTGTACAAATAGAATCAAAAAGAGGTCGGAATAGCACACCAAGAGTTTGAAGGACAAGCTTGCCAATGCTGGTTAATTCAATAGGAAATTAATCCGTGATTCAATCTTTTCATCATGATTATTAGAAAATCTTCATAGACATTAACTTTAGAATGTGTCACCGGCATAAATATCTTTTGGTTAAGCCTAGAAGTCAGGCAGAGCTTTATAATGCTCACTGCTAGAAGACAGGCCCGTGAGAAGCAAACTAATAAGTTTTCGCCACAACCTGGTACCACGACTGGGATATCAAACGCTTCCGAAAAGATCTGAAATTGTATTAGGGATCTAAGTAATATTGTTCTAACTCTAACAACCGCAACACCTACCGAAACATTAACCAAAACATAAACCAAAACATAAACCAAAAGAATAACCAAAACATTGAGCCGTGTGGTGTCGATTCGTAAGGATTGTCAGAACTCTATTGTGACAATATTAGATCAACTTTAAGACACTGGGGCACATGATTTCAGACATACATAGATCTAAGTTCACTTTCAGTAAGGAAATCAGCTCTAGAAACAATTGTCCAATTGCGGGAAATTTCATAAAAGTTGTCGTAGAATTCAATGCTCTCCCCTTGAAGGCAATTGGGGACATGATGTGCTCAAAGCTAACCAAGCTAACTAAGCTTATTACCAACCAATTCTTCAAGAATTTGCAGCGTTAATGCAGTTACCTCCTTGGATTTACGTCAGGAGCCCACAATTTCAACCATTTCATTTGGGATCCTATCATACTTATCCTTGAAGGCTTAGCTCATCCAGCTCAGGAATAAAGCTGAGCTCATCACTTAATGCCTCCCTGAGTAGCATTAATACAGTTTCCTCTTTGGATCAAGCATTGTTTCACTCGCCCATAATTTTAATCATGCCACTAGGGATTTTTTTTCCGTACTTCTGCTTGCTCCCACAATTCTCAACCACTTACTGAAGTTTTAAACTCTTAATGGAATAATTCTTTCTGCCAAAAAGTTGGCTACAAAAAAACATTTATTACCAGCGTGACCAGCGTCCTGGTGTCTGCTACAAAAATCGCTGACCCGCTATGCTGCGCAAACAAACTATCCACTGTGGTACATAACGAAACAAGTGTGCCGTTACCACCTTGTTGCATGCAACGCAATTAACATATTTACGGAAGCTTAAACTTCTGCAACATTTTCAGCAACAAGTCACTTAACGCCTTCGAAGTTTGTTAAGCATTCATACAGACATACTCGTATATACATATATGGACATACATACATGTGGTGTGGTGTGCTATACAGGTGAGTATGCTAATAATGTGCGCACATGCGCCGCTCGAGTACACACACCCAGTGGTAATTACAAACATTAGTCCATGTTCAAACAAACAAGCAAACACACTTGCAATTATGCACTGGAAGCAAATGTGCGCTTAAAAGCCAAACAATTGTTAAGGTAAACATGCATCTGCACATATGTACGCATGCGAATAACGGCATTAAGCACGTGAAATTGTGTTTAGCTCATTTGTAATTTACATATCCGCACGTTTGCATTGATGAATTACGCATGCGAAATGTGGGGCTCCGCTAACGGTTGAATGTGAAGTGACGGGGGTGGTGAGAAAGCGGAGAGTTCGCTTGCTGGAGTTAACTTGTGATTATTTTTTGCAAAATTTTTAAATAAACGAGCGCAGAAGCCCAGCGGATTTAAGCAGTGTTTGCTGGTGATGCTCAAATTTTTATTTGTTCATGTAAAAATACTTGCGTCCTTTGTTGCAAGAGGAGGAGGTTAGCTGAGCTAGAACTTTTCTTTCATACAAGTTTCAGAATGGTGAGATAGACAATAAAAGCTGAATAAAAAAAGTAAGAGAAGACTCTGTGGCGAGGTCCAAAATCTATATATTAGACGTACGTCTAGATATTTGCCATCTGATCAAATTTGACCCGGACTGGTCAATTTAAATAAGTTACACAATGGCGTTGTCCGAAAACTATATACTAGTCAAAAAGAGTAGGTAGGTAGTTAAAAGCCATCTCATCAAATTTGACCCAAAATGATCCATTCAAATAATGGAATAGTCATAATGACCATATATCTGATCAAATTTAACCCGGACCGGTCCATTTAAACTGCGCGCAATACCGAAGCATTAAAAAGTTTTTTCATAGATTGGTACTATAACTTACAATTTTCAACAAGTGTTTGTTTGGCAGCTGTTTGTTTACCACATGAAAAGTTTCGTGGTGAATTTTATTACGAGTGCAGAATCGTAAAAAATACTACAGTAGATGTTTGGGGATCCTGTTTTATCAGGAACACAAATATTTGAGGGGTGCAAGGAGTTCAGTAAAGGTCGTGAAGTCATTGAAAATACCTCATGCAAGTCGCCCATTCTCTTCTGTTGACGATAATATCGAAACTGTTATAGAAACTGTGCTTGGAAATGGTAGTATTGATATCAGAGAGTTAGAGGATCTCAACATCCCTTAGGGATCGCTTAACGCATTTTGATTAATACTTTGGTTAATATTTTGGTTAAATTTTGGTTAACTTTTGTGTATGAAATGTGTCAATACTAAATTCTTACTTAAAGTCCGGAATTTCTTCCAAAAACGACATCGTTAAAGAGAGACTTGAAAATGCAGCTGAGGACCCTATATTTTTGAAGTGCTTAATTATTGGGAACGAGAAATGGATTTATATGAAATCGAAAGAGTTCAACAATCTAGCAAATGGCGCTCATAAAAAGATTGAAATTATCCGCCAAACAATCGAATGACCACAAACTTAAAACAAAAAATCGCTAAAGACACTGAAAGCCATTCCTGGCGAGGGATATAAAAAGTTTATCGAAAATTGGATTTCCCTTAGACAGCAAATGGAACCATAACCGACCGGCGTTCCAAGCTGTCCGAGTGCTTCTTAGAATCGACCTTTTAACCTAAACAAACCTAGACAGCTAAGAATACCGGTACTAAGAATTGATCGAAAAGCCTCTAAAAAATTTTTTTATTCATTGTACCACAAATTAAATCCCCTGTCTGCACAGAAATCGCGACGAAATTACAATATTTTCAATATAAATTTGGCAAGCCTATAAATTTAGCTCACAAAATATTCACATTTCGTATAATCAATGAAGAAAGTTACACATCTCGTTGCGACTTTTTGATTATGAATGAGGAAATCGCAGATCAGCATTGATACATTTTGGGCAAGATTGCTTGACCACTCCCGTTGCTTTCTATTTTAATTTATTAATTAAACCAACAGAGAGCAGGTGAAGCGGTCAGGCCGTAGAGATAATCTTAAACGCACGAGGAATTTCACTTTTTTCCAAAACCGGTATGTGCGTTCGTATATATGTATGTACATATGTACGAAAAAAGGGAGAAGTAAGAAAAATAAATGAAATTAGCAGATAAAAACCCAACTCAGGCTTCTTTCAGCATCGCAGCCCAGCCCAGCAACTATGCAGACTTTATGCTGCATTCTTCACGAGGTAAACGAGATATCTTCTCACTTGACACACATAACCACACAAGTGACGCAAGCACTTGAACGTAAGCGCTTATGGGCGGGCATTACCAAATGTCTGCCAGTGGGGCCGTAGAGCAGGTTAAACTATTCGTATGCACCGGCTGGGCTGTGTGCTCACTACCTGCCTTGCGGTTCAGTCACATTAGAGCAATAAACAAGCAACAAGTTAATACGTGTTAATTGATTTGTGATGCATGCCGCATGCATGTGCATGTGTGTGTGCATGCATTCAGCGCTGCTGGCTGGCTTTAATAATATAGATGAGCCACGCATTTGTTGGTATTTATTGGTGCTAACGCACAACCAAGCCCAGTGCGCGCCATTGTGGTTTCTCCCAACTCATCTTTGCGTAAAGCAAAAAGTTACAGCAAAGCGTAGACGCGCATGCGCATTGTTGTTGGCGCGTTCCGCTAATGAAAGCAGCGTCGAGAGTGAAAGTGCCGCTATTTCTACCACATTTTTCCCCCACTTTATTTACTTAGCATGGATTTTTCATTGAGCATTTTTATTGTTGTTTGATTTTTAATTTAATGCTGCTCTTCTTTGCTCAGCGATTCGTGGCCGATGATACTTAAGTGGTTAAATATTTGTATTTGTTCAACAAAGAATTTGACAAATCGTTATCGTGGTATAGAAGAGTGTGTGATTTATTCATTAATTGAACGACTGATTGAAATGATTGAGAAGAAGAGAGGTTGGTTTCAGTTAGCACTTCGCTACCGTGTTCCACGTCGTATCTAATAGTTTTCTCGCCGGCTAAACATAAAAGTATAAAGGTTTGTGGAAACCAAAAGTTAATCATTAGAAATTTTTCATAAAGTCATAGATAGTCACTTGACCTTACTTACTGTTGGAACTACTCTTTTTACCAATATACTTGTTTCAATACCTCCTAAAATCAGCTGTTTCGAGATGAAAACTCTTGTATATAATGGCAAAAGCTCATAAGTAGACATAAATTCTGTGAAAGCTCTTGAGTAAACAGTTTTTATAGCTTTGAAAAAATGTATAATCTTATATTGGTTAAACTGAAACCTAACAGAAGAGGCGAAAGCTCATATGTGAACCAAACTTCTGTGATTTTGGACCAATATGATCGTAGATTGAATAAAATAAAAACATCACTTTAAGAGTTATATTTTTATGGTCGTATTAGGCTGCTTCTTTTTCGACATGAATTAAATATTGAAAGCTCATAACTAACAAAAAATGTGAAAGCTCATGAGTGAACAAAAGCTTTATCCATAATAAGGCGTGATGAAATTCCAGATTGTATAAACTAAAACTCAGAAGCTTCCTCCTGAATTCAGCTTTTTCGGAGTGAATAAAAAGGTTACAGCCTATAATATGAAAGGTGAAAGCTCATAAGTGAACAAAACTTTTATGATTTTCTTCTTGATACAACAATATGTTATATTTATGCTCCCTCTGAAGATTGCTGTTTCGAGGTGATTGTAGAATTGAAAACTCATGAGTGCATAAAACTTTCAATTCGGTTATAGTCGAATCTGCAAAATAGATTAGACAATTTAAAAAAGAAAAGTAATATATCCAAAACAAAAATCATAAAAACAGAAAAATATCAAATTTCTGCGCATCACTTGCATATTTTACGCATTTTATAAGCGAAAAAATTAAAAGTCACAAAATTATGATATGCAAAAACAACAAATTGGCATTATCAATTTATGAACGATGTTAGCTCGTTAAATGTAAATTTGCACAACGCAATCACCGAGACCGAAACGAATCGTATTGACAAGCAAATTATGCGGAAAGATGATTGCGAAGCTTTCAAAGAGGCGTTATGCAAGAAAGCCGCTGAAGAGGTTCCCAAGCAATATAAGGCGATGCGAATTTGTTATTGCAAACAAATTACGCTGGAAAGTGTTGTGCAAAAACTTAAATGTGGCAAGGCTGAATATTGACTGCAGGGTCAGCAAATTCTAAAGCTCTGGCGAAATGTTTGTAAATATTTGTACATTGTTCAAAATGAATCTCTCATCAAATCGATCGAGTTCGCGGAGCGAACAATAGAGCGAAATACGAGTAACTGTTATATAATAAGAAGCAATAAATAAAAAAAAATTGAAGAAATAAACTCGTAAAAATCATTAATAAATTCAATTTGTTAAGAAAGTTGCGTCAAAGTGTAAAATAGCAAAATATCGAGCAAATCATCTTGCGCGTGATCTTCAAGCGCCATCAATGATCAGCGAAATGAAAAATCATAACGGTAATGCTGAACAATGAAGCGCGGAATTGGTCAACACCTTCACAGACACCATTGAGATGATTTATTGATGCTTGATGGGCCTTCGCAAAAAAGTATTTGAATAGAAATGCGCCATAAAAGTATTTGAATGCAAATGTTGAATTAAATACAGTAGTGGTGATCGATTGCGTAACATTTCGGTCTATATTTGTTTATGACTGCCCGAAGGGGCTTATTTTGAAAGAAAGTGTGGCATTGATTTTGAGTTTTCAGTAAATCAAAATTTTAAATAAGTTAGAATAAATGAGTCCCGATATTTCGTGAATGAAAATAACATATTCGGGATCCCGAATGTTTTTTAGAATATTCATACTTCAATAATATGTATACTTATAATAAATATAATGTAATTTTGCATACCCAGATTTTTCTGGATCCCGATTTTTTTCGGAATTTTCATATTTTTTTATATGATTATTTTTATATATATGTATGTATATATATTTTGCTGATATATTTATTTTTATTGTGTTCCGAGAGCATTTCAATGAAAATTTTTTAAATATCATTTTATAAAGCCATATTTCTATTTGGATGCCAAAACGGCCAAATTTTAAAAGGTTCGTAATTGATTTTGAGTTTTCAGTAATAAAAAAGTATATAAGCTCAATTTTTTAAATTCCGATTTTTCGTGTTGAAAATAACATTTTGGGGTTCCCGGTTTGGTTTGAGATTTTATATACTTTGGGATCTATATTTATTTATTACGTCCCGAACGACCACAATTTAACAGACAATGCGAAATTGATTTCATATTTTCGGTAATTAAAAATTGTGCTAAATAATTTTATGAATACCGAAATATCGGGATTAAGAAAATATTTTCGGGTACCCGATTTTTTCGTGATTTGACAAATTATTAATTGTAAATAATAATTTTATGAATACCGAAATATCGGGATTACAAAAAAATATTTTCAGTATCCCGATCTTTTTCCAGATTTTCATATTACATTTGTACATATGTAAATATTTATTTTGAGTAGGGTGTTTGCATGACTTTCAACGAAAAATTTTAAATAAGAGCTTGATTACTTATCAGGCCTGTACTTGTCTAAGATTACCCAAATAGATATGTATGTATGTATGTATGTATCTTTGAAAAGAAAGTGTGTAAAAGTGTGAAAGTGATTAAAAATGCTATTCAAACAATAACTTTATAATACATTTTATATCTACACTTTTCGAAATTGAAAATAATATTTTCGGGATACCGATTTTTTTTTTGTTTTTCATACTTTATTAATATACAATTATTCATAAAATAAAATTTAAATTTGTATATCCAGATTTTTCGGGATCATAATTTTTTTCGGGATTTTCATGTTTTTATAAGTTTTTATTGATTACTGTTGTGACATTCCCCCAAAATGCCACACCTTTTATTTTTTTCAGGCACCAACTTCTTTCATATAATAAATGTTATACTAGAGAATGGTTGAAATAAACTTGCTAAACCCAGTTAACTGACGTCGGTTTAATAAAAACCAACATATTTAATTGTATCTGATTAACTGTTTTATTTTTTCTTATTCCACTTTAATCCATTTTGCAAGAAAATAAAACAATTTCGGCGCTCAAACCTCTTACTTATTCAAGCACTTAGAGCTACCGATCCCCACCACTTTGAACTCTCCCATATCTCTACGCATGTTGCAACCAGCAACTTAAGACGCAACAACAATAAATATAAATGCTTTGTAATTCCAGTTGCATTATGCGAATGCCAGTTGCAACAGGCGCTATGCGCTTTGATGGCAACATTCAAAAGCGAGTGAACTTGCAATCGCTCATTAGTCACGCAAAAAGCGCAACAGCCGATTTTTATTGCCTTTTTATTGAGTATTAAAAATATATTTTCTTTGCAATTTCTTATATTAGTAACTATGTAACTTAGAGCAATCAGTTTTCTTTGAGCAACATTACGTGCTTTTAAAACGGTTGAAAGAAACTGCAAAAACTTTATTTGAGTGACAAAGAAACGTCAGATAGAAAGAGTGCAAGATTATTCTCATAAATGTCAAATGATGGGGGTTTGGATGAGGAGGGTAACACCTTGACCGCTGTAGAGTTTAGTTGGATATGATTTACCATAAAAGTTAACGGAAACGTGTTTCTAAAAGGGTGCACAGCTTGCCTAGGCGTCAGAAAAAAAGTACTTCAAAGTAACTTATAATGTGGTTACCAGAAAAGTAAAAGGGTATTAGGTATTGTTTTTGTATTCTGACTACAAAAATATGTGTTCGTTTAATGCGTCTCCATTTTATTAAGTCTAGAAATATAGTAGAGCATAGCCGAAGTAAATTATTTTATGAACTTGTGGAACGCCTTCAGTTTCACTTGGATTTTCTAGATTTCCCACATAACTATGAGAAAATAGCAGTTAAAATTTATGCAGCTACTAACCTAAAAATTATTGATTCTGTGTATTTAATTGGCGTGGTATTATCTTACCGTTATTTATAAGATTACAACGTAAGCAATAGCATTTTTTGATTGACAGTGGCTACAGCTGACTTGCAGCGTAAATTGAAAGGCAACGGATCATGTAGGTCTGTATGTAAACCTTGTGTGTGTGTATTAACTGTCTATATTAACTATATAACACATATTGAAATGTAGCAACATGCACAGTTACATATTCACCTTCTAATGCAGCGACCTAGCAACAAGTTGCAATTTTTTCTTACACTAAAAAAGAGGCTAGTTGACAATAGCGGCATGTGGCAAGTGGCGCAATAAAAACATGTAGCATTTACTGCAATTAAAAAATACTCACGTGGCAAGCTTGCGGCATATGATTGAATATTAAGCGAATTCCACTTGCTTGCAGTTATTTTAAATGGCTGGAGCTTGTTATAAATGTAGTTTTTGAGACAAAATTAGTTTCCAATGGATTTTAAGCCGCTGCAAGAACATTTTTGAGCATTCAAGTTGGTAATACAGCAATTTTTAAGTATTTTCTAAGCATACTAGAATTCGAAAGAGTTTATGAAACACCTTAATCTTTCCATAAAATGAAAGAATTAAATAATTTTCTTGCGACGGATAGATTTACAGCAAAACATTGTTGCTTCAGGCTACAAAAATTCTTTTACGCTTGTATATCAAGAAAAACCGTTAACTTTGGCTGCACCGAAGCTTTAATACCCTTCACAGGTGCTTTTATTATAGCACAAAAGGGTAAAAAAACATATTTTCTTGATTCTTTCGGTCAGTTTGTAAAGCAGCTATATGCTAGTGTCATCCGAAATAAACAATTTCTTGGAAGATTATACCATTACTTTAGATAACAATCCATGCCGAATTTGATGAAGATATCTTTTCAAATGAAAAAGTTTTCTATACAAGACCTTTTGCTGATTGCTCAGTTTGTATTTCAGCTATACACTATAGTGATCCGATCTCAATAAAATATGCGAAAATTATAGCGCTGGCTTTGATAATAATCCGTGCCAAATTTTGTGAAAATATCTCGTTAAATAAAAAAGTGTTCCAAACAGGGACTCGATTTTGATTGTTCAGTTTGTATGGCAGCTATATGCTATAGTGATCCGATATTGGAAATAAGGTCTCAGACGTTTTCTTACAAATTTTTGTTACAAATATCGTAGAATCCTTTTCAGGGTATAAATACCAAGAAATCATTGACAATATGTGTGTGTATTGAAGCAAGCCTGTTGCAGCCAACTTCACTCACGCCACACTGCTGGCATACATTCCACATGCGCTGATTGCCGCATGCCACCAACCGCAACAATTAGTATGAGCAGCCGCAAGCGTGAATATATTAATACAGATATCCATACATACATTCAAACATACATACAAACAGGCATACATACATACATACCATAACACGTACATACAATCACACATATCTCCTTAAGAGAGTATATAAAACTTAGCTAAACACATAATTAAAGCAAAATAATTGTGATTAGCGCGGCATATTTCGGGCACACAAATACATATACACAGCCTACTCGCTGTATAATTCGCAGAAAAACGCCAAAAGACACACATACACACCTGCTACCAAATAAATAGAAGAAATCGGCTTTGTGGCACACCCCCGCCCGCGCCGGTGGATGAGTGTTAACTACTTTTCTTTGCTTCTGCAACTCATTGCTGCGTCAAATGCTTCACAGTAGACTGCATCAGCTGCAACAGTGTGGCAGCTAAAGACTCTTAGAAACTTGCCAGTAAATGCCAGCTTAGTGGCAGCGCCGGCGCGCGAGAGCGTGCCTTTGGAGATTGTGAGCTTGTAGCATTTACAGAAGAATTGGAAATGCAGCCATTTACTTAGCTCGCTTTTTTCTAATTTCAATTTAATTTTTTCTGTCGTTTTTTGCTTTATGTTGCAAGCTTCAGTGATTTCGTGAAAAAAATGCGCACATAAATATTTAAAAGCGCCGCTGCCTCAATTTGACGCGCTGCATTTAATTTCTATTCCTTATAGTTGTGTTTTGGTGTTGTTTTTGTGCATATGACGCGCTTTTGTTGTTGGCGTTGTTTGCCATGTGCAACAATGTGCAACCATTAAGCATGCAACATTTGCGTTAGACGAATAATTTCTTGTTTTGCTGTTGGCATGTTGTTGCTTTTATTGTTGTTGTTTGAGCCTGAACGCTTTGGCGATAGCTTCAGCGCAATTTTGTGAGTTTCTTCAGTCGTTCGAATTTAATGAAAATTGAAAGTACTAAATTAAAATGCACTGCATGCACTTTTATTTACTCCACTGTACATATGTTTTATTATTATTATTGTTGTAAAGTATATAATTTTTATTGAAAGCGATAAATACAATGGCAAATGTAATTAGTGAGCGCGGTTATATAAAGTTGTTGGTGTGTTGGGTTCAAAAAAATGTGCGAGCAAGAAAATTTCCAGAAATAACGTTGCTTCTCATATAGAAGTCCGTTCACAAGTTCTTTGATGAACTTTGACATTGCTACAGAGAACTATATTTCAGCCGACTATTAACAGAACAATAATAAAATCGACGATTCTACCGCTATATAGGTACATGTACTTCAAGTGCAGCTTTAATAAATTAAATTAATACTTTTTTAAATATTTCCATGGATCTTTCCATCACGAAAAAGTACGAAGCAGTAGTCGCCAATATTACATCTACTAACACAACGATCGAAACTTAGAGCGAATGAAGGTGGTTCTACAACTATGATCGCAATAATAATGATCCTTATTGTTAGATTAGGTTTGGTTAAGAGATCGATCCAAACTGGGATCTCTTAGAACGCTGAACCGTTATGGTAACTGAATCCACTATATAATAGATCATAAGATCTTTAGAAATCGACAAAGCGCTTTGAGCTGTTTACAAATTTGTTGAGATTGCCAATGTCAGTTTTGGTCATAGCTTTCTGGTTCACCGAAGATAAGATTGACGAGATGTTTCAACCTCAGTCTTGCAATGGGTAGACAATGAAGAAGTAAAGACTTGGATGTTTCCACCGCAGCCTCCTCCGTACAACTTTGAGAACTTGCGTCCGACAAGATTTTTAGCCCTAAGCGAGAAAACCAATCATTCCTGGCTAAGCGGAAGAGAGGTTCATTGATCCAGTGCTAGAACGCAAGACGCCAACTCGTTCCCATTCCTATGCGAACAAGCCTAGCTTCGCCACATCACTGGAAAAGCTCACGTCCCCAGGGTCTCCTCACAAAGCACGCATCCCTCTTCGGTATGTGAGTATAGAAAAGCCCCTCAAGTAGCTTCAGCGGCGCAGAGATCCAAGTTTGCTCGAACCCTTCACATACCAATCTTCCTTGAACTGTAGAGCACACTTCGCAACAATACATCTGCCGGTAATGCCTATGGGTACTATGTACAAAATGGCATTAAGTGCCATTGTTAGTGTAGCCCCAAGTGCTCCGGAGATGCCGATGAGAGCCGCTCTTTGAACAGGTAAAACCCTTAGTCGTTTAAAACCTTACGTACTCTCTTCTCTGCTGCTAGATAACGAAGAATTTATAAAAACATTATATTGAAAAACAACATAGTTGCAAATGGCTCAAAGAAACAATTAAACTTATGAAACTGTATCTATATCGTAATTGCCGAGATTAGAGGAACTGCTGAGAGTTTTGCAAGCGGGGACTTTTGTCATGCTTCAGGCACCAAATTGAGCAAAAAAGCTGTCAGTGAGGTCTCTACTGTACTGTCAATCTCACCACTTTCGAAAAGAATCCCGGTTGCAGCTCAATGTGCTCACAGGATACAGTAAGATGCTCCCTGAAAGATCCAAAAAAAATGTAGTCATATATTCTCTCTCAAATTGGTTAGAAGATAGTCACAATCTCTCAAGAAACTCAATAATGTGTAGAATCCAAAAGAGTTTTTATGGTATTGCTATACGGATTTTTAAACAAACCACCCATAAAGGATCTTTAAGTATCTCTGAGATAGCTTAAAGCTAGTAAGAACATTGTATATATATATTCACTATTTAGTACAAAATCGGAGAAGTTGTAGAATTATGAAGAAGGTATCGATACCTCTCAGCAATTTCTTTGTAGATCTTTACAATGGACCACTTTCCATAAACGTCCAGACTTAGATTCATCTTTAAAGGAGTGTAATCGAAATATGAGAATTCTAAGCTAAGTGAGCGAAATATATGCCTAGACTAAGGATCAAATTTGACCAGGACAGGGTAGGGACAAGCCCATATAAAAATCGCCAGACAACTCGAATCTAAAAAAAGGTTATACCAACCAAGGAAACATTTTGTATCGATACGGCTTGCGCACCTGTCCGGGTCCCATTTGATTTTGAGTTATATCTTAATCGAAGCTAAGTATTATAATTATATTATATTTATTTTTACACTTCTATTACTTTTTAAAACCCACTCAAATTAGTTGACCGTAAGGAAAAGGCTAATAAAATTTTTCAACTAACTTGCAACTTCCTACTTTTTCACTTCATGCAATAAATAGCTGAAGTGTCTTCCTTATATGTTATTGATTTTCCTGTAGTTTCTTTCCCTTATTTTAAAATTACCGGATATTTATTTTATACTATTCGAGAAATTGCAATTTAACACGCCAAAAAGGTATAAAATAAGTATTTTAATTATATTGTTGTTGTACCGGACAATTTCATGCGCTTACCATCAATTTTGAGCTTAAAGACGTTGTAAATTAAATAAATTTATATTACTTATATTAAAATGAAATTATCATGGAAGACCTGTCATGTTTTCCGAAGTTTGGGGAATAAAACTATAAAGTGATTTTTAATACAATATTTTGCAGTAGGGTTACCAAATAGCCTTAATGTAAAATTGTTGTGAAATAATATATTGAAAATTTTTAAAAATCTTTGGAATTCTTAAAATTATGATGAAATGTCATTTTGATTTTTTGAATTTAATCTTAAAGTTTTTAGTAACCAGAAATAGATTTCTCTGAAATATATGTTATAATTATTCAGGGTTGCCGCATAATTTTTAAAAATATTTGAAATTCTTTAAAATAAAAAAAATTTTGTATAAGTTGAAAATTATAGCAATATCGATTATTTTTTAAAATTTTACTGCCCAAACTTGAGCAGGGTTGCCATTATTTATTCAAAGCAATAGCTGTAATATGCTAAATTATGTCTGAAAAATTCATAAATACTTACAAATATAAACTACATAACCATTACTGCATATACGACTAGTGTTCATACTTTTAGATAGGGTTGCCATATCGGTATTTAGGAAATAAAATTATACAAATTGTTAAATGGAATGATATATTTCAACATTTAAGTTTTGAAATATTTGTTACGAAGCCAGAAAAAGCATTTTTTCCAAATAGTTTTTTCAAATGTTTATATTAAGAGTTGCCAATTATTATTTATTTTATAAAAAAAAAAAAAATAAGTACAACTTTGGAATTGTACAGTTTTAAAGTTCTTCACGCCGAGGTAAAACTTTTTTCTCAAGTGAATTACAATTTTTAATAAACAGGGTTGCCACCTGTGGTTTAAAAATACATAAAATTCTTAAAAAAAACTGATATCAAACCACAAAAAAGTATTTTTCGATATTTTACTGCACCATTTTGAACAGGGTTGCCACGATTTTTAAAAATTATTTTAAAACATTTAAATTGTATGGTCTTAAAGCTCTACATGGTTAAAACAGGTTTCACTCACATGCTATATTAGAATTCATCGTAGACAGAGTTGCCAACTGCTTTTGAAAAATAAAAAAATAAAAAAAATATTTGTAAATAAAACAATATTTTTACATTACCAACCTTTAACATTATTTTTGGCTTTATCGCAGTTTTTTCTTAACAAAAGTTATTAAACAAAATTATGAAAAATCAATTATCAGGCTCAAATTTTCACACTATAGTAGTTTAGAAAAATTTGCATGCCTAAGCAAGCGCAAACACGACAGTGTGTGAAGACAACTCAAACATGTGAACATGCCACTTACGTAACGGCGCATACCAGTGCCACATGCCACATACCGCAGCATAATCGCCATGCGTGAAATTGCATCGGCTGATAGGCACGCGGCAGGGGCAGCTGCTAATAGTATTAGCAGTAGTCGCTGCAATTATCTTCATAGCAATCATGCTAATATTTGTGCTTCAATTAGGAACTTGCTATTTTTGGCGTTTCATTAGTATTCAACACAGAAGAAGAAGGTGCAATGCATATCGAACGCACACACCCACCCAGATATGATCATGCAAAAAAGGATTAAAAGATTTGGCACATAAGCTACTCGCTATGAATATGTAATTGTAGTGCTGGTTGTAGTTGTTGTTTTTCTTGTGGAAGGTTTTTATTGCTGTGGTAGTTTTTATTGTTGTAGTAGTTTTCAATGTTGTAGTATTAGTTGTAATAGCAGTTGTAGTTGTTGTTGCAGCCATATTTGCATTACAACATCGTCAGTAAAATATTTGCGAAAATAAATTTGTGCAGTAAAAGCAGTAAATAAATGTTTACCACCTCGCCAATTATCTCAAAAATTTACTGTTATGTAAATTTGGGTGCATAGATTCATATGTGTGTATGTATTTGCTTGAAAATAGCAGTGGCATGCCACATGTTGATTGCATTGAAAGAAAACTCTTTGTTTGAGTGGGTGGCACTGAGACGAAAAGAGCTCTCACATAACGGTGGTGTGTGTAGAAAATAACAGGAGTGGATTTGAGTTTAAAACGTGGTAATGAGAGATGGTATGTAGTGTCGGTGAAGTAGAGTGATTTTTTTCAGAAAAATCTTACGGAAATTATTAAAAATTTTAGTTAAAATCATTTAAGAAAAATTTATTTCTTTTAGTTCGAAATTGGGTACCGTGAGACCGTACGTAGGGTACTGAAAGTTGGTACTTAGTGTGAAAAGTGTGTGTTTTTGTTTGCAGAAAATTATTACCGAAAGTATTAATATTTTCAGCTGAACACATTTAAAAAAAAATTCCAAAAAAATTTAGTTCGAAATTGTGTCCTGGGAGATGGTAGATGGATTTCAGATGATTCATACCGAAAACAATAAAATTTTCAGTAAAATTTTTTTTTTAATTTTGATTTAAAATTTGGTACTAAGGGATAGTGCTAAGTGTTAGTAGAAAAGAGTGATTTTTCTGAACATTTCTACCGAAAGTATTAATATTTTCAGCTAAAAACATTTATGAAGTTTTAAATTTTTTTTACTTCGAAATTGGGTACTGTGAGGCGGTACATAGGATACTGATAGATGGTAGAAAGATAGGGTTGGTGTAGAAGAGTTTTTCAGAAAATATATGTATTTTCCCGTAGTTCCTAGGTGGAACATGGGGCCTCCTTTCAGAAAATAGTACAAAGAAAATTAAAATTTTCATTTCAAGTTTTTTAAATTTTTTTTTTGGAAAAATAGTAATTATAATTAAAAAACAAAATCAGAAATTTAAAAAAAAGTGTTTGAAATTCGGAACTGAGAGACGGTACGTAGTTTTGGTGGAGACTAGAGATAATATTTTTTGAAAAATTGGGCATTAGGTACTATTTTAGTACCAATAAATTTTTTTTTGAAAAAGACTACAGAGTAAAAAAAAAATTTTAGTTTTTGAAAATTGTATTATGTCGAAATTAAGTACTGTGATGTTCGTAGTAAAGATTATTTTTTCAGAAAGTCAGTACAGTGGGTCTTACAATATTCACTTGAAAAAATTTTAAAATTTTTAAAACTTCAGTCGATGTTATTAAATGAGTTTGACTTCTCAACCAGTTCTTATATAACTAATTATTTCAAAAATGGGTACAGAGATCACAGATTTTGCATGTATGTACATAAGTAACTATAAAATGAGTAATAATGATTTTTTCCTTTCTTAACCTGTAAAAATATTTCTCAAGGAGTTCAAAAAAAATTCTAACCTCTAAAATTTTTAAAATCTCAAAATCAATAATATGCACTCAATCATGAAACAAAAAAAACGTTTTCTTAACATCATCCCTACCTCCAACCTTCCAAATCCGCTATTGTCTCCATTGGCCCCATTCAAAAGCTGTGTGTAAAAGCACAGCTAAATGCATATGTATTGCGAAAAAGTTGCCAAACATGTTGCACCAGCTTCACGCGCTGCTAAAAAATATCGCAACTACTTTTTAGTATGTGTGTGTGTCTGGGCGCATACTTCAAGTTTCAGCAGCAGTAAACGGTCAGTTGCATCTTCAGGATGCGCTAAAGGCACACGGAAGCGCATAAAGGTAGGCGCACATGCACACACACAGAGCCATTGGTATGTGAAGATATGCCGAGGCACACTTCGAAAAGCTTCAAAATTAATAACAAACTTTCGTTGCATGCAACTTTTTCATGCAACCCGCACACATACACATATTAGTGTGTGTAGTGAGCGCACATATGACTGTGCGAAAACAATTTTCAAGCATTGCAGTCGAAATTGCATGCCTCAAACTTGCATTACAGTCGACAAAAAAGGTGGCGCGCTCCCATAAGCAGGTGAAAGGGCAGTGGCGCCGCGCGCTCGGGCGCTGTAGCGGCGCAATAAAGTTGCCATTTTTTATTATTTTTTAAAGCTTTGTACAACATGCTTTGTTTAATTTCCTTTAATCGCAGTCGGTCAAGAGTGTGCGCCAAATAATTTGCATTATTGATGATCGCGTTGTGAAAGATTGTGAAATTGTGAGATCCCTCGGTCTCATTCACTTTCGCAGTGAAGTGCAATTTTCTCATAAAAATTATAACTTGTATTGCATTGCGCGCCTACAAGTGGCCATATTTGTTTGTTGCTTCGTATAAAATTTTTAGTTTCACAATTTCCGGTATATCATGCAACAGTGGATAATGGCAGTGTAGGAAATTACACTTATGAATTTACAATATTTGCTTACACAAACAGAAATGGGCAGTCTAAAACGGTGGAAAAAATACTGATGATGCCAACTATTAATTATTGCGCTGTCACAAATCCAAAAATGTACAAACATGCAGCGTCGCAACGGGCCCTTAAATCATTCATCAACTGTCAGTCATTGGAAATTAGCGCGAGTCTTCACTTCCGTTGGTATGTAGTCGGTCAATTAATACATATTCGCCGACCAATTTGAAATGGCAAAGCAATGTGAGCGTCAATAAACAATTCGATTCCCAAAGTTGATGGGGAAACATATGAAATAAAATCGAAAGTGTTGTAATGCCTTGCAAATAGTGTAGGTAAAAATGTGTGTGGGAAGTCACATTGATTTAAGAAATTAAACTGAAATTAATTTTCATTAAGATAATTGAAGTTTTCCTTACGATGAGAGCTCCAAAAATTGGAACTATTTTATGAAAATTTAAGTGACCTGCAGGTAATATGCATTATAAACGGACCATCAAGAAAATATTCGGAATACCTGAAGCCTTGTATTGTAATCCATATTTCTTATGTGACATCCTCCATTGCTCAGATAGACGTCGAAACAGAAAACCCGTTTGTACTTCTCAAAACTATTCAGCATCAGAGACATAGTTAAATTAATGTAGCAAAGCTTCAAAATATTTTAAGATCCAATTACAAGAAATTTCACTTTAATATCTATGATTAGTAATCATTGACTATAGATTTTTCTTTAATTTTAACGTCGGAAGTCTTTGTCATCCGATATTAAGTGCTACATAATGAATGCTCTTTCCAACAAAGTCGGCATAGTGGGGGTATCACACTTAGACTGTTTATGGAACCGAACGAAAAAACTCCTGTAGTTTGATATTAGCTATCGACAGAGCACCCTGAATCTATTAAAATTCTGCTGAAGTGTTTTATTTCTATTTTCGCTGGCAGCTGGCATGGTAAGCTGTACAATCTTACTCTATGAAACGGGATAGAACATTGAAAGGTGAACTTTGCTGAGAACGAAAAGCTCCCTAGTATCTTCGGATTTACTCCGGACTGCTTGCTGTGCTGGTTTAAGACCCTACGGTTCAAAAGACAAAAGACAAGACGCTAATGGATCTCATACCCATGCCGTAGTTATTGAGAATTCAGTACCACTGCGCGCTGATCATTTGCATATTTTATTTTCTAGAGTCTCCGACGTTTTTTCTGAATATTACAAACAAACAAGAAGATACGATTTCCTAACATAAGTAGTTATCAGTTGGGAGAACAATACTCTGAAAAACAAAAAATGTCTAAAATAGATCTGTTCCTTATACAAGTTTGTCTCCTGATCTCCGTTTTCTTCTCTCCCTGATCTAAGTATATCTAATATAGAAGGTATTAACATATGCCTTAAAGTGTGGCCGTCTCTCTATTCAGCGCTTTCCTTTTCAAACACCAAAACAACCAAAATTTTCGATTCAAGTTTTCGAAGCTTTTTTCGACTGGAATTGAGAATCCAAAAACCTTCTAGTTTCTTGATATTGAACCGGCAGGCGTTGTACAAAGAAAGAGATATTACCAAAAATGAGGAGGCTTCGTTGAAATAAGCTTTTTAAATTAATTAACCACAAAATATTCCTTAGTTTTTGAAAATCTTCCCAATAACTACGAACTGAGTAACTGCCGTGGGCAGAACTTTATAACTGCTTGGAAAGGAGCTTTTTAGGCTGTGTAAGTAATATAAAATTTAAATGTTTTGGAAAAAGGGAATTTAATAACTTTTCGGACTAGCAATCACTTTAATTAAATTTCAAAAATATTAACATTAGTACATCTCTGAACCGCAGAAATTCATGCGTACATCTTCAAAAGGTAAAAAAAAATTAAACGGAAAGGTTTTGCCGAAGATTTATAGTCCTTTTCGAATTGGCAATGGCGAATGCCGCAGTCGATGGAACGATGAACTCTATGAGATATACCACGACAATGAAATAGTTGAGAGACAGTGGCTGGCTACGCTGGCTAGGTCATGTCGTCCGAATATATGAAAACACTCCAGCTCTGATACTATTCGACGCAGTATCTGACGAGCCAGAGGAAGAGGAACACCTCTACTCCGTTGGAAAGACCAGGTGGAGAAGGTTCTGGTTACACTTGGAATCTCCAATTGGCACCAAACAGCGAAAAGGAAAAACGACTGAGGCGCTGTTGTAAACTCGGCTATAATCGCGTAAGAGGTGTCTCCGCCATTAAGGAGGAGAAGAAAAACTATTACCAAAAATAAGAAATTGAAATGATTCCTCGAGAATTAGGTAGACATAAATTAGGATGGGTCAGCAAAACCTCTAGCAAGGCTCTCCAAGTATGAGCTCTCAATTGTAACGGAAAGATTCTCTGCCTAACGGTTGTCTATTTTTTCTTATTATCAGATAGAAAAATTCATATCTCACTTCCAATCAAAAACTTCGTTTTGTTGATTTTGTAGAACCCACCCTAATGCATATATCACTAAATTTTCTGTGTTCACACGACAAGTGGGTTCTACATACATAATGAAAGCCATCAAAATTTCAAACATTCGGATATTCATGGAATTTCTTTTTTCATTACAACAACTGCCTAATTCTTTTACAATGAAACTTTTTCGGTGTAATTAATGTTTTTTTCTTTTAAATAAACAAATTATAAAATGAAAACAAACCAAAAATCATCAAAGTCACATGTCGAAAACAAAATTTATGCAAGGCAGTATCTGTGCTGAATTTGGTGGTCATTGCTGAGGGAAACCTAACTCAGTTTCGTGGCAATAAAATCGAGCTGACCAACGAATTACAACAAAAAAGTAAGCAGCACCGAAATTAATGCAACAAAAATCAAATTGAATCTCGGCATTGAGATGAATAATTGATTTGATTATGTAGCAACATTTTTTACTTGTATGCATGTGTGAGTACTTATTGGATAACTCATCTGATATTTTGACGTAGTTTTAGTGAATTTAAAACGTTGAGCTTGCCAAAAGCGACGATATTATCTAAATATTAATTTTCCTGCAAATTTACTACACATTTTTATACAAATTTATTTTTCTTCAGTTAATAAAAGAATTGCAATTTTCTTTTAAATGTCTTCCCTTTTATTGCACATTTCTTCGCTGTTGTGCTTTTTGCTCTTGTCATTGCAGATGAAAGTTGCATTTTGTTTTTAAGCTAAATTAGTGACGAATGTCGGAACAACAAAGGCATGTTGCAGCTGCCGCACAAGGGCCAGTGACCATAGCAACGGAAAGCAAGCAACAAGAAATGCATAAAATTATATAAAAAAATGCCAGCCACTTAATTGTTTTTGCCATGGACAACTTGTTTTTACCAAATTAAGCTGCTAACAGCACCAACAGCGGCCGCTTGTAGCAGAGGGATGACCCTAAAGAGTAAAAAATATGACTGGCGTTAAATTTAGTAACTCATTGAAATTGATAGCTCATAGAAAACCCTTGATTAATAAAGTAATGCTTGTGTAATAACTGTTGAAGTAATAAATGCAATAATAAAATGTGCGCAGCTGTTACTTGCAACAAATAAACAAAAATAAATAAAAAAATTTAATTTAACATTTGCCAGCAACAACATTTCCTACTTCTTCACAAGCTTTTACATTTTTTGAAAATTTTCACACACAAATTTCCAATGAACTGATTATATGCACTTACATTGAAATTACATAAAAAAGTGTTTGTTAAACAATTATTTAATAGAAATAATCGAGAAAAAAAAACTTCATGCAACAGAAAACGAAAACTCGTGCTGCGAACGCTTGACCTTAACCAGCTGCAATTGAATGCGGTGAAATGGCCAAAAACGACTCTGCAGTCATGCACTCACTCATCTTGTTGCATTTTGTTTATTATTCAAAAATCTGGTTGGACAAACTCGTTCCTGCTGCTGTCGTTGTTGTAGCGTACTTGCATTGTTTGGCACATGCGCAACACTTTAATTTCCGTTAACAAATTTGATGACGCGACAAAGTCAGATTCGCCTTCTGCATACCAAGCGAAAAGCAGCGAAAATAAATTATGGACACATGTTGCAGCAACATTTTTTATGCGAGCTGGGCAAGTTGGTGGTTAAAAAAATGCCTTTCCTAAAATATAGAGGGTGGTAAATTTATAGAAAAGTGGAAAAACAAATGGTTTGTCTTCGAAGATGGTTTAGAGCTTAAATACCGATGGCTTAGCTCCTCAAGCTCATGAAGACAAATAGCCTTTGTACTCACATGACAAATAGAGGGCTTAGAAGGCAACTCACTGCACAGAGAAGAAACGTATGCAGATAAACTTATATTCACCCGATCTGGAAGTTTTTCGTTCAAAATTAATTCAATAAGCAAAACTTTTTCGAAGCGACTTTGAATTTTCATGCAGAAAATATAAATATTTGAAAATAAAAGAGATTTATAAATTAGCAAGACTTTTATTATGATTTGGGCGGAGAAAAAATCTAAAACTTCTGAAATTTTAAATTAAAAAAGTTAACGTTAGTATGTCACTGACGCATAGAGAGATCCATGCGGTAGATATTCGAAAAGTCACAAAACTTAAAGCACGATACGATTCAGCAGATCAATTTCTATCCATCTATTTCGAAGTTAAGGGTCTTGTATCTTGGAATGTATATTATTTACCAGAAAACTAACTAAGGCTTCAGAAACTCATAAAATTACAAAAGGTTAAAATTAGTAGGTCACAGATCTTCGAAAAGTCACAAAACTTATAAGACAATGTAGTATAATCGACATATCTTCTCGAATTCATCTTTTTTTGAAGTTGAGAGTCAAGTAACTTGACATCCATTGTCTTGTATTAACACTTTAAGTTGAGTAATTACAAACTTATGATGAATAAGTCACTGACACAGAGGGAACCGTACGATCCACCCATGAAAGTCTATAGGATCGGCATAAAATCTTCGATTCATATTTTCGAGTCCAAAACTCATGTATCTTGGGATCTACTACCCAGCATAAATTGGTTTTTCCAAAGAAACCAGTAAACAAATTTTTGAAAACCTAGGAAGCGAATATCAAATCGCGGGAGATTCTTGAACTTTAGCTTTTTTAAATTGAGACTAATACATCTTGGAATTTACTTCTTTATTATACAGACATAACTGGCTTTTTCGAGAGGATCCACTAAACGATTGTTTGAAAATCTATTTAAAGATTATCGAATACTCTTCAGGCGATCTTTCGACTTCATCTTTTTTGAATTCGGGGGTTGTGGGTCTTAAGACATACTACTTTGTTTTCATTGCATAACTTTATATTTTAAGGGAATATACTAAACTCCATCTTTTTTAAGTTTTGTTTGATAACCTAGGCAACGAATTTCCTACAGACTTTGGGAGATTGTCACTCTTCGTTCTATTCGAGTTCAAGGATCATAAATCTTGAGATCTATTATTCTATTAATCGTTATTTCAAGATAATGATTCGAAAACCTAGACGCCGAATACCGGATGCTTCTGTTCGTTCTTCCAAAAATTTCGTTCCCAAAAATTTCATTCTCAGAAATTCTCATTTGGCTTATGACTTAATTTCCATAAAGGAGGTTACTTAACTAAGTGCTGATTTCATCGACTCGATCTACTTTTGTTCAGAAATTCGTCGAAATTCGTAACACCCACGTTGGTGAAGTAATGATTATATAAAAGAAAGCGCCAAAAGTAGAAAACTGACCAAATTGAGCCATACGATTACCAATGAGAATATGAAAAGAAAACAACAAATAAAAGCCAATAACAGTAATGGCAGCGATGAAAGCAACAACACCGCAGCAAACAACGATTAGCAACAAAATTGAAAACTTCAACACCAATAACAACAACAACATCAACAGCAAAACACCAAAAGCAGCTTGGGGCACAATGTCCTCAGCGTTATGAAGATTACAACGGTTGAGCAATAAGAAATAAAGACAACAAAATATGCGCCAAAGGCTGCCACAGCCAGTAATGACAACAAAAACCAATTACAACAACAGCAAGCGTATTAGCAAAAGCAATAAGCAGAGCGCAGCGACATCTGGCAACAATTCGAAACGCCACATTGACGCTGAAGATGATCGTGTCGTGGTTATTATTTTTGTTGTTGTTGCTGTTGTTACTGTTGCATACTTTTCTTACAATGTCGGTGCATGCGCCTGTGTGTGTTCGTTTTCTTGTTTCTTGCGCTCGCTGCTGTTATGGTTGTTATGGTGGCTGCGGCGGCGGCTGTTGTCGCTGCTTATCGCGTCTCACAACTGCTCATTTGGGAATTTCTTCATTTGCTGTTGTTTTATTTAGTTATTTTATTTTATTTTATACATTTTTTGCTTTTGTTGCGCATTTATCTCAATTTGCTTGTGTACTTTTGCGCTTCATATACATCGGCATTTGGCGATGCTTACTTTCACTTTTGTTGGTAGTGTAAGAAACCCCAAAATTAAAAATATTTTCGAATTCAACTTTTATGCATTGTATGAATTATAATCCATGTTTAATGTAGAGATCTGTTTAGTTAACTTTTTTCTGTTTGCTATTTTTAGTAGAATTTTTTTTGGGGAAAGTGGGGATCGTTTCTTAGTCACTCTGACTGCATTCTCGTTTATACTAATCTCTCAATTTTCAAGATATCGATCTGAAATTCTGCATCGCACTTTTCTCCCCAAAAAGCTGCTCATTTGTCAGAACCGCTGATACTGGAGCAGTATAGCATATAGCTGTCATAAAAACTGAACGATCCAAATAAAGTTCTTGTATGGACAATTTTTTTATTTGACGAGATATCTTCACAAAATTTGGCAAGAATTATTATCTAAGATATCAGTGTAATATTCGAAGGAATTGTCCAGATCGCGTCACTATAGCATACAGCTGCCATACAAACTAGTCAATCAAATTCAAGTACTTGTATGGAAAACTTTTTTAGAAATCAAGTTTTCTTCACGAAATTTGGTACAGATTATTATCTACGGCAGCTCCATAATGCCCGAGTATATTATTCAGATCGCATTACTATAACATATAGCTGCAGTACAAACAAAATTATCGACAAAAATTAAGAAAAAGATTTTGTATACCTTTTTTGTTATTATAAATGTACCTGTAAAGGGTACTATAGCTTCGGTGAAGAACTCAACGTTTTTTTTTTGCTTCTAAATTTTGCAGAATTAAATATAAATTTGCTAAGATCTACTTTCATAGAGGATTACCAAACTGGTGGAGGAAACCGCAGAACAAGCTAGGAGCAGTCAATTTTTATATATTTTTAAAAGAAAAATATTTTGTTAAGCAACTTTGTATAATTCTTAGACGAAAATCTCACAAAAATTTGAAAAAGTTACTATGTGCCTTATACAAATAAATTTTCATTAATTAAAACTTTCCTTTTTGCTCAAACGAGAGTGTATATGTGAACAGAAGAATATTTTTATTTTCTTCTATAAACCCTTATGAAGCTGAGACCCCAAATATACGAATATATGTAAAACCTACGCACTGCGCAGCCGTAAAGTCATCAAGCCAATTTCGTTAATTTGACACACTTTCGGCAAACAAAGAGTTGAATGAATTAAATGGCAAGCAACAAATAACGGATCAATTCAGCAAAAACAGACAATACACAAAATTACACATACAAATGTACGCATGAAAGTGCGCCGCTTTGAACTGAGTCCATCCGATCAAAGGCAGGGCCAGCTTATATCAAGTGATTTAGTTAGCATTTCTTGATATTTCTTTGCTCTTTCTACTCATATGCTTCACTAAATTGCGCACTTTTCACACATAATGCGATACGATCATTTGAGAAGTGTGAAATCGATTAGAAGCTCTACTGGTATGCTAATGAAAGCGTGTGTGAATACCTAACGTCACTTAAAGAATACAATTTTACAACTTTCTGAAGATTAGCAGGCAATTTACAAGCACGAATAACAAATAGATTTTAACCATTGTCTTAAATAGCATAAATCATTAGTGTTAAGACAATGAATTCTTCTTTCTACAACGTCATTTATCATTATTTTGTAAAAGCTCTACAAATAAAAGGAAAGGAACTTAGCCTAGGTTAAATTACGGTAAAATTTAGTGTAATCTCTCAAAAAGAAATATCTAAGTTCTTTTTCGCTCAAATTTAGTTCCCGAATGATTCGTGAATCATTTCAGATACTCGCGAGTAATAAACTTGGAGCTAAGAGTTACCTAATCTGGAAATGGATGTTAGAGAAAGATACATATCTACTGTTTCGTTCATATTTATTTCATGAATGATTCGTGAGTCTTTTCATTAAATCACGAGTTATAAAGTAGA
Source organism: Bactrocera tryoni (assembly GCF_016617805.1). Lineage (NCBI taxonomy): Eukaryota > Metazoa > Arthropoda > Insecta > Diptera > Tephritidae > Bactrocera > Bactrocera tryoni. Next base: position 80,091,065 of record NC_052500.1, on the reverse strand, counting down.
ATTTGTGAGTCATTTTATATACTCGCGCGTAAAAAACTAGGAGCTATTAGTTGGCGATCCTAGGAATAAGAGAAAGTAATTAGATACTTAAACGTTTTTTTGTTCAAATTTAGTTCACGAATGATTCGTGAGTCATTTCAGATACTCGTGAGTTATAAAATAGTGGCTATTAGTTGCTTAACCCGTGAATATAGTTACGACGAAATTATATACCCAAATGCTTTTTTGTGCAAATTTAGTTCGCGAATGATTCGTTAGTCATTTCAGATACCCGCGTGTTATAAAGAGTTAGTTGGCTAATCTAAAAACGTAATTTTTCTTAAAAATTTAGATCGGGAAAGTAAATCTGGCAGCAATGGAAAGTATAGAGAGTAAACACAGACATATTTAGCTAAATTCTTGTTCACTCGAATATAAATTGCGAATGATTCCTCAGTAATTTCAGATACTCGTGAATCTTTGGCTGAGAACTATTAGTTGCCTAAGCTAACTATAAGTCCTACATTGAACTAATAGAGCCTAAGAGCTTGCTGTAAAGAATGTAGCGGTCCAAATATGTACGGAATTCCACTCAAGTGATCTTAGTAATTACTAGTAAGAGCAGGTGAAATGTGCGAAACACCATTCTATGACCAAAAAAAAATAAACGAAGAACCAATTTCTTGCAAAAAGCGAAAGAAAACACGAAGCAGTCTACAAAAACAAAATGTATCACATCGCATTGAACTTTCCCTTTTTAAACTAAAGAGATGATCAATGTGTACATAGCAGTGATCGATACGATAAAGTTGTGTGACAAGTTTGTAAGAGAACGACAACAACAAAAGCAAAGAATCATTAACAAGGCAAGAAACATTAAAAGCGAGCGCCAATATCGATGACCTAGTCACTGTATATAGAAAGCAGAAGACTACTGAGCAAGTTTCAATGCGCAAGCGCACAGTTGCAAGCCGTTAAAGAAGGTGTTTAAGACGCATGCGCACAGTTCCAAGCTAAGAAAGGGCACTTTAAGATTTTTTGCAATTTTCCTCAGGCAGCATCGAGTTTAGAAGATTACAAAAGGCAACTACGACCATAAATTACAGTTACCTTAAAAATTTATGCTTGAGGCAACCTAAAAAATGCTTCACTAATAAAAAATTTCGTAATTTGACTTCGAAATCAATAACTTTGGCGCAACTTCATATCGCGCTGTGCATCAAATTGCCGGATCTTTTCAATTACTTTACCTTGATTAACATTTAGTGCCGTGAAAAATCAAAAATGCACACAAATTAAAAGCAAAAAACGCTTCAGCTATTTCAACTGCAGCAGCTGCGTTTTGGTGAAGAAACTACGAAAAAATCAACAAGACTACCAAAGTGCACTTTTCAATTAAAAGTTATTATTTTCTTAGCCGCACTTCGCCTCACTACTCTTCATTATAAATTAACTTCGATTACATAACTGACAACCCCCACCACAATTATCGATTTGCGCCGACAGCAGCAAACCAAGTGCAACTCTGGCCCTTTTGATTATGTTTAGCTGCATTTAAGTTGAAATTGTGGTCTGTCAATCAATGTGGAGGCAAACACTTGACACCGTTTGCACTTCCATTGCAGGCGGTTGATTGTTTATAGCTTAATCTGCGGGTGATTAAGTTTTAATGACTGGTTGCTCTGTTGTTTTTGTGGTAATCTATTGACAAGACTAGATTGCTTGATTGATTTACAGCAAATTACTATACAAGGTGAAGGCAACTTCTTAAATTTTACTGATTTACAGGAGCAGATAAGTGAGATTGCTCTAAGGTAACCTTGTGAGTATTTGTGACTTGAATTTTTAAATAATAAAAGTAACTAAATTGCTTGAAATTTCATGTCCAGTCACTATAAATACAACCTTGCCACAAATGCCTTAGATCTTCTCCATTTGTAGGCCAGTTGTGGCCAAAACAATTTATATATGACGGAGTTTTGAAATAAATAATTGACCATCCTTCTCTCTATCGACTTGATAACCGAACACTAGTACCTTTATAAGACTCCGTCCGGCTTCGGGCAGGCGATAAAATTCTATAGGTAATAATTCTATAGAGAAATATCAAATTCTTTATTTAACATGGTTACCATATGTAGAGTTCATATCCAAAAGTCTGCATTGGTATCTGGCCGAAAATATTAATATAAAGTCTCTCTCCGTACCAAAACCAAACTTCTTGTGATACAGATTAGGTTATGTTAGGTTAGATAGCTGATCGAAGATCGCACGTGGACTGGTATATGTAGCCCAGTGTGAGGCCATAGAAAAGAAATAGTCCTGTGTACGGCCTTATAGATTAGCAAATTGCTTATCAGCCAATACAAATTTGAATAGGCGTTTAGTTTCAACTCCCGCCAATTCGGTGGGGTATCTGAAAGTATGCGCTCCCAAGTGTTTAAGTTTTGATCTCCCAAATGCCGGACAGTCAAGAAGGAAGTGTTGAGTTGCTTCCACTTTATCCTCTTATATACAGCTTCTGCAAATGGCGTCTGGTAAGAATCTCCTGTTAAAAGCCCCCAACTAGGGAGAGGCTAGCCTTACTGAAGGCAAAGTGGTCACTAGATCTCCTGAGATCAATCTTGAGACAAAACGCTTTTCGACAGCGCAAGTACTGATAGTAACTCAGCGTTGGGCAAGCTTCCGCGAAGCCCAGCTATCTAGTGGTAGAACACAAGAGGATAAGGGAGCATCGACCCCCGGATCGGCACCCATTCCCGCGTATCACAAAGACGATGCTATTTATAGCAAGGTTAGGTACTCCTCGGCCAACCCTGAACGCATTGTAAATGAGTTCAAGTGTAGTATCGCCGCTCCGCTATCTGAGTGAATGGCTACTTTTCTGAAGTCTGCACTCTGAAGCAACAAATCTACTGCTACCTTCATTCTGCAACCTCGGCTTGGAAGACACTGCAATAATCAGGAAGTCTGAAGCCGGAGTTTGTAGAGAGCTCCTGACAGTTACCCTTTCCTTTGTGATACGGATTGGTAATTCCAGAATTCAGTAATTCTATATCAGCTGCCCATAGCAGTGGAAAGTCACCATAACCGTAAAAAAATGGCGTCATTGTGGCTTCGAAATCAATAACTTTGGCGCAACTTCAACCAAAGTGCCATCCGCTTGGCTAGCGAATGAGTTCAAGCAATACGCAAGTAGCTAAAAACTAAATTTCCTGACAGATGGAATGTCTTAGGAGCATGAGGAATAGCCACAATCATGGCAAAGAAATGGAAAGAAAACATACATGCTTTCTACTCACTCATATATTCGAAAAGACTGCAGGACGGTTGCTGGCATAGTCCCAGGTCACAACTTACTAGCATCACATGTGAGCCGTATGGGATCTATTAACAATGACACATGCAGAAAGTGCTTGGAAGTAGACACGATAGAGACGCTGGAATCGGTCTTATTTATAGCTCGGATACGATATCTAGGAACTTTGCAGTTCAAGGGACTAGATGAAGTAAAAAAAATTGGATATTAAGTCTCCATTGAACTTCACAAAACTCATTACCGTCCTGCAAGATGTAGAATTCAGTTCGTCTTAAAATGGACCTCCATCTTGCATTACAAGGGACCTGTAGATCTGTGTACGTCGTGATATCCAGCTAATATAACTTCGTCTTTTGGAGGTCCTCCGAAATGGGTTTCGGGTTCCATGTATTTAATATTATTCGAAATAAATTACCGATAATTGATTTACCTACTCGATTCCGAGTGACTGTTTTCATTTATACCGTTATCTCGGAAGTATGATCGGACGATTTTGAAGTGTCTTGTCATCTTTGATAAAATTTTATCTGATTTTTCGATCAACGGTAACACTATGGTTTATGAGTTTATTGAATAATAAATTTGTGTGTTTATTCTTCTATAATACACATAAAGTTTTAAAAATTTTGCTTTCTTTGTGACACCAAATCCTTTTATAACCAAAATCTTGGGGGCTTAAAGGAATAAATCATAAAAATCGTTTCTCTAAACTCCTGAATGCATCACATTATTGCCGCAATAATCATAAGTGTTCACATTTGAAGAGTTCTAAGTAACAGGAAGCTACACATGCTCCTCTTCAGCAGGATATTCTTACATACATATTTTCATATCTAACAGCACTCCAATTGATTCTGCACCGCACATCACAGGTGTGTGCGTCTGTACAACGGCATTCACTTCGTGCAAAAACGGGGAATTTAAATTTGAATTTGGCGGCGCCGATAACAACTGATGTGCGACGTATCGGTGTGCAGCAGCAATGGCAGCACAGTCGTGGGGATGCGAGGCAGATTAACGGTTTTTGATGCTGTAATATAAAAAAGTGACGGTGTGGCGTGCGGATTGCGATTTAAAACCGGAAATTGCTAACGCAAATTGAGAGCAAAACCTGAGGAGTGAAACATCAAATATTTGAATACACGTACGATATAGATGTATATATGTATGTATAGTTGTGCACATGTGTGAATACATTGAGCGCAATGGCAGATGTGTCATGTCATGCTGGATATGCAAACCGATTGGATTTTCTATTCACATATAGTGTCTTTGTAAATTTATTCAGTTATGTATACATTATATATTTATACCCTGCACAGGGTATGTTAAGTTGGCCACGAAATTTGTAACATCCAGAAGGAAATATCGGAGACCCAAAAAATTTTTCAAATATGGCTCTGGAATTTTGCACGCGTCATTTTCTTCCCAAGAAACTGCTCAATTGTTGGAATCGTTGGGATCGGACCACTTTTTCATATAGCTGCCGTACAAAGTGACCGATTAAGATCACGTCGTTGCATATTTTTATTTGACAAGATACCTTCACGAAATTTGGCGCGAATTACTTTTTAAAGAAGAGGTATAATATCTAAAGAGATTGTTCGGATCGGACCACTATAGCATATAGTTGCCATACAAACTGAACGTTCAAAATCATGGCCTTGTATGAAAAACTTTTTTATTTAATGAGATATCTTCACGAAATTTAGCTGAAATTATTATTTGAGGTAATGGTACAATATCTGAAATAATTATTTAGATCAGACTATTACATCATATAGTTGCCATATAAAAAGTACGATCAAAAGCAAGTAGTACTTATGTGGAAAACTCTTTTATTTGACGAGATATTTTGACGAAATTTAGTAAACAAATTATCAAAAGCAGGCCACAATGTCCAAAAAAAAAATTATGGAGATCAGATCACTATATCGTATAGCTGCCATACAAACTCACCGATTACCATATTATCAAATTCTTGTATTCAATCTTTTCTATCTATGAAGGGTTTTATAGATTCGTGCAACCGAAGCTTACTTCTTTTCTTGCTTTGTATGTCCAACACTAACCTCAGTCGTTATAATGCGCTTCATCAAATATATATGAATGCGAGTATGCGGTATATCGCTCAAGTTTAGCTATCCATATGCTGCATTGATGTAATCGTTACTTTACTATCGCTGGCTTCACTAGTTGCTTCAATACAATTTCATTTCTGTTTTTTAATATTTTTTACGTTTAATTTCCATTTCTATTACTTTACATATGTTTTTTTTGCATATATATACATAAGTACAATAACACTATGAACTAGCTCTGCTGACAGTGGCCCCCATAACTGCTGCCGCTTTGTGCCGCTATTTGTGGCAATAACCGCTTGCCTATCTTTTTTATCTGGCTTTTATATGGTAGCGTCTTTCATTCATGGCGCGCTTTTGACATTTTCCCGTTTACTATTTTATACTTTTTAAATTGGTTTTTTTATTTTAATATATGTTTTTGTTTGTCATTTGCTGTTTGTTGCTTGCTGCTGTGACACCTTTTAAAGGCGCCATTCAAAGTGCGACTACCTTTTGAATACTTTCAGATAGCGATGAAATAATAATAGTAAAACGTTTATAGCGTGACACATGCGGGACATGACGGGCTTAGGGCCCGGAGTTTGGCGAACTTTTCACATTCATATGAAGTATGTCGTGGTTTGAAGGCTCTGTTAGAGCACTGGCGTTGCTAGTGCTCATCAGCTGTAGTTCGGGCAGAAATCTTCGCTCTAATATTGTGTGAAAAAGCCACTTTTGTTTCTGTGGTGAGCAAAGTTTGGACTTGACGGGCTTGGGCCCGAAGTGGCATTATTTGAAGGCTCTGGTTTGATTCTGATGTTGCTAGTAGACCCAGCTCTGGTTCGTGGAGTAATATTCATTCTTACATTGCCAGTTTTGTCTTTATGTTGAACCTAGTCTTGATAAGTTTCTAATTTCAAGTAATAATGTTCAATAAGTAGTGTGTACTATTACGAATAACTTTTGTGACGTTAAATTTTTAGTTCATGAATTTAGATAATATAACTGTTAGATAGACTATTATCTAAGCAGAGAATTAATTTTATAGAGAAACTTTCATCAATCAACATGAGATTTATGAACTCATAGAACAGATTGTTTGACTACAAAAATCGTCGATAATTTACTCAAATACCGCAGATGTTTACCTCCTCAAAGCAATGGATGAAATCGAATAAAATTTTAGAATTTAAAAAATAAAAGACAAAATTGTTTATTACGAACTTGATGTGGTGAACGTTTGTGAGGATTTTATAGAACATTGTGCCCTAAATTTAAGACATTTACTCGTTAATAATGAGGCATATTTATTTATATGGACGAGATTTATGAACTTATGAAACAGATCTTAAGACAGCAATCAACGACGATTATTAACTCTGAGTATTTATTGATATGACGAGTGAAGAGATTTTACCTAATGAAGTACTCGTTCGGATATTAAGAGAAAACGTGAGGCTTTCTTGGGAATTTCAATTAATCACAACAAGGTTTATGAACTTATAAAACGGAACAGATGACAGCAAATACCGTCGATTATTTATTTATTTACCGCAGAATTCTATTTTTTCCTAGAAAGAAATGATATCAAGTTAAATTTTATAAAACTTTATCACAAAATCGAATGGTTGGACGGTCTTTGAAGTTTTACGGAAAAATTATGCTATCGATTTTAGACTTTTTCAGGTTTTTTCTTCACTGGAAAAGCAAGTTGGAGAGACATGATGTTAGATATTGACTAGAACTCGGCTAACTCGCTTCAAGCGTAAAAATATAACTTAAGAAGAATAAGGAAAGGGTTGCTGTAAACTATATGGAGTATTCCACAGTAAAGATCAAAAGAAAAAAAATTAAGGGATGCCTGAAATTCTGCAGTAGACGAAACGAACACACGACTTTAATACTCGAGTAATCATACAATACACCAACAACCCAAACTAAAATAATCTGTAATTCTAACACACTTTTGCTACACATTGCTTGTGGCTTTAAACTTTTTGTTAATAATTTCATGAGCAACATTTTCTGGTTCAACTTTCTTCTTTTCTATGATTTGCATATATGTATGTATTTTGGGTGGCTTTGCTGAGCAGAGCTTAATGCAGTATAGCTTAAGTGGCTACGGCGTTCGCGCTTTTATTACTTCATGCAATGTTATGCCTGTAGGGGGATTCTCAAATGGTGTCTGCAGCAATTTCTTGTTGCTCTTTTTGCATAATTTGCATTTTTACATATTATCGTTATTATTTACACTGATTTATAGTAAATAACAACATAATTCATTGGCTCTGCGCGCTGCCACTAAGCGCTAAAAAATGCTCTCGCACACAGCCACAAAAAAAATCGTGTGTATGTGAGTGCATGTTAGGGAATTCCGGGCAACTAAAGAGTGCCAACGCATGCATGCTTTGGTCTTTAGAAAATGCCTTTATGGCTGCCAGGTGGCATGTGTGTGTGCCACATTACCGAGAACCTGCCGGTATGCGGTGAATGCTTATGAGGACACACACACACACACACACATACACTTATACACACTCAGGCACATACAAATGCACATATTGACCCTAAAAAGTGCGAGTCCTCCATCAATAAATACTTGCGCACATACTCGCTTACAAGCGTATACAAGCACTCACCGTTAGATATGCTATTGAAAGTGCAGTAAAAGTGCACACATTCTTGACTCTGCCCCACACACCTTACCGCCACCCAGCAGCCAGTACACACACACATACCGGCGTGTAGTCACCCTCTTTCAGCGCGTACGTGCGCTTGTAAGCTGCAGCAGCTTAACATAAAATTTATATAAAATACCATCAAACGAAAATGAAATGCACAAAAACAGGCAAAAGCAAAAGAATTGGCAAAATAAAAAAGTGAACGGCAGTAAATGAGGAGCTCCTATTTCGAGTTGAAACAAATGGCTAAATGAATGCAGCCACTACGAGCACTCGTATTTGTAAGGAGGTTGCATTTGACTGCATTTGCTCCATTTATTTATTTTTACGGTTCTTGAAGTGAGCTATATACAGCAAACGGCAAAACTGCTGAAATAAGAAATAAGAAGTGAACGCGTCCGCGTAGAAACTTATAGGTGCTTTAGTATATATACAACATAAGGCAGAAAGCAATTCACCCTGTAAGGATGTAGATTGATTAATTCTTTTCGATGTTCGATTCATATTTCATATATTGGAAGAAGTCAATTTCGGCTTTTTTAATTGTCACTCGGGCTAGAGAGCTTCCGCCTAACCTTACAAGAAGAAGGCGATCTTATAAATATTATTTTTTAGATTTTTTTGAGGATGCTAGTAACCTTATAATTATAAAATTGTTTGATTTCTTATTAAAATTAATTTCTTTAAAGGCTTACTTATCCACACATGAATTCCAAAAAAAATATTCTTTATATCGAAAATCTGAATTTGATCCGGTAAATAGTTTCGAGATATGAGCGTATTTGTCAGAGCTTTTCAGATTAGTCGATTACTCTCACAACTTTAAAAACGTTCTTCTCTGGAAACCAGAATAAGTGAGAAAGGTAGCTTGGAAACAGCTGCACCGAAATTTTTTCACAATTTTCTATACATTTTTTTGTGAGATAATGATGGAAGAAGTTAGATTTTTTATGCTTGCAAAAACTTGTTCATTTGAATTTTTCACTTAAATTTTGAGGTTATATGAAAAAAATCTGTATTAAAAAGTTATAGACCCTTTCATTGGCAACAACATTGCTATGTAACTTTTTTCTATAGTTTTGATTGATTTGAGAAATCGAGATAAACCGAGCTCAATCCTTAGAAATCAACCACGCCCCTCTCTTTTTTCCTGACCTCGATTGCCTGTAAATTATTTTTCTCTAAATGTTTGTTATTTTATCTTTCGTTTCCGGTTGGTTTCTTTTTACTATAATTTTTTTGTCTTCAATTATTGTATACTCTGCTCCAAAACGTACATATGTCTTTATATATAAAAAAAATAACGTGTCACGTTGTTTGTCCGCGATGGGCTCTTAAACTACTGAACCGATTTTAGTAAAATTTAGCACACTGCGTCCAGGTCGAACCAACTTAGAATAAAGGATAGTTAAAACAATGCATAAATAAAAAATACGGTGAAAGGTAAAAAATACGGTGAAAGCTCTATTAAGCGCACATATCATTTAACTATGCACATTGTTGATGTTTTTTATGTACAATCTATTAAACGGACAACTCTATTAACTGGACAGAATGGCTGGTAACCAGACATTGAGATGAAGCCTTAAATTCGTTACTTTTCCAGTGAAATTTATTTGTATGAAGAAATTCAAAATTAAACCTCCAGTACAATTCCTTGGATTCTTATAATTTTCACTGTATTGAATAGTTTGTTATATGAATACCACAGCAAAACGTGGACGGATCCACTAGTTATATATGAAATGTATTACTTTTCAAAAATTTTCATAAAAAACGATTTTTTCTGACTTGAATGTTTTAATATGAAGAAACATTAGTATTAAGTGTATGGTATATGGAGGGCACTATATACCTAAGATCGCAGTGCAATCCTCATCTATTTATATTATGGTATCTTCCTCATTTCTAATTTTGTTTTGGGGCATAAACTGTGTTACTCATAAAAATCTAACCCATTTGAAGATCAGTTATAAGGTAAGTCAGTAGCAGCTTCACAAGTTCATATTTTATCACAGAACGGTAGATTTTGAATACATTTCCAAACCTATTAAGAAGTTCTCTGTTGAAGGGAACTAAGGTCGGCCTTTGATTGTAGTTAAGAAAATGTTTAAAAGACAAAGAAAACATCATAATAATAAATATTAATTATTATTTTACTATAACAACCAATTTAAACAAAAAAACTAAAGCGCTGATTTATAGGAGTAAAAGATTTCAATAAAAGTGATTTCAGATGGTGTAATTAAATGCTGTTGGTCTTACTTTTCTAACAGGAACAATCAGGAGTAAATAGTTTGACTCTGTGACCAACTTTAACTAATTAACGCTGATATTTGAAAGATAGAAAATCATCATACATTAAAAGTACCGTCACGCTTATATAATAACTGATATTTTGGCGTTACTCTTAATATTTGTATCATTTTTTATACCCTGAGTAAAATATGTATATTCAGTTTACCACGCAGTTTGTAACACACCAAAGAGAAACATCGAAGATCCTCACTGTGGTTATGTCCGACATTCTGTCCGTTTAGCTGTTAATGTTTTGCACATGTTCTTTTATACCTAAGGAGCTGATCATTTATTGGAACCTTTGCTATCGGACCACTATATCATATAGTTGTCATACAAACTGACCGAACAAAACCGAGTGCTCGTATTATTTTTCACTTGACGAGATATCCTCGTGAAATTTGGCATAGATTGTGATGCAAAAGAAATCTACAAACTCTGAACAAATCGCTTTGATCGCTCTTCTATAGCTGTCATACAAACTCATTGATCAAAATCAAGTCCTTGTATAGAAAACTTTTTTATTTGACAAAATATCTTGACAGCATAGACAACGTTGCAATTTCTGGAGAAAATTTTCAGATCAAGACACTACAGCATATAGCTGCCATATAAACCTAACATTGAAAACCAAGTGCTTGTATTAAAAACTTTTTGATTTCACAAAATATCCTCATGAAATTTGGCACATATTAGTATAAAAAATTAGTCTACTATCACCAAATATATATTTTTCAGATCGTACCACTTTAGTTATAGCTGACATAGAAACTAACCGATCAAAATCAGAATCAATATCTTTTTATACCAGATATAGGGATCTTTTTCGTATTTTAAGATAAGAAAATAAGAAAAATATTAAGAAAACAATAAAAAAAAAATTATTAACAATATATGTATGTTTGCAAAAAAATTTTTTATTTTATTTCTATTACAAAATATGTTAAATTTTTCGAAAATATTCTTTCAATAAAATATATTGATATGTGAGAGTAAGTTTCGATATTTTTTAAATAATACTAAAATAAAACTAAATTCATAAAAAAATATTTTGATATTGTATAAAACTCTAAAGACTGATTAAGTTTTTAAAAATTTTACAAAATATAAGATTCCAAATTATAAAAATTTTACAATTTTACAAAATTTCAAAAATTTTGCATAATATTCAAAATATTCTATTTTCGAACTAATTTTTATTTTATTTAAAATTTTCTCTCTACATTATTAAGGTATTCTGTACAAATTGTTGATATTTATGTAGTGTATTTCCGTTAAAAATTATTATAAGCTTAAAAAAAAATTTTCAATGAGATTTGTATATTAACATGTCCAATATTTGATATTTATAGGCCATATTTAAGAATATTAAATTCATAAAAAAATAAATAAATAAAATTTTGTTATAGCATTAAACCGAATTTCAAGTCTTTCCAAGGAGTAATTTAGACTAAAAAAATTTTTAAAATTTCACAAATTATCAAACTTTTACAAATTTTAAATATTTAACAAAATTTCAAAATATTTTATTTTTGAACTTATTGTGGTTTAATTTTAAATTTTCTCACATCATTATGGATGTATTTTGCACAATTTTAAAAATATTTTCTTTTCTACCTAATTTATATTTATCTTTCAAATTTCTCTCTTTAACGTTATTGTATTCACAATTTCACCTTTTTAATAAAACAAACATTTTTAGAATATCCCAATTAGAATTTTTACAAAGAAAATGCATTAAAGTGAAAAGCTCCTGGCAATTTGTGTACTTCTAAAAATGAAGCATCTGCTATGCGCTGACAAATATGCGAACATTCTTATATATTTAACACTGAACACTTGCAGGTGTGGGTGTATTTGTGTGTGTGCTGTTATAAAATTTCTATTTTCATTTAAGACGAATTCATTTCGTTTGATTGCATTTCACTTACCACTTCATTTACAGCACGACTGGGATTAAATCCTTGGGCGGCGATTCCTGTGAGCAGCAGGCAGCATGCGCCCAATAGCAAAAACAACAAATTGCACAATAACAATCTCATGTTGCACGAAAGAAGCACATACAAAAACACACAAAACTAGGAGTTGAGGGGGTAATCGGAGGCAGCGGAAGCGGAGCAAATAATGCGCTGAACAATTCCAATTGGAATTTTAGTTTGTTGTTGCAATTAAACGAATGCGTTGTGAGTGACGGCTGGCGATTTATTTTGCTACTATTTTTGTTAAGAATATAATTTATTTGCTTTTGTTTTTGTTTTTTTGTAAAATTTTCTTACAAACACGCGCACATAAAGCTAACGGTACTTGCTTGCATGCAATTTTCCGTTGCAACGCAAATGTTTTCGGCAATTTATGAAAATTTCTCGTCAAAAATTTTTGTTTATTTTTCAAGAATAAATTTGTAAAATATTTTTTATTGCTTTTTTTGTGGAAAATTTATATTCAGTTTGCGTACGCAGCGAATTTACTGCTTCGAAAATGTCGTTGGCTTGCACAAATCGTAAATTTTTATAGTTGCTGTTGTTGTTATTGTAATAGAGACGTAAATATCACTGCGAAACCGCTTGGTACGCACGCTTACGCTCGACTGTTACGAAGACACTGACTGCCAGCACTGCGCGTACACTCGCTGGTATTTACGGAATATGCACTGCTGCTGCTTGCGACTAACCACTAGCCACCTTAGACACACAGACGCAGACGAAGTATGCTATAGTCAACTGGACTGGTAAAAGTTCGACGCTCAACTGAAATTCACATTCACAATTGGTAACAATTTTAAGTCAAAGACGCTTGTTGCGCTGCGCTATCGCTGCTGGTTGCTGGTTGCCACCAGCTGTTGTTGTTGCTGTTGCTAGCGCCGACAATGGGTTCGTTGCTTGTTGGCTGTTGGCTCGCACGTTCGTTCGTTGTTTGCTCCGTGCGGCTGCTGTTGCTCAGACGACGGCTTGTTGGAGTTGTTGGTGCTGCCGAGTGTTTTGTTGCTTGCAAGCAGCAGATATCGGCTTCTTTTGGTTGGTTGTTTAACGTATCGGTATCGGAGGCGTGAGTGATGGAAGCGTGCGCGCACACGTCTGTAGTTTGAAAGCGACTGAATTGCAAGCGTGCGCCCGCTAAGCACACAGGTGTTGGTGGCGCCACTGGCGACACGGCAAAGGCGCTGCCGCGCGCTGTCTTGATGCCTGTGTTGTTGGTGTTGCTGCTCGCAACAGAGGCTGCTCATCAGTAGCCACGGCAGCCAAAGATACAAGCGCTGCAACAGCTGGATGCAAAAGCGCTGAGCTGCAAGCGTAAACCACAAGCAACGGCCGGGCGCGCGGTCAGGCATGGCTCTTGCGGCTTCAAGCGGCGGCTTGAATGGATGCGACTCAAGCCGCAGCTGCAGCACGCTAATGATGATGATGATGAGCAGCAAAGCACTTCACTGCAACAGCTTCAAAAGCTACTATAAAACAACAACAACTATAAAAACAACAACAAATATAGAAACAGCTACAACAACAAATCAACTCACTAGTACTGCCACCACCACCGCCAGCTGTTGCGTTGTTGCTGCATCATCGCTTACCATACGCTTTCTGGTTTCTACTGTTATTGCTGTTGTTTTTGCGACCGCCTGCAGTCAGGCGCCTGTACGGCCAGTGCGCGTGGGAAAAAACCTCAAAAAAGCCTGTAGAATTGCGAATAAGCTGTCGGAAGCGTTATGCGTGCGTATGTGTGTGTGCTTGGCAGAATTTAAAAACAATTTTTGCCATTTCGCTTTTGCTTTTGCCGCCGGCATTGGCCAGAAGAGAGAGAAAGTGGCGTGCGCGCGTGGGCCTTTTTTCGCGTCGTTTCTTTTATTTTCCTCTTTCTACTTTTTTTACTTTCGTTTTTGTTTGCTGCCATTACTTGTTGCTGAGAATGTGCTGTTGCGTGGCGTTGCTTCTGCTTGGAGTTTGCAGGAAATGCATTTCACGCTGAAGTGTTGCTAGCGTTAATGCATGTTGCGGCAACATGTTGCATGGCTTTATAACAACTTTTACTCATAGATGAGAGCCGGATGTAGTTTGAGGTACTACAAGATGATAGATTTGCGACTTAAAACCATAAATGGTAGACCAAGGGAATCCGATTCTCCCAAATGAGTTATATGAGGTTTAAATATTAGTCTATTATAAGATAATAGCAAGCTTAAAGGGTTTCTAGACGACACTATGACCATGTAAAAATTCTCAATTATAATTTGTAGGAAAAGTAGATACATTTTATATATTATTGTTGGCGCGGTATTGCCTTTAAGGAATGGCTAACAAGAGTGAATAGTGTTTGACAGGAAACATAATTTACTGGCGATCTGACGTAAGGCGATCAGGAAAACTGTTGAAAATGATTTATCTCAGTTTTCAACAGTACTGCGAATTCTATAGAAAGCACTTTTATATAAAAGTTGTAGGTAATAAAAAGAAGATCAACAACGGTGAAAAAAATCGAAAATTGACAAAAAACTGGCATTCTGAAAAAGTTGAATTTTAAACAATTTTTTTCCCAAACTTGATTTTTGATCATTTCAAGAAATTGATAAGAAGAATTAGTGATCGGATACCTTCGAGTAATCACTTAACAAAATTTGAAAAAAAAATGCATTTCAAGAAAAACAGATGCAGTTGATTGAAATTAAAGACTACAATTTAGAAGTCCGTACCTTTCAAACTATTTCAGATATCGATTAGTATAGTATGTTGTTTAGTATGTTATTATTAAATATAAAGCCTATCAAAGTATCTATTATAAAATGTGACATTTTACGAACTTATAAATTGTAGCCTTTCAGGTGTGCTCTTTGACTACGAACATTATTTCGTCAATTTCTTCATCGAAAGAAAGAGAAGTTTTTAACTGTTAAAAATTTGTACACATATAACTTTCAGCTCATTAGATATCATTGGTCTGACTGCAATCACAAATACTGTAATAGGCGCAACGTTTGCCTCAGTTATGATTATGTTCTGATTCTATTGTATATACTAATAATTAGGGTGTGTCTACACTGAATCTCTGACACCTGATTTTTAAAGCTTCTTAGTTAACGCCTACATATATGCATATATTATCTTCCATAGGTTTGAGGATACAATAATAGCGTAGTTACTGAAAAAGACAATAAGTGAAGCTTGTCTACTTACTCTTGAGCATACTGGAAAGCATTTAAGAATTTGGGCGAAGCTAAAACTATAAAAAATCGGTGCTAAAATGTATTGTTAAGACTCATAAGACTTGACTGATACTTCTCCGAATATTACCAATGTGTCTTTGTGTATCAATACCCTAATGTTTTTGGATAAATACTTGTTTCCTTGAATTCGATATTGGATAAGATTTATTTCGTAACGTTAGAAAACTGAACCGCAAACTTCATGCAAAAAGGGTAGAAAATATTTTATATTACTAAAAACTGAGGAAATATTTTTAATTCATCTCAACAAAAACCGACAAGCTTTATAGAAGTTTCATCGA
This sequence comes from Bactrocera tryoni, assembly GCF_016617805.1. Classification (NCBI taxonomy): domain Eukaryota; kingdom Metazoa; phylum Arthropoda; class Insecta; order Diptera; family Tephritidae; genus Bactrocera; species Bactrocera tryoni. The sequence goes on along the minus strand of NC_052500.1, from coordinate 80,075,229 downwards.
AATTTTTAAAATTTTCTCTAATTTCAGATAAATCTCAAATAAGATAAATTTTTTCAGATAAATCTCAAAATAAAAAGAAACGTTGGTATTACTTATCGAAAAGTATGTTTATCGAACAATTACTTAACATTACTCTCCTGTTTTTGTGCCAATACTTTTTGAAGCATCATGAATGAAGACCTCCTCCAGTTAAAGTGAATTGTGAGTGTTAAAGAATCGCTAGTGGCGACTATGGAGATCAAAATTCAATGCACTTAATTGAGCTACGTTTGGTATTGATTCAATTTTATACATTTTTGACATAACGACTTACTACATCACACATTAACAGAAAAAGAGGCTACCTCAATAGGATACCTCACACCAAAAAATATGCCTATAAGAGAAAATGGTTCCAGAATCCCTACATTAGGTACATTGGGCCTAGGGGAAGTATTCAACTAATTTTATCAATTTTAAACACAAGGATACACTGTTAATAGATGGATTTACTTTCTTAGTTCCATTAGGATAACCCACACATGAAATTTTAAAATCAAGCTAGAGGAAATTATGACCCGATTATATCCCTTTCTGCCACAAGGGCACTTTACTATCAAGAACAAAATTTCTCTGAATTTCAATAATACTGCGATCAAATTGAAAGGTGAATTTTTAATTTATACTTTGCGTGTTTTCGAATCAGTAAATGTTTTCTGTAAGTTGGTAATACTGTTAATGACATCTATGCCAAATTTCACGTTAAAATATTCGTTAGTATTTGAGATTTGCGTCGTTTTGTGAGGCTCTAAAAGTGAATTCTCCAAATTTTACAAGATCACTTCGAGGACACCGTTTTGACTCAATTGAGGATATAAAAGAAGGCTCGAAGGATATCACGAGGGAGAATTTTTCCAATTGCTATGATGACTGGAAAATTCGTTATCATAAGTCTATTTCAGCTGGAGGGGATTACTTTGAAGGAAATGAAATTGACAAAATTCACTTTTCAATTTAATCACAGTAGTATCAAATATTTACCTTTTAATTTAAATAAAATATCAATTACAGGCACTAAGATCAAAAATTATATTCCGATTTCGAAAATTTATAGATTTAAGATATGATGCGCCAGAGAGAAGATATTTTCATTGGTGCTTATTTGTTTGTTAGCAAGTGAAAGACAGATAGAATCTAAAACTGAAAAGTAAGTGTGGTTGTTGTTCGACAATAATTTCACTTCACAATACATCATATCAATGTCAAAATAATCTTGTACACCGAAATTGGTGGAAATTGGTCTATAAGTTCATGATATAGACGTTTTCACCTAAAAGTGGGAGGTGCCACGCCCATTTTCTTATTTTATTAAATTGAATGTTTAGTTAGTGAGTCATCACATTTTAAGTACTTTTTGAGAAAATCGTTAAATGAGCTTATTATCCGATTGTAACTATTTTAACAATAGCATAGAAGGTGTTGAAATTACTTGTCCTAAACGAACTTGGTTCATATAGCTCAAGTGATTTGGGAGATATATAAATTACACCTATAAGGGTCGGAACCACGCACAGTTCTTAAAAATTTTCAACCCACATATGCCAATCTATAACACTGACAGCGATAGATACTCTCAGATGTTGTTAGATTTCGAAGTTAATCCTCGTGACGTAAATCCCAAAGTTTACCTTTCGACAATTGAAACAGCGATCAATGACCGCTACAATCGCATACTAAAATCTCTCCATATGAATCATATTGCGCTAGGTACAATAGGTACAGTAGTGCTTAAGATGGAATTCTGATATAGAAAATTTGCCAATATAAATACATTCGTGTTCGAATGCTATTAGAGAAACCGCTATCAAGACATAGAACTATTATAAGAAGTGGACATGATACACTTTAATATGATCTTCGGATCTGAATCACTATAGCTCAAGGACTTATGCTTTGAATAAGTTCCGCTTTTGGAAACCGAATATTATGAGCTCTTCAACAACTTAAAAAATTTGCTGTCTCATGTTACTGGAAATTGAGTTCAATGGAAGGAGTGATACCTCAGATCCGAACTAACAGTGGAGGTGCTAAACTCATTACTTTAGATGTCATCAGCAAATAAAGACCACGACGCTTGCAAAAAAAAAAATCCAATAATCATTAAAAATAAATTAAACTGTATTGATTTAGATACTATAAAAAGATAACACAACCGGCCGAAATAACAGCACCACTTAATACTAAAATCATTCGATCTCGATGCACATAATTACACCATTTGAGGAAAATAATTAAATCAACACCATCACATGACCAAAGTGCTTGATATTTTATTTTTTTTTTTGCCCTGCAATCGCAGCATGGCATTTTTTCTTTCGCGTCTTATGCGCTGTTAACTGTTTCAAGGTCAAACCAATAGTCATCTGCCGTCAGTTGGACATAAGCAATTATTCACCCGGCAATTACAACGTTTGCATTTGAACAAACACGCTTAAGGAGGCGTTAAAATATAATAAATCAAATCAAACACACACAAATAAAGACAAAACATTAAAGCAAGGTGGACAAAAAGTGGAGTGCTGTGGAAAATGTGCTAATCTGAGGCAATTAGGTGAGCTCACCTGCCGAGCGCCACAAACATTTTTCACACAAAAAAAAAAAAATGAAATTGAAAAACTTAAAAATTTAATTGAAACGCTTTTAACTATTGTCAACGGTGTATTTTGGGAAATTTTTCGGAGCATGCCGTTTTCAATGCCAAGCGTTGGCACGCCGCTGTTTGCGCTTAAACAGCCGGAGACACGCTCATAAGCGTCTTGCTGCATACAATGTGTCTCAAGTTAACGAGCGTTGCAATAGTTATTGTTGTTGTTTATGAGAAAATCGCCATTTACACACTTGCCGCGTGACCTTTATTACAGCGCGACCGCAAAACGCTGGAAATGCTCGTGCACTTCTCTGTTCCGTTTGGCTTTGGATTTCGACCTCTTGTGTCTTTCCTGCATTTATTTGTATTTAACCAGTATTTATTTTACTATTTCATCACATTGCTTTTCGCAGCTTAAGATTGCTTCATTTTCGCGGCGTTAATCTTGATTTTAATTAATTTCTGGTGTAAACATTACAATGCAACGTGCTGAAATGTGAAAACACTTTGGAGTGGCTTACATTACACACGCTGCATAAACCACGTGTCGGTTGATGGTGATGATGTTTTTGTTTTTTTTGTGGGTATTTATTTGTTATTGAAATCTTCATCTTGGTATTTTTGTTTAATTAAAAAAAAAATAATTATTATTGAATTTTTAACAAATTTTGAAGTTTATTTAATTTTTATTAATAAAAATTTTTTTAGAAATATATTTTTGTAATTAACTTTTCTATTTCATTTTAAATTCCTTTAATTATTTTTACTTAATTTTTTTTTCTAATTTAATTAACCTTAGTATTTATTTATTATTTTTTTACATTTTATTTAGTTGTTTACTTTAATTCTTCACTTCAATTATTTTTAATTTCATTTTTTATTTTTAGAAAATTTTATTTATGCTTTTTAATTTCACTGTAATATTTTTAAATGTTTTAAATTTATTTTCTTTTATTTAAGATTTTTTATTTTTTAAATTTATTAACATTTTTTCTTTTAATTTTTTTCATTTTAATTTGGTACTCATAATATTCACATTTATATAGATAAATATTTTTTTTAATTTTCGAAATTAATATTTCTTTAATTTCTTCTTATTTTACCTTCATTTCAATCTTTATTTACCATTGTTTCCACTTGTGGCATTGTAATACCAAATCTTTTTGTGCCGCACTGTCTCACCAAGGTGTGGTCCGACAGTTGATAAATACCTTGGTATTGTCTAGCTCGCCCATCTGTGCAACATTGCACCCTTATAGATTACTTTTTTGTCTACACTTGCTCTTGACGAATAGTTTTTGTGGCATAAAACTCACAGTTATTAATTGCCGCCCTATAGCCAGCTATTAATCTGGAGTTATTCAGTTAGTGCAGTGATGTAATGAAGCGTCTCAAAAGTTAAACCTTATATCTGAGCTTAATTTCAGTCGTAATATTGTAGCGGATTTGGTTTTTGTATAACAGTAAACTGAGGCGCATAGTATAAGACAGTTTTCACACCCGCTGGACACTTATATCACGCAGGGAAAATCTTTTTTAAAGCAAATTATCTTTAAGTTACTTGTTCTTTTCAAAAACACGGTTATTTCTGCAATTTTTGAAACCTAAGGTAATGTTATTCCCCACAATTATAAACAATATACTAACGAGTTTTTCAATAAGAGCGCTACAAAAGTTTTTTTTTAAATATAACAAAAACGGTTTAGAATATTATGTATGGAACTGGATTTCTTTTGCTTGACCGCAACGGGCACGCTTGCAGAAGTCCAGATGATGAAAACAATTTTTGGCGGTTTTCAAGCATAAATCGGCCGATACTGCTGAAATTTCAATTTCGATATTCGTACGCAGTTCATAAATCGTCGCTGGCTTGTTGGCATAGACTTGACGTAGCCCCACAGGAATTAACGAAGTCAAATCGCACGACCGAGGCGACCAATTGTCTGAGCCCCTTCGTGAAATAACACATTCACAAAACTTGGTTTTCAATAAATCTACTGGGACATTCGTTGTGTGGCTTGTGGCACCGTCCTTTTGGAACCACATATTGTCCAAGTTCATGTCATCCAATTCGGTTCAAAAATATTCGGTTATCAGTGAGCGGTGGCGATTCCCAAACACAGTAACGTGCCGCCTATAAACCACCCCAAAGCGGTTTCAGCTCTGGCGCCAATTTGATCTTGAAAGAATGTAGACCAAGATCTTTACGCAAACGACGTCGCACCGCCCAACCCTTGAGAACGACTTATGAAAGACTGATATTGGTTTTCCTCCTTGGTACCCTTGTAGCAGCAATATTCTCGACACTACGGGCATTTCTTTTTCTCACTGGCGCGGGAACATTTTATACTGCGTCTGTGGATTCAAATTTTTCCACTTTTATGACCACCATAAATTGAACGTAGCGCTCTTAAAGTTAAGGCCACTGACTCCGAATTTAGGTAGTAAATTTTAATAGTTTCGACTCTCTGTTGAATGGTATATCTAGAAATGCTAAAAGAGCGGCAAAAATATGGCGTCTTTTGTTGTTCCTATCGGTCTACTTTTGTAGCGTCCCTACTGAAAAACCCTTTATATGCTTTCTTAACCAGTGTATTCCGTAGCAAAAGTTGTAATGATTTTGAATCATGAAAAAAAAAACTTAAATAGTCAGTGTTTTTCATAACTAAAGCAATTCTGCGTGATAAACATTGTCATGAAGGATGGACAGAATGTCTTCGATCAAGTTATACTCGTTCGTTGAAAAAGGCTGAAAAACCTGTAGAGGAAGCTTAAGGGGTTACATTAGTTTTTTTCGAAACTGTGTTTTTGAAGTCGGTTGGTAAGATTTCTCGAGAACTAGTCTATCGATCTTCGCGAAATTCATAAACTTCATTAAATTTTACACATGTCTTTGAGATACAATTCTTAAAGACATGGACGAAGAATTTTTTTTTTGCTTACACTTATTTGGAGAAAAAATTTCGCTAAATTTTAATTCTTTTGTTAAAATGTCTTCCAAAAATCTAACTTTCACTGTTTTTTTTCTTCATCCAAGTTCTTATTTATAGTTTAAACCAAAAAACATATTTTTTTACTTTAGATGATCCTGTAAGGAGTTATTCTGCCAATGCGAGCGAATCTTTTTTCCGAGGGGTCACTGGGAATGGCGTCGCAATTGCCGAGTTCAAAATATTTTTTTTCTTAGTTTCAGGATTTCTTTGTTAATAGTGTATTCTAGTAAAATATTTCATTTTTTATATGAGAAAGAAATTGAAAGCTATTTTTTACCAGAGGAAACCCAGTTTAAATAGACTAAAATCAAAATCGGGCCAAATTTTATCTGATAGTATAATTTTGGGATACTCTATTTATTAGTCTGAGGTAACAAATAAATACATATTTTGTAAATATCTCACTATTTTGGAGGTTATATTTCGTCAGAGTAGGCAAATTGTCCACAGTTATTTTCTTTAATATTACAGAAATTCTTATGAAGCGAGCCGAAACCAAAAATAAACTGCTTTAATTATTTGTATTGAGGTCAAAGTATTTAAGATTTTAGTGTCATACTAAATATAAAATTTGATTACAATCAGCATTCCATTCACTAACACTTATTTGACATTAATATGGCAAGCTTTTAGAATCGCTATAAAGAAGGTGAGAGTTCTGCATGAGACAGATGAAAAGATTCCCACGTTTAATGGAATGAAAAAATGTCCAAATATGCATACGTACTCACATATATATCACTAGGTGTTATTTTAACTACCTAACACAACAAAAACAACAGAAAAAGCACGACAATGCGTTTAATTAAAAATCCTCCCACGAGTGTAAAATTTTATGTAGTAAATATTTAAATAAAGTCCAAAGCAAAAAAATAAAAATAGCGCTGAAGACACTTAGCAATTGAAATTGGGTGTAAAAAGACAATTATGTGTACATACATACGCTCATACAGACTAGTAGTACTCAGCTGAAGAGGCAGTCAATTCAGCGGCCAGTATTATGCGCGAATAGTTTCAAGGTCGTCACAATTTATTTGCGGCTTTCAATGACACAGTGCCACACGGTAAAAGCAGATGAGTTCGAAAAGAAAAGCAGAGCGAAAGAAATGCGAAAAAAAATATTTATTATATTGAATAATGAGCTTATTTAAATAAAAGTGCGAAAAAAATACTTTGATTTCATACAAATTTTCAAAAGCGCAGCAAATTGCAACTCATTGCTTTGATTTATTTCAACATGCGCTTGTTATATATAGTACATTCATATATATGTATGTATGTATTTGTGTGTCCGACTGAATTGCAAACTAATTTCTGCAATTTCTTTAGCTTTTTGCTGCATCAGCAAATTTTGGCGTCTTTCTTCGACTCCGTTTATGAAGTGTCTATTTCAAAACTTTTAATATCAACTTTCAATAAGAAATAAGCTTGAAATTACGTGTAGATAACTGTCTGATTAGTTTTCAGGCACAATTTTAATTGGCAGATATATACCGTTAAACTTACATATACTCTATTATAAATGCATTTCGTGATCACTGCTGACCTCTTCTTAAAACTGCATGTCTTTAGCTACAATATCAAGCATTATTTAAAAAAAAAAATTCTTTCTTCTACATATATCTTTTTACTGCATTCATAACTGTTCCGTTAAAAATTAAGCATAATTTTATCTTTGTACGTGCCGCTATGCCGAAAACTGCACCTCTGAATACATGTAGACTTTATGACTGCATATATATATATATTATATATATCACTCAAATTCGATATTCATCGTGTTATATTATCTAAGACGTGTGCTTACTGATTAGTCCACTTGGTAAAGCGATTTTTTTTTAATAAAGGGTCACATTATTATCTCGCAGAATAGGCTATTTAGAGTTAACCGCGTAGTTTATAACACAAAGGAAACGTCGGAGACTCTTAAATATATATATGAATATATGTATGTATTAGAGTGATACAAAAAAAAATTTTTTTTTCGTTTGGTACTCGGAAAAAATCTGTTCCCAGACACCTCTAAGAAAACCTCTCCAAACATGAGTTTTTAATTGTAACGGGAAGGTCCTCCTACATACAGTTTTCTATTTTTTCTTTTTATCAGATAGAAAAATTTATATCTTGCTTCCAACTACTTGAAAAAATATCATGTTCCTTAGATTTTGTAGGAAATTGAATGCTCTACAAAAAAGGTCTATTATGATTTTTTCGTAAACCCAAAGGTTTAAAAGATATTAACAGTTAAAGGTTGATTATTTTTGGGAAAATTTTTTATTTCTTATGAATTCTATAACTCAATGAAAAAAAATTATTATGAATGATGAAACTCATAGTTTTGTAGGAAATTTACTGCTCTATAAAAATGGTCTCTAATGATTTTTCGATTAAGTTAAGCGTTTACGAGATATTCATCGTCAAACATGAATGCATATTAAGGTGGATCAAAAAAAAAAATTTTTTTTCGTTTGGTACTCTGAAAAATAGGTTCCTCGACACCTCTAAGAAAGCCTATAAGTTTCATCATTCATAATATTTTTTTTTTCATTGAGTTATAGAATTCATAAGAAATAAAAAAATGTTTTCTTAGAGGTGTCTAGGAACCTAATTTTCCGAGTACCAAACGAAAAAAATTTTTTTTTTTTGCATCACTGTATTATACATACATACATACGTATATATAATTACACTTAATTACATCAGCAAAAATTGTACGAAAACAGACAACATACCACAGACCACCAAGAACCACAAAGAAAGCAGCGAAAGGGACCACCAATGGAATGCTGAAATTTATGAAAATAATATAGTATGAAAAGAAGTAAAACACAAAAATGCGCATAAACGATGCCTAAAGGCAGCAGAAATATGGAAGTCAAAATATACATAGGCATCGACACACAAAACAACAATAATAAAAAAAGCAAAAACAACGCGGAGAAAAAAGCAAATTCCGAAGCGTTAAATAGCCACCACGAGTGGCGGGGAAGACTTTCACCTGTCCGACACCAGTCACAACAACAATAACGACAGTGATAATAACAATAATAATAGCAATACCAACAAAAGTAGCCGTTAAAGTCACGGGCAACCGCGAAGTAAACTGTTATGTTGACCGCTTTGACGCGGGCGCTCAACTGCAGATGTCACAGTGTCGCCACACACATACACATGCACCCATATAGTTATATGTATTTGTGTGGCAATATGTGTGAGTTGTGCGAATGAAACCGGAAAACAAAATAACAGATTCACTGACTGAGGTGCACAGCATCTCTGCTTTTGAGCGCTGAAATAACTTGCTTTTGCTGAAATGTTATTGTTGTTGTCGCCTGGACTGCTGATAATAAGCGCTTGATGAGTTTTCAACACACGATAATTATATAAATTCTTAGAATGCTTCAGGTGCAAGAGATTTAATTGAAAAATTCATGTAAATTCATTTGGACTTCTAAGCAAAAGCTTAGTATCTTTGAAGAAGTACTAGTCTTGCAATGTACTGATAGAAAGAAAGCTAAGTTTTTATTAAAATCCCCGTTTCACATATTAACTTGACTAACGAAGATGGCTGATCCCTCGGCATGGCGAAGGGATCACACTTAAACTGTTTGGTTCAGTCCTTCGTAAAGCCAGACAAAAAACTCTTGCAGTTAGATATTAACTATCGGCAAAGCGCCCTGAACTTATCACAAGGGACCTGAGATGCATTATTTCTATCTTCGCTATTTCACCTCGATGTCTAAATATATGAGACCCGAGGGGTTTTGCCTTTATTTGGCAAAAGCGGGACATTCAAGGTGGAAGTGTTGAGATGTTTACATCTCATATTCTACCAAACAGCTAATGCATTTGGCATCCAGTGTGATGTTCAATCTTAATACATGAATCCCGTTGGAAAAGTGTCCAATCAGAACTCCTGCAACCATTCAAAGGTAAACCTTGCTAAGAGCGAAGAGGTCCTTAAACTTCTGACCAACGTTTGCTGAGCTGATCTGAGGCCTAAAAGTTCAGTAGCAAATCGTAAGAAGCCAACGGAGCTCCTACGCATTCCCACTTCACAGTTATCTAAACTAAAAGAGCCAATGTGGCGAAACACCAAAATCTATCAACTCATAAAATAGCTCTATACACGAGATAAAGAGTTTAGACATCTTCCTTCACTAGTCTGAAGCGCACACTCAGCGAACTCAAGGCTAAGAATGCGGTCCCCACCTTTTGCCAATTTCTTCACTACAGACTCCGATGCCTTGCTCGCTCCTTCCTCTATTCTGAATTTTCACAAGAGCTTCATATTTAGAATGAGCCCGGGAATATTAACTCTGTCAACAGACCAAAGTGGCGTTCCCCCATTTAGTGGTAGATTCGCCTCCGGGATTTCATACTTCCTAGTGAAAGAGACCAGTTCGGTCTAGCTAGGATTTATGGAGATTCAATTTAGGCGGTTCAGTTGTTGCCAGTTTAAGCGCGCAGTTGTTGTTGAAAACAAAATTACGGGTGATCCAAGTAAAGGTACTTTTTTTATATCCTTTCTTTTTAATAGAACCACGCGTGACCCTTGTCAAGCTGTCATGTTATTTCTGTTAAACGCCTGAATAACAGTTACAGATTTATTACGCAAATTATCGTTTTGTAAAGAAGGTGTAATACCTTAAGGACCCCAAATCTTCCAGAATAAGAACACGTACAATATTTACATATACAATTTTCAGTTTATTATTGTAATTTCAAACATTTTGCTTGTTCGCATCTCACTTCAATTACTACATACTGTAATTAATTACTTTACAAATTTGCATTACTAAAATTAGTGGTTTCTTATGTGTATATGGTATAACTACTGGTTGTTGGTTATTAATGACACCTTATTTTACTACTTACAAAACTTTGTCGAATTATTTTTGTGTAATTGCAAAATTTTCTAATAATTACTTAATTGCGTGCCAATTAATTAAACGCTCTATGAGTATTAACTCATTCACGCGTGATTTGTATAAATTGTATTTAATCATAAACTTTAAATGGACATTGGCCTTGCAGTTTGTCGTCTACTAGTTAATAAATTCACAAAAGTTTATGCTAAAAGCAAATAAATCAATAATTTGGGTTGACAATTTGATGGATATGTGTTTGCTGAAGTGTTTTAGTGTGTTTTTCGCTGGATTGAGCTGGTCAGCTATCCTTCGATTACCTCAGCTACACAAAGATTATTTAAATTAGTAAGTTATAAATTATGTTTTACAAAATTTTTTGTGATTTTTATGAACGTTTTGGCACGTGTAATTGGTTGATGTGCTTAATGGAGTCAAAATTAAGCGCTAATTGCAGTTCAATTTAATAGATTATTGTTTGGGAAAAGCAAAATATTATATTGATTGGATTATATTGGATTCATAGATCAGCGCTGATGCATACAGAAGACTTTGTTGCCTCATTTTGATCATCTGGACTAGCTAATTGCATAATCAGCGCCTTAATTGAGTGCTATTTACTTCATTAAAACCAGTATAAGCCTTTCATAATTATTGAAATCAATTAGGCAGTACTGACGCTTAAGCAAACTCGCAGCTGTCATTGAGTTTTTAATTGAATAAGCAATCAAATTAGTTTCAAAACTCTTTCACAGCTTCAAAAAAGCATTTTAATCGAGTAAAAGCAATGTTAGGTCCATATGCCATACTCTGAAAGTCCACAAGTTATTGCTGTTGTAATTATTTAGCTTTGATTACATTAGTTAATTGAGTACCTGTCGTTATTGTTTCTTATATTTTCAAAACGTTGAAAATCCTTTTTTTTTTGAGAATTGAAAAACTTGCATTTTGAGTACGGTTTATTGAATATTGAGTATACAGTTTAACTATGAAATTTGAAAAGTTTATTTTAATTAATTATATGTACTTAAATTCTTATTGTATTCATTCCGTATTTTGTAATTACTACTTTATACATTTCCATTAGTAGTTCACCTAAATATTTTCATGCCTAGTAAAGTCTACATATGTTTCGCTGATAACGCAGATTCAGCTGTATCACACAGCTACTTACAACTACAAATACATACACATTTATTACATAATAATTACATAAGTACACATTTAAAATAATATTAAAGAAGTTATACATTTGCATTGTTAGCTGTCTTTAAGTCCATATATCGATCACATTATTTAGATAGTTTGTAAAAAAGGTGTATATATATTGCTAAGACTAGTCTACTTACACACATAAAAGTATATTTACAAAATTTATATTGTTTACAGAGAGAGAATTTTTAATGTTCACAGAGTGTCGAAGACAAATGTTTGTAAGAGAGTAAAATATTTCCAACATATATCAAGCTTCGCTACACTTCCGCATTACCTATATACCTAAAAATGTATCTAAAAACTATTAATAATACATACAAATGCTATCGAAGCACAAACTCTGGAGCTGTTATCTGGAGCGCTTAATTAAACAATAGTTAAGTAATACGGTAATAAATAAGTAAGTAATAAGAACTATCTGAAAATGAAAAAAAATATGTATTCTTATGCAGAAATAGACAAAACTCTTTTAAGATTTATTTTTGTGGTGAAAAGCGGAGATATTTCTCGACTGAAAATTGGACGTTAAGGTATGTCGGGAGATCAAAAGCGTTTCGTACAAATAGAATATAACCTTTCCATTGCAAGAAAGGCGTCCCAAAATATACTGGAGACTATGCCTTAACTTGACGTATCACTTTTTACAGATTTCTCTCTCACAGAATCATAATACATAAAAAGATCTTGATTTTAAACGATCGGCTTGTATGACAGCCACATGCTATAGTGATTGGATAGTAGGAGATTGTAACATTCTTCTTCTTCTTTACTGGCGTAGACACCGCTTACGCGATTATAGTCAAGTTAAGAACAGCGCGCCATTCGTTTCTTCTTTTCGTAAAGTGGCGCCAATTGGAGTTTCCAAGCGAAGCCAGGTCCTTCTCCACTTGGTCTTTCCAACGGAGTGGAAACATTACCATCAGGAGTAATCTAATGAAAACTTTGTGAAGACATCTTTTCAAATAAAAAAGTGTTCTATACAAGGGCTACATTTTGTACTGGGTCCATTGGTGTTCAATGAAATTGAAGCTTGAACCCTGGGCAGGATGTAGGACCCCTTTTTCACGTTGTACGCAGAATGCTTCTGATCGTTTTCCTAAGCAAAGCACTGACAACCATTTATGTAAATTGAGTTTAGCCAAATTACTATTTAATATTGGCTAGTAATGCATTCTTTATATAATTTCTTCAATGAAAACAAGGTTGCCGACGCAATTTGCTCCCTCTGCACAGCTTTTGCTTCCATTGCACCGCACATCAGAAAAATCAGCATCCACCATGCTTGTCAATATGATTTGAATTTTTATCTTTTAGCGCTTAGTTCACCTTATGACAAACAGAGCATCGACCATCAGATCCAAATAAATTAAAATTGAAATCATCTCTGAAAATACATAACCCAAAAATTTGAGTTTGGGGAACAACAAAAAATCTCACGGAGCCAAATATGGTGAATACGGTGGTTGATCGATGGTATTCATTGCGTTTTTGACCTTAAATTTGGTCAGAAAAGTCACTTCTGTTCCCACGACACTTAGGTCTACGTAATCGGAATGGACCCGGGTTTTTTATCCGGTCAAAGGCTGTAAACTCAGCAGAATTCTGTCGTTACAACAACAACTGAAAGGTCTCTTCAAAGTCCAATCATCTCTCTTTGCATGCTTTTTTGGGTTATATCATATACATATTGAAATAGGCTTTTATGGTCTCCGACGTTTTCTTCTGGGTATTAAAAATGCGGTTCGAACTTAATATGAGGCTTATAACCGCGTAAGCGGAGTCTACCTTAATAAAGATGATACATATACATATAAAATTATATGTTGCCTCGAAGAAATTATTTTAAATTTATTTTCATTTTCGATGGAACTCTCGGAGTATTGGAAAGTTAACAGACACGCTTACAAATCTGTTATTGGCCTCTTATAAATAACATTAAATTCAATCTCTCTCTATTTTGTTGTACTAGTTTCTACTATAATATTTACTTTGTTTAATATTTTATTTTGTTGTACTAGTTTCTACTATAATATTTACATTTTTATAATAATTTTTAGTTTGTGATAAAAGTGCTACTTATTGTAATTTGAAATATATATTCAAACAAATTCATATATGTATGTATGTGCATAAAATTAAAATTTCTTAATTTTAGTAAATATTTTTTATTATTCTTTAATATTATTTGTATTTTGATATTATTATAAGTATTTTTTATTTAATTATATTATTGTATGCGTTTCTTGTTATATTTTATTTTATTTTATTTTGTATTTCTATTTTTTATACAGTGGCCTTGACGCAAGATTTTGTTATCATGATATATTTCTTACCTACGCCATCAATATTTTCATATCTTAGATTAATATTTTTGCGAGTTTCATGTACTTTTTATTTACTTATACCAATTCTTTCGTTTTTCAAGTATGCATTTTTGTAATACTTAGCATAATTTGCAATTTTGATACTATATTTTGTCCTCATATTTCATTCTCTTTCGCATATCTATTAACTATATATCTATCTGGTGGTTATGTTCACATAATTATTATGTCTTCCTAAGTTGTAGTAAGAAACTCTCTGATTGTTTAAAAAAATCTAGACGCCGTACGGTGACTTTATATCTATTAGCTGAGAACGTAGGTCATGGCATACATTCTCTGCTATTACAATCATACTTGCATATATGTACATATATGTATTGAACTTTATTTCATACAAAAGTCAATATATTTGTATGTAATTATTTATTAAATTACACTTTATACATTTCATAATTTTTTTCTGCTTCTAAAATATATTTTATAAGGGTCTAAAATTGTCTTTAGATTTTGTAGAGTTGTAGTGTAGAAAAACTAAAACAGTGTACATTAAAAGAAAAATATGTTTAAGCTCCAAACTATTGTAAAGGCTCTGGAAAATACCATAATGGCGCCTCTTAAAGCGTTCGATGCCTAAAAAAACTGTGTTTAAACCAAAAAATCGTTCACGTTTTCGGGGTCTTGAAAATGATTTTACAATTTTTACCCATATGAAGCAAAAAGACAATATTTTCTAAAGTGCTATTTATATATGTCCCAAAAAATGCCCTTAATTACAGTACATACTGTGAATAATATATGCCTTGAAAAATGCCCGAAAACAGAGTTCCAGTTATTATTAATACTAATAAATTTCTGACTTCCGCGTGCATTTTGAATTATTTTACGCCTAAAGGTAGGCAATAATTTTAAACTCGTTTTGACATTTAATGCCTATTCAAAGAATGGTTATCTTCTGCAGCCTGAAAGTATGCTATATAAATTAAATATCTTTATTAAACCTATAATTGCCAAGTGTTAAAAAAATAACTGAATGAGGCAAGGGAAAGAATTCACTTTTTCAAACAAAAAGAGTTTTTCTAAAAATATGTTAATATGATATTTTATTTGCAACAAAAAATTACTTATAAAAAAATTTAAAAAAAGTCTGAGTAAACAAAAATAAAATTTATTTAAAATAAAATTTTATAATATGTAAAATAAATACTAAAAAAATTATTAATAATAATTAAAAAATATATAAATTTATATTTATAAATATAAATATTTGTTTACAATAAAAATCAATATAAGAAATTTATAAAAATATTTATTATTTTATTGTAATTATTATAAATAATTTTTAAATCTATTATTTTTAACAATTTTTTTTCAATTTGTTTTTAAATAATTTTTGCTTTTTGTTAATTTTAATTTTTTTATAATTCGATTTTTTCATAATAAAAAAAAATTATTTTAAAAAATTGTAAAAAATTATTCATAATTTTTTTGCTAATTGAGCCTTTCTGGTTTTAAAATTTGAGAAATTTATGAACAACGCCACATAGCGTCTTCAGCACTCATCATACACATACATATATCACACCTATACTACCTGCCAAAACTATCTGAATCAAGAGCGAAACAATCACTACCATAAAATAATTAAATAATTAACCAAAACCTAACCAAATGAAAACGCAATTGTGTATATTTATTTATTATTATCATTTTTTTAATATTTTAATAAATTCATTCGATAATGTTTATTGTGTAAATTGAATAATTAATTTGTTCGCATACATATTCACACGCACGTATACAATGCACGTGTATGCAGTAGTAGTTACATTCACATGTGCCTATGTATGTGTGTATCTACATACATATATAAGTCATATATATTACATTACACTGACGCAAGTCTGAATATATGCTTAAAACTAATTTACATATTTGCTGTTGTAAACATAATTCACAAAATCATTCTTCATATATGTATGTATGTATATTTGCTTAACACTATTTGATGCAGTTGTATTTATGTTTATTTTCCATTAGCTAAAGTTGATAAATTCGAACACGTCGTGACATATCTAAAATTACATAAATATTGTTGGCGAAAATGCGCTAAATATTTTTTAACTAACGGTATATACTTGTAGAGTGAAAATGAAACAAATGTTTGCAAAATAGAGAGAAAAGCATATGTTTAATGACGGGACGTCACAGAGGCGTGAAAAATATTGGCATGGTTGAGCAAAATGTGACGCATTGGAGCAATATACACTGTGGTCATATAAACTTCTCAAAAACAATTTAGAAATATTTATATTTTGTTCAAATATTTATACAAGAAAAATTTAGGAACAAAAATTTTGAAACATGATTTTACTAAGAACTTAAATATGAAATATGAAAATTACTAAAAAAAAGTCATTCAAAAAATATTTTCAGTTAGAGCCGCACTAAAAGCTAGAAAGTATCAATTTAAAAAAAATTTTAAGCGGTATGGGAAAAATGTTTAATTCCATAAATGAAAATACAAAATAAAAAAATAAATAATTTAATTAAAACAATTGAATTAAAAAGAAAATTATTTACTTTAATTAAATTTTAATTTAAAAAGTCATTACACAAAAATTTTAAAACTTGTAGTCAAAATAATTAAATTAATTTAAAAAACATCTATTTTAATTCAAATTTTTGCTCAACTGAAATTTTATTTTTTAAGCAAGTGTGTTATTTTACACTAATATTTACCATTATTTTCTTAACCAAGAAACTTTATTCAGCGAAATGAATGAATTTAATTTAAAAAAAATTTATATATGCTACAACTGTCCTATAGGAACAAAAAATTTTAAATATTATTTTTTATGAGTGCTAAAACCTCGAAAGAAAATTATTACTATTTAAAAAATTGCTAAAAAAATAATAAATTTAGTTAGAACAAAGCTAAGCGCTAGAAAGTATGAATTAAAAAATTGTTAAATATAATGGTATGGAGAATTAAATTTCAATAATGCAAAAAAAATTAATTTAATTTAAAATTTTTTAGCGAAATTAACTAATTGATAAAATTTAAAAAAATTAGTTTAATAAAGTTATTTAAATTTATAAAAAATTAAACTATTTAATTTGAAAAAAATTAAAATTTAAAATTAAAAAAAAGTAATTAATTAATTTAATAAAAAAATAATTCAGGGGAAAAAATTATTATTTTTTATGAGTACTAAAAAAATTATAAAAAAATCTAATTTATTTAAAAAATTATTAAAAAAAAATGTTTTTAATTAGAGCAGAGCTAAAAGCTAGAAAGTATGAATGAATGAAATTCAATCAATAAAATTAAACAGAATAATTAATATAATTAAAAAAATTAATTAAATGAAATCCAATCAACAAAATTAAACAGAATAATTAATATAATTAAAAAAATTAATTTAATTAAAAAAAAATATTTTAATTAAGTGTTTTTTTGCGAAATCAATTAATTTCATTAAAAAAATTAAAATTTTGAGGAAATAAAAAAATTAGCTTTTAAGCGAAAATATTTTTTTTACAACCAAAATTTATTTTTCAAGTAATTAAAATTTTATTACACTGAAATTTAGCATTGTTTTCTAAGCCAAAAAAATTTTTTATGCCTAAAAGTATTTTTATAAACAGGAAATGTATTTTTTCAGCAGTGTTTGTTGTTCTTTCTTACAAAATATGCCAACGCCTTATTGGATTTGCTTCTAGAATAGTTTGTGATGCATGCTAAGATATTTATTTAAGTTTATATTTGCTTTATTACTACTTTTATCGTATGCTTGACGCATTTATGTGACAGCATATGTGTATTTTGTGGTATGTCATTGTATTTATTTACATATAATCAAAGGCAGTTTATGTAAAAATTTACTAAAAGCAGTGAAACTAAAAATATGGAAGATTTTAGTTTTATGCCAAGACTTTTATTAATTTTTTTTCTATATGATTCTTAATTAAATATTCACCCAAAACACTGCGTTAACATTTGCTTCATCTAGTTGCATTAAAATTATTACTAAAAACCCTTTGACTTATATACAATTACTTTGCGGCAACGCCATGTTGCATGTGGCAAACGCAAATCTCTACTCTCATACAGTTATTTGTTGTTTTTTTTTGTTGTTTTTTAGCATATATTTTTGCTTGAATGCTTCTTTACATATTTTATGTATTTTTAGTAAAATGTTTTTATTTCATTGTTTTTACTAATTCACAAAAACTCTTATATGTTGTTGTAATTTTTTTTGTTAATAATATGTTTACGTACTAAAATTTGTTGTCACATTTTTATAGACTTAAAATTACTGTTTTAATTTTTTTGTTAAAATTTCTTAATTCCACACTTTTTTTAATAATTTTTTTTATTAATAATTAATGTTATATTTTTTTGTTTCTATACTGAGATATTTTTTATTTTGTTTTATTTCATTTTTCGTTTATATTTCATTGTAACTCACTTGCTAACTACTATGGTTTACTATATTCGCAACTTACAACAACTACATACACTAATAATAATTATTATACATACATAGATGTAATTAAGATTCCTTCCAATACACTCATACAAATACAAACATACATAACTTCAAATTATATAGCTAAAGTGTGCACGTACAATTTTTTATTGTAAAAACGTTCGTCAAATAGACGAGAGCAGGAAGCAGGGAAAGTTGTTCGAAAAATTATTTTTTTCGAATTTTAATTTTTTTTTTTAATAATTTAATTTTGTTCGAATATTAATTTTTTTCGTATATAATTTAATTTTTTCAACATTTTTTTCGTAGATAAGTTTTTAATTAGAAAAAAGGACACTAATTTTGAATATTTTTTTCAAAATTTTTATTAATCTAAAATAATGTAATTTTTTATAATTTTTGTATATTACAATAAAAAAATTAAACAAAGGAAAGAAATAAAAAAATTTCCATTTAAATTTTAAATCATAACTGTTGAAAACAAATTAATGCTCAGAAATAATTTTTTTTTTTAATTTTTATAAGATCAATTTTCTCAATTTTATTTTTTAATAAATAAAATTCTAATTTACTGAATTTTTTTTTTTGCTTCGAACTTCTTTCCTAGCGCCCCGTCACGCCTATCTAATAGTCAACGTATATTTAAGTCTGGCAATATGCACACAAGTCATAATTATTTTACGCAAAATTCAGTATGGAAATTATATTATATTATATATTTGTGTGTGTTCATAATGAGGCATATGCTGCGCTGCGCCTGACAAAAACCATTTGCCCGGGCGTATGAGCAACCTACAAAGGCATACAAAGTTCAGCGCGCACACAAACACTCACACACACACACACATACAAAACTACTAGTCATAATTATTGTATTTCTTAACTCCTTTTCGAGCACTGCATGTCCACCGCATACGCGCCCCCCGCCAAACACTTGCCGCCGATGGCGCCGCTTACTTCCACTTCTAGCTCCAAAAATCCACCATATTGACTAGTTTGCATTTTTTGAGCTCAAGTTTTGTGGGTCGCGCGCGAAGTCAAGCACGTCCGAAGATTGCCGACACGTCGCCCGTCGACTGTGAGTGTGACATGTTGCTGTTGGCGCCACCACCGCTGCCGCCGCCAACGGCGTTGTGAGCGTTACCATGACCGTTGCCATGATGCGACGACACATTGCTCAGCGTTGTGCTCTGATGCATGAGATGGCTATGACTGCCGCCGCCACTGCCACTGCCGGCGCCCAAACCCAAGCCATACTTGCTGGAGCTGGTGGCTATGGTGCCGCTTGTGATGAGATGCTTGCGCGCTGCTGTGCCGCTATGCGTCAGTCCACCGGCGCCGTAGATGCTGCGATGCAAGGCATATTGCGGCACCGAGTCCAAATCGGACACCGACGAGGTGATCTTCGAGCGCACGGCCACCTTTTGCATGTTGCTATACTTGTCGCTGGCGCTGAGCTTGATATCGGGCAGATGACCAGATGAGCTGGCGTGGTGCGCATGCTGTGTGAGTGCGCTGCTGCGCGATTGTGTCGTCGTAGTCGCTTTGCTCGTTGTCGTGGTGATGGCCGCATTGCTGACCGCTGTGGTGCTGGTGATGGATGCCACCACGGCGCCGCCGTTGCCACTACCACTGCCGCCGCCACCGCCACCACCACTGTTGGCGGTAGTCGTGTTGCTGGCTGTGGCATTTGAGGGTGGCGAGACTTCGGTGAAACTGTAGCAGGATGATTTTTGTGATGAGCTATTATTGAGACCGCCTGTGGATGAAGAGTTTGTCATGCGACAGCTGCGATGACGACTGGCGGCGGTAGGTTGCAGGAATTCGTGGTGTGCCGCTTCTTCGGGTGTCATGCGCTCCGCGGGATCCCATTCGAGACAACGTTGCAGGAAATTGATGAAATTACGATCTTGGCAGTAGAGCATCTGTGAGATTGATTTGCCGCCGGGCAAACGTTTGCGTCCCTTGGAGTTGGTGGTGCAACGCGGTGCGCCGCGCGAATCGAAGAACAAACGGCGTCGGGTGGCGTTGGCGATGAGTTCTTTCGGCGGCAGACCGAGCACTTCCATGATGCAAGCCAATTGCTCGACTTCATTCTCGCCGGGGAAGAGCGGGAAGCCGGTATAGAGCTCGGCAAGGATGCAGCCTGCAAGGAAATTTGGAAAGAGAAAAGTGTTTAGTGACGAATGTATAGAAAATTATATTTTTTTTTTTAAACTTGAGCATTTATAGAGGAAAAAATTTGATTTTTTCATAAAATTAAAAAATAGTTAGTATGTATTTTCGAATTAAAAATAATTAAATTTGAATAAATTTGAATAAATTTGTTATCGAAATTTTTTTAAATTCTAAATATTTCTTAAAGCTAAAAAATCATTATTATTTTCGGATTAAACATTTTTTTTTTAATTTTCAAAAAAATAATTTTTTTTTTTAATTTTCGAAAAATTAAATTTATAAAAAATTTAAAAAAAATTCGTTACAAAAGTTTAATTTTATGAAAATTAAAAAAGTTTTTTTTTGGTTTTCTGGATTTTAGAAGCACAAAACTTTTTGAAACGAAAACAAAAAAATTTATAAAAATAACAAAAAATTTTAAATTTAAAAATGTAACTAAGTTATTATATGTCTTCATTTATGCATACATTTAACAGAAATCCTTTTACTCGAAATTAAAAAAAATTATTTGTTTGTAAAAAATTAATTTTATTGAATTAAAACAAAAAAAAAATAATTCATTTGTGAAAAATATTTTTTTTTTAATTTTCAACAATTTTTTTTTAAATTTTCAACAAATTAATTTTTTTAAGTTTTCTGGATTTTAGAAGCACAACATTTTTTGACACTAAAAAAACATTATAAAAATAAAAAAAAATTAATTATAATAAATAACAAAACTATTTTAAAAAAATTTCTTACACTAAAAATTAAAAAAAAAAATTTATTTGTGAAGAATAAATATTTTTGAATTTTTGGATTTTGGGAACTCAAAATGTTTTGAAATTTTAACAAAAACTCAATAAAAGAAAACATTTAATAAAAAAATTAATTTTTATTCCCCAAATTAAGGCAAAAGTCCAAGTTTCAAGTTAAAATAAAATTAATTAATTGATAACAAATGTGAAATTGAGGAAAATAATTAAATTTTATAAAAAAGTAATTAAATTGTATTTAAAATTTTGAAACATAAATTATTATTTTTAAAATCTTTTTTGAATTTTTATATATATATTTTTTTAATATAATTTTCTTCTGGTTATTAAGTATAAATCATTTTACTTTATTACAAAAAAAAACAAATTCAAATAATTAAAAAAATAAAAAAAATATCATTATTATCATTTGAAAAGATGTTTTTATGCAAATTTTTTTCAACTTAATTTTTTTTATCTAAATTAAGACAAAAGTCCAAGTTTCAAGTTTTTAAAATTTTTTTACATTTTGCATTTATTCCCAACAAAATGGCTGTGCCACAACTTTTTCTGCATTTAAGTGTTCAATACCTGCACTTGACCAACTACACTCCTCCTCTCTTTCCATTCTAAAACCTTTGCAATACCTTCTCTCCCTCTTTTGCTACACCGATGCCATTTGACCTTTTATAATTTGTCTTGTCATACAACGCTACGCTGAATTGGCCTGGTAAATAGCAAGTCAAACTTCTGCAGCTCGGTCTGAGCAGCCAACGAGTGGCCAAAATGCCCCTTACTCACAAATGGACGAGCAATATAGCTGAATATTGCAGCTGCAATTATGCAAGCATGCCTTCATATATCAATATTTATTAGCTCTTGCTGCTCTAGTTGTATACGAGCCAAAGCAATCAATGCCGTAAAATACCGAAAGTGTGCTTAGCTGACCTTGACTTTGAATGTTTTGTTGATGCCACAAACTGGTCAATGCTGCCACAGCATTTGGTGCATTGTGAGATGTAATCAATCTTTTTGTCGATATGCGGCAGTGGGAAGGTAGTAAACATATATTGCGGTATATGGGATAAGATTGTATGGAGGCAAGTTGACGGGGCGTATGAGCAACTTTCATTTGCAGCTTAGCTACATATGAGGAAATTTTGTAGGCTACTTTGTGAAGGTGAATAGCTTTTTATTTGTATGATTTCGACCAGAAGTAAACTTTTGAATAATTCAATTTAAATTCGAATCTCATTTTTACTTAAAAAAAGTACTTCAACATCACTATCTTCAAATACATATACATATGTACCTCCTCTCAACCAGACTTATTGAGCCAATTTCGACGCATCTCAAATTCCAAATCCCTGCCAAATTATTGTCAGTTGCACTAACAATAGCAATAATCGGGTTTCACGTAAGTATTTGCGAATTTCATTGCCTGTGTGCGCATCTGAAATGATAACTGCAAGTCACACACACAATACCATATACACAAAATGGCGTCTCAGATGCTTTTGTGTCTGCTTAAGTAAGCGAGATGCCGTTACCGCTTGCTCTCCATCAAAATTTTGGCATGAAAAGTTTCGTATAGATATCATTTTCGATTTTTTTGCAGAATTTACATTGTGTGCAGCAACAAAAACTTTTTGGCAACACCAACAGTTGTCTGCTGATGATTTCGGTTGGCATTGCCAATACCAAAATTCGTTTTCGTAGATACATACATATGCATATTACATAAGTAGCAATATTTATATCCAGCAGCGCTTAAAAGCTTTTAGTTTCTAATTTCAATTGTTTGTTTCGGGTATGAAAAAAGGTTTGTGCATACTTAAAGCTGGTCGTTGAAAATTCCTTTCAATTTGGCTAATGCAAAATATTTGTACTGAAACTTTGAAGGACATTCGGCAGCTATTTTTAGTAAAATGCGATGGCGACCTTATGATTTGAATTGAGGCATTAACAAATAGGTCGAAAAAATAAAAGCATTATTTAATTTATTGAATTAAAGTCAAGAGTTTGGAGTTGTTAGCGCTTCTTCGTTTAACAAATTTTCACTTCTGAAGAATTACAAAAAAAAAATAATCGTTGGTAAAGAACTTACATACTTTTTTCCTTATATGACAAGTGGTCCTATTAAAACTAGTTGGTAACTAGAATGTAAATAATTTGTAAAATGCCTAGAATACTCTATATATTTAAATCATTATATACACACTTTTTTTATAAGTAATCGTCACTTGGTAACTGGTTCCAATATAACCAGTCCAAACTGTTAATAGTATTAATTAACATTTTGTAAACTTTTGGCCACTTACTGCGCAAAACTCATTGCAGAAATGCTAACTTGCACACAGTGACATCTAGTTGAATTATTCTACGCGCTATATCGTTTTAGTAATGTTTTTTTATTACATTTGAAATAATGTGAAAAGTTTACAATAGTTTGAGTTTTTTCGAAACTCTTTTAACAAGTTTTCAATACCAAAAACAAAATTATTTAAATTTTTTTGTCATGGAACATATTTTTTCTCGTTTTATGACAAGTGGTCCAATTTTAACTAGTTCGTAACTAGTTTGCAAATATTTTTTATATTACCTATATTACTCTAAATATTTGAATTATTGAATATCATAATATACTTTTGGGTTAATTGATAACCCCGAATTATACTAATTGGTTCTAATACAACTTGGTAACTAGTTTGTAAAATTTTTGTAGCATGACTAATTACTCTATATAATATTACTTTCAATATCTTTCATTACCACTTAATAGCCTGCTGTAATATAACAAGTCCAGGGTGTAAACCACTTTCTGTAATATTCCTTACCTGAAAAACACATCTCAGAGCACACACCTACAACTGATTAAGCTTCTTTTTATGCTTCATCCAGTGTTATATCACCCTTATAGAACTTTTCCGAATAAAGAGAGTAAGTATGGGCTCCTTTGAAATAATTTAACACCAGTAAAAAGAAACTACATAAATTTAATAAGAAATCCTACACATTATACCATTGCAACAAACTCCAAACCGCGAAACTTTCTAAGCAAATATTTTAATCAACGTCACTAACTTGATTTTGCTATTTCCGCTTTGCACCGTTTGCCCTCAAGTTGCGTGAGAAACCATAAAATCAGTGTTTACTTTCATTGATTTCACTTCAAACATTGTTTTCGCTTCCCACAAGCGCTCCCAAGCAACTTTTCACACACATTCAAGAAAGTAAGCATAGAAAAAATTAGCGAGGCACCTTGCGGTACACACACACACACATGCACAGGAGCAATCACTTATCTATAAGACCGCTTGCGAGGTGAGCTTTGCAAGTGCTATATGAAAATTGAACGGATACGCTTTGAAAAACGCCTTCTTTGCGCTTTGAGCGCATTCACGCCGCATTGTTTCACATACAAACACAGACACTCCGATACACACATACATATACACGTCTATGGTCTTTCAACCGAATGGGTATTAATGGCAAACGGAAAGCACGCGGAAGGCATGTGTCTATGGTAGGAAGCCGCGGAAGGAAGTAATGAAGGCTAGCTAGAGGAAGGGTTGCAGGAAATTGTGTTTGCATTACCGTTATAGTAGTTATTTAAACACCTTGACTTTAAAGGCATACCTTAAACGCTTTTGCTTCGATTATTGAAAGTGTTTGTGCTTAATTTATTTCTGCCACTTGTTGCGTTTGATTTTTATCAGCTCACAAACAACTCCTCCTTATATATTGATACACTTTACAATATTCTTGATTTGCAACGTGCTGGCCAGGAATTTCTAATTGTTAAAGTGCGTGTTGGCGTCAATTGAAAGGAAAATAAATTGAAAAGCTATGCCAGGTGGAAATGTAAAGTTGTAAGTGTGTAAGAAAGTGGAAGAGATGACATGCCTGTAGCTTCAAATATATTTTTATATGTATGAAAACTTCATATGTATACCTTAAGACATTAAGTTAAAGGAGTAGGACAGTTTATTTTTTTCTAGAGGAAAGTGATTCAGCGGCTTTTGTCTGATTTTTTGACGTTGAAGTGGCCACAACAGCTACCAAATACTTAACAAATAGACACACAAACTTTTACAAATATATATAAAATTGTCTTAATTGGACCAGAAAAATCTTTAATCAAAAGTCACAAATCATTTATGTATACATAAAATTGTGACTTGATTGATCAATTTAAAAAAGAGGTCGAAACAAGAAGAGTAGACAGACTTGACTTAAATACTTCTTTCGAAATATTTTTAATTAACTTATTAATTAAAGTCCGGATGAAAAAATAATTATATATCATTTTTTATAAATGACTTTTACATAGTTTTATCTCGTTTCAACTCAAGTGGTCCTGTTGTAACTAGTTGGTAACTAGTTTGTAAAATACTCTAGACAAAAAAAAAATAAAATTAAAAGATTTTTGAGTAGTTTTCCATCCCAGAAATGAACATTAAAAGTTTCTGCTATTACATTTTGAATACCTATTTGTCATCAATTTCGCATTTAGCTTAATCATTTTTGCCTTCTCTCACATTCATACATTCATAAAAACGCTCATTTCAACCATCAAATTGATATACTTCCATTATTTATTAGCTAAAACTTTCAATTATCTTTCAATTTACCACCAAAATTCAATAACGCGGAAACTTTCTCCGTATAGTTAAAATTTTAATTAATTTGTCAGCGACGATGTATTGCTTTGCAGTCGCCTGCCAAACCACTGATCACACAAAATTCCAAGTTTCGCAGATTTAACGGTAGTGTTGTTGTATTGAACGTTAGTAGTATAATGCAAACTCTCCTCAAACTGCTTTTCTTTTCTGTTTTGCTACCCGTATTAACTGCTCATATCTTTTCAACTCTCTATTCTAACTACTCTGCTCGGCTCTCTCTACTCCCCCAATAAATATGTTTTAATTTCGGGTGACACCCTCATTATCCTCTAAACCTTAATTTACAGCAATTTATCCGGTTTTCTGTTTAGTTGCTGTTGTGTTATAAACTCGAAGCTTTGCTTGCAGCCTCTATTTTGTTTCATTGCTGTTGCTTTTGTCAATGGCGTCCTTACAAATTGTTTGTCAGCCACTGTAATTTATCACTTTGCGGTCAAAATGAGGTGAAACTCACGTCTTCTATTTTGAAAGGACATTTTGCGTTCCGCTGTCGAGATTAGCATCAGTTTGTATTATAAATGAAATTATGCCTTTGTCTGTGTATGCATTTTCAATAATTTATGTGTGTGTTAGATGAATTGAGTTGGCAGATTGACCTCGTCGTGGTTAAAGAGATGATATATTGAACTCAGATAAGCGCAAGGACAAGTGGTGCAGATTGTTTATATATATTTTTGGAGCTTAATTTTCCGAGGTTAAGGGTAATTTAGATTTTTTTGTAAAAAATTAAAAAAGATGCTTAAAATAGATTTATGTTAGAAAAATATCAAAACATTTTGTTCTAGCTTTTTTCGTAGTATTGAAAAACAATTTTATTTCAGACTAGTTACAAACTAGTTCATGCACAACTAGTTATCTTTAGATGTCGATAAACTATGTACACAGAGTGTTACACCAAATCAAAAAGTACTTTCCGTCTACTAGTGGCACACAACTTTTTCTCGTACTAGTTGAAAAATCATTATTTCCTGAGTAGTTTCACACTAGTTCTTTCCAAACTATTCAATAACTTTATGCAAACTATAAGTTCCCGAAACTTAACAAATTGTACTATTCATCCACCGCTAAAAAACACACTTTACGTGAAACTACTTCTTTTCGGAGCAGTCGTAAACTAGTTTTTGGGGAACTAGTTTTTTCGGAGTACTTATACACAGATATCGTTAAACTATGTAAGGTTTGGTCAAATAGTGACCACAAATTATTCTAGTATCAGGTGAAAAATCATAATTTTCGGTATAGTTTCAAACTAGCCTATTACAAACTAGTAATAAAAAATATTAACAAAATGTACTCTCGCTCAAGTTGTGATGAAATTCTTTAAGAAGTAGTCCCAAACTAGTTTTTTTTTCGATCTAGTTACAAACTAGTCCTTTCACACTAGTTAAAATCGCCTTAAAATTTTCATTAAAAGTAAACTTTGAAGCGTAAGAAATAATTTATTTTTTCTCATTAGTATGCCGAGGCATCCAGAGGTGTTCAAAGCAATAGTTTTAACCCATTAGCGTTTGTCAATAGCTGCATTTGTATTTTCTCTAAAACAATTTTTCCTTTTACATACATAATTTATTACTGCAATATCAACCATATCAAGGTAAAATATAAATCTTTTCGCGCGCCTGTCAACACCAGTGTGAAAAAATATTTTTTTTTTTGTCTAAAAATGTACAAAGTGTACGCAGAGCCATGCCAAATGCAAAATTCTCATGCATGAGCACCTTTCGCTGTGCAAGAGTTTGTATTTATTTATTTTTGAGACACACTTGCGCATGTGTGTGTGTCTGTAGTGGGGGATGCACTTATCCTTGCATCCATTGAATGCACTTAGAGGTGTGCGTGCGTGTGAGTACTTTAAGTGCATAATGGCAGCGGTACACAAATATATATATATATATATATATATATATGTATATGTAATAAAAATTGTATACACATATACATATGTATATAGCATATAACCCTCCACTTGCTTCTTGCAACACCTTTGATTTGATATGCATTCAGGTCGGTTTCTCATTTCCCAATATGCAACTGCTCGCTGCAACTGTATTTATGTATATTAAAAACATTTTTTATTTGCGCTCACCCACATAAATGCCATTAGCGAAAGTGGAAAATGTGCATATGCATATTATTTTAACACGTTTCTGTGTCAACATTTCACTAACAGATTTGAAGGTGGAGAGAAATGAGTTGATGTAGGTTAAAAATTCTAATTCAGAAAAAAATAAATAAATAACCTCACTTTCTGACTGTAAATTCGAGAAAAGCAAATTTTAGCAAGGATATGCTTATTTTATTGAATATCTTAGAATTTTATTAGAATTTTTTTTATAAAATAAATTTCTAAAATTTTCTACTAAATATTATTGCAAAAATGTTTGGTTTCTTATCACTTTTCTTTTTTGAAAATATTCTTCATAAACCACCCAAAAAATTCTAATTTTCGCATTGAAAAAGGCATTTTCTAAACACCATAACTCTCTTAAGTATTACTCACCTAAGCTCCACATATCTATAGCGGTTCCATACTGCAATCCCAGTATCACTTCCGGTGAGCGATAAAATCGTGACTGTATGTATGTGTAAATTTTGCGACTCACATAGCAGGAGCTGCCAAAATCGATGACTTTTATTGAACTACTGCCGCGTTGTTTGAGCAGAATATTCTCCTAAAGGGAACAAATATTTGTAGAGATATGAAATATGTATGTATATATGTATTTAAATCAAAAACATATATAGAGACAAGATAAATGTATAAAATTCAGAAATATATACAGAGTTAAAAAAAATATATATAGAGATGAGAAAAGTATGTGGAGAGAAGAAAACTATATGTGCGCATAAAAGTATGCTTTACTCTTATGAAGTTAAGATCTGGCGGCTGCTAAAATAAGGCTAAGAACATTGCGGACCAATGAGTCGGTTGCATTTTCTCAGCTCACAAGAATAAAAAATAAATATTTTCGAAAATTTAATTACAAATGCAACTCTGTGTTCTTATTGCCTCGCTGGGCTTATCTCATCACCTCACTATGTTCTTAGCCTAAGTGAACCATGGCTGAATCGCATAAGCTGAAAGTGGTATGAATTGAATCCTTGTGATTGTATAAATGATTTTTTATTATGTAAAGTTTTTTTTTAATAATTTATTTTATTATTTTTTTAATGAGTTATTCTCTTCTTTAAAAATAATATAAACATTTTATAAAATATACTTATACTCACCGGTTTGAGATCACAGTGTATGATATTCTCTTTGTAGAGCAGACGCAAGCATTTGACAATCGAATTACAAAACCGTCTGATCAAACTCATGCTGAAACCATTGTAGTTATTCTTCTTGATTAATTCATAGAGATTGAGACTATAACGAGAGCGAGACAGAAAGAGTAAAGAGATTTAATTTATGTGTATAAAATGAATATAAATTTGTATATTTTTTTATTGTTTGAAAAAAATATTTATAATTGTAAAAAAATGCTTATTGATAACAAATAACTGATAGATATATGATTAATTATAAACTTAATTTTTTCTAATATTTTGGTTTTTTATTGATTTTAATTAATTTAATTAAGTTATATTATATATTATAGGGGTGATTGTCATATTACTAGTACAAAGTTCTATTCTTTAAATATTTTAAATTATTTTATATTAATTTTTGATTTCTTTAATTAAACAAAAATCTAATTTCAATTATTTTAATAATTTTTTAGGAGCAATTATCATATTTTTAATCCTTAGTTCTATTCTTTAAATATTTTAAATTATTTAAAATTAATTTTTAATTTCTTAAACTATATTCAATCATTCTTTAAATATTTTTGATTAATTTTTAATTACCTCAACTAAATTTAAGTATATATTTTTAGGGCATTTATAATATTTATAATAAATAATTTTGTTCTTGATATTTTAAATTATTTTTTTAATTTTTTCATTAATTTTTGACTCTATTAATTTATTACTACAAAGTCTGGTCATTGCAATAAGAATCCACTCAAACACATGAAAAACGAAATACATACGCATATATAAAAAAAATCTCAACTACCAAGCTTCACTCTTACTCTTTGCATATAACTCACATATTAACGAGCTTCTACCAACTACTCCCATTTGCGAATTCCAATTTGCATCAGTACTCAATGCATATGAATCTTTATTGCACGAAAAGCAACCAAACACAAAGAGGAATAAGAAATCAACGATAGACAGCCTTACACTATGCAAATTTTTGTATGCATGTATGCATGTGTTTGCGCCTATAAATGCAAAAACCACCAAGTATGCGGTGAAAGAGCTGAAATCGCTTCAAAGCACACACATATCAACTGAGAGTTGGATGCCGCGCTGTGGTCTGCATGGCGTATGCGTAACTTTGAGAGGCAGCAAAGGCATCATACTCTTTTTAAAGTAAATATGTACATGTGTGTGCGGTGGCGGAGCAGAGTGGCGGCAAATTGAATTAAAAACTAGTACATACCTACATACTCTGAAACATATCTCTAGTGTCGCACATATGTATATATATACGAGTATATTTGGATATAGAAGATGTATTTTTACTTCAAAGTGCGTAATTCAATGAAAGTCAGTAATACTTTTATAGGCGGAAAAATTAAATTGTAGCACAGCACTTGCATACTAGGGATTATTTTAGCCGCATAAATTTACAGCTGTTGGGTTGCTGTGAGTATGAGTATTTTTTTATATACTTGAAAAAATGTTAATGCGTTCTTAGTAAAAAAATGTTTACTGTTTCAAAAGTCCACTTCGATAATAAAAAAAATATCGAGTGTACATTCCACCGTAATTATTAAAAGATTCAGCATTAGTTCTATTGGAATTTAAAAGAAAAATTTAAAAATTATTTTCGAACCACAACTCGATAGTTATGGTAAATTGGTCACAAACTGGAATATCAAAAAGAAAGTTTTAGAGTTTATTTCATTATCGGTATTCCATAAATTTATCGATAAGCGATTAATTATCGATGACTGATAAACTCATCGATAAATGACAATATCATCGAATTTAAAATGGCAAATTTTGCTCAAAGCCTGGAAGTTATTAATGACAAATTATTTTTAAGACTTTCAATTATCGATAAATTTCGTATTAATCGATATTGAATATATAAACTAATTGTGAAACCTTCAATATCTTTCTGGGTTTTTGAGATACATTTGTATTACTTATCGATAAATTTCATATTAATCGATAACAAAATATTTAAGATAAAATCATCGTTTTGTGTTTATATTCATTATTCTTTGAAATTATCTTGGCGACTGGTTTGATAAACTGTTTTTACTTATCAATACTCGATAAATATTGATCAGCAGTTTGCTTTTATTATCGATACACAAAAAAATTATCGATATACTATTAATGATCGATAACTGATAAATGTTTCGATACATGAAAAAAGTCGATTTTTATTTCGTAGGTATCTATACAGCATCTATTATCGATAAATTTCATATTAACCGATAATGAAATATGTATATAAATTATTACTGAGTTTATCGATTTTTATATTCACTAATGGCTGTGGCTGATGGAAGCTTAAACAACGTTTTTTTAGGCATGGTGTATATATGTATGCAATATGCAATAATAATTGCAAGTTTTTTTTGTAAACTATTTTAAAACATATTTATTATACTTTTGTTATCTTAAAATTTTTTCATCTCATTTAATATTGAAATCTACTAAATATACGATTTCAGTAAAATAGATTCATCTGCTCTCAACGTTTTGCTAAAAATAGTTCGCTGGTTCATCAAATACGAGCATGTGCACATATGGAACCACAACTTTGCGGTGGCCATGTAAATAAAGTTGGCATTTCAATGCTTATCCATTGCTTTGGCTTTCGCCTTCAATTCATGCTAAGCCCTTTTTATTACTGTTGACGACTTTGTGTGGCAGCCATCAGCTGTCAACAGTCAGTTTTGCTTTAAGCTCTTTGAATGCTATTTGTTTTGCAGGGCTATTGAAATCTATACAGAGAAAACTTGACTGAATGCATAGAATATATAAATAGGTGAGCACATGCCTACACATACATAAATAAATGTATTATAGGTGGGTGCATTTGCAGAAAGTCTTCTAAATATGCGCGAGCTTTCATATTCTACAAAGGAAAGCTGCATTATAGAACTGTTTTTATCTTTCATTTACAGAGGTTTTAAAAGCAGAAGAAGAAGAATTTCTCGAATTCTTTCTTATTAAAAAAGCATGTGTGTAATAAAGATTTTGGTGATTTTTTTTTCGATAATTTTTTGGTGAAATTTAGTAATTTTGGTATTAAAAAATAATACCACAAGATTTTGTCGGAGTTTCGAAAAAGATTTATTTTTGAAGTAAAGGAGACTTTAAAATAATGAGGAAATTATAATTGAAAAAAAAAATAATAAAAATCATAAAAAATTAATAAAAAAAAATTTTCGAAGTAAAATTCCAAAAATTTGGTTAAAAAAAATTATAAAAAATTTTATAAATTTTGTAATTTTTTTTTTCGAAGTTCTCTTAGTGAAAATTAATAATTTCAGTGTAAAAAATAATATCAAACATTTTTTTCGAATGAGCATTTTCTCCAATTTAATTTTAAATTTTTGTATCAAAAAATAATCAAATATTTCTTCCACATTCTCTCAGTAAAAATAATAAAATTTGGTATAAGAAAATTTCAAAAAAGGGTCCATGAAGTAATTAAAAAAAAACATAGTTTTTGTAGAAAATATTCGATATAGAAAATATGTTTTGTCAGCAGCAGTTGTTCAGAAATTGATTCCAATTCAGTGTGAGAACGAATGAAAGCAGTTCTAATTATTCTTATTTATTCTTTTATTTAAATTTTTTTTTGTATCTATATAATAGAATACCGCGGTTTTGTGTGAAGATATCTAAAACAACTAAATATTCTTCCAAGTTTATTATTTGTCTGTTATTTCGGCTTAACTCTTTTAAAATTTTTGTTTAGAAATTTAGATTTTTTAAAATTTGGTAATTTTAGAAATTACCAGAAATTAAATATATCTTTATTTTTATTATTATTTTGCCTCTTTAACTCAACTCCTTTGCATTTTCTATTAATTATAATCAGATAAAATTTTATAGCGCAAAAAGTTAATCATTAAACAGCAACCAAAAAGGAAATGTCATCGCCGAATTCAAGGCTAAGCATTCACTTTTCATGATTTCCGGCACTAAAATGTCGCTATTTGTCGGTGATAGGTATTTTTTTCATGCCCAAATTTGCAAGTGGAAAAGTACAAATTGCAAAAACAAGTATTTCGCAAACCTATCTGCAGAGCCATGCCACGATCAGCCCACACACCACCACAGCAGTCATATCAAAGTAACATAAAAGCTTACAACAACAACAGCGTACAATTTGTTGGCAGTCAAAATACAGATAAATTCATAAACACATATTAGTAGCTCGTTACCGATTGCATTGCATGTCAATATGCGATTTGCAGGCAACGACTACACACCTAACCTCACTAACTGGCAGCCGCTCACGCCCACACACCTGCTTGTTTAGCGCGCTGTGGGAAAGCAAATATTGTCAATGCCGAGTACAATTGTTGTAGCGCTTTACCGTTTATTAACGTCGTTGTGCATACATATAATTTATTTTATCTGTTTTTATAACAGCAAAAGAAAAAAAACACATACAAAAATACAAAAGGCAAACTGTCAAATCGAATTAAAGCGTCTGCAAACAAATTCGCAAAGGAAAAACAAAATCAAAAAGTGAATAAGACCTTCGCCTTCATACCGCCTAAAAATTTCAAGTTCAGCTCGCTCTTTGGTACATTTTCGCCTACGCTTATGCAACAAATATCGAAATAATGCAGAAATAATTCCCAACGCTAAGCAGTCAATGACTCAAAGCGAGTTGTGTGTGAGCAGAGGGGAATAACAAAGCAATGCGGCATAGAACAAAAATGGTTGTGATGAAAAGTAAACCTGACATTCGCATTACTTTGATGGCTTTACTATTGGTGCTATAGTTTTAGGCGCGCAACACTAAACAGCTGTTTGCAGAGCAGTGGCGGCGGTCGAGAGCGAAAGAGTAATGGAGCGCTGTACTAAAACTAAATGAGTTTTTATTTTTAACCTGGAGCGGTGAGATAAGCAAACAAATGCACCTTAAGAGATATGAATAAGTCAGCAAAACGGTAGGCGCTGCGCAGCTTTTATTATGATTGATGATAAGCTCTAATGGTGCACAAAATGGTAAAGAATAATAAAAAATGGAATGAAGTAGTTCAAAATATGAAGTGATAGCCAAAGAGGTTAAGAAATTCTTTGAATGTATTTACGTCAGATTTACTTATTATCGGTAAAATACAGTAAGTTCAAACAATAATTTGCAGTAATAATATGGCATGTGGGTGTTATTACCAATTATTTGTTTATTTTATTAATGTGCTTAAATTTTAGAATTTTTGGTCATGCGAAGTTGTCATTTTTATATTGAACTTGAACTTAGAATGCAAAAGAGAAAAAACTTTGAGACAAAATTGTCTGAAATAAAAACGCGCGCATGTATGCTTCACTTTTTGTTTAACCAAATGTGGCTTACCTTTTGGCGCCTGATTTTTTTCTTTAAAAGTATACTTTTAGGCGATATTTCCGTTTTAAGTGTAATTTCAGGCGAAATTTGTTTAAGCAAAATTATGCATACCTTTTGGCAACAGATTTCTATATTTTAAAATACATATGTGCGAAATTTTTCTACATTTTGGCAACATTTCAATTTTTAAGTATAATTTTAGGCGTTAATTTATAATACAAATAACAAAAAACTTAAGTTTGAATACACCGAAGTACGTGCCTTGACTTTGATCGGTCTGTATGGTAGCTTTATACTGTACTGCCCCAATCTGATTTCGCTCGGAGATTGCATTCCTGCATTAGGCATTTATCCGTGGATTTTGTTAAGACATCGCTTACAACAAAGATGATTTCCATACAAGGTTCAGATTTTGTTCGTTTGTATGGAAGCTTTTTATCGTTTTTTTTTCTATTTCTAAACATTTCCGACCAATCGGAATACAAATAAGAAATATTATAAATAAATATCTCATGGCATTACCCATAGAGCTCAAATAAATACTTCAAGAAGCTTAAGAACGCCTACCGCTTGATTTTGGTGCTTCATTTTTAATTTCCTTCGTATTATCACTGGCGCGTAAAAAAGTGCCGGCTCTGCGGCGCCAAGCAATATGCCGCTGTCTGAAAGGGCCTATAATGCTTTGCATATTCTTTACCAAGCAACAAGGCTGCCTTAAAGAAAGCCCTTAACAAATACGCCTCTACAGCATTTTTTAAGCCTACGACATGCGGCTTTAATGTAATTTATGCATTAACCACGAAAATATTAAATATTTACAAATGGCTTACGTCATAAGCGCCTAAATGTATGCTACCCAAGCATTAAAAAATGCAATAAAAACCAATTAGAATATATGAATATGTACATGTATATGCAAATAATATTGTTTTCCACTTTTCGGTGGGGAGATATTGATTTAATTTACCGTAATACAATTAAAGCGCAACACAATTAATGAAATGTAGTGAAATTAAAGGGTGCCTAGTGTAGGCATGCCACAGTAAAACAAGCGCTAGACGGTGGTTGGTAGCATGTAATCAAGTTTATATGCGCTTATGGTGGCTCGAAAGCGACCGCACACAAAAACACACTTATGTACATTGTACTTTTTACTAACAATATTAATAGTTGCTGATGACATTAATAACAAGCCATGAAACTCATCACAAATTTCAACAGCGCACATTTCAACAAGTTTCAG
The DNA here is from genome assembly GCF_016617805.1 of Bactrocera tryoni. NCBI lineage: Eukaryota > Metazoa > Arthropoda > Insecta > Diptera > Tephritidae > Bactrocera > Bactrocera tryoni. Next base: position 80,039,265 of record NC_052500.1, on the reverse strand, counting down.
CAGCGTATAAATTTAGTTAACAGCCTCAATGCACGCACTTGAAATTTGCATAGAAATGCGGCGATGAGTTTAATATAGTCAATTTCATTATAATTTCATAGCAGCAAACTTTCAGGTTGACTTTGTTTACACGATTTCAACAAGCTTTAGTATTTTTGAAATTTTCTTTTTATTATATACAACTAGTGCTTCTTTAGGTTTATTAAACTCTATTTTTGGTTTTAGGATGATGGGTGAGTTCGTTGTACGCATAAGCTTTAAAGGAAGAAGAAGAGGATTCTGTTATGGTGGATGAGAGTTTCAAATAATTTATGGCCTTGAAGGCTTCAAATTACCCAAACTACACAAAATAATAGCTAGCTAGCTAATACAAAAGCAGTCAAGGCTGACATGGCGTATACGCAACATCAAACAGCTGAGGACCTACATACGTATATAGGCAAAATGATTTGAATAAAGCAATGTAAGGTAAAAAAAAATAATAAATCTAAAATTAGAATTTTTATTTTTTTTGATATTTTATTTCGCAAATTTTTATATTATTTTTATTTATTTTTTAATTTTTTTTTTCAAATTTTGTTTTATTTCTTTTTTGGAATTTTGTTCAAAATTATAATTTTTATTTTTTTTATATCACAATTATAATTTATATTTTTTTCAGTTTTTTCAGGTTTTTTTTTAATTTTATTAAATTTTTTTTAAATTTTCTTTATGTTTTCACGCTTTAGTTTTTTTAATATTTCTGACAATTTTAGCAGAATTTTTCATTCTTGATTTTTAATTTTTATTTAATGAATATTTAAATATTTGTAATTATTTTCTAATTTTAATTTCTAAAGTCTCTATTCAAAAATATTTTTTTATTATTTTCAAATTTTAATATCTCTTGCTTTTTATTGCCATATTCTCTACTTTATTGCTGTCTGTCATCTATTTACGAGGCGCATGTCACAACTAATTACAAGATATTTTGCATCCTTGGAATTTTTCGCACTTCCATTAGCAAAAAATGCAAACAAAAGCCATTTCCATGAATTGCAATGAGCAATGGCAATGAAATGACAGAGAATTGTGGTTAATTATTTGCCATTTTGCTTGCTTGAAAGGCATCAAGCCGAAGAATAAAGTTCAAGGTCATGCAGTTATAAGCTGCATACTGCAAATCACTTGATTTCCAACATTTGGCATTCCTACTAAAATAGAAATAGATATAAAGCAAAATAAAATATTTAAATTTCAGTTCCATGATGCAAAATTTCAATGGAATTGCTTAAGAATTCATTTAAAAAAACTATTAATCCGGTGCAAGTTTGGCAAACTCAAAAATAAAAAAATAAAAAATTATAAATAACAATTAAATTAAATTTCATGTTTGACTGATATTGCTTTAAACACGCTTTTAAAGTACGAAATTCTGAAATAACAAGTTTTCTTTACATTGATGAACTACTCTTTCTGTTTTTGAGATAGATAGATGCACACGTTCTTTTGTCCCTACAAAAATGATTATTTGCTGAAATCGCCGATATCGGACAACTATAGCATATAGCTGCCACACAAACTGAAGGATCAAAATGAAGTTCTTGTATGAAAAACTTCTTTTTATTGCGGAAATTATCGCGCGAAGCAATGGTACAATTTTCGTAGAAATTGTTCAGATCGAACCACTATAGCGCATAGCTGTCATACAAACTGATTGGTCTAAATCCTGTCCTTGTATGGACATTTTTTTAATTGATGAGATATCTTAACGAAAACTGGTACGTATTATTTTCCAAGACAACGGTATTATATCTGAAGAAATTGTTTTGATCCGACTACTATAGCGTATAGTTGCTATACAAACTGACCAATCAAAATCAAATTCTTGTATGGAAATTTTTCCATTTGTCAGAGAAATTATATGTAGCTTCAGTGCAACGGAAGTTAACATTTTGTCTCATTTTCGCATAAATTTGCTGCAAAGTCCTTTAAAATCTCTAAACAGCAAGGAATCAGGCTTTAAGACGTCACTCACGTAGCTGCCATATACAAGTATGGAGTGGCAACCTTAATGTCAGGCACAAATCACAGTGTGTCACTGCTACTGCCTGCAAATAAGTGAAATTTCTGACTATATACACATTACAACAAGCATATACACACATGTGCTGCCATATTACCAAGCTGGCAGCACCAGCGTACACACTTAACACTTACCTACACGAAAGAATGTAATGAGCTGGAAACTGTGTGCGCCAAAAAGTATGCAAGACTCAACTTAACTAGAGTAACGGAGTGCATATTTAATATTGATAAGTGAAAATAGCTTAACCTACTCTAGAAAGAAAATCACAAAACAACAACAACAAAAATGTGCATTCAAGGTGCCTAAGTACAAATTTAGTGCGGAGAACTATTTGACAAGTTCGCATTTCATGAGAAAATGCTCCAGCAACTATTTGAGAAGTAAACAAACACGACACTCATAGCAGTGACAAGCAGCTAACGGCAAAATAAATGTAAAATCCAAAACTAGGTGGGGGAGGAAAGCAACTTTCGCAGACTAAAAGTTGGAAAATTTTTGAAAAATATTTTGCTTTACAGTTTAACGCACAGCCATGAGTGAGTGGCAAGTGTGCCAGGGACACAAATACAAAATAACAAACTGCACACAAAATAGTAGTAGCAAAATACACACAACTACATATGTAACTTGCGCGGACATAGCGGCAAGTGGCATTTTTGCGCAGGAAATTATGGCGAAATGTCGCACTAATTTAGTTACCTTCCGCCAAATAAGCACATTAAATAGCAATTAGTCACAGTAAATGTCGGAAGGTCCCGCAATACAGCAATACAGCAAAGCACATATGCGCATGTGTGCGTGCTTGTGTGTCAATGTAGTCTGCCGGCTGTTTCTGTTGAACTACGTGCGCTTTATAGTGCAAATACAAATGTTACGTATACGCCTACGTGTCTCTTGTGGACCGCAGGCTGTTTTGCGTCGCCTTTCATGGCATTGCCAATGTATAAATTACAAAAGTTATGCCAAAGCATGCTCGTAAAGCTATCACCTATACGCTTTGCATATAAAATAGCTAGAAATTAGATTTGTGCAGCAAAGCAAAGCTAACAAACACACCCCATGGCAGTGATAAATTCAATGTTTATGTAGTTGGAACTTCTTATGTTCCTTGACTGGTAGCAGAATTTAATTATATTACTACTAATTGATGGCACAGACACAATCACGAGCATGAAAAGTCTGTAATGTAATTGCGTAGGCAGCGCATATTTACCTGTGAAAGCAGTAAGTGATCGCACTTAGAGATTGCTAAGATGCCTTTCATGAAAGTTTAAGTGCATATACATTGCAGAATGTGATTTTGTAGTTAAGTATATAAGGTACATACATATATAATATATTTACATACACATATAAAATATATGAGATGTTATAATCAAGACACTTTATGTTGGTTTAGCTTAGCAAGGAATAAGTTTTCATATCAATGAGCGTTAAGATCTGGAATATTCCATTTATGTTGTTAATAATATGATGTATTATTTTTTTGTTTATGAGGTTAGTAAATTTGATTGTAATTTGGGTCATATAGAGAGCCCTGCAGTGGGGCATTTTGGAAAAAGTTTCATAATTTCATAAAAGGGGGGACATATATTAAAAAAAGGCAAATACTAAAGCCACTAAAGCCTCTCGACAAGCTTTGAAGCCAAATTCCAACTATGTATGTGATTTCTTTAGCCTTTGTCATCTGAAAAACTTCATGCAAGTGAATAAATTTGGGAAAAATCTTTGTTTCCTACAATATTTTCAATTTTGATAAAACTAAAATTTTGTATATAACCGAATGAAACCCTCACTTAACAACATGAAATTTTGCATCTTCCTTTTTCGCTCCGAAAATCTGCTTATTCGTCGGAATCGCGATTCCGGACTACTATAACATATTATATATATAGTTACCATGCAAACTGAACGATGAAAATAAAATTCTTGTATTCAAAACATTTTCATTTTGTGAAATATCTCAGAAAAATTTTGAATTTATTATTGTCTATAGCAATGCTAAAATCTCCGAAGAAATTGTACAGATCGAAACACTACAGCATATAGCTGCCATACAAACTGGATAACGAAATTCAAGTCCTTGTACTGAAAACTTATTTATTTTATTAGATATCTTCACGAAATTTGACATAGATTATTGTCAAGGACAACGTTTTAACCTCCTAAGATATTGATCAGATCGGATCACTATAGCATATAGCTGCCATACAAACTGATCGGTAAAAATCAAGAAAATGGTCTCTTTATACCCATTATGCCATAAGAAATTCACTTGTGAAGGATATTATAGCTTCATTGCCACCCAGAATTTAATTACATATAATGAAACTCAAATCTCTTACCTGACCAAAAATGTATTACCCGAAGCTGTGAAGTTATATTTTCTTCCCATATTGCATTTCTACCTCATTTTTAATCAAAATCACTATAAATCTAAATTATATTATGTATTTCCATGGTTTTCCTATACAATTTCATTTGATTATTTTTTGCTTTGCCTTCATACCCCTATCTCACCTGTATGCACATACTCCCAGTTCATATATATTATTCATGCAGAGCGCTGTTTGCCAATTTAATTTCTCATACCACAAAATTAGTCGAAGAACAAATATATATACCTCAGCATAAATTTATATTCCACCAGGTGCCTGACCTGTACCTGATTTTCGACTGACGCAGCATACTTTTGGGGGTCAATATTTTGTGCTTTTAGACTTAATAGAGTTGCATGGCAATATATGTAGATACTTGAATACGAACTCATCAACTTAGAATGAGGGTGTAGATATATGTATATATGTACATATATTCACCGCCTCTTAGTCCATAGTAGTCTATAGCCACATTGATAGCATCAGCAACCTCCAGCAACAATCAAGCGCTGTTAATATAATATATACAGAGTAACACCAATACACAATAGCATAATAGACTAGAACGAGCAGCAAAGGCCGAAAGTGAGACTGCAGGTATATAAATTTAGCGCCACAAAGCGCTTGGTGGCAGACGGTCATACGAGGGTGGCAGTTCATTATACTCGAACAATGGGTTGGTATATTTTTTTCACTAAAAATTCTGAATTTTTTGTAAACAATTTTGAAAGCACACACACTCTTACTATGAGTATACATATGCATGTATGTGTGTGTGTGATTGTGTGTGATTGTGGCACAACCGACCTACTTAACGTGCAATTTAGAAGCGCCACACATTGCCACAGTGACATTTTCTTTGCACAAAAAACCTCAAAATCCAGACATGACCTCACACAACACCAACAACAAAGTCCATGCTCATAAAAATCCACTTATTTGCTTACATATGGTATATGTGTATATGTATGTGTGTTTTTAACCTTTTGTTTGCCCGTATATTTATGTACATGAAAATTGCAGTGGTCTCACTGGTCATAAAGCGTCGGTAATGCCACACAAGTGACCACCTTTAAACAAACAGCAACAACAACACTAAACATACATAGCTAAACAGCGATATAGATTTGCTTGTTGGGACCAGACTACAAAGTCCCAAACATGACTTGTTGTTAGCGGCGCAGCTTTGGACACCCTTTATTGCCGCTTGCATGAAAATTCAATGGGCGTAAAGCAAAAGTGCTGCCATAAAATGCTAAATTATGGCAACACTTAAAATTGTGGCGATTATGTTCGTGTGTGAGCGTGTGCTTGATAACGTGCACAGGGCGTTTGAATATGGTTATATCTGAGTGTGTGTTTGTGTGTATGTTATTGTGTGCAGGTGTCGAAGCTGAAGCGAGATTTACCCGTGTTTTTTATATTTATTTGCAGCTTGTTGTAAGTTGCTGACATAATTTCAACGTTGTATTGGTGAAGCTGACTCAGTGTTTATGGCTTTTGCGTGATTTATGTGAGAATTTGGGTTCAATTGAGGTGTTTTTTAAATTTTTGGTGTTTTCTACGTTTTTTATGTAGAAATACTGAAGGGTAGTAAAATTTTTGGATTTGAAAAGGTATTTAGTTTTTGTGTTTTGCTATATTTTTTAAGAAAACATGTTGATTCGAAAAAAAACGGAATTTTCCAAAATAAATTTAAAACAAAAAAAATCACAGAAATATATGTTCCAAACTTTGTTTTCTGAAAAAAGGAGTAAAAAATATTTTTTGAAAAAGAAAACAAATAAATATCTTGAAGAAAACAAATGTTTCAAAGGAATTCAACTGTGTAAGAACTTAACAAATTTCCATGCTTTTTTATTTATTTTTATTATATATTTTTATTTTTAATATTGTGCACAATAACAAAACTTTTTATTATTAAGCAATTTTTGTGGGCCACGACATTTGAACTTTTAAAGATTTTAAATATAACGGCTTAAGTTACGAGTATTTCATTATTTTTTTTTCAACTTTTTTGAAAAAAAAATTATTTCGAAAATTATATAAAATTTTCCAAAAAAAAGCAAATTTTTTCGAATCCTTGGGATTTTCTTATTTTATTTATTTTGTATTTTAAATATTTCATTATATTTTTTTTTTAAATTTTTAGATCATTTTTTTTCAAAACTTTTTCGGAAGCTATGAAAGTTTTAATTTTTTATGGGACGAGCCACAATATAATTATTGTATATATTATTATATTTTCACTTTTAATACAACATGGCAACATCATGTCAGCAAGTCAGCTGCGCCTGGTTTTTTTACTCTTTTCTCCTATATATGTATGTATGTATTTCGTTACCCTGATACAGACTCGTACATACATATCTCAATTTTAGTTCCAATATTTTTTTACTATATTTCCCGTTGTTTATGACATTGATTTTCATGTTTTGTTTTCTGTTTCTTATTTTATCTTTTTTTCATTTTGCCCACCATAAATCACTTTTTAGTTATTTTCATAGGCGTTGATGTGCAGCATAGTACCTTAAATTTTTCACTTTCCGTGTTTGATACAAACACTACAAATATACAAATGTAAATACATATATACGTTAGATACATATACATATGTGCAACCATATACATATATGTACATATAAACAAAAAACGTATGGGAAGAAGCACACGTCTTGTCCCTTATCCATTTACTCATGAATCCATTTTGACATGTCGAAAGTCTCGTGGGCAATTAAAATCAGATTTTCCTAAAGATTTATAGTTTTGCGAGCGTTGACAGAAGCAAACAATTTAACTAGTAACGAATTGCACGTTGACTTCAGGGATATTATTGATCTCTTAATTTAACCAAAAAGTGGAGGGGACTTTATTTGGAGACTAATGTGAGAGTTTGATGAAGTGTAAACATGAAAGAAGGAAATGAAAGTTTAAAGCGCTGAAACTGAAGTAAATTGAAAAATTAATAATAAGAAGAGTCACCAAAGGTATACATATATATTCAACGTATGTATCTCAAAGAATTTTCGAAAAAAAGGAGAAAAATTGTAATGTTGAAAATTTCGTATAGTTTTCGAAAATAAGAAAATCTTTTCAAAAAAGTTCAAAAAAAAATAAAAATGTCCCCTTCAAAAAAGGCAATTGAAAAGAAAGAAAATTTCGAAAATTTTATGCGGTCTGCAACACAAACGAGAAATCGTATGCAAAAGTTAAAAAAAGTCACCGAAATTCTATACATCCAAGAATTTTGAGAAAAGTTGAAAAATTTTGTTTTTGAATATCTGTATCGCTTCCGAAAACAAAAAAGGCCTTCAAAAAAGTTACAAATTAATAATTAAAAAATCTCCTTCAAAAAAGTTTCGAAAAATCATATTCCAAAAATTTAAATAAAAAGAAAATTTTATTGGTAAAGTTAAAAAACTAATTATTTAAAAAAATCATTTACATATATTAGACATATTCCGAAGAATTTTCGAAAGAAGTACAAATATTTTTTTATTTGAAAATAACAAAAACAAAATTAAATAATAACAGAATAAAATTTTGATAATGTCACATGGTCGTCATAAACTTATTTAAATTATAATTAAATAAAAATAAAAAATTTTATTCTACATAGTTTTCGAAAAATTTACACTGTTTTGAAAAAAATACTAATTTTAAATGATATTTTAAAAATCAAAATTAAATTAAAATTTAAAATTTTGAAGATTTCCTATAGTCATCAAAAACGAAATTAATTGAAAACAATATTTATAGTTTTTTTTTTAATTTCCAAAAATTTTAATAAAAATTTATTTTGAAAATGACATAAGATTTTTGAAAACTTAATAAAATTAAAAATTAATAAGACAATTTTTTGTAGTTTTCGTAAACGAAAAAATCATTCATAACGGTTTTGAAAAAGAAAAAACATTTTATTTAATCTAAAAAAAACCATAAATTAAAATGAGGTAAAAAAATATGTTTTGAAAATTTCATATGATTTTCAAAAATTCAATTAAATTGAATTTAAGTAAAAATTAAAAAATTTTAAAATTACATACAGTTTATTTTTTTTTAATAAAAAAAACAATTCAAAACAGTGTTAAAAGTTTAATTGCATTTGTTCCTCAAAAACATTACTATCGCTAAAGGAGTTTCGAAGAAGAAATTACAAAAAAAGTTAAATAAGGAATGGAATTACAAAATTATAAAAATTTATAAAAGATTATAAAAATTATAAAATTTCAAAAATTTATGACAATTAAAAAAATTTAAAAAATTTCATGAAACGGTTAAAAATGTAAACTTTGAATTTTTTTAAACATGTTCTCCACATATTTTATTACTCAAAGTCATACTCCGGGGCGTCCATGAGTAAAATTCGTTCTTTCTTGCTTAGATTTTCCCACGCGACCGAATAGAATGCTATATTTCCAATTACGAACTAATATGTAATACATACTATATATTCAAATACATGGAAATAAAGTGAAGTAAAAAATGTTCCCACGCTGAACCAATTTTCTTGTGTTCAATCACGTATGTATGTGTGTACATATGTAGCTGTCCTTGCGCATATGTCGGAATGCAGATACTAAGCCTTGTGCCTTGGACTCTAATTTATGCCAATATAGATACTATCGAAAGCATAGCTACATAACTTCCAACATTTTATTGGAGACACGTGCAGGATATTGGTTGCAACATATGGCGCAATTGCTGCCACAAAGCAAGCAGAGCAAAAAATACATGATATTTGGAGAAGAAGAAGAATTAGAAGTAAAGGTAAGCGCGTCATGTACCATATGTATGTGTAGCTGTAAATATTATTTCTATGCACTTGTGTGAGTGTTTAGTATATATGTTTATCAGCCTTTAATATATATGTGTATGTGTCAGTGCGCCTCTGGCAGGAGCATATATGTAAGCTCATGGATATTTACGCTGACAAGCAGCTATAAATCTTCGGTAAGCCGAAAGTATCATACACATGCACTCACCAACGTGCACACTTCTCACATACAAGCACTCACATCTATTCTATAAGCACGCACACATGCTTACATAAATGTCAGTGGGTTAATACAAGCAAAGTTATATGCTGGTTGCATGAAAGTGTCACTTGCTCCGTTTTATTTATTACTAATGATGTTATAAACACACACCCACACATACACACATATAACCAAAAGCGCCGTTAGCCCACCTGTTGCCCACCAGCAACTTTTTCCCTAGCGCTGACACGTGCCACATGTGCCACATTCACATATAAACAAGAATATATGTGACATTTAATTGGCTCCGTCATATTTAGGCAACTCAAAGGCACATCAAATACCATTAGGAACTACCTTACAATACAACAACAACAAATGCTGAGCAAAAAAATTCATTGATTCGTTTATTTTTTGCGTTTTTTTTGTGTGGCAAATTAAGCAGTTCGCTTGTGGGTTGGAGTGCAGCAACTCAAATTGGCGCATGAATGCAAAATAAGTTCGCGACATAACGGCACTCGGTAGTAGGAAGAGCGGTGTGTGTGCCTAATATGGAATTTTTTTCCGCTTTGCAACAAAAATATTGCGATTTGCACGCGACACAACGTCACCAAAATGTATACCATTTGTGCAGCAGTGCCTAAAGAGCACGCGCCTGCTTGTATGCTAAAGTCAAATAATGGTATTTTTTGCCTCTTTTTTGTAATTATAAAATCATATGACTAAATATTGGCGTCGGCAGTGCAATTTCACGACGAGCAATGAAGGTCAGAGTCGCTTCTTGTAGCTTTTGCGGTTGCTGGAAGTCATTAAAGCGCATTGCCTGCTTTTAGGCGCAAACTTTTTAATGTGTGCTTTCGGTTTGGTTTCGCTTACAGGTTTTTGTATGTGTACGTTGGTTCGTGGTTAAGTGTAGGCGTAATTTGAAAAATCCACAAATGTTGAAAGTTTCCGTTTCATTTTTAGATTTTTAGTACTTGGAGGACTTCGTTTTTCTGGGGGGAATTTATGAAGCGAATTTTTGGCTGGCGGCTTTCATTTGCAAGTCACAATTTTAATTGCAGTTTCGCATGCACCGACAATACGCCCAGCAATTAAAATTGACATTTTATATAATAACGGTTTTTACTCACACTCATACATATGTACATACATGAAAAATTTGTGAGAGTATAATTGGTGGTGTGGCTTCTAATGACGAAAGCAAACGGAAGTCATTCGGTGGTCGGTATAAATTACAGTTACAGCATGTATTCGGTAATTCGGGGTAATTGCGATTTAAATTAGACACGCTGCGAAAATGTTCGGTTATGAACTAAAAAGATATTTTATTTTCGAGTAGAAAAAGAATTTGAAATTTGCAGCTAAGGTTTTAAAGGGCGACTAAATTATTTTTTAATTATTTGAGACAAAATAAGATTTAATGCTCAGAAATAATATCATGATATAAATACTGTCTCCAAACGGGCCATCATTCCGGGTCCAAAACTTTATTTTGAGCTATAAGGATTTAAAGGTACTAAAATTCGTGAAAATATTATTTTTTCCGTCAGTCCGGTTTAAATTTGATCAGAAGTTTTATATAAAAAATTGTTACCAGCCACATTACAGAAATAGAAGCAGAACGAATGCAATAAAGCCACTTTTTAGTTAAACTCTCCGAGAAATTCTAAAATTTAAAAGCTTTTTGTATACTCTTCTAAATGCTTTATTGAATTCAACCAATAAATCCATTATTTTTTTTAAACAATAAACTCACTAATTCCCCAAAAAAATACAATAAAATTAAGAGCCAATTGTTTTCCAACTTTCAACATGCAACATGCACCAATTAAGTGCCTGCGAACTCACAAACGCAGCGGCTGTGAAGCGAGCAGCAACTGCACTACCACGGTCATGGCCAAAACAACCACCACGCGCCCTAAACCAGCGCCAACTGCCAGCACATCCATCAAGAGCGACGTCATTTCGCTGACTTATTTGCTTGTCGCGATTGAATTGTTGATAAGTGGAAGCCCGCAAAATTGTTGAGTGGCAGTAAATATTGAAAACAAAAACGCCAAGAGTCACTGGCACACAAAACAAAAAAGTCAGTCAGCAAGCCGCTCCAACTATTCGTACTACTTCATGCCGGCTATGCGACTTACTTCCGTACACGCAAAATGCGCGCTTTACATTCTTTCGTGCGATTGCGAGTGACGCTGATTTCGCAGCACAGGCGGCGGCACGGTACAAGGCACAGCGCAACCACCAACCGACAAGTTGTGAACTTTAAAATTTTCATGTAAACACAAAGCCGTTGGAGTGGAAGTAGTGGCTGAAGTGAGTTAATCAACGGGAGCAGGTGGTGAACCGCAAAGTGAGTGTGGCAACAAAACGCAATAAAATTGTGAACATTTAGAAAAAAAGGAGATGAAGGAGATGAAGGAGAAAGTTTATATTCAACAATATCTGCTTAAAATTGCATGTAAAACTTAAACTAGTCCGTATGTAACTACTTTGGGACTAGTCCAAAACTCAAAATATTTTACTGTTGGATTGTTATCTACACATAAAACTTTCAATTACATCTAAAATTGCTTACAAAATCGCTACTACTCCGTATGTAACTACTTTAGGACCAATATATTTAGCTAATAGTTTTTATTTATACACAAATTTTTAAATTAAAAATTGCCTGCTTAATATTGCTTACAAAACCGCTACTACTCCGTATGTAACTAGTTTCCGCCCAGACCAAAACTTAAATTATTTTGCTGCTGGGTATTTATTGGCATACGCAAGTGAGTGCAACTCGCACGCTATATGCCACATTGTCGTACGCCATTTGTTTACAACAATGCAATTGTGGTAGGAGCGCACACCAAAAAACCACCAAAATCGGGAAACACAAGGAAGCCAGACAGACAGTTGGCGGTACGATTGAAAGTGAGCAGTAAAAGTTGAAAATTCGCTTTTGACATTTGAATTAGTTCAAGGTAGTTGCGGAAGGTGTGGGCGAAAGGAACGAAAACTGATGAGAGGAGTCGAAACATCAACTATTAATGCAATTTCTTCGCCCTGGGAGCAAATACCTGAATTTATATGGTACTACAGGGATATGTGGGTTTTGATTGGATTAGGTGTTTATTAAATTTTGGTATACATATGAGGTAATTGAAGAGCATGACATGAAAATTATGCGCTTAGAGTCAAAAAATTGGTTTGGAAGGTTCTCAAAATGCCTTAGCTGACTCTCAGGAGTTTTCAAGTTGCGAATTCTGTTATCCTAGTGTTACCAAAAGGTGATTTGTTTTAAGAAAGCAAATTTTTCATCATTATTCGGCTCTCATTTTCACTCCATAGTCTTAATAGTGTTATTAATAGTACATAAAAATTTTTTTGTGTATTTCTCGCATGCAACATTGTCAGGCCATTAAATTAATAGAACACTCAATAGAGTTCGATTAGAAAGGCATTTGCGAACATGAGTATATATAGCTTGTTTCAGCTTAATAAACTAGCAAAAAATAGAAACAAAGATGAAGCATACTAATAGGCGTCTATAGAAGCACACACGTGTTGTATATATACATCAATACGTGATGTACATACATATACGTACATGTGTTGTTGTCACGAATAAAATTGTCATGCATTATTAATGTGCGTAACAATTGTCCCAAAGCACGCAAGTCACATTCCTAAAATAACACCAAAGCCCGGTATGAGGAAAAGAAAAGAAATAATATCAATAAAAAATTGCATGCAATAAAAAAATTATAAGAGAGAGAGAAATTTATAAAACAGCAATTTCCGCACAGCATGAAGCATTTATTTTCCAAAAATATTGTCGCATATGCATATAAAAATATACATATGTAAAAAAAATGTATGTACATATATGTAAGACATAAATGTGTGGACGTAAAGAAAACAAGTGGAGAAAGCAAAGGACTTTGGTGGTTGGCAAGAGATTTCGACAAGTATGTATAAGAGCATGTGTAAGTATGTACATATACTCTTGCATAAAAAATATATATACTATATTGAGACGAATGCATATACATACATATATATACATACATGTATATGTAACACCAAAAAGTTTCCTCAGCCAAAATTACGTCAATGAATGGCCTTCCAAGACATATCGGCTCACACTTGAACTAAACGCTTAACTTCTTGAGAGTAAAATAAATGCCAACGGTTGTGAAAAATCACCGTTATTATAAGTATATAGTTACGTACATTAGTGTGGAGTTTCGGGTAGCCTTCGCAGCGGCTACAGATGAAAAAAGTTGGCTTATGAACGAAATTGGAAATTTATTAGCCCTGTTGTGCACTTGACATGCACTTTTTGATGAAGAAATGTTGCCAACGAATTGCGTGAACTACAGTACTTCCAAACTTACAAAACAAACAAAAACAATAACGAAACTAATACCACAAATTATAAGAAAATTTGGTTAATTTTTGCTCATTCTTTTCTCTGGCGGCAGGGGTGGCCACACTTTTCACTAATGAAGTAATTTAAATGCATAGACGCATATACCGTTTTGTGAATGACCCAAGTAAATTATGCACTATTTTCTTCTAGGCGATGAAAATTAGCTGCAAATTTGTTGTGGCTTGAACGGAAATAACACTTTTGCTGCGGTAGCAATTAAAAGAGGTAAGTGTGTCACAGTAATGTTAATTAGATGCTAATAATCCTAGAATAAAATTGATTAAGCAAAATAAAAATGTAACTTTCATTTCAGAATCCCGAAATTTCGGGATTTAATTTTCGGTTTTGTGGTTGTGAAGAAAAATAAAGCTGTAAAAACTATTTCAGAATCCCGAAATTTCCGGATAAAAATTTCGGGCTTGTTAATTTAAGGCTTTATAGATTTTGAAGAACAAATATATTTAGTACATAAGAAGAACACTATGCTTTACGATTGGAAAAAACTGTTTAGAGTAAAAACAGTTTTCCCTCAGAAACATTATGATAATAATTAGTCAAATTTATTTATTATTATAAAGCTGATATTGTTTTAAAGTGTACAGACATAAATAAATTATTTTAAAAGAAATTTGTATTTTACAAAAAGTTATTTCTAAAAATATGAAAAACTTCGGGAAATCCGGATTTTATTAAAATTTCATATTTATTTATTTTTTTTTTTTTTTGTAAAATATTTTATACAAATATATTATTAATAATATTAAATATTTGGAGACCCCGAATTATTTTCTAGCTAATCCCGAAATTATTTTTGATTTAAACTTTACTATCCTCGCAACTAAAATATTTTACAAGAAACACAAATAACTTATAATTTTTTTATTTTGAATATATAAAAAATTGTGGGATCCCGAATTATTCACTAGCTAATCCCGAAAATTTTCATAAATTAAGATTTTCTGTCTTCGCAAAGAAAATATTTTACAAAGAACACAAATATTCTATGAATTTTGTTATTAAAAAGTTGAAAAATTTCTAGTTTCCGAATCTTTCATTTCCGAAATTCTTCAAAATGTTAAACTGTATATTTCAACAAAATAAAGTATTTCACTCACCTCAACAACTCGAATGTAATGCACAAATGTTTGCGGAAATATGTGTAATCCAACATGTGTATAACATTATGAGATCCATCGGCATCCTTTTCGCGCAATTCATCTAAAATATTCAATTCTACCACAGCCTGATTGAGGAAACGTCTCTTATTGCGTATAATCTTAATGGCCACATATGTATTGGTTTTGTGATCCATGGCGCGTATAACTTGACCAAAACTACCCTTACCGATCACTTCGAGTATTTCATAGCGGAAGGCAATGTGATCGTGTATGATCTTTGTAAATGAGAGAAGCGAATTTTTTAAGAGATACAGGTGCTTTTGTATTTTTTATACTCACAATTTTATAATTTCCATTGTCATCATCGAAGCCCAAATTGGCTGTACCATTCGTTGTAGATTTATTGTAATTTTTAGTGGCATTATGTCCGAAATACCAAACCTCCTTATACACCTTCAGCTCTTCTTGTTCCACATCAGTCAAATATTTGCGGTAATTCATGAGGAGATCTGGACGTTCGGAAAAAGTTAAAATTATAGATTATAAGGAATACATTTTTTTAAATTTATTTAGAACTTGTGAGATTAATTAATACTTAATTGAATTAATCTAAAACATATATTTATGTAAATTAAACATCATATTACTAATATATGTAAGTCACAAGATTATTTTGAAATAACGATTGAATATTTTTAAGGACGATTTATAGAAAACTGATTAATTCATAATTAGATTTTTGAATCATACTGTAGTTCAAAGTTTTATTAATTAATTATCTAATTAATTATTTCCAATCAGTAAACTAATTATATTTAAAATAAATGATCTGCAAATAATTAATCATAAAAATTGAACTAATTGTGATTACAGATAATTGTTGGTGTATTATAAATATTTTTGCGTCAAGTTATTGATAATTCATAAAAGTCGAGATGATTTAACATTTAATTCTTAATTGATTTATTACAATATTATAAAATTAATCGTGTTCATAGTCATTACATAAAAGTCTTGTCTAAAAGTTGATATTTGAAAGTCATTAGTACACAATTATTCTGCGATTGATTAATCATAAAAGTACGAATTATTTGACATCAGTAATTTAGTCATGTCTTAAATCGTAATTTAAAAGTTTTGAAAATTTTTGTATGTTATAAATTGAAAATGATTAATCAAAAAAACAAAATTAATCGTGTCTAAACATTATTATTTAAAAGTTATAAAAAATTTAGCACATAATTAATATGCAAATGATTAATGATAAAATTACGGAATTAATCGTGACTAAAGATTATTTTTAACGGTCTAAAAAATTTCATAATTAAAATGATTAATCACAAAATCCCAGACTTAATAGTGACTAGAGATCATTATTTGAAGTCTTAAAAAAATTTGTACATAATTAATCTGCAAATGAGTAATTACAAAATTGCGGAATTTATGGCGACTAAAGATTGTTATTTATTTGTCTAGAAAATTGCATAACTAATCTGTAAATTATTAATCAAATTATAGTAAATAAATATTTTTATATGAAACTCTTCAATATTTTTATGCATTACTAAACTGCTGATAATTGATCATAATACTAAAGGAGGTTTAATTAATCTGATTAATCTTAAAAAAAAATCAGCCACTGATTAATTATAAAATCACCGAACTAATAGTGACTAAAGATGATTCTGTGAAAGTCATAAATATTTTTGTGCATAATTAAACTGCAAATCAATAATAATAACTAAACTTCAATAGTTAATAATTAATCGTAAAATTTCAGAATTATTTTTGACTAAAGATTATTATTTGCAAGTGATACCAAATCTTTTGGACAACTAAATTGCAAATGATTAATCATACTTTAAATTCAGGACTTAATAATTAATCATAAATTCAAGATCTGATCTAATTAGTCAGCACTGAAATCATGCCGTTCTAGGTAAATAAATTTGTTTTCCATTAAACTTGCATTAACGCAAACGACTCATATATGTATGTAGTATTGCAGCAAATGAAATAAAAATTAAAATAAATTTAGCATTAAATAAAAATGCACGCTTTGCAGTTTACACTTTGCACGCACACAAATTAACATATTTGCATATGCCTTGCATTGCATTCATTTAAAATATCTGCTCACGCATTCTGTGAATGCTTTCAGCTCAACTTCAATGCGTGTAAGCGTCCTTTGTATTGCATTCCTTCTTCCTCTTTGCTTTGAGTTCTGCTGTCCTTCAAAGTCGCATTCAATACACCTATAGACACACCTATACACACACACATACAAATTCCTTACATCAGCTCACAACATGCCTGCAGGTTAGCACCTCCCCTCCTCCCGCTCTGCGCATTTTTAAATACGGCGAGTAAAAAATAATAAAAACACAAATTTTCAATTTATTTTTACACCGTTAATCCATTTGTACACGGATGAGTATGAATAAAACAAATCCATGTACAGCCGTGTGCTCTGTGTGTCAATGGGGAATTCACTCACATTATACTATATTCCATATTAGAGAGTAGAAAGTTGAACACTGTGGAACACTGAGATATAAAAAAAAAACAGTTAAACCATATAACACACACACTCTCCTCGGCTGCCACTCAACGCTCGTGGCTGTGTCGGGCAATCAAAACATTTTGAAAAGTGGTTTAATTAATATTTTATGTTTTATTTATTTTAAGCAACAGCAAAATACCACGTGCCTAATGGCTGACCTTGGGCAAATTTTAATACATATATACAGACACAAGTTTATTGCAGGAAAACGGGTTTTCTATAAGTTTGAAAGTTAGAAAATCTAGTTCAATCCAATTGTTTTTCGAGGGGTCGATCGAGATTTTAGGCTAATTCATTGATTTTTTCTAATGTATAACCTGATTATTACCTTAATAACCTCGTAAAATATATGCGTTTCACATTATCTGGAAGTGCCGCTAGAAAATAAAATTTGATCGAAAATATTTTCTATAAGTGGTTTTGTGGACTTAGCTGCTTGAACTTCATACTCGAATACACCAGTGTTTCGGATATCGTTAAAAACCTCGAAATTATATGGTTTCAATGCTTTCGGTTCCTATTTCTTAGCTACTAAGACATGTTAATTGATTTCAAAAGCTCTTTGAAAATTGCCTTAATTTCCAGAGTGAAGCTGAATCAAGCTTTAAATTTTAGTTAAATTTTGCTTTGAGTCATATTTTTCGACCTTTGGGAAAGAGTAAATTGGGCTGAACTTTCGGAAAGCATATTTTTGAATATAAAACTCATAATATTCGAATAAGAAAACCATTATCCACCTTCTCTGTGTGTGCCCAGTCTTACCCCAGATCCGACACAAAACACTTAGAATCCATCAAACACCAAACCTTGAATGGATGTCTACAAAAAGCATATCGTACATTAGTAGTTTCATCGAGACAACAAAATGGTTTGAACGAGAAGGTGAAACGTGATAGCAATAATAAAAAGGTCTACGACTAGTGCATATAACAGGGCTGCACTCCTACCTACCTACCAACCTACCATAATATTCAACTCAATTCAATTCGATTCAATGGAGGCCTTCAAACTCACGCAAATGAATTATCTATCTTAGATTAGAAACTAAGTCTCATCATGAAGTCTTTAGTTCCAGGGGAACTGTTGAGTTAAAATATAAGCAAAAAATGCTCACTTACTTATAGAATTTCTTTTAAAGATAACTTACTTATTCATGAAAACTCAAACCTTTGGGAAGTCAAACTTTGACTGGAGCTGATCCGTACTATTGCCTTTAATTGAACCTTAAACTCGAGTTTAAGGATTTAAGTTTACAAAACCTAGCTAAAGGTTCTCACTACAAAATTATAGTACATAAAACCTCACCAAAGGTTCTTATTTGAGTGTTAAAGGAACAATGAGTTTCACATTTTGAATCATAAGCCGGAGTTTTAGGATTTACGTTTATAAAACTCGCTAAAGATTTTAATTTGAGTGTTTTAACAGTTCAGAGTTTCAAAATTGTGAACCATAAACTCGAGTTTATTAATTTACTTTTATTAATTATTAGTATTTAAGAAACACTGAGTTTAACATTATTGAATCATAAACTCTGAATTTCATATTTTTTAATCCTAAGTTTAAGTTTAGGGGTTTGTATTTATACCATAAACTATATTTAAGGTTAGAAAAAGCTCGCTAAAGGTTCTTATTTGAATGTTTAAGCAACTCTTAGTTTAAAATATGTGAACCATAGCTCGAGTTTATGAAACCCTAAGTTTCGCACTTTTGTATTATAAACTCTGAATTTCACATTTTTGAACACTAAACTCTAGTTTAAGGCTTTGCCCATATAAAACTTCACTAAAAGTTCTCACTTGAGTGTTTAAGAAACCTTAGGTTTCACATTTTTGCACCATAAACTCGAGTTTAAGGATTTGCGTTTAACGTTAACGGGTTAAACACCCGTCAGTTTGACAGTTTGAAAAATCTTTAAGGTTAGAATTTCATCACACTCTTTCTCACAGGGTGGGCCAGAAAAAATATATGTATATGGACTCCCAACCGAGTTCTGTAGTTATTTAATTAATTTTCACTTGCGCTTTTCACGCTTACATTTGCGCTTCGAAACGCTTTTCTTTATTTCGCAGGCTTTTTGCAATTTGCTTTCAATCTCCATTTCTCTAGCCGCACTTGCATCCTTGACCTTAATATAAATTATTTAAAATTTAATTAGCAACAACGACGTGAAGCAGTCTAAGAGTCAATGCTTATGGTCACCAACACACATACATATACACATAGAGACATATACAAACATATAAAGTGTATAAAGAGCACTTCAAACCGCACTCTCCTGTGGTGAGGGGTCCGAGGCTTTGGCGAATGACAGTGATGCGTAAAATTCAACAAACTAGGAAAAAATTAAAGCGCTGAAAGGTTTTTACAAACGTACACACACACACACACACACAAACAAGGGGTCAGACGCTGTCGTCACTGGCGGCGAGAGCAAACGTTAAGCGCTGTCAACCGAGCGCCCACTGTGAGAGGGTGTAGATATTGAAATTGCGAAGCAAATAAGCGTCAAGCGTATATAGACTCAGTGCCCAGCGCAAATACGGTTAGCTGAACTTGAATAAATACCGTTAATACAAAGCAAATACAACCAACAGGCGCAGTTGAAGGACGCACTGTGGCACAGAAGGCTGACACACATAAACACATACTTACATATAATATATACACACATACATTCAAAGACCACACTGTAAAAGCTTAATTTAAGTTTGTTGTTATTTTCTTGTTTTGCTTTTCACCCACCTGACGGCGACATCGGCGTATTGCATTTGATATTGTCGCTGCTGCCGCTGCCGCTGCTGCTATTCGACTTGGTCGATGAGCCGCGCTCGCCGCCGCTGGTCGTGCTGTTGCCATGCGAGGAGATCGTTGTCGATGATACTGGCGAGCCAATGTTGTTGTTGTGATTACTTAAATTATTGTGACCGTTACTGTTGTTGTTGTTACCGCTAGTTATGTTATGGCTAGTCGCATCAGTCGTCTGTAGCTGTTGTTGCTTTTGTTGCGCTTTGTTATTGGTATTAGTGCTGCTGTTGTTACTCTTATTGTTGCTGCTGTTATTGTTGTTGTTGTTGTTGCCTGTAGTCGGGCTGCGCTGATGATGTCCATTGTGATGGCTATGGCTGTGACTGTTGTTCACATGATTGTTGTGCACGTCGAGGCAACGGCTGGAGCGCGATGAGCCGCGCGTTGTGCCATTGCCACCAACCGTTATGCCACCAACGCCCCCGTTGCACACATTGGGCAGATCGAGGCGTGAATTCGAGATACGATTGTCGCGATCGACAACAGCGCTGACGCGCCGCAATTTATCGTTGTCTATTTGAATCTGTAAATGCGAAGAGAAGGAGAGAAATATGAAATATGTGAGAAAAATTAATAGTGGCAAACGATAAATTTTAGCCTACTTTTAGGCGTTAGCTAACTAATTGATTCAAATTTATTGTTTATATAAAGTCGTGTATTAGGTCTCATGTCTCTAAAACAAATTTATTATGATAAATCGTGTTTCGCTTTTGTATGAACAGGGTTGCCACTAATTTTTTTTTATTTCTCGTTCTTATATTAAGGCATATTAGGTGTCATGTGTCACAAATTAATTAATTGGTATGAATGGTGTTTTATTTTTGTATGAGCAGCGTTGCCATTTAGGTTATTTTTTACTGTTTCTTATTCTCATTTATGTTTTTCTTCACTATAAACCAAAACAAATCAATATGATAGAAAAATCGATAGTTTCGGAAAAATTAGGGTTGCCACTATTTTATAAAAATTAATTAAATTTCTTTAATTGTTATTAATATACTTTCTACTATACATATTAACACTGGTTTGGCAATGTTGCCATATAATTATTAAGTTTCAAAAATAATATACAGCGTTGCCAACTTTCTTATGGGAAAAATAGTGTAGGCTCTCATTATGAAATAAAAGAATTTCTATTATGAAAATTTCCTTAATGTATAATGAAGAAAGCAATTCATTTTTAAGAAATTGTCATTGAGCATCTTAGACTTCCCACTCTTTATGTTTAAAAAAATTATTTGTTTTAAAAAAAGTGAAATAATCTATGCGCATTGCTGCTACATAAAAGAATTGCAACAAATAATTCATAGTGTTGCCACCTTTTTCTTGTAAATTATTTCAGAAATTATTAAAATTAGATAAAATTAATTGAAAAAATTTATATTATTTTTTTTTTTGAATAAATAATTTGTAGCGTTGCCACCTTTCTATTGTAAAAAATTGCTTAAGTTATTAATATGAAATAAAAAATCGGTTATCAAAATTTGCTTAAGTTATCGCTAACAAAATAAGTCTTGTAAAATTTTTGTGGATTGTTATAGTATTGCCACATTTTAATTTGAAAAAAAATTTACTTTTGCATTAAAATAATGATTGAAAAATTGTTTTCGCTTTGTTGTTATAATACATTATTGCAATAAATAATTTTTATAGTTGCCACCTTTTTATTTTAAAAGATCATTAAATTAATATGAAGTAATTAAAAAACTGTTAAAAAGTTGGGTATTGTTGCCACAGAAATATGGTGCAAAAAATAATGTGTAGCGTTGCCACCTTTTTGTTGTTATTTTTTTAACGAAATATAATGTTATTAAACGTATTATGTGTTATAAAAATATTTTTTTAATTGTTATTGATTTTTTTAGGACTGCCAACTTCTTATCTTTAAATAAGTTATTTACGTTAAGATTTATAATAAAAACTAGTGGAAAGAAAAGTATATTATAATATTTTTGAACCTCTCTCTCTCTTAAATTTTTTATCCAAATAATTTAATTTTAATAAATCAAAAAATATCACTTTTCAAAATCTTTTTTCTTTCATTTGAGATTTTGTGTTTCGTTCTAATTTTCTACAAATTTTTTGGGTTTTCCTAAATAGGTATTTTTACTCACCGGCATTTCGCAACGATCCAACATTTTCCAGTATTCTCTCGTTGAGAATTTATTTAGTATCCTTTACGGATGTTAAATTTTAAGTTCAGTTCAAGAATGTTCCAATAAATTTACCGGACACGCGTACATTTGCGATTTGTATTAACGGAGAGCTGAAAAAAAAGAAAAATAAAAATTAATTTAAATGTGAAATTATTAAAGAAATGTGCAAGAAACATTAATAGCTGAAAATAAGAACACATAACCTAACATAAAAATGTTTAGGAGAGTTGAAAAATACTTGTATGCGATGTTTCAGTAGATACGTTTGGGACTTTCTAAGAGCTTTGAAGGCCAATTAAACTATTGTGGAAGAAAAATAATTTATAATGTACAACTAGATATGTTCAGAAGTTTCTTAGAGCTTTGGAAGCTCAAAGAGCTGTAGCATATAATAGAGTTTGAGATTTTCCTAGAGCTTTGGAAGCTCATTAAGCTCTTTGTGATTTTCTTTTTTTTTTGATTTAAGATAATTTTTTTCACAAAAAGTCAATACGAAATTAGTAAACATCGAAAATGTTTTCCCAAATAGTTTTCTTGTCGTCCTAAGTTCATTAAAAACTGAATTTCTCGGAACAAAATTTTTAAAAATGTTAAACCAAAGCTTGCTAGTCTAGCAAATCCTTCATAACTGTAACTTTTACGCGCTAAAAGGATATAAAAAATATTTCCATGTACTGAAAAATATATTTAAGTAACTACTATTGACAGCTGATTGTTAAAAACAACAATAAGACAGGCAGAAAACAACAAAAAGTTTAATCAAGCTTGAAAAAGCTTTTGGAATTTTATGATTTTACTCATCCAACTTGGCGTTTTCACTGCAGAAATGTGAAGTTAATAAGAAATTTTTAGTTTATAGCATTCAATTTAAGAAGATAAAAAACGGAAATGTTCACAAATAATACAAACAACAATAAGTGCTGCGTTTTAAATGTTATTTGACGTGCCAAGCTAAAAGCTTTGCTGCTTTTGTTGTTATTTTTGTGTGCACACTTTTATTGTAAATACAATTGTGAGCGTCCCTTTCGACTTCCCTCGGCGCATCAGATGCAACAACAACAACGACTGTCAAAGAAGGTGGCGCAGTCTGCCTGCCAGCTTGACTGACTGACTGTCTGCGCGCTCAAGTCGTGCTGCGCATGCGCATTAGCGCACATAAACCGCAACTCGTTGGCTTTTCATTGCTGTTGCATACAAAAAAACACACAAAACGCCAAAGAGACGCGGTCGTCATTGTCATAATAATGAAATGTTTTGTATTTAAGTCCGCTTTTATGTAAGTGTATGTGTGTGTTTGTGGAAAACGCATTAGATGCAGCGCGCGGTGTGCAATTGCACTGCGCTGAGTGGCACATAAAACATCAGCAGCTCATCGAAGCTGACTGCCACTTCCACTGACTCGCTGACTGGCTGACTAACTCGTTAAGTTCAATGCGCGCGTTCGGTTCGGCGGTAAACGGTTGCAGGTACTCGTGTCGTTAGGCTTTTTGCGGCTGATAGCGCGCTTGAATGGCGGCTTCAATGAGTGATTTCGCGTTAAGCGTCACGTAGTCTGCTATTTACAGCTGACAGCTGTTGTGCGTTTTGTTGTTGCAGCAATTGCTGTTGCATATAATCAGCGATTATTGCATGCTACTTCTTGCGCTTATTATATTTTGTGGTGTTTTATGTTTTTGTTCTTTCGCATTTTGTTGTGCAATCATTCTTCTTGCCTATATGCTGCACCCTAATTGCCGGTTGTCTTCAGTTTACTACCACTTGTTACTCATGGTTGCGCAAATTGGCTTGCAAGGAGATGGCAATTTTCTTTATTATTGAAATATGTCAATAAATATGAAGAATCTTAAATTTTTAATAAATAAGTGTAGGGTTTCATCGTCGAATAGTCAGCGAGTAATAATCTGGAGCACTTCTACGTTTAAATTGACAGATTTTTTGGTTTGCAGAGACTTACAACTTTTCCAGCCAGTTTCAATGTGGGGATAATATTTCCAACTGCTTGAAGCGGCTTCAGAGACGCAATTTTGGGTATTTGAATATGCGAACTAGTTCCTTTAATTTTGTCGTGTTTGATTGATATTATGTTTCTTTTTATTTTTTTTTAATTTTTTTTTATTTAATCTCTAATATTTTAATTTTGTTTTAAGACTTTTTAAATTTTAAAATTAAGTTTTGTTTTTAATTTAAGGTATTCTACATGTGTTTTTTGATTTTTAATTTGTTTATTCTAACAATATTTCAGAGTACTTGTTTTGCTTTTTACTCCTGAAATAAATCAAAATAAATTTTATGGCTGACTGAATATATTATTTAAAAAAAAATTGAAAAACAAAAACCCATTTTTCTTGACTTTTTTAATGTTTTATTTTTTTAATTTTTTTAATTTTTTATTTTATTAATTTTATTTTTTTAATTTCTATTAATTTTTTCTTACTTTTGTTTGTTTTTATTTTTTAATTCAAAAACAAAAAAAGCTGTTTTCATTA
Source organism: Bactrocera tryoni (assembly GCF_016617805.1). NCBI lineage: Eukaryota > Metazoa > Arthropoda > Insecta > Diptera > Tephritidae > Bactrocera > Bactrocera tryoni. The sequence goes on along the minus strand of NC_052500.1, from coordinate 80,014,283 downwards.
TTTTTTTTAAATATTTTATAAATATTTTTTTACATTTTTTTTAATTTACTATTAAGTTTTTATACATTTTTTAGTTTTATTTTTTTAATTTTTCAATATTTTTAATTTTAATATTTTTTCCTTAATAAATAGTATATTTGTTTGCAGATTGTTATATTTATTTCATTATTTTTGTTTGTTTCTTAAGCACTTAAATTAATCAAAATAAGTTTTAGTTTCCTTCACAACACTATCAAATCTATATAACTAGCGGAATAAACTAAATTGATGTAAAAAAAATCAAAACCAAAAGGGCTTATTTAGTTTTTTTTTTAATTTTTTATTAATTATTTTCTTTAATTTTTAGTTATTTTTATGAACTTTTTCTTTTAAGTTTTACTTTGGAAAATTTTTTAAATTATTCTCTTTAAATTTTATTAATTAAATACTTTTTTTTTTTTTTTTAATTTTTAAATTTTTTAATTTTTATCTTTAAAATTTTCTGTTTATTTCCTTTAAATTTTTATTCAATTAATTTTTTTTATATTTTTTATTAATATTTTTAATTTTTTACTAATTATTTTATAATTTTTATAATTTTTTTATGTTTTAGCTTTGTAAATTTTTCTATATATTATAGTTTTACTTTAAATTTTATATTTTTCCTTTTATATTATTTGTTAGTTCTTAATTTATTTCAGGAGCCTTTTTTGCTTCCTATGAATTAAGTTAATCATGAACAAATTTTGTGACATATTCTTTCATCACGCTGCCAAATTCATACCAATCAATGAATAAACCAAATTGTTGTATTAAACAAAATTCAAAACAAACCGCTTGAAAAATCGTTCGCGCGCGCTCATTAATTATTTCCTCTACCTTTTTGCTGTTTAACAACAACATACATATAAATTAATTTCAAAAACAAAACAAAAACGTACCGACGACAACGCTGCCGCCAATCAAATCATGCAATGCGCACGCAAGCATTTGTCTTCTGCAGTCGCTTTGCTGCCTCGCCCACCCCCTCTCAACAACCCAAACACGCAGCAATAACTCCCGCATACGAATGCATTGACGCGCGACCGGCTGAAGGGTTAACCTCATCGGCTGCCATTTCATTGCATTAAACATTGCTAGCTGTCATGTACGAGCGCATTAAGCAGCAGTTATTGTTGTTGTCGTTTCATTGTATTACCTGCAATTTGTGACAAGTTGACGTGCAGCCGAGGCAAAAACAACAAAAAACAATAACGGCCTGACTGGCGAAACAGCCAAATATTTTCCGACAAAATATAACTTCATGCGCGCTTTAAAAGCAAAACAACAACATCAATGACAACAAAAAGTGGAAAAACGCAGCCCCCGAAAGTCAGACGAAAAGCTTGAAAAAAGGCCTTAACAATTTTTCCACGCTTGGTTTGGCAGCGGCGCACACTTTTCTATTTAATATAGTTTTTTTGTTGTTGCTGTTGTTGTTTGTCGAGTCGGAAATTGTGGTAAAAACTTTTGACATTTAAGTTTTGTACGGACAGTGCGTGATTTGATGGGTGCTGTGCGCTTAAGAGGTGGGGGAGGGGTCACTTAAATAAGTAGCTTTATTTGTTGTCTTTTGTATTTGTAATTGTTGTCGTTAGCTGATTTTGTGGTTTGGTAATTGCATTCGAGTTAGTTTGCGGTTATTTAGTTAGACATTTATTACCCCGTTTTGTGAACCAAGCGCTGACATTTGTATCTGTATGCATGTATATACAAATATGTACTTATGTGTATGAGTATTCAATTCAAAAAGTAAAATTTTAACGAATTGAGATAAGGTCCGCGATTGACAGCTGTGAAGGTAGTTGATAAAAAAAAGGTTAATAAATTTTCTTGCCTTTCGAATTTCTTACCCTGTTTAATGATGTGACTTTCTCAGGTCTTTTAAGGGGCTCACGTACTCTTTGGAGGGAAGTACTCTTTGGATAGAATCAATTTTTTATAATTTTCATGCTCTATGAATGGGTAGAAAGGTCCTGCGGTAGGGTTCATACGACACAGGAGTTCAAGGCGTACACCTAAACCACTAGCAGCCAAAAAATAGACGTTCAATAATGGCGCCAGAAAAAATACCTCTACTACTACATTGATACTGGTTTTTTCGATGGATGTAAAATACAAAATAATCTCTCTAAAAGATATTGTCAGCCTAATGATCTACGTGTCGAAAAAAAACAAAAATTGACAAACTTGCGGCGTTTTAGAAACCTGTTTATTCAAAATTTTGGTAATTTTTGGTCTACCAAATGAACGAGCCATTTGTTTAAAAATAAACTGATGGAGCTGACAGAACTGAACTACTAGACTGTAGAAGGATGTAACTCAAAAACTATCCTAGTAATCGATTAAAAATTTAATATATTATTTCTAAAGGTTCGTTCTATGGAAAAATTAAAAAAATTGATTGTTTTTTAATCAAAACACTAATTGTCCCACCCAAACATGGGAGCCTAGATAAAAGCAGAATGAAATGATCAACATTAAAAACTTGTGACTTTCTAACCAAGGTTATCCTTAGCAAGCAGCAGTCTACTTAAAAACTGGCGGCCAATAAGAATTTGAAAATCAAATTTGAAAGTTTGTTAAATTTCCCAACTAATATAGATCCCCAAAAGGTGGGTCTCTCATGCGTCATTGGGGCTGTGTGTGTTACGTGGCGGGTCCCAACACACAACCTTGAGGAGAAATGATTCGACTTTTCACTTTAGCTCACCTTCAAACGAATGTTTTTCGGCTACCTAGAGGATAATTGGTCTAGGACCGGTAGTCGTGTGCTGCTTTAGCCATATGAAAAAGAATCGTTTCTGATCACTCCAAAGTGAATAGCGCTGAGAGAACTTTCCTCTCTTGCATGAGCTTCTACACATGGTTCCATCCTTCCTTCCTTTCAGCATTTCTATACAATGTTACACTGGCTTTGAAAATATGATTTAATCTTAAAGTAAGAAAAACTGTGAACCAAGCCAATAACTACTCCTTATACAACCTTTATCGATAAAAGTCCAATACCTACATTCTCCGACAGAGTCCACACATCGCTTTACATTTGTGGATATTACAAATTTGTGTAACAATTTTGGATATTTTTATTATTAAGACACTCTCTGATAGAAGCGAATATCTCAGTCAAGCCTTTGCCATTCATTACTTCAGGCAATGCTAGTGATAGAGATTTCGAGATTCAGGGTAGTCGAACCATCTTTTGGGTATTTTCCCACATAGTTTTTGGTAGAACAAAAACTAAGAGTCAAATCTTTCATGTATTATTTCGGGTAGTATTTGCTATTTGTTAGAAAGACAAACAGAGAACGCTCAAATAGAACCTTTGCTGTATATGAGTTCACATAGTTTTTACTTCAAGTTAGTTTACAAAAATACTTAGCATGAACTTTATGTATGGAAATATGCACAGAAAAGTGCCTTGGAAACTCGAGAACTATAGAGACGTAGTTACAAGGCTGTATTTGCACCTCAAGGAAATATTGACAGTAAGAAGGGGTACATTTGAAGAAAATATTTACAGTGAGGAGGGTTGTGTTTGAACCGTAACAATACAAATTGTTCAATAAAAGCGAGGTACTGTTCTTCTAATGAAAACTAAAGTAAAAATCGCCTCTGACGGGCCCTCTAACGTTGATGGTGGTTGTCTTTAATAAGATATACAAATAATAAGAGTTTTTACAAGTGGAGTATAATGCTAAGGTTGCTTAAGTTTTGAAAGTCATAGAGCTATATGAGGTAAAACTCTAAACTTCGAACTTGCATGGTATCTTTTAGCCAAGACGTAAACCATAAATAGAGCGGGAATTCGAAACAAATAATATGATAAAAGAATACTATAGGTTATTTCCATGGTCACTTATAACGGTGAAGCTAAAATCCGTCATTATACCAAAAAAAAGCATAACTGTGTTCCCATTCAACAAAAAAAATCAACACAAATCCATTAAAAGTAACTACGAAGCACTTAATAGCCGACCGACAAGCAACAGTTTGACACCTGTTTCTTGCACCAACCACGACCACCACCCTCCTTTGTTGCAGCTTACCCCTCAGGTGCAAACAAATCGCTGCAATTGACCAACGACAAGTAGAACAGCCATCTATTGAAGGGCTCCGGCGTTTAGAAAAAGGGCGCACTATAATCGCCAATTGCTCTGTCAATAGTAACAGCAAGAACAACAACAAAAAACCAAATTAAAGCAATCACCTTTGTATGTTTACATACATACACATGTTTAACATGTCTCAAATCGTTCCATTGGCCGCGTTTTACTCGCCGACCATTCACAAAAAAAGCGCAGAAGAACAAAAATAACAATAAAAGAGGAAATGGTATAAATTGAAGCAGGTCAAAAGCACCCTTCGCTGCTGCAAACTGGGACACAGTCGCTGCATATTTTTAGCCCGGCCAGTCGTTTAGTCAACTGGCTGGCCTTAAGGCTAGGCGGCTGGAGTGACAGACGGCTAGTGTTGGTCAATGTACTCATTTTAAATGCTCGCCGCTTGCTGCTGGTCACTTTAGTACATAAATATGCGCATATGTAAGTATGTGTCCAAGCGCATATAAAAACAATCACACATTTGAATCGCGCAGCCGGTGAAAGACTCTGCTCACCTAATTGCTATGAAAACATTATTCAAATTTGTTATTTTTTTCCCTGTATGCATATATGTATGTGTGTACACATGTCTGCCTGCATAATGCCATGCTTTGCTCGCCATTCTGCCGCGTTTTTTCATTACACCGTATGTGTTTTTCGTTTTTGCTCTTGGTTGTGTGTCGATTTTTGTGTCCAGTGGCCTGTGGTGACACTCGAAATGCTCTGCTGGTGTAGAAAAATACCGGAAAAAACAATGGAAGTGGCACAAGCCAATTGGAGTAACAAAAATCGGCGAAATAGTTAAGCAGCGGCTGCCGGTAGCGCAATTAGATATCGTTGGCGGCAACAACCAATCTTTTTATACCGTTATAACAACGAACTTCCCCCTTCGTTGGTGTTTATTTTTTTAGTGATTTATTCTGTGTTCTAATTTCTAGCGTTATGCCACAGAGAGCGGCAAATAAGCTGGATACTCTGTCACTTTTGTGGATTAGTACGCTTTGGCATGATTTCGAGTATTTTTTGTTGTTTAAATTAAAAGCTTTCATTAAATATAATTTTTATACATGGAAGCTTGTTATTCTTTGGTTCTAATGATATATTTTGGGAGTTTAGTTAAAAATGTACAACGGAAAGGTTTTGAAAACTTTGCCTTAACCTCGACCCTGAGAAGCAACTAATCTCAATTATAATTATTCGAACAAAAATGGAAAAATCTTGCTGGTATTAGAATAAATATCTCATTGGTATGTACAAAAAAAAAAATTATCAGTTGATTTTAATGGAAAGTAAGCTTAACAATTTTTTCTCGATGGAAGAATTTTCAACTCTTAAAGGCATTTGAGTTGTTTCTAAAATTCAGAAGTGGTAAACAGCTATCCCGCTTCTGGTTCTTTCCACAGAGACACTCTATACTTTAAAGTTACTTCATTTATCTTTAATAGTTTCAATTCGGAACATTGGCTTAGTATAGAAGCATGAAACCTTAAACTCGTGTTTACAGTGAAACTAGTATTTAATAACTCATTTCTAAAGTTTTTTGTGTGGTTCTTTATGTTTTAAGAAAAGCAATGAATACTCCAAATACTAGAAATATTAAATCTTAAACTCGAGTTTATGGTGAAATTTGTGTTTATATACGTTTTTCATTTACTGTCGCTCTGATTCGTCATGTTTTCTGAAAGGCAATCAATATTTCAATAAAAATAGTATGAAACACGAAATCTTAAACTCGAGTTTATGGTGAAACTTCTGTTTGCAATTTTTTTTTTTGATTTTCTCTCTGATTCTTTATGTTTTCTGAAAGGCAATCAATATTTCAATAAAAAATAGTATGAAACACGAAACCATAAACTCGAGTTTACGCCGAAACTCCTTTTTCTCGACTTTTTTTTTGTTTTTTTATAGTTCTTTATATTTTCCGAAAGACTATCAAAACTCCAATAAAAAAGTATAGTAACACGACACCTTACACTCGAGTTTACAGTGCAACTTCTGCTTGTAAACTCTTCACTTTTGTTTTCTCTCTACTTATTTATACTTTTTGAATGACAATAAATAGTCCAATAAAACTGGTATACAAAAACAAAACCATAAACTCGAGTTAATTTGTTTCTTGTTCTTCTGTATTTTTTCAGTATTTGTGAAAGACAATCTACTCCCACTAATTACTTCTAAGCAATTTCTTCACTTCCCTCAATACCAAATTCTCTCTCAGTTCATTTAGTATTATGCAATTTCCTTGCAATCTATGTCATTATTGAGTGGCAGTAAATTACGCTATTTCCTTTCAAGTTCAAAATTCACCAATCAACACGTTCTTTTTTCAAATGACGCACAACGAAAAATAATAATTTTCCACCCAGCCGCCCGTCACTAATACTTATGTATATATTTATGATACACGCTGATTTCGTCCAAAAAGCACGTTTGCCCGACACATGTTTTCCATTTGGCGAGTTTGCAACGTTTTGCCCCCACGAAAACAAGTGTCTGTGACTTATCAAAGCAGAAGTGGGGCAAAAGCGAAAGTCAAACGAAAGCGAAACGCTGATGGGTGTAATAAACCACAGCGCAAGTTCAAAAAAGCTTACAAAAATAAACCAAAATGTGATCAAATAAAAGGGTAGTAAAATTAAAAGTAACGCAAAAACAAAAAGTAATTAATTACATTAATTAGCATAGCAACCGGTCGGCTTGAGAACCTTGACGCATTCTTTTTCATTTTTTTTCTGAGTTGCGAGCGAGTCTGAGGCGGCGCCAAGTTTGTCGTATCATTAAACTTAAAGCAGAACTTTTTTCTTTTACTGTTTTGGTACTTTCTGACCTTAAGATTTCGTGTCTTTCTACATATGAAACAAAAAATTAGTAAAAAGAGTTATTTTACTTTCGTACCAAACGGGCTTCACTCACTCTTAATATGTCTGCAAAAAAGTTCGGAGGAACATATGTATGCACATGCGTGTGAAAAATTTTAACTCTGATGACTTTATCAAGTTCTATGTCGGATAGTTATTACTATTATTTACTTTCTTTGATGATGTTATAACCTACGAAAATAATAAAATAATAAAATATGTAATTACCTACAAGTATATGTATCACGCTTTCGCCGGCTAATTGCCTTCGAGTTTCTACAATTCGCCAATGAAACTGGAGAGTTTTCAATACAACCATGTATGTGACGAGGGTTTGGCCTTAAGTGGCCCATTGTGACGCGACTAAAATTCCCTCACTCTATTGTCTCCTCTTTAAACCACATAGCAGTTCAGATGAAGTTCATCAGTAATAGAATTTTTACCTGTTCAACCTCTTTAGATTGGATTTTCTAAAAACTGTATGGCTTGAAATAGATCTTTACCATCACTTAAGTTCGATTTGGGCGGCAAAAAATTGTTCTTCAAATAACTTAAACCATCTGGTTAGAATGGAAAAAGACTATCAAATCGAGTTTAAATATTAAAATTTCATATAGATATACTCGAACTTTTTCCTTAGGGTTGCCAATAATAGGTTTATGCCGCATTCATATTACACCTTAAACTCGAGTTTATGACTTTTTTTGATGTTTATGGATAAACACTACCCAAAATGTTCACTCATGTTGCCTGTAATGGGTTTGTAACGCGTTTACATAAAGCAGAGTTTATGTCTTTTTTAGGAGTTTATCAGTAAACACTACCCAAAACGTTCCCTAATGTTCACTGCTATAATTCTTAATATAATCCCTAAATTCGACTTTAAATTTTTATTGCACTTTAACACTAAACTCTCGCAACTAGCGCAGACAAAACACTAAATTTTTGCCTTAACTCACCCTAATAATGGCAAATACTGGTGTTTATGAAAATTCAATACGAAATATAACTAGATAAATAACCTAATTATACACAGAATAGGCTACATTAAAATAAAAAAAAAACGGTAATTGTAACTAGTGTTTCGAGGACTGATTTCGAGCTAGTTTTAAGGCGACAAAATAAATATTGATGAATAATTTGAGTTTTATTTACAACTTCTGGGTACTTTTTTGTCACAATATATATTAAGTTTACCGCTAAGTTTGTAAGACCCAAAAAGAGCCGATTTAGACAAGTTTTGCTGTTTGCCTGTCTGTGTGTATATACGCGAAATGTCTCTTTAGTTTTTGAGATATCAAACTGAATTTTGTATCCATCCTTTTCTCACCTGTTTCTCGGTTCTTCTGTCGGAACTGCCAAATCGGATCATATATATAATATATAGCTGTCATACAAACCGAATGATCGGAATCATGTGCTTTTAAGGGAACCTCTTTTATTTGACAAGATATCTTCACGAAATTTGACACAGGTTACTCTTCAAAACAATAGTGCAGTATCCAAAGAAACAATTCAGTTCGGATCACTTTTGCTTATAGCTGGCATACAAACTGATCTATCAATATTTGGTCCTTGTATGGGAAACTTTTTTATTTAATAAGATATCTTCGGGAAATTTGGTAAGATTTTTGTTTCAGTTAACAGAGTAATCTCCAAATAAATTATTCAGATCGGATCACTAAAGCATATAGCTGCTATACAAGCTGACCGTTCAAAATCAAGACAAAGATCTTTTTATACCTTAGCCTTTTGTGCTGTAAGAAATGCACGGTTTTTTGTTTGATTTACAAAATTCTTCGTTTCACTCTACTCTGTGTTTAGCCTAAGCATCTTCTTTTTTCATACCTCTTTATATACATATATCTTCATTTAAAAGTTGTCAATGCAATGCGGCAACCTTGGAGCACAGCTATTGGCATTGAGTTGTAAAGCGATAAATTATTAAATAAAATGCTGTCAATTAATAATAGTTACCGTTATACGCATATCAAATATATGTATAGTATATGAATGTAGTATAATAAATGTGTGTTTCTATAAAAGTGTGTGCGTACAAATATTTATTATGTAATTTTGTGCAATAAAAGGCAGCACTTAATATTTGAATTATTGATTGAAAAAATTGAATATAAAGTGCATTTATCCACATGTTTACATATATGTCTGTGAATGTGTAATCAATTATTGATATATGAAGAAATCAATGGCAAGTGCTTGTAAAAAACGACAGCACAAGCGATAAATCTGCAATAACCATTACTGCAATAATGGCAATGAATTGTAGAGACACATGTATATACATATATATATATATATATATATATATATATGTACATATTCATACATATACGTATATAATTTTGTGCATATGTGTTTACAATTATATCAAATGTTGTATGCAAACATACATATTTGGATGAAAATGGCATACAATTCACACCAAGCAATTATTAAATCCTACATACCTACACACATACATCATAAATATCTATACATACTGTACATAAGCATACAACAGAAATTATGTATATGCACATTGATTTGTCTAAATATTGTAGACGTTAACATAGTTGACTTTTTTTGCCTGTAAACATATCAAATTGAAAGCATATAAGCCTATGATGGCCTAGAAAAGCTTCATTGTTCAAAAGAAACGAAAGATTTGTGTTATTAAATAATAACAATTAATAAATGTGCATATGCGAATTATTTTGACAACTTTCTGCGTAATTTTTTTGGTTCACAATTTTTTCTCACTATTTTATGAAATATATTTTTAAGCTCTACTCATTGTTTTGACACCTACAGCTCGAATTTCAACTCGCTTGCAGATTTTAGTTGGTCTACCGTTTGATGGCCGTTGAAAAAGTTTCTTCTTTTTTTGCTTTTTCGCATTAAACGCAAAGCGTGGTTGCAATTGTGGGCAGCTAAACGCTCTTTGCATACTTAGCGTGTTGCTTGCTTTTCGCTTGGCTTTTGCTGACATTGAAAGAACTTGTGCAATTATTTTGCTATGAGCAATTTGAGTCACAAAGGCACAAAGCCAAGACTTCAATTCAATAACAGCATAAATTTTAATGCCATGATGCTGAATGTGAGATATATTTATTGTGAGGTAGCGCAAAGGTGTGTTTGTTTAAATGAAATGCTTAAACAAGTTAATATGAAAATATATCAAAAACAAGAAAGATGAAAAAACATAAAATAAAGTAAAATAAATAGAACAAAATAAAATAAAATATATTAAAATAGAAAAAAATTAAATAAATAAAATAAAATAGAAATAAAATTAAATAAAATTAAATAAAATTTAATTAATTAAAAGTGGAAGTGATAGATAAATTAATAATAAAATTCAAATAAAATAAAACAAAGCAACGCGAATCTCAAAAAAAAAGAAAATGAAAATTTTATTTAATTTAAAATTAATGTGGAAATGAAAATTGAAATTATTGAAATATTCTAAAATAAAATTAAATTAAAACTAGATTAAAATAAAATAAAAAACTAAATTGGAAATTATAAACAAAACTAAAATTAATATTATGAAAAAATTAAAATGTTAGGTAAAAATTTATGTTAAAACTAAAATAAAATTTAAATTTAAATTAGAAGAAAAGTGATAATTATAATTGTAATTATTATTAAAATTGAAATCAAATAAATTTAGGCAATCGAAATAACAAAAGAATTAATAAAACTTAAATTTATATCAAAATTAAATAAAAATCACAATTAAAATCTAAATTTAAAATAACATGAAATCAAAGTTAAAATTCAAATTAATAAGGCAATAAAAATTTAAAAGGAAATTAAAATTAAATTCGTAATTAAAATCAAAAAAATAAAAAATCCATAAAAATATTATAATTAAAATATTAATATTAAATAATTAAAATAATATATATGAAAATGGCAGTGAATATCAAAATTAACATGAAAATTAATAATTAAATCGAAATAAAAGTCAAAATTAAAATTAAAATTAAATTAAATTAAAATTAAATAGAATTAAATTAAATTAGCTTAAAATTAAAATTAAAACTCAAATTAGATCAATAAAAAAATTAAAATTAAAACTATAATTTAAAAAAAAGCAAAATGGAACTTTTAATTAAATTAAAATAAAATATAAAGCTTAGTTGAATAAATTACACAAAATTTTAAAAAAATCTTTGGAAAAAAATACAAAACAAGTAAAAGCAAAAATAACAAAATCTATTTTTAATTTAATTATTCAACTCAAACGCAGGCGACGATATAAATTTTTCAAAACATTCAACGTTATACTTTGCCCACAAAACCTTAGCTAACTGCACCCTCTAATGCTAATCCCGGCAGCAGACAAAAGATTTTCAAATACGATTTTTGTGCCACTTAAAACAATGCACAACGATTTGACATTTTAACACACAACACGTTTGAATGCCCTTGATAAAGTAGCGCTTAAGTGCATAAATCTCGGCAAAATACCGTTATTGAGTGCTGTAAGGCACAGAGTTTACACTTATCCGTACTTAAACCTGCACCTAAAAAACAAATAAACAAAAACAACACAAGTAGCAATGTAAAAAATTACAAGAAAAATAATTAAACAACAAAAAGAAAAAAAACAAAAACAACAATAACGAAAAAATCGAAAATTTCGCTCAAAAGCGGGTCAATCACAAGTCAAACAATTGGTTCGTATGGATGGCAGCAGAAAATGGCACGCAGTGTAAGACGAAGGAGAAGCAGCAGCAGCAGAGAACATCAAAGGTTCAGCAGTGACACGACACGATGGATAGATAGATGCAACCATGCAGCGGCAGTCAAGTGTGGCAAGTGCATAAGCGGCTAAGACGGCTTGGCTGTTGACACTCCCGCAAGTGTCAGTTGTAAGCGATTCAAAATCAAAAAGCGCAAAATAGCGAAAAATGCAACTAAATGCTGTTGCGGCACCCTTCTTGTCACTTGCTACAAGCAGACGTTGCACTTTTAGTTTTTCTTGATTTTCAGCTTCGAATACCATTTTGGGCTTTGCGTTGCATGAAAAATTTGCTGGCGCGTGATAATTGCCTTAGCTTTTCATTAGCATGCTGGCGCTTTTGGCATAAATTACTTGAAGATTAGTTGCCACAGATAAGCTTCATAGTTAAAATTTGACGTTGCAAGCAAATGTCAGCGTGTTAGAGGAGTAATAAATTCTATATTCTAAAAATTTAAAATTAATGTTGCGTGCAATAAAAAAATACCGAAGGAACAAGCCTTTAATTTTTAGTATATCTAAACTAGTGAGGAGGGTGACAGTCATTAAGCTAGCAGTGGATGTATTGCTCCGAAGTGCAGCATCTCTTATTGGAGTAACCTTTAATACGACATCAGAACGGCAAGTTAAGGAGTGTCTGGCCTCATTGTGTATAGGATCAAGCTGCTTTATTATCAGAACTTCGTCTGGCTGCCTGGTCATAGCGGAATCGCTAGAAACTGCAAAGTCAATGAACTTTTCCGATTATATCGCATTGACAACAAGTTGAATCTCCGTTGTCCTTTTATTTTCTAGCTCTGGACTTCTGAACTTCGCGAGATACGATGGAAAACAATAAGCTCCTGTGCGAGTACGAGATCTAGACTAATGCGCAGGAAATTCACCGAAACATTTGCTTTCAATAAGGTTCATTTTGCTGTAATTGTAGGAGTTCTTACACATAATGGTCAGACGCTGTCGTCTGTCAAAGTAGTATAGAGGAAGACGAGGTGGAAACAACCAAGCACTTTCTCCCCCATTGTTCAGCTCTTACAAGACCGATGTTGAAACATCTCGGCAGTCGCATCTTTTTCAAACCTAGCGAGATAGCCGGAACTGATAAAAGCGATCTCAACAAATCTGTGACAGGTTCAAAGTGCTTTGTCGATTTTTTAACAGTCTGTTTGATTCAAACAGTGTAATATATGTATATGGTAAGTATTTCAATATACCACCGTTTTCTGCTGTTCAATTGGGATCCGTTTTTATTTATTTTTTACTGATCTTTCAACGTAACCTAATTTAACTGAATATAGTGAGAAAGATCGGACTAGATCTCTGCTCCATTTGTTACGAAACTAAATGAATAGATGATAGACACACTTAGATAGTTACGAAAAGAAATAACAAGCCACACGACTCTAAATTGTAGCTCTACAAACAATATATGCAATAAAGATCTAAACGGCGATCCTATGGTGTAGGAAATATATCAGTCACAGACCCACTGGGTATGATAAGATATTTTTCCTGAATGCAAATAATAATCTCTAATCTAAAATGTATTCCAAATCGACAGGAATTAGATACGATTTTTATAGTTAGTGGGATTACAGCAACCTATCAGAAAATTCTTACCCTAAACATATCTCTTTTTTGAGAAGAAGCCTATAAAATATGTTTATGATGCACAATTTCTTCTTTTTTCTGGTTCAATGGACCTATTGTATTCGATGATTCCTAACTATTAGTTTCAAATCATGAAAGACACAGATTTCTTTTGGCTTGAGTACAAAATAGTTTTCCATTACGATCACATACTAAAGTTTTCCTTGATTTAAATAAATATGACTTCTAAAATATCCGAACGAGTATCTTGTTTCCCTTCTCAGGTATATTTATTAAGGCAGAAAGGGGTATAAAAGACCTTTGTCCTTTCTTTTGATTGGCCAACTTGGTTTGATCGGATAGCATATAACTTATCCGATCAAACCAAAATGTTCTGAGATATAGGCTTGGACAAAAATCTAAACCAAATGTCGTGTATAAATATCGTCAACTGAAAAAGTGTTCCATATAAGGCTTGATAATCATAGGTCAGTTTGTATGGCAGTTACAGGCTATAGTAGTCCGATGTTAGCAATTCTTTAGGTAATTATAGTGTTGTCTTGAGCAATTTAATTGTGTAAAATTTCCTCAAGATATCTTGTCATATTAGAAAGTTTTCCAAACAAGGTCTTGTTTTTTATCAATCAATTGGCATGACAGCTACATATATGTTATAGGGGTCCGATATCAGCGGTCTACAAATGATCAGAGTTTTGGGTAAAAAAGGACATGTCTCATAAACTTAGCTGCTAGATTGCCTATATAAATGGAGTGAGTTCAACTTGAAGTTGGCGGCGACAATGTGTCATATAATCAAAAATTACACGCGCCTTCTATTGAAGACGCCGTAAACTTACTTGCTTACGCTGTATTGTATCTACAAATAGTTCCTTCTATTATTTTAAACAATGTAAGCGTTATGACTGCTTCTTAAGCAACTTTTTCACGAAATTTTTAAACTGTCACTTTGGTGTCATAAACATTTTATGAGCGCAACGTGCCATAATTTGGACAAAAGCACAGTGTTTTATGTATATACTCGTATATATGTATATAAACAAGTGAGCACATGTGCTCTACCAGGACAACAAAAAATCATAATTGTCACAACACTTTGATGCTACCGTACGACGCGCCGCCAAGTAGTACCCTGTAGCCGAAACGACACTTAAGCTCAATTGAATATTTCACACGGCAAATTAACGAATTTTCGGTTCAGTCGCTTTGCGCCCGGTGCTTTATGGCACTTGCCGAATATTTATAGCAAATTTAAGTTATTATTTTTTAATGTCAATTATGCTGGTAGCACATTTTTTTATATATACTTTTTTTTAATTTTTTTTTTGTCGTACTTTTTTCTGAGTTTCGGTAAAAATTGTTGCTGACTGCAGGCTTTTTTATTCAAATTGCCGGCTACAATTGAAGCTTCCTCAATTATGATTGCAGCTACTTTTTTTGAAGTGCTTTATTATGTACAACAAGCATATGTATGAATATAAGTGGGTATAAATATTGTTTGTGTGTAGCAATTTTTTCCTTGGTGTGCGTTTTTGGGGTGTCTGCTGTGCGGCTGGCCTATGCTAGGTCAAGTTGTGGCCTTGAATTTAGTTATAAATTTTGATTGTTTTGAGGAAAGTCGTACCAAGCAATGTTGTTATTTAAGCAATCATAAACAGAAGTGTGTTTCGGAAGATGTTTGATTTATAGGAAACGTGCGATTTTATGGAGATATATTTTATGGAAAGAGCCAAGCATTGATGTAGAAATTTGTTTTGGAAATTTTTGACGTTAGAAAATATTTTATGGCTGCTTGCACTTCTGTGGCACATAAAATTGTTTTGCTAAGGCTGAGTTCATTGTGTTCTTACGGAGAATTCAATTACTTAAAACAAATTAACCTTTGCTTTTTCTATTACTAATTTAATTCATATACAGCTTGTTTGGGCTTTCTGCTACTTTTTTAATTGCTACTACTAGATGAATTTTTTTACTACCTCTTTGCTTTTCTGCGTTCTTCTATTTTTTTTACTATTTTAGTTCACACTCCGCTATTTCGAGGTTTTTATTTCGTTTTTAATTTCTACTACTAATGTAACTTTTCACTACTTTTTTGCTTTCTGCGTTCTTTTAATTTTTTAGTGCCTAATTAGTTCATATACCCAAAAAGGGTTTTCTACTACGTTTTTAATTTCTAGTACTATTTTAATTTCTCACTACTATTTTGCGTTCTGTAAATTTTTATAAATAATTTAGTTATTATACCACCTTTTGATGTTTTTTACCACTTTTTTACTTTTTCAGTACTATTTTGCTTTTTTGAATTCTTTTTATATCTTATTACGAATTTATTTAAATAAAGCTGTTTTGTTGTTTATGCTACGTTTTTTAATTATACTACAATTTTAGTTTTTCACTACTATTTTTTCTATTGTCTTTTCTTCGTTTATTACTTATTTACTTTATATACAGCCCTTTTGGTTTTTCTACTACTTTTTTAATTTCTGCTACTTTCTTAAATTTCCACTATTATTTTGCTTTTTTACTATTTTTTAGTTCCTTTGCTGTTTAAATTTTTGCTACTACTACTTTACTTTTGACATTTTTCAATGCGTTTTAATGGAGATGGATTATGTGGGGAGAATTAGGCATTAATGTGAAAATTTGATTTTGGAATTTCCAAACTTTTAGTTTAAGGGAAAAATTTGAAAATTTTGTACAAAAGTGATTTTTTTCCAAAATGTTCTCTTATTGCTATTCTGTGCTATAATCAGCAGCAATGCTATAAATAGTCAATGCTGATGGCTACTAAATTTTTTCTTTTAGTTTCCATTATCCATCATGCCATCAGCGCTAATTGTATATAATAAAAAAGCTTGACTTGTCAAATTGTTTGTTTATAAATATTAATTTCATAACTTTAATTATATATTATACCGAATAAATAAGTATTTTTCAGTTTATTGACACATCTTACATAACTAAAAACTGCTTTATCAACTATTTGCTACCTGTTGAACTTTTTTGGCAGCATTTTCTACCAAATATCTATATCCCAGTGTTATTTTACATTCAAACACGTGCTGTAAGATTTTTCAAATGTTATTTGGCGCCAAAAATGCGCAACAATTAATTATAGCGCGAAGCTATTTTTGGCTATAAAATTAATAGCCATAAATTAGCAGATAATTGATTTCGCTGGCGGTATGCAGTAGTTGCGGTCAATATGGACTTTTCGATAAACACTGGCGGGCAAACAAAACGAAAAATGTACAGTTAAATAGTATGAAAATAAAAGTTGATTGCCATATGCAGAGCTCGGCACATATTTGCCTGTGTATTATTGATATTTATACTGCTTGGCAATTTACATAGCGAATAATTACCATACCACATACATACATACATATATGCAAGCACACATGCGAGTGGTAAACAAAATTAATTGTGCGGCAAATATGGCTAGCGGCAAGGAATGAAGAAGATTAGAGTGATATGCGAAAATTCGAATTTTATTATGCATATGTTTACTTTATATTATGTATAGGTACACATTTTTAATTCAATATGTCGGAAATTTATATATATTTTTTTTTAAATATTTAAAATAAGAAGTTGTTTTTGATCATTTTTAATAGTTCTTTTTTTTTGGGTATTTTCTACGAAGATCTAACTTGATAATCATATTTGCTCATTGAGTCTGAAAGCTAGTGAGCATACTTTTTTCCATTTCTTTATACTCTGACGTTTTATGTTTATTTGAGAATATTTTAACCTCTCAAAACAAACTTTTACAGGCTTGAAGTCCCGGCACATTCCTGAACTTGATAAAATCTGCATCCTTCTTAATTACCGTACTAGAGAATTTTACATCTTTCAATGTTGCTTTGTAAATTTTCCAACCGTACATAACACCTTCGCGTTCAAAGCTTTGACAACTTGCTTCATCATGCCTAAATTGATGACGTATAAGCTGAGTTCATACTCTGAAAATGACTTTGGTAGATGTTTTACTCTTCCATTCACTTTCTCTTTGGTTGAAAATTTTAAAATTTTCTGCAAAAACCAGACCACCAAACACTGGTACGCCCCTTAAAATTATATGTAAATACTAAGGCATATTTATGTTTTTATCTGCATATACATTGGCACATAGTACTGCCAATATTCTTGAAGCTGAAAGTTGATTGAAATGCCCACTTAAATCAAAAGAAAATATTCTTTCGAAGAAGGCTTACATAAATTTGTGTGTTTCCTCAGGCTATCAATTAATGTTGTGTCGAAACAGTAGTGAATGAATATAATTACTGAAAACACGCAAATGATTATGTATATATGTACATATATATGTATGTGTTTGTGTGAGCACAGCTGGAAATGTTTTCAAAAATATTTGTACAACAGAAAAGCACTCATCAGCACTGATGTGTTTCAAAATGAAGAAAAATATCGGTCGGGCCGTACACTGTCTTTATGCCATATCCGAGTCGCCTAGTATGCCAGAAAGCTATATTACATACATATATCCAACACTTGTTTGAAAATAACAATTTTACTCATCACGTTTTCTTCTCATATGTTAATGCGTAATTTTTTTCCTACTGGGTCTGTTCCCATGAAACCTCAAATCTATTTATACCAGCCAACATCAGCACAAAAGAGTGCGCCAATAGCCTGCGGCTGCCGAAAGACTTTTGCAACTCATTTCAGCACTCAAGTACTCGAGAAAAGTAAATATTAATGAAGAAAATAAATATTAGCAACAAAAGTTTTTTGGAAATGTCAAGTGGTTCTAGGCGGCTGCTGTTGTTGCTGTTCGAGGAGAGCCTGCCAGCAAACCACTACTGACCTACATATTTTTACACAATACCCGAAAGTACAATTCAATTGATCAATTCATGCACAGACATGCATATATATATGTATATACACACATACAAATATATTAAAATGATATTCAAAGTGATACTCTGTCCGCGCAGCACTTTGTTTAATCAGTAAAATCAACAATTAATTAATTTAAATGTCGGTGATAGCGCAATTTGTATACTCATGCCCAATCAAACTAAACCAGCGGCCAGAAAAAAACAACTCTAATTTGAAGCAACAATAATAAAAACATAATTGCATTTAATTTGTAGCGAGTGTTGATGAGCAGCGGCATTACGCTGTCAGCGCTTTTAATAAACACATACACATACAAACACATAGACATATGTACGCATATTATGATCAATTTTTGTCAGCTTGCTGCAAGCGCATTAAACATGCCAATCAAGTGTCAATTGCCGCCATTTAAAGTCACACAGTTATTGTGATGATGCGTCTTTGATACCCGTGATAGTGACAGCGTTGATTTTATAAAGATGAAAAGCCTCAAAGCATAAAATATTATATATAAAACCTATATAGACACATTACATATACATACATATGAACATACATACATATATGTATAATCATGCATGTGCCTCCTATGTCATGCTCTCAAAAGAGTATCACATCTATGAGTTGAATGTCCAGCGTCAACTCGCTGAAATGCAGCTAATTGAATGAAGTGGACAGAACAATGCGGTAGTTGGTTAGAATACTGCTTTTATTAATAAATATATACTAAGTACTGGAGGCACTGACTTGAAAGGTGAAGATCTCATGAAAACATTTTATGACAGCTTGCACTTCTCTGGCACATAAAATTGTGATTGCGTTAAGGCTGAGTACATATTAGTGTTGTTGCGGAAAATTTTATTATTTCTCAAAACAAAAAAACTTTTTAATTTTAGTGATAATTTCATTTTTCTAATACTAATTTAGTTTATTCACAGCTTTTTACATTTTTCTAATACTTTTTTTAATTTCGTCTAATTTTTATTACTAATTTAGTTTCTATACAGCTTTTTTGGGTTTTCTACTACTTTTATTAATTTTTTGTAGTATTTTTTTAATTTTTCACTACTTTTTTTTTCTATTCTTCTAACTTTTATTAATAATTTAGATTTTTTGTTTTTTCTACTACTTTTTAAATTTTTAT
Organism: Bactrocera tryoni; assembly: GCF_016617805.1. Lineage (NCBI taxonomy): Eukaryota > Metazoa > Arthropoda > Insecta > Diptera > Tephritidae > Bactrocera > Bactrocera tryoni. The sequence goes on along the minus strand of NC_052500.1, from coordinate 79,994,939 downwards.
TACTATTTTAATTTTTACTACTCTTTGGCTTTTTTATGTTCTTTTAATTTTCTATTACTATATTAGAAAAGCTGTTTATAAAAGCTTTTTTCACCTACTTTTTTAATTTCTACTACTATTTAAATTTCCCCTGCTCTTTCATTTCCCTAGTATTACTTTGAATTTTTTAAATTTAAATTTGTATAGATGAATTCGGGTTTTTCGTAGTTGTTATGTATTTTCTTACTTCCATTCCTCAATACCTTGCAATTTTTCTACTCCTTATTTCAGTTTCGCAAAATTTTAAAATTATCACTCTGTAAGTCTTTTAAAATGTTATAATAATGCGTTTTTCTACTTCTGCAACTTCCCCACCACTTCCTCGAGCTACTGCACTGTCTACTACAATTTTTAATTTTTTTGCATGTTCCTTTTTTTCAAATAATTTTGTAGCAGATATTTTTTTTTGAATTTTACTCATTTCACTTTACTTTTTTACGACTATTTTTAGTAATCCAACGTTTTAAAAGTAATGCTATTTTACTCAAATTTCTAACACAATCACATTTTTAAGTTTTCTATTACTATTTGAACTGCTACTCTTTTTAATACCTTTTAATTTTTTTGGTATCGCAAAAGCTTAAAATTACCACACTTTAGGTATTTTTAAATTTGCTTCTGGCTGAGTTGCCGAAAACTCTTTCTAACAATTTCACTTTCGACAACAATTTTTATTGCATTTACTGCTTTTTAAATACTTAATTATATATTAAATTGTTTACTGATTTTTTTAAATTTCCTAAATAAACTTACTATCCAGTTTTTCTACTACACTTTTAACTTAATTATAATTTCTGCTACGTTTTTGAATTTTTTTCTACTATTAATATATTTTTTTTTAATTTTCACATAAAAATTTCTCATTATAATTTTTAACATTTTTAATACTATTTTTTATTTTTACTGCCATTTTATTTTTCTACTACTATATACATACATTTCTTTAACATCGTAAATTGCAGAACTATAGCTTTAAATTCAAATTTTTCTACAGCCGTTTAAACTTATCTAATACCCTTTTATATTTCACTCCTTTTTCAGTTATCTACTACTCTTTTTAATATAAATAGCAGTATTCTATTTTTTTAATTTTCACATTTATATTTCTCATTATAACTTTTAACTTTTTCAATACTATCTATTTGTTTTTACTGCTTTTTTATTTTTCTTCTATTGTTTACATTTCTTTACACTTTTATATTGTAGGGCTTCAGCTTTAATTTCACTTTTTCTACTGCCATTTAAATTTATTTAATACCTTTTTTAAGTTTCACCTTTTGCAATTTTCTATTATACTACTATTGGCTGACTCTTTAACTTCTCTAGTACTATTTTTTAATTATCTACTACTTGTTTAATTCTTTACTACGCTTTTAAGTATTCTACAAATATTATAATTGATTTTTATTAAATTTTCAAAACATGTAAGTTTTTCTGCTACTATTTTCAGTCATCGAAAAATTAGTCTAGTTAGTATTTTCTAGTATTTTGTACGATAATAATTTTCCCAATGATTAATTGATTTATTCTTTGTTTATCAATTTATTTCATTACTCAGTTGAGCAACCCTGCCTTTTTAAGCAAAGCCGCAAAATATTTCCTACAACATTTTACATCAAAACAATAAAAAACTTTGCACTCTGTAGCAGCAGCTTTAAGTAAAATTTTTCATGTTTTCTTGCCACACGAACATTAGCTGCCACATGCCACTTGTTTGTTTTTGCCATTTACAACTGCCACCGTCTGCTGTTCAATCACGCGGTTGTAATTATTTTGCATTTATTGCAACATTTTCCTTTATTTTATTTATTGTTGTTGTTTTTTATGCTGTTTAAGCATAGTTTATAGCTCAAAGCTGCCGCTGGCATGTACAACTTCCACTCGAGTTGATTCGTGTTATGCCAATGTGGCAGCGTGAATTTGTTAACAGTTAAATTTGTTGCTTATTTTTATATTCTTTAAAATGTTTGAAAACTATTGGCAGCTTGTTGTTTTAAAATATTATTTATAATGTTGTAGTTGTTAGTAGCTACAAATTTTAGATTTCTGCAGATCTGCCTTCAAATGCGTCAATAATGTTTCGAACACAGCAAATGGAAGAAATGAATATTCCACATCTTTCAATTGAAATCGCTACTCATTCCACCGAAATTTGCTTAGCACTCATCTGACAGTTAGCCATACATATATAAAGTGTGTGCGAATTTATTAAAATATAAGACCGAAGCGATCGACTCTGTTGCCACTTAATTAAAACGTTTGGCTGCGGGACATATTCCGTTTAAATGGGTGATGGACAATAGAGAGCGCCGAGCAAAGCCGAAGTAGTGGGGGAGGTACTTAATTTGTTTAGCAGCAGGTTTATACAGCATATATGTAATATACATAGATACACACATGTCAAAGGTGTGTCCATATGTTTGCACGTGTTGTGCAGAGAGGTCATTGTCGTGGGCAACAAGTTAATTTCGTTAGCAAAAACAGCGTGAACAGTGGGGCGTCTGCAAGTGGAATAGCAAATAATTGAATTTCTGCTGAATTTTTGCTACTCAAAATTAAGGCGGATTGATGTTAATCTAGATTATGTTAAAATTCGATTTGATTGAAAAAAGTGGCATTAATAAAGGGTGTCGAATTACTATGGATGTTAGGGAAAGATAAAAAAGTGAATACAATGACTGATTCAATATGTTAAATACAGAGAATATAAAAAAAAATAAACGTAAAACAAGAAATACATACATATATCTTGCTTCAGTTGGGTTCGGAACTGAACAAACGCCTCTCTGGTAACATAAAAGAGTACAAAAGATATTTAAATTGATTTTTGGCGATCAGTTTGTATGGCAGCTACATGATATGGTAGTTCGATCTGAACAATATTTTCGAAAATTGTAGCGCTATCTTAGGCAAGAACCCATTCCGAATTTCGTACAGATATCTTGTGAAAAAAAAGTTTTTCATAGAAGAAGTTAATTTGGATCGGCGAGTTTGTATGGCACCTATATGCTATAGTAGTCCGATCTGAACAATTTCTTCGGAGATTGTGCCATTGCCTTGCACAATAATTCCTTCCAAATTTAGTGAGGACATTTCTTTAAAAAAAAAATTTTCCATACTTAGACTTGATTTATTTCGTTCAGTTTGTATGACAGCTATATGCTATAGTGGTTCGATGACGACACTTCCGACAAATAAGCAGCTTCCTAGGCAGAAATGGATGCACGGAAAATGTCAGACCGATATCTCGATCCTAAGGATTAAAAGTACTAAAAAAACGGAAAATACAGGGTGACACATATTTTTTGCGAATTGAAATTTTGAGATATTTCTTCAAAATAATTTTATATTAAGTGTTTTCTGAGCACTTTTTGATTTTTTGAAAACCTTTAATTTTTTTTTACCGTTACTCTAGTTTTCACACTGTTAAACATTTTTTGCTGCAAAAAATACGCATATAATAAAAGAAGTTTATTTTAATTTCATCAATTTTCATTTGAATCGTATTTTCTACCATTTTGAAGTAAATTTCTAAACCCAAATATGCCCTAACTCAAAAAAGTTAAATAAACGAAGCACACCCCTAAACGCTGCAACAAGTTGTTGTGGTTCGAGGCGGCGACCAGTTCGACCAGCTTTTCACCATAAGCATTTGTGAGTTTTGTGGTCATAATAACAGCAAATAACATATAGAAAGCAACAACAACAGCATGAGTGGCAGGCGGTCATCAAGAGCCACAGCGCCAACACTTGTTGCTCGCAAAACGACGCAGCAGCAGCTGCTATCTCAATAATTGCACGCACTAAAGCAACAACAACAGCAGCAACAACAACAATAACAACGGCAAATGTTGATAGAAGGTAAATAAAAACTGGTTTTGCGAGAAAAAATAACAAACATCAAGTAACAAAAACCAGCAACAACGACGCCAGGTCGCTCTTCGTAATTCGCAACGATCGGTTTTGAAGATCATGGTCCAATGCAATTGGCGTGTGCGCGAGCATTCTTCCTGCCGCAGTGAATGCGTGTATTTACCAAAAAACAACAACAACTTTAGTTTACACGATAACAACAACTTTAGTTTTAACAACAACAAAAATACAATAACTTTAGTTTTAACAACAACAAAAACACAATAACTCTTGTTATAACAACAACAACAACGAATGTCCGAAAAGATAACGCTGACCACAGCACAGCGGCAGTTGGTTGACTGGTTTTGTTGCATCAATGCAGTGGAGCGAGTCGCACCTACATAAATACTTATTAGCATACATACACACATACTATACGCATACATACATGAGCATGTATGTATGTGCCATAAAACACACATGTGCATCTGCCGCATGTTTGTATGCGCTGCCATGAATTTGTGTTGCTGTTTGGATGTGCAATAGCCGCAGTTGAAAAGTTGTTGTTATTGTAGTTGTTGCAAGTTGCAAGTTGGACAGCTTTTGCGGCCGTATACATAATTTAGTACTTGCTACCATAAATGTTGCAGGTGCTGGAATTTCATAGTTCGCTTACTGTTGGCTTGTTTGCGCTTGATGTTGCTGTTGTTGTTGGCTAAAGTAGTATTGCAAGTGCATACATATGTTGTTGTTGCTGTTGTGCACTTGGCTGTTTGTGTTGCTTTGCTTGTCGCGGTAAGCGACGGAAATTTGTGTTTGCTGCCTCGTTGTTTTCGTGTTGTTTTTGTTTTTGGCTTCCACTTTATCGCCACTAACTTTAGTAATTTTTCGCGGTCAATGCCCCGCTGCCGCTTGTTCGGTCAATTATGTGCAATATTTATTACAGACACACAAATATGTTTATGCTATTTGATAATACCGTTAAAGTAGTGCACTTTTCGCGTTTTTTTGCTTGCTCGCACAAATTGTTCAATTACTTATTTGGCCAGCGCCACTTTTCCATTTTCGACAGGTTTTACATGATATCGCTGTCGCGGCGGCATAATTGCTGAAATTGCTATTACGATATTTAATTACCTTATAAACACGCATTCGTGTTGTTGTAATGTCAAGTATTTTATCAGTATTGTTTTTGTAATATGTGGGTATTCACAGTTGCTTACCTGTAAAGAGAAAAAAAATAAAAATGCCATGAATGCCACTTGATTATTTAATTAAAAGCAAGAAATTGACTGACTGTTTGAGAAGATAATTTCATGAATATACTATAATATAAGAAATAAAAATAGTTAGTTTTTAGGAAATGGCTCCCTGACAACTTTTTTTGATCAGTTATAAATGCTTTCAGTTCAAAAATGTTTAGAGTCATCACTTCTGATGGAAGCATTGAAGCGTTGTCATAACAATTCAATATCAATCCGATCGCAAGAGATCTAGTGATTTCTTTGCGTTCAGTGAGGCTAGCCTCTCCTTGGTTGTGGGGCTTTTAACAAGCCATTGGTGCCTAAGCAAACTGCTAAGTTCGAACACAGGAGTTCTTCTTTTCTATGGCCTCACAAAGGACTACATATACATAGCAGTCTACGTGTGATCTCTCAAAAGCAGTCATCAGAAGTCTTCTTATGCTCATACCAATTTTTATTCGTACTGAGAAAAAACTTAATTTTTTACGTATTCTTCTGAGCCAACACACCACCGTCAAAGCTTGATCCGATAGCATGATCCATACACCTGTTAGAAGCTTCGTCTGCAACGACTTATGCACATGACTTGTAATAGCTTCAATGGTCTCAGTACCCCGAAGTGAATTTTTCAGTTTCGAAAACAGAAAAACTGACGGTAGTTTCGCGATAATTTTGTTTCGTGTTTGCCCAAAAAGTCGGTCAACAAATCTGTTAATTTATAACGTATTGCTTTACGTAGACGCCTCAAACGCCAAGTAGTACTTCTTATTAATCTTTTTAGCCTGTGGAAAGAAATTCATGGTAAACTATTCCACCGTAATCAAAGACACCGATGAACACCACTTTGTATTTTCATCGACTTTCACGTGATGTTTTCGATATCGGATCATTTTTGGAGTCCCATCCGCTACACTGTGAACAGTTTCAACGTGATATTCATTAACCCACGACTCGTCAGCAGTTTATATGTTTCAGGAATGTAGGATCCAACTACTTTCTATGTCAAGCATCACTTTTTTAAAAGGTGATATTTTGGTACCAGTCTAGCATTGATACGCTTCATATTCAAAAAATTAACCAAAATAAGTTGAGTCGATCCATAAGAGGTGTTGAGACTGCTATGTCTCTGATGCCAACACAACTGTTGCCTTACATTTTCGATGTTTTCGTCTTTAATGGAGATGAATTTACGGGTTTCATAAAGCAAGTTTTCGATGACTTCACGATCTTCCGTGAATGTACCTCTCAAATACTATTGTTCGTGGTAAAATAAAGTCCCCAAAACACTTTTGCAACATTTGAAATGCTTCTGTAGCCATATTTCTATAAGATTCACTAAATTTCAAGCATAATCGTTTATCAACTAGAACCTAAAAATGTAATAAAACGGATACTGCCGAGCTTAGAGACTTTCTTAAAATTAGTTTGGGTTTGATTTCTTGCTGGTGTGGTAAGTCAAATGATGAGCTGAAAGTATCATACAATTGCTGGGTTGCAATTAAGAAATCGAATATGTAAGTTAGGACAGATAATTCATATCAGGTTTTCAGACTCTTTCAGGATTTATTCAGCGTTGAGAGCTTTGTTAAGCTTATAAAAATTTTAAGACTTTTGAAATGCAGATATAATTTTTAATATGTCAGACAAAATTTACTGAGCTTTAGAGAGCTTTTAAAAAAATAACATTCGGAAATAACCTACATTTCTTTGGAAATTAAATATAATGTGCAACATGTTGAAAAAAATTGTCTTCCTGTAGAGAATTTGTTTGAGTTTTTAAAAAATTAACTGTGAAATCACACTTTTATAAAGTAAACATATTTGTAAAAATATATACACAAAAATGTATTGAGCCTTAGAGAGCTTTCAAAAATTTTATGACGTTTTTATAATATTTTTGGAAGAAATTTGATTTTTTTAAATATTAGAAAAAATATATAGAGCTTTAGAGAGCTTTTTTGAGCTTAATAATTTTGGAAAAAATATATTTGCTTTAATATTAGACAAAATGTACTGAGCTTTATTTAGCTTTTAAGAAATTAACTCTTGTAGAATTGAATATAAAATTAAAGTGAGAATTTATTTCAAATTGAAATTGAAAAGGGGTAACAACTGCAACGAAATATTCACCCCTGATCATAAGTATATCCAGCGGTTATGATTTATATGACCATAAACCTATGGATGACTCCTCTCACACAAACTATGGGAAACTCTCACACTTTTCTTCTCTTCAAAACACGAGTTATTAACTTCCAACTGCAATCATTGATTAATTGGCGCAGAAGCCAGTCAGCCGTGGCCAAGGCGAGTCGAGGTCACTGACTGCAATAACCGAATGCGCCAATTAATTCATAACCAAAGCAGCACAATCACACAATAAAACATGTACGGAAAAGTGTGTGTGTAATCAGCGATTTGTAGAAATATTGATATCAATAAAAACAACGAGTGCACGGTGCGAACTAAAATCGAGAGCAAAATGGCAAAAATCAGCGCTAAAGCTGCACTTTGTGTTGGAAAGCTGTTGTTGCTGAGCTAATGGCTATTAATAATTTCAAATTGTTTGTGTTGAAAGTGTTTTTTCCAACATGATTTCTATTAGATTTTATTTGCGCCATGCCGTGGTGGAGCAGCGCTTGATTGCAGTGGGCTGATAGACGATGGGGTTGTGGCAGCTGATGGCGCTGATAAACACATGTCTGTATTTGCATGGATGTACTTGTATGTATGTGTGTGTGTGCAAGTGGTGCGCTGATAGTCAAGTGGTCAATGTTCAACTCGCAAAACAGGCACAAAATGTCGACAGAAAGGAGCAGCAGCGGCTAGCGAGCGGCAGCAGCAACAGTGCCACCAAGCAGTAGTGGCGGAGTAGCAGCAGTCGCCGAGTATAGTGCAGGCGTTCAGCGAGTTGATTGCACTTTTACAGCAGCAATTGCTTTTTTGCATACACATCACCCTGGTTGTTGTTGCTGTTGCTTGTATCTGCCTGTTTTGCTACTGATTGCCACAGCACGACCACTTGCTGCATGCCTGCCACTTACCAGCGTTGAGTTGCTTATTTACTATTTATATTTTTTCCACGGCTTTACACTTTTCATTAGAGCGTGAGTGAGTTTTGCTTCATTTTCACTTTGTTGTTGTTGCTTTATGAATTAATTTTGCCGGTCAGTCAGGTTTTCCTCTTGGTAATCCTCTTTCACACGCTCTGGTTCAGGAGTACATTGAGGGAATTGACACTAATAACGAAAGTTTGCCTTACTTGCTGTTGTTGTTGTTTTGTTTAAGGGGCAAATGTATTGTATTGCAAGCAAATTGGGTGAAATTTAAATGTCGATTGCTGGCGTTGGGCTAGTTGTTTGGCGGTAATTGGTGGAATTGATGCGCTCAAATGTGCTTTGTTGTTGTTCATTTTTTTTAACAATAATAATAAATATATGATTGATACAAAATTTTATGAAATAAGAAAATCATTATATAAAAAAATTTTTTTGTTACAATTTTAGAGAAAAAAAAAAAGTTTTCTATTTTTTTTTGGAAAAAAATATTTTTCTATTTTTTTTTTGGATTTTGGGCAATTAAAAAAGTAAGCCATTAAATAATTGATTTTAAAAAAATAATATTTTTATTAATTTTAAAAATAATTTTTTTATTTTTAATTTTTTAATAAAAATAATTTTTTATTTTTAATATTTTTCATGGAAATTTTTCTTTTTTACTAAGCGTTATGAAATTTTTATGTTGTGTTTATTTTTTAATTCATTTGATATTGTTTTACAATTATTTTTCTTTATTTTAATTTTTTTGTTTATTGGTCCTATTCCGATATTTAATAATATTTTATTTTATTTTTTGTCAAAAGAAAATTCGATATAATTTTATTTTCATTAGATGTCACTTATAGTCTATTCACTTTCTCAAATTAAAATTTATGAATCATAAAAGGTTTATTTCATAAATTTTATATTTAAAATTTTTGTTTCAAATTTTGATAAAAAAAAATTGTATTGCATTTTTTTTTCTAATTTAAAAACATTTTATTTTTGAAAATATTTTTAATTTTATAATTTTTGGAAATTTATTCTATAACTAAAATTTTTTTTTTTAAATTTTTAATATAGTTTATAGTAATTTTTGTTTTTATAGATTTTCTCATTAAGTAACATTTTATTTTGAAGCATATTTTTCATTTTATAGTTTTTTTTTGAAAATTTTAAAAACACATGTCAATCCCCTGCTGAAAAGCACAACAATAAATCTCTCATAATTCCTATACAAAGCACCACTACTTCTGCGGATTAGCTGCGCGCAACATAAATTTCAGCACCGCGGTGTCATTACCACTACTGACATGCAACCACTGCCATAAAAACAATCCAGCTGATGATGCAACATAATTTTGCGTGCCACAGTATTCGCTCGAACGAATATAATTTATTAATATTTACCATTTCTTATGGATTTCGAGGAGTGCCATCCAACTAATTGGCCGGCCAGCAGTGATTGCCGGCTACGCAACTATCTATTATTGATTGCAAGTGATTGAATGATGGCTATTTTACGTTTTTGCGCAAATCAATTCGCTGTTGTTGTTGTTTAGGCTGTTGCACATGCCGCCCCGACCGGTTGGCTATCTACCCGATTGGATCATTAAAGCGCACAGCACACATGCCACAACACACACACAAACTCGGTTCATTGTTTTGTTGTGCGCAAGTGGCAAGTTCGCCTGTTGCTGTTGTTGTGCGTGCGCTGACTTTGTTGCACAGCTTTAAATGATGATTACAATAATTGTTGTTGCGCTGATTTAATGGCGCTTAAATGGGGAGTTGAGTTGCGTCAGGTTGGGTCAACAGGGGTTTCGTGGCACAAAAACTTGCAGTTGCAGTTGCATGGAGGGTCTGTCTTGAGTTAACTGCGCTTTGTTGCGCTCTAATCAATACCCATTTAATTAATGCATCAATAAGTCTATTACTCATTTTTATATTCGCTGCGCTTTTTTCAGCTCATTTTAGTTGCTGAAGCGAATCATTATGTTGACGAAGTAATCATTTTTGTAATCAGCTGGCGCTCACTTGCCATTAACCTTGACTTTTCTTCTCAGAGGTGTACATTAGTTAATTGAAATACGCTGATTACATAGAAAATCAGTAAATTTGAAAGACAAAGAAATGGTTTTAAGTCGAAGTATAGTAGCTGTTTGCTAAGGAGAGGAGAAGACATTGGAGCCATGAAGCTGCAAGGGTCATAATCTTATAAGGTCCGAGCACATACCAAAGTCGGAGATCATAAAATAGTATGATTTCTTATAGATTTTTAGTCTAAGCATATATGGGCCATGGCAGGTATCAGTGAATGGTCCGATTTTATACCACATTTCAATGTCTAAATAATTACGATACATTAAAATTATTGAACCAAAAGGAATGAAAGCTAAGATGTGTTTATTTACGGCCCTCCGCATGTTCGAAATCCGCTGAGGAAGAGTGAATCCTGGAACTCTATTACTGGCTTTGAAGTATATCATAATAGAAAAAAGCTTTTCATAATATGAATCTAGAGCCGAAAGCTCGGTTGATCCCATTTTATTACGAAACACGAAAGGAAAGGCGAATACTAACGGCATACCTTTTGTTAGCTAGAGAGCCGGTAACATAATTTCTGGACTGTTTCACGTCAAAAATAAGACTTAATATGATTTCAAGTCAGAAGCTAACAATTCCATGGCAAGGAACTAATTGTAGTGAGAATCAGTGGATGGTCTGACCTTATAACAACAAACCAAGGTATATGTAAAGGCCATAAGAAAGATCCATTTAAATTATTGAACTAAACCTTCCGCAAATCTGACATCCGCTGGAGAAGAGCGAATTTCGGAACTCTTTTAAGGATTTTGTCAAAAAGGTTCTGATAATATGAATCAAGATCCGAAAACCAAAATTCGGAAGGAAAAATAATATATTTATTTATATTAGCTAGAAAGGCAGTAATGCAGCTTCTGAGCTGTTTCAACGCCAAGCGTAAAGTTTGAGATGACTTCAAGTCAGGGCTAACAAATTCATGGAAAGGAATGGCCGCGAACTTATGTCAAGTTGAATAGTTTGAGCCTGTGAACTTGTTGGAATTTGCTGGTGATACGCGAAATCATAAACTCTTTCTCAGACCTCTACGGTCGCTCAAAAGTGCAACATTCAACTCTAACCTCAATTTTCTGAGAACTCAAAGATCTCAAATGATAGCTTAATGGTAAAATAGTAAAAAATAGACCTTCAATTAATAACTAAATTTACACACATATAAATATATTTATTTTTAAATTGTCGTAAATTTTTACTTCGGCTACCGACTTGACATTCATAATGATGTTTACGAGTGGTACTTTGACATAAAAATAATAATAAAAAATATTTAAGACCATTGGACTTCTGATGAAAAAATTTTCGCGCTTCAAGCGAAAAGCGGCCATAAATGCCGAGACTTCAATAAACAATTTTACAGCCTCGAATGATGACAAGCGCATTACTTGGTACTTGAGAAAATTGAGAAAAACATGCCCCAAACGTCGCTTGGCGTGGCGGCACATCAATTTAACGGCGCATACATATACATATATGTATTTATATATATGTATATAAATGATATGCAAACAGCAGCAACAAAAATGCATCGCACAGATATTAATTAACGTTGGCACTTCAATTGAAATTTCATTACCCAAAAGCGACCTAGAATGTTGACCCAATAATTTGCAACGCGAGTGACAAGCCTGCTTGGGAAGAAAAAACGAACGAATATGTGATTATTTATGTGTTTAGCTGTAAATTTGCGGCAGTCTGATGAAATGTAACGAGTGCGAAACGAGTGCGCGTGCCGCAAGTATGTGTTGCAAGCACGTGGCATGCAACAAACTAGCAAAACTAAATAAATTAGCAAAAGTATAGTTGAAAATGTAACTAAGTATGTAATTATGTGTATTTCTAAATAAGCATGCTTGTGGCATGCAACAAATTTATCTTGCAGTATGCGTTGAGTGGCATTAAAACAAATTTGTCGGCACAACGTGCGAAGAGTGGTAAAAAAAAATGCTTGAGCATTAAAAGTCCGTTTTTCAGAGTGATGAAAATGTTGCATAAAAATTGTTGCCAATATTTACCACGCAAAAATTTATATTTTTGGTGGAATAGTAGTTTATATAAAATTTTATAGGGGTTTTGGGTGAAATTTTTGGTTATACAAAATACAGTGAACCCTCGAAGTTAAACAACAGTTAAAAATAAATATACGTAACAAAGAAATGTTACAACAAGTAAGGAAGAGGTAAGTTCGGGTGTCACCGAACATTTTATACTCTCGCATGATAAAGTGATAATCGAGATTTCATTATACGTCATTTACATATTTTTCAAATACCGTATTTTTGTAAAGTTTTATTCCGCTATCATCATTGGTTCTTAATGTACTATATATTAAACAGAGAAGGCATCAGATGGAATTCAAAATAGCGTTATATTGGAAGAAGGCGTGGTTGTGAACCGATTTCACCTATATTTCGTACATGTCATCAGGGTGTTAAGGAAATATTATATACCGAATTTCATTGAAATCGGTAGAGTAGTTCATGAGATATGGTTTTTGGTCCATAAGTGGGCGAGGCCACGCCCATTTTCAATTTTTAAAAAAAGCCTGGGTGCAGCTTCCTTCTGCAATTTCTTCCGTAAAATTTAGTGTTTCTGACGTTTTTTGTTAGTCCGGTTAACGCACTTTTAGTGATTTTCAACATAACCTTTGTATGGGAGGTGGGCGTGGTTATTATCCGATTTCTTCCATTTTTGAACTGTATATGAAAATGCCTGAAGAAAACGACTCTGTAGAGTTTGGTTGACATAGCTATAGTAGTTTCCGAGATATGTACAAAAAACTTAGTAGGGGGCGGGGCCACGCCCACTTTTCCAAAAAAATTACGTCCAAATATACCCCTCCCTAATGCGATCCCTTGTGTTAAATTTCACTTTAATATCTTTATTTATGACACTTTATAGGTTTTCGGTTTCCGCCATTTTGTGGGTGTGGCAGTGGGCCGATTTTGCCCATCTTCGAACTTAACCTTCTTATGGAGCCAAGGAATACGTGTACCAAGTTTCATCATGATATCTCAATTTTTACTCAAGTTACAGCTTGCACGGACAGACGGACGGACGGACAGACGGACGGACGGACAGACAGACATCCGGATTAAGACTCTACTCGTCACCCTGATCACTTTGGTATATAAAACCCTATATCTGACTCTTTTAGTTTTAGGACTTACAAACAACCGTTATGTGAACAAAACTATAATACTCTCCTTAGCAACATTGTTGCGAGGTTATAAAAAAGGTAATTTAAAAACATTTTATAGAAAAATGTTCACCATAATTTTTTTATAGTAACTAAAACATTCATAAATAACATAGGACTTATAAATTTCAAAACAATATATTAAAAAATGACTGTGAAAAAATAGGAGATTTTAAAGAATAATTTACGAAAATTTTATAGCAAAAATTGTTGCCATATTTTTTTATAAAGTAATAAAATATTCAAAATCAACAAACGAATTTTAAATTTCGAAACAATATACTAAAAAATCTATATACGAACTAAAAGATTATATTAGGAAAAATGTTTACAGAGAAAAGTTTTAATATAATTTAAAATAAAAATATTTAAAATCAGCAAACACTTAATAATAATTTACGTAAGTTTTATAGCAAAAATGTTTACCATAATTTTACTATATTGTTAGTAAAATATTCAAAATCACCAACCGACTTTCAAATTTCGAAACGGTATACTTATGGGACGAAAATACAACATTGGTTTTCAAAGAAAAAAATATTTTAATAGAAATGTATAATCTTATTTCAACATATTTACTATTTAAAATTTGCTTTTTATGTCAGCATTATATCGAAGCTCCAGTATATTATTAATAAATCACACGCCTCACCTACATACTTAAGCAAATAAACTGAGGCACCTACTGTGCAAGCAAACAAACAGCAAATCAAAGCAAAACAGAAATATATAAATAACAAATGAGTAGCAAATATCTGCAACCGGCAGCAGCAATATGCAACATTCATCAGCGGCGCAATGCCTGGCCGCAGTGCATGAATTAGCCAATTGACCCACTGACCAAGTTATGGCAGCTGCCAACGAATTCTCGCCGCAGTTGAATAAACGGAAAAAGTTTATAAATTCATTTTGCGCCTGCTGGTTCTTCGTTTGTAGTTAAGTTTATTTTTTTTTCTTTTTCACTTTTTGCACTTCGGTTAGACGGTGTCTGGGATGCTGTGCCATTGGCGCTTGCTAATTGCAAACATACACACGAATTCATATACGTATTTCTTATGTGTGTGTGCTTGTAATGTTCTCCAATTTGTTTTGTTGTTGTTCGCTTTATTTCTTTGAATATATATGCTTGCTTTATTGTTGTTGTGTTTAACTTTTCTAATACCTATTTGCCGCTATTACGTTTGTGGCACTGTGGCGCGGCAGTGAGTTTAGCATGTGGCAGCAGCGGGACACATTTTGCTTAGCAACAGGAAATTTATGCTCGTTTAAGAGAATTTTTAGGAGCAGCAGCAATTTTAAATGCATATAAATCACGGATTATGTTGTAATACGCACGAAATGGCAAGTACCGGCCTTGTGATTTTGTATGCTTCCCACGATCCAAATGGGTTTTCAAGCAGATATTTTCAGTATTGCTGATTTTTACTGTAGCTCCTAGCATAGTATAGGTAAAGATGTATTGATATATTTTATAACCTTTTAGCCTATTAGCTAACCTTTAAGCTAAATCGAATCCAAAAATATCGAAAATTTCCTCCAGCCTTATCAGTCAGCATGAATCTTATGGGACCCATATACAATACCTAAAAGCCAATAATATATTATTTTTAGGTGCTTTGTCTTATTTGCTCTTCTTTGAACTAACTGAACTGTTATTTGATTTGGCCTGAAGAGAAGGGGCTCATAGGCTTCATTTAGGTATCTCTTGGAAAATTTTACGAACAAAAAATTCCATTCCAACGACAGTCGGAGCTTCGTAAATAGAATGAACTCGGTTCAGTTCTTCCAAACTATTTCGGGTAACCTTTTCTGATGATACAACAACAACGAAAATAACACTCTTTGTTATCTTAGGATGTTGCATGTTTTTACATAGCCCCAAAAAGTATGCTTCAATCGAGGTTATCTAAAATCAAGGCTGCAGTCACATTTCATTTTGACAGATTGATGTTGAATAAAAAATATGAAAAAATGCACAATCTGCTAATAAACAACAACAATTAAGCCGTCTTGAGCACAATATTAAGTGAAAAATTAAAAAAAATTATGGCATTCTTATAATTTCTTCTCTTTCTTTTCTGCAACTTTTACATTTTTATAATTTTTTAATTTTTTTTATTGTTTTTTTTTTTTTTGTTTTAAATTATTTTACATTTAATACTTTCTTCAGCTTTTAATTTCTCTTTATTTAGTTTCTTCTATTTTTTACTTATTTTATCTTAATCTTCAATATTATAATTATTATTTTGTTTTTGCTGTTTAAAAATCATTACTTTTTAAGTGCAAATTAAGAATGCATGTAATTGCTTAAGTTTATGGCAAATACAGAAAAATATGCAATTTTGTATTATTGTACAATAGAAAGCTAGACATAAAGAGCTAAAATTATGAATGCGTTTATTGCGGCTAAGCGGTAGACAGACAGACAGACAGCAAAGTAAACGAACAGCTGACCGCAAAGGAAAAAAGCGCAGCAGACCGAGGTAAAATTAACAAATGAGCAAAGCGGCACGACGGCACGACGGCGTGAGTGAAAATCGATGGCGGAGAAGAAGGTGAGAAGAGATTGTCAATGTGCGGAAATTTTTTAAAAGAAATGGCTAAGGTTCGGTAGGTGGGTGATAAAACAAAAGTTGGGAAAAAATTAAAAAATATATAAAAAAAATAAAAAGTAGTTAAATAAAAAATTAAAGAAAAAGTTAAAAAATATATATCAAATTAAATGGTATTACCTTTTTTAATACTTAAATTATAATAAAAAATAATAATTTTTAAAAATTTAAAAAAGTTAAAAAGTAAATATTAAAAATTAAATACATTTTTTTTTAGGAATTAATTATAAATTTTTTAAATTTTATTAACAAAACTCTTCCGATCTAAAATTAAAAAATATATAATAATAAATATAATAAACAAAAAAAACTAAATTATATTTTCTTTTATTAGATTAAATATTAATTTTGTTTTTAATTTTTATAACGATTTTTTTTATTAATATTTTAAGCACACATCTTTTACTGCAATACAAACATATTCATATGTATGTACATATGTTGCAATTAAATATTTTTTACTGTTTTTTACTTTATCTTCTTTATTCGATTATCTTTTTTATTATTTTTTACTGTGCGAGGTAGTTGACAAAAATTAATTTTCCACGCGATAACAAGAAGTAGCAAAGGCACAGTAAGTGGCTGAAAAAATTAAAATTAACAAAAGAAAAATGAAATAAAAAGAAATAATTAGAAATTAAAAAAATTAATAAATTAAATAAAAATATTGATTAAAAAAATAGAAAAAATTAAAAAAATTAAAAATAATAATTAAAAAATTAAAAATAATAATTAAAAAATTATAAAAAACTAAAGTATAATTTAAATGAATTCAAAAAGTTTCAAAATTTAAAATAAATCTAAATAATTAAAAAAAATTTAAAGATTATAATTGAAAAATTAAAATATAATTTAAATTAATTAAAACAGTTTTAAAAATTAAATAAATTTAAATAATTAAAAATTAATGGTAAAAAATATTAAATAAAAATATAGTAAATTAAAAATAAAATAAATAAAAGTAATGTAAAAAATTAAAAAAAATATTAAGGTCTAATTTTTTTTGGGAGAATTTAGATTTTTGTAAATTCGCTTAAAATTTTTTAATGTAAAAACAATTTAATCTCAAAATAAGGTATAAGGTGAAATAAATTGCAATTTTTTCATTTTAAGCTTTTTTTATTACTTTTTTAATCACCCATCTTTTTATTTCAATTAAATATTTTTCACTTTTTTCCTTTTTCTACTTTCCATTTTTTTATTATTTTTTATTTTGTAATTTTTTGCTATTTTATGATTTTTCCATTGCTAGTTAATTGAAAAATATGAATTTTCCACGCGTTAACAAGCAGAAAGCGAGCTACTCAGCGTGAAAATATGCGCTTAAATTTTATTTGCAACTTCTTTCCACACACCTTTCTTTGCTATTATGTTTGTTTTTTTGCAATGTGACGACTAATTGCGAATTTTCAGTTGCGTGGCAAGGCAAGTGAAGTAAAGGCGCGTGGTATTTCTTGTATTTGTTTTGTGAATGCTTTTTCTGTATCTTTGAAGTTTTTTTTTCATTTCTAAACTTGTGAGTATTCTTCACGCTCTTCTTTTGCTTTGCAATTAATTGCGAAAATAAGTGCAAACAAATGAATGCGTTTTACATTTTCGTGCTCCAATTCCGCAAATATTTGTGCGCTTCACGCAATCAGTCGAACCAAAAGCAAATTAACAAAAAGTAATTAAAAAACTAAAGGAATAAAAAATAAATAATATAAAATTCATAAGAAAAATAAAAAATTATAAGTAAAAACCAAAGCTACTCAAATACACATGCAATGTGTAGACGAATGCATTGTTGTTGTAGTATTGCGCAAAAACTTTTTAATTCAAATAATTTTTTATTTAAGTGTTCTGTTTTTTTTTTCATTGAATTATTGCACATAGACAAGGAAATTAAAGTTAGCAAATCATACCACTAGGCAAGAGTGAAAATCAAACATGCGGGCTAAAGCCAAAAATGAAAAAATAATTTTGAAATCCAATTTTGCATAATTTTTGCAAGAAAGGCAATATTCGGTAAATTTGATTCCAATATGCTTTTATTAATGAAAACCTTATACTTCTCATATTGATGTTTTCTCTTTATAAAGGCGCTATAAAGAGCTTATTCTAATTTACTACTATGTTACAAGTGGAAGACCGTATTGGCTAGTTCTGAGCACAACATTTGCTCTAACCTCAAAGGTCGTTTTGATGACGTCTTCAAGATAGTTTTTTGCTACGATCAAATATATATTTTTTTATAAATGAACTACTTACTAAACTGCTATAGTTGTCTTTGGAATATTTCGGGTCTGATTGCGCTTTCGGGATTAAATTTTTCTCTGCTTCTATAATATTTTCTTAAAAAAAATTATTTAAACAATATTTAGGACTATCAGTCATAAGTCAGTTAGGACTGTCAGTCATAAAAAAAATTTTCGCGATCCCGAAATCATACATGCAAATTTCAAATATGCATGGATATTTATCCTAGGTAACTTGACTATTACCCTTCTTTTGTCGAAGCATTGTCTTTACAACTTTCGGGAGTGCATATAATATTAAAATATTTCGGGATCGCGATCGGGATTAAGTCTTTTTACTACTTATATAATGTTTTCTTTTATTAAAATAATTAAGTAAAATTTGGGATTGTCAGTCATAATTAAAAAATTTCGGGATCCCGAAATCATATTTGCAAATTTCAAAATATCGATGGATATTTTACAATTACCTTGCTTTTGTCAAGGTTTGTCTTGAAAACTTTCGGGACTGACTATAATATTACAATATTTCGGGACTCCAAATGAATTTAATTTTTTTTTTGAATAATTCTCTTATATTTTCTTGATTAAAAACAATTTTTATGACTGTCGGTGCTAAAAAGAAACATTTCGGGATCCCAAAATTATTCGACAAATTCAATTCAAATAAATATCCGTGCATTTTCAAAAATTATGTTTTTTATGTTAAAAAATATGCTTTAATACTCTCCGAACAGTTCGTGGTATTAAAATTTTTCGAGAATTGGTTTGAATTTTCAGAGTAGGAAGAGAGTAGAATTGGTTTGAATTTTCAGAGTAGGTTTGAATTTTTTTTGATTATTCGCTAATATGTTATTAATTAAAAATATTTTACAACATATTTAGCATCTCGACATCATAGAAGCAAGTTTCAAAAAAACCAAGCATTTCCAACTAAGATATTTTCTTTGCTGAAAGCTTGTTTTTAATATCGTCGAGACTAGCAGCAATGTTAAATTTCTTTGGATTACTACTTTGTTTTCAATTTCATTTTACTGATACTCTAATACTTTCTTAATAAAAATTGTTTAAACAATACTTAAGACTGTCGGTGTTAAACAAACATTTCGGGACACCGAAATCGTATGTAAAAATTTTAAAATTTCAATGCATATTCTACGATTTATTCTTTGTTGAAAGTTCGTTTTCAAAATTTCGGGATCGAAGGTAGTATTAAACTATTTCGGGTTCCAGATGTGTTAAATAGAATACATATATAAAAATATATAAATTCTAAAACAAATAATTTTGTACCGAAAGATTATATCCCAAGTCATATCAAAATAACGGGCAAAAGCACTATATATCGGGATCCCGAATAGATTTCAATTTCATTTAAATTATAACATTCTAGATTACCATCTATAATTCGCATTTTAGTAGTAGATCTTCATGGCACAAACTAATTGAAATTACTTGCCGCTTTACTATTGGGTTATGTGCTTCAAATTTACTGAGCGAATAAATACTACACACGTATGTATGTATGTATGTACAAGCATACATACATACATATAAGTGTAGGCATTTTTCACACAATTCAAATCAGTGTGTACTGGGGCAGCTAAGGTCGCATTTATTTTCGTAACAAAATGCAACAGGCACGTTGTTCGTGAAAAGTAGGTTTTCTGGTCAGTTCTGTTGTTGTGTGGCAAGTGGCTGACAATGTGTTGAATGGATATTTATAATTACAAGCAAAATGCAGATAAAATGAAAACGTAAGAACTAACAAACAAATGTATTGAACATTTCACTTTCATGAGGCTTTTCGGTATTGAAACAAGTGCGATGGAGAGTGAAAATATCAAAGCAAGGAAAACAACTCTACTGCAGTGCCATAAATTCTCTAAGGATGGCATAAATATGTTTTAGGAATTAGAGAGATTAGAACAAAATAATAATTTTTTATCTAACTTTGCAGCTCTAACCGCGTAAAGGGTACCTACGCCAATAAAGAAGACGCCCTACAGAACGTAGTTTAACGGAGTCGCTTCTGTAGTCAGGCACTATTATTTGCAGTGGGAAATTTTTCATTTCATAGACGGCAAGGTTCAATCCTGATGGTCGCGCTTTATGGCTTCTTACTAGAAAGCGGTGCGTTTTCTATGCAATGTAACTTGAATAGTCTCGTTGAAATCGTTAGCCCTCTAAACCTGCAATTTCGCTTATTGAAATACCAATTAGGCCAGATATCTGCCTAAAAACTGACGATAATTTGACAGTACAATTGTTGCCTAAGAGTTTACCACCCAAAAAGTGAGCTTAAGGCATAAATTTCACGATTTTTGAACACAATATCGGTGAAAATTTCCTATAAACATTTGTAGTGTTGCCAACCTTTTAAGCCTCAATTAAGGTAATATCAAAATCTAGACTTTTATTGTTTTAAGTTTTTAATTTTTCAACTAGCTTAGCTCGTATTAAAGCGGATTTGATAGTAGAACAGTTCCTTGAAAGTGAGCTTAATGAATAAATTTCCTCTATTATTGAACGTTATTCCAGTGTTCGGTGAAAGTATGTTCTGTTGGCAACCATATAGGCCTAATTTAAGGTAAAGTAAAAAAGTATGTTTTTATTGTTGTAAATTTTTAATTTAAATATTAAAAACAATAAGTTAAATGTTCCGTCATACTTCGCTCATCTTATAACATAACATAACGTAGCATAACATAACATAATATAACAAACATTACATAACATGACATAACATAACATAACATAACATAACATAACATAACATAACATAACATAACTTAACGTAATATAACATGACGTAACGTAACATAACATAAAATAACAAAGCATAACTTAACTTGACTTAACGTAATGTAACATGACATAACATAACATAAGAAACGACATGTTCATTCCAAACACTTAACGCAATTGAAAAATTTCCTTCACTATTTTCTTTTTTATGTCAAAATACGCAAGTGCTTTGCATTAATTGCTTACATAATATACATATACATATGTGTATTTAACAATAAAACTGTATGTATGCATGAGCAATCAATCACACATCAACAATTGTCTACTAATTTCGCTAATTCTTCGACATAAAGATACAATTTCCAATTTGAAATGAAATTGAAGCATCTCTGCTTTTGGCATTAAGATGTACACAAATTCGAACACACACGCACACAAGCGCAGAAGCTAACGCGTATAAGCAACAAACAGCATTTTGCAAGACTTAAATGTCAAGATGATTTCACACAGTTAGAAATTGGCAGTTGGCAGCTGCTGCCTCAACAAAGGAGCATAAAAAACGATTCGTTCGATTTTCGCGCGCAACACACACACATACATAGCTACATGTGAGCACGCATAACAAATGAAATGAACTGAACTGTAATGAAGCAGCGCAATGAAATGAAGATAAGCGTTGTGATTTCTGCTTTCTTTTGCAGCCAACAGCTTGTAGCAGCTTCAACTCTTCTTCTTCACATCTCTTTTGTGTGCGTGAATTGGCGTAATTTACAATTGATTTGCTGCCTTCAATTAAATACGTTTCGCTTCACGCCACAGCGCAGCAATACACAGCAGAGACAACAACAATAATAATAAAAGCAAAAACAACCGTAATAGCAAATAACAACAACAAAATACTAAACAGCAACAACAACAACAGCGCAATTGTATCGCATCTGAAACGCGCCAGCAACACTGATTGATTGACAGTTTGAAAGCCACTTAGATAGCAGACCAAATGCGATTTGTGCATTTTGTGCGATTTCGAAATTGATTTCATCGATTTGTGTTCGGAAAAAGTGAGAAATTGCAATCAATTCTGCTGCAAACGACAACGAGTCAGTGGATATGAATCCGCTGCGTGTATGTGTGTGTGTGTGTCTTCGGCCGTAAATAGAGCTACAAATCGCTTGTTTCTCCATGAGTTCATGTTGCAGCATTATTGCAATTGATTATGAGCTGTTGTGCGCCTGGGTGTGTGCATTTGGAAAGCACTGGCTGCTTCAAGTGCATAAATTTGACAGCGCATCAGTGAGTTATCGAGTGGATTTTGGTACATGCAACAGAATTGGGTCAAGATGCTCAATGCGCATGTTAATAACTGCAAGTGCTTGACAGCGAATTTTTATTAGCGCGAGCGGTATTCGATAATGTGGCAGCATTTATGGCGGCAATTTAGCTAATTCTTAATGTATTTATTGAGCATGAAGTTTTTTGGTACTAATTTAATTGAAAAAGGAACAACTGAAAATACAAAAAAAATTAAAATTAAAAATTTTCATAAATACTATGTATGTATATCTAAAATATCTAAAATATATAATATACCAATAATAATATTTTTTTTTTACCAGTGAAAGCCGTTTTTGAAGCAATTGAAGTATTTCTGCTTACCTGAAAAAAAGAGAAAAGGTTTTTATTATCGAATGCCTTTATTTTTTCAAAATTATCATTTAAGTTTTATTAATTTTAAAATATTTTTCATATGTTTAAAATAAATTCCTTAAAATTTTAAAATATTTTGACCAAAAATATATATAAATATTTTAAACGTAATAATAATGTATTATAGAGCAACATTCGACTTTGCAAAAGCCCAGGCACTCAAAATAGAATTATTCGTTTCAAAAAAGTATAAAGTGTTTTTAAATCACGAATTACCAATTAGAATTATTTTAAGTCTTTTTTTTTTTTCAAAGTGATTTGCATTAAGAACTGGTTTCAAGTTTGATATCACATAATCAATCCATCAATCTAGCAACGCAGGTAGTAAATAAAGAACATTAAACCTGTTGATACAAATTAAAGAACGGGTTGTTGCCAACACACATAAATATATAAATAGTTACACCGCAACCTTTATACCATGAACAGACAATATTAAGATACTATGTTTGCCACGAAGCTTGGATATGAAAAGTCGTTGACCTGGCGTGACGAACTGAGCTGATTTAGGCATGTGAGTCTGCGTCTCTGTACGTCGTTTATATGCGATTTGTCCCTCAGTTTTTGAGATATCGATTTGAAATTTTGCACACGATTTCTTCTAATCAAGAAGCGGCTCACTTGTTGTAACCGCCGTTATCGGACCACTATAGCGTATAGCTGCCATACAATATGATTGATTAATTTCAAGCCTTTATATGGAAAAACTTTTTATTTGACGCGAAATTTTGACGAAACTTGACAAGTATTATTTTTTAAGACAACGATTTAAGATCGGATCACTTTAGAATATAACTGCCATACAAACTGATCGATAAGGATCGAGGTCTGTATGAAAAACTTTTTTATTTGGCGAGATATCTACTCAAAATTTGATATCGGTTATTGCCTAAGGTAATGATGTAATCTCCGAAGAAATCGTTCAGATCGGACTACTACAGCATGTATGTAGCTGCCATACAAACTGAGCAATAAATTTCAAGCTCTTGTATGGGCAACCTTTTTATAAAAAGAGATATCTTAATTTAATTAAGTGCATATTATTTTCCAAAGCAGCACTACAATCTTCGAAGAAATTGTTCAGATCGGACTACTATAGCATAGAGTTGCCATACAAACTGCGCGATCAATATCAACCCTTATACGAAAAAATTGTTTACTTGAAGAAATATCTTTACAAAATTTGGCACAGGTTATTGCTTAAAGCAACTGCACAATTTCCGAACATATTGTTCAAATCGGAAAACTATAGCATATAGCAGCCATACAAACTGACCGGTCAAATTCACATTATAGCAATTATATATATAATTGCTGTCGCAACTCTTTCTTTTTTTTACTCACACTTATGTATTTAAATCCGTCGACCATAGTCATTGCCACACTTTTAGTGGCAATTACATGTTTAAGAAACACATATCTTTATTGCCATTAGCAAACACCAAATTCCAATGACACATATGTATGTGCCCACAACCACTTGTAAATTGACCAAAGTATACAAGAGCAAATTTCCATTGCAATTAACGCGGCCATAAATCGGCTGAGAATTTACACATGCCAGCACCCTCGCGCGTAAAACAAGCAAGTTCTAGAAAAAATCACTAATTTATGTTGAGGGCGCGCATAGAATATGCCAACACAAGTAAAAATGCGAAACCAAACAACAAAACTAACACAAACTTATTTGTATGTGTGAAAAAAATGCCGCTGAAATCGCTGACAAATGAAGAAAGGCCTACGCGAGGCAACCAACCATGTGCAGCATGCCACAAAGCACAAGCCACAAATGAGTGTAGTTGGAAGCAGCACTTCACATCATAGAAATATATATGCAAAAGTTTGTGTGGGACATAGTTATAAGTATACATACGCATATGTGTGGGTGTATTTGTGTGTGGCTTTGGCATTTGATGCACTGTCGTATACGCTAAACTATGTTTATCAGCCGCATATGAGCGGAAAACATAAAAATGCCATAGAAAAAAGTGTGGCGCGCAAACTAATGACGAGCAACAAAACACGAACCGGCTGACAGAGGGTGTTTGGCGCGCGCCTGCGCTTCACTTCTTGGCTTTTGTGCGCTTATGATGCCACTGTGGCAGTGTGCAAGTCAGTGACCAGCAAAAAAGCGGAAAATCATCAAAATCGTGTAAAAGAAAAAGAAAAATAGAGTGTGTTGTTGAAGTTTACGCTTTTATGCAAACGAGGGGCGCAGTTTAAGCACCGCGCAAAGGCGGAAAGCCAGCACTGTACATACCTACGTATATATAAATATATATTTTTCTAATTTTTTCCCACAACTACGTGCTTTTCCTGTCATTTTACGCTGGCTGCGCGAAACAGCACACAAATTTTATGCTACCAACTTTTTCGCAGCGACAATTTTTACAACAACACATTTTTTGTATAACTTTTTTCATATTAAATTTTTTTTTCTAAATAAAATTTTTTTTATTAAATGTTTGTTCCATTTTTATTTTACATTTTTGTGCAGTTTAGCATGCCACTGCATCACTTTTACGCGCAACACTGGTTTCCCTTCCGTTTTCTGCTATTTCCCTACATTTTCCTGCACTTTCCGTATTTTGAAGCGGAAACAGGGCGTATGAGTAACATTTTAACAGCTTGACACGCCTCCAACTACTTCGCTTGCGCTTTAAAGCATGTGCCGCAGTAAGTTGCGTAAAAATGTAATAAATTATAAAATTACAAAAACAACAAATAATGCAATAAATTATAAAATTTACAAAAACAACAAAAAATCGCTGGCTGCCACATAATTTTCATGGTTGCATTTAATCAACTCGAACCCCCACTTGCCAGAACTTTACGCTGCGGTTCCCCGCTTTTTGCTTCCGCTTATACTTTATTGCTGTAATAGTGCCCCCTTCTCATTATTATTGTTGTGTTTTTTGTATTTTTTTTATTCGCATTTTATCATTGTTTCTCACTCAAGCATAGCTAATTAGTCGATTGTCAATGTTTTGGCGCTGCGAAGCTTGACTGCAGCTGCTGCAACTGCCGCTCCACTGCTGCTTACGCAACAAATTCAATGCGGAAGGGACGCGCACGCCAACTTCAGCTTGGCAGCTATCAGAACGAGTCAGTGTGCTTGGGGTCACCACTGCCGCTCTTCTACGACAACGAGTGCTGATAACTCCATGTGCTCTCGCGACGATTTGGCTGGTTGCACAGCGCGCTTTGCAGTGCCTTACGAGGGGAATACTAATATTCATATGTTTATATATAAAGTGCATGATTATGTGTCGAAGTATGCCCGCTGTGTTTCTGAAAGGGCGTTCACACCACTTGCCTTCTTAGTGTCAGCCAGCAGATAGCGATGACATACGCACATACAAATAGAGTCTTTATTTCTCATAAATAGATTAGAGTACATGTAACGTAAACATGAATAATTGTACGAGTTTATTTGGTATTAATGTTGCATAACGCAAGATAATGCTTAGCAAATGAAAATGAAATGAAGCTTGAAGAGAAGGAGGAAGGGCGAAAAACAAGAAAATATTTCAAAACGCATCTGTGATTATATGTACGGTATAGATTGCAAAATTTTGGCATAAAAAAATTATTAAAGACCAAAATCCAAACACTCGTTTTAGTGCCTTTTCTATGTATGAAATTTTTATTTCCTATTTCTATGAATTTAGTTCAGTGTGAAGCCTTTAAAATTTGTAAAAAGTGACAAATAAATCATATTGGTTGAAACTTATGGGAAAATAAAGATAAAATGGACGAAAAGTAATTTATGGGTGATCTGTGTTCGGGAAGAGGAAGGGTTAAAAACCATTTTATATCGATTTATGGAAAAACTACTACCCCAACGGGTTTCCCTTTATTATATATATTTTTTTTGCTTTCAAAAATTATCAACTCTGGTCTAATTTATTCTATTTATTTTACATATGATTTGAGTTCGCTGTTAATGAGCTCAAAACTAGTCACGGAGGGCATGATCTCACCAGCAACAAACTACTTCAATATTTAACCTGATTACAGCGTAATCGTCAGAGGTTCTAAAGCCGATGAGCTTGCATATCCATATCCAAATTCCATCAAGTTCTGGAGCATGATCTATGAGCTTTGCACGAGCTCGGCAAGCACGCTTCCTCAAGTTGAGGAAGATGAGGCGGACATATCTAGATAGGATATAAACCTCTTTTAATATGCTATTAAATGACTATGTTCAAGATTAGAAGGAAACTAAATTTGTTTTCATTGAAATTTTCTGTTTTTTTTATTAGTTTTGGAAGCTAAAATGCACTGATCAACATTATAAATTAGTGAGTTCAATTGATTTTAAAGCTTTAACCGCCTACCTTTTTATACATTTTAGCATTTGGCTTGCCTTCAATTTAGTCATTGTTGCCATACTCCAAAAATTAAAAACTCTGAGCCAAAAAATCAATCTTCGCAAGTTGAACTCACATTCGTGTATTGGGTTATTCGCGAATATTATTGAACAATTTTGTTTCCTTATTAATTTAAAATATTTCTTTTAATTTAAAATGCTTGTTATTAAAATTTATGAACTAAACTGGACCAACGCTTAAAATATATATATTTGTTTTAATTTTTTCAACTTCCTCAACAACATCATAAAACTATCAACAAACTTTTCTTCACCTATTTTCACACTTTTCTTACATTTCCGCTTTACTTGTAAGCTCTCGAAAGTAGCCTTAGCACACAACTTTGTTTCAATTACAGGTACTTTTTTAATTAGCAAAGCAATAAGCAAATTAAATAAACTTTACTCAGTAATTCAAGGCAATTGAGAGCAAAACAAATGAGAGAAAAAGTTAACTAAGGTTAGTAACGTGAGAAATTCGTGCGAACTTTGTTTACTTAGAGTGTTGAGGAAATTAAATGCCATAGAATTAACGTAAGTAAGAAGTATATTAAATACATGTTTTTTTTATTATCCAATCATATTTATATATAAATATATTTATGCAAGGCTTGTTAGCTTCATAGCTCTCAGAATACTTTGCCCACCAAAATTATTTACAGAACATACTTTATACCTACATATATGTATGACTAACTATTTTTATTTACACCATTTACCAGTATATTCTGTGTACTTTGTATTAACACACTGTATTTACCCACCGCAAACCGACAGCCATTGTCATTACACTCACTCAGCTGTTTTCTCTGCATTGCACGGAAATAACCTCCGGCATCACCTTGACAGTAATGTCATTAACCAAGTCAATCATTTAACTGCGCTTGCTCTTGCTATTGTTATTGTTGTCGTAGAACATTTAGTCATACATTCTGGTGACATTGCACCAGTTGCGCATATCACGCTGGCTTCTGCCACGCCATTGTATTGCCGCCAATCAAAATATTTACTTTGGCATTAAAGTGAACTTCCGAGTTTGCAAAAAATCGCAAAGATTCAAAAAAGCAAACAGTGAGGAAAAATTTAAAATGCAAAGTCAAAAAATTAGCCCGCTGATTGCCGCACATCTTTCATTACTCAATATTAAGTCAATAGTATGCACAAGCGCGCGGTTGAGAAGAAAGGTTGGGAGACAAAAAAAATTTTTTTTTATGTAAATAGTGTAAAAGACGTTTTGTTGACTTCAATAAATAAGCGCAGGACAGTAATGACATTTTGGGGTGTATTTATTGAACTTAAATTTTTATGAAAGCTTTATTTGCTTTTGCAGTCGCGATTTCATTGAGAAACTTAAGTCAAGGAAATTACGAAGGTTAATGAAATACAAAAAAAAAAGAAAAAAACAAATTATATATTAATTTGGGATTTCGAAAATATAAAGGAAAAGATTTAAAATTTCCGAAGATTTATGAACTCTGTGAGCACATTGATCCTAAGTTGTTTACACAACCCAGCGCATTCAATATTTCATATTTATTATTATGTTGTGGAATATTTAGCAAGAATTTGCAGAATAAAAAAGTCAATTGACAGGGAGGACAGGGATTTATTGACCTTGAAGACAATATACAGTCCCAGAAAGAGCGAAATATTCAGAGCAAATGAAAATTAAACTCTATTGATGGACTATGTAAGCAAAAGAGGTATTATTTTTGTGGCTAACACCTTTTAACAGAGGTTTGAAACAGACTTTGAGATAAAAGGAAAAAAACATTAAAATAGAAATTAAGTTTCCTATTTTCAAAGAAAATTTTCTTAAAACATTAACTTTTATTATTATTATTTTTTTAATAACTTTTTTAATTATTGAATGCATATAATTTAATTTATAACGTAATACTAATTCACCTGTGAAAATAAATTTTTTTTTTGCATAAATCGAAAAATGCTCTCACAAATCTTGGAAAGTGCTACTCATTTCAATGCGATTTCGATCTTAAGTCCTCTTCATATATATTGACACAAAAATTACACTAATTTTACATATAATATTAATTATCATATACTTGAGAATATTCTTCGAAATTCGGAATTGGAAGATGATCCTGCATTGCGGATATATTTAATCAAACTGTTTCGTATATATATGAGATATTGATATCAGAGTTACGTATTCGTAAAAATTTCTTAACTTAGGAAATAGCTTCTCCAAACTAAAACACTTTTTTTCGAAATGCTTTTTTTGGAGGCGTCCCTTAAAAAGGATGAACCAATCAACTAGAAATTTTCGCATCACTTTTTAGTTAAATTTGGCAGTTAATTTAATAAGCATATTTAAGCTACTCTGAAGTATAAATATTTTCAAAATAACGATAAGTTTTTGGGTAGTCGTCATTTTGCTGCCATCAAAATTTTGACTAGTTCAAAAACCAAATATGCGTCGCTTAAGAGATTACATGGATTTCACGGCTTGAAGAAAAAAATTTAATTGTCTTGTTTAATTTTATAGTGTAACATGTCTAGAATATTGTCCTCAATTTTAAGTTGATTGTAGATACAGCCTTAAAAAGTTGCTCAATGTCATCTTTTATATTCACTCAAAACTATAAACGCCTTTTTCTCGACTCTATGGGCTCAAAGTGGATTTTCAGATTAGTCGCGAGCTGCTCAATCGATCTTAATGAAATTGAATAGGTATTCGAAAAATAATTTACACCGTGCAGAACAAAGAATTTTGCTTTCAATTACAACTATTAAAACGCCGAGAAATTTTCGCCAAAACTTTTCTTTAACAGCCATCTAGAACCTTTTTACGACTGACTGCCAGAAATTATGTCGTAGTGCCCGAGTTTAGAATATTTCCTTTTGAAAATTTCATAAAACCTTTATAAAATATGTATTTTGGAATAATAAAAGCTTTGAATCAAATACTACATTTTCATATATGAAAAAAATTGAAAATGGGCCGTGTTTTGCTCGAGGAGCTCCTCTTAACGTTAGTTCTTATTACAAGAGTTTTATACCTTTAAATCTCTGACGACTTTTACTTTTCAGTTTGTGAGTCAAGAAGAATAAGTGAACCATAAAATATTGTAGACTAGTTATACATATCGAAACATCGAAATAAAAATTTCCAACTCAGAATTAATGAAGGCAGTGAAAAGAGAGCACTATGTACATATACACAAGTATGCTAATTCAATTTTCAATAGCAATATGGATTAGTTAAGAAAAATATGAAAATTAATATGACATGTTCTGAGAAAGTTTGGTAGATTTAAAAGTCAAAAAAAAAAGTGAAATAGGAGTTAGCTAACTAAAAAAATTACTGAAAAAAAATTTGATGTTTGGTATGTGACTGTGCTTAATCTTTATTAACAATGCGCGCAAATGTAGGCAACAATTTATTATTTACGCAACTTTCAATATATTTATGGCAATAAAAAAGTCTAACATTCGCATGATTTTCATTCGGCTGCGAAAACTTCATAAAATAAATAAAAAAAAGTTTAACCTCTTTCTTAATCAATATCATTTGCCTTTATGGCATACAGTTTATTTGCCACTAAAACACCATTTGGCCCAAGAATATTAAATCGCGTTATCATTTGTGTCACAAAAAATTCTTCAATTAATATAATATTTACAAAAATCCATTGTGTCATATCGTATGTGCACTACATTATGTAGTTATTTATTAACACATATTTGTGCCTCCGCTACAAAAACAATAAAAAATAAATATCGGCGGGGAGCGATGGGACACATTACAAATATGTTGCTGGTGGAATTATAGATAAAGTAAGCATTTTGTTTGTCAACAATAAAAGTGAGCGCAGGCATGCAAGCAATCGGCAGTAGGTTAAGCACTGCGCTGCGCACAAACAAACACACACACTTAAACCCACATACCGACATATTTGAACATATGTGAATGCATTTGAGTGCAGTTATATATAGCAACTTATAAATACGAACGCCTGGCGGCCGCATGTGGGTCATTGCTGATAAATGGGTAGTCAAATAAATCTGATAAATTGAATTACGGCGACAAAAAGCAAACAACCACAACAGAAATATTCTTAAACTGCAGCGCTCGGTTGTTTGATCTGCATTTAATTAAGTTATGTGCATTGCGAGATAAATTTTGGTTTAGTTATTTTTTTTTTAATACCCTGAACAGGGTATATTGTGATTGCCACAAAGTTTATGAGAGGAAACGTCAGAGACCCTTTTAAATCGATTTGAAATTAAGCGCACTGGCTTTACTTGCCAAAACTGTTGCTTAATTGTCGGAACCGTTGATACCGGACCACTATAGCATATAGCTGCCATACAGACTGAGCGCTCAAACTCAAGTCCTTGTAGGGAAAACTTTTTTATTTGACAAACTATCTTCAGGAAATTTGGCATGGATTATTAGTCAAAGCCACTCTATGATCTCCGAAAGAATTATTGAGATCGGACTATTATAGCATATAGCTGCCATACAAACTTACCGCTGAAAATGTAGTTCTTGAAGGGTATTATAGCTTCGTCGCAGCCAAAGTTTACGTTTTGTTTTTTGTCACTTCTTTATTTTATCATTTGGCTTTATCAAAGCAATCGTTTGTCGGGTAAAAGCTGTCAGAAGCAGCGCGTTCTGTGTCAACTATGGGCATAAGCTGCCAAAAAGTGGTATTTTCGCTGCCAAATTGCGACACTTAAGGTAGGGTAGGGTAGGTAAGTGCATGTCAGCATACCTAAAAATGCATATATGTGTATAGGTGTGTGTTTGTGCGCTCACTTTTATCGCCACCGTCGCTTTCATAACAATTACCCCGATTACGAAACGCGGACTTTTGCTTTAATTGTCTTGGCGTGATGAGATAATAGGGCAATATGTTACACGATTTTCTTGGCGGCGCTCGAGCATTTGAAAGCGCAAACAGACACACACACATGCCTGCATATGTGGTTTTATAAATAGGCGCAACAAAATGCGGTAAAATGAAAAAAAAATTAAATTCTCTTTTGTGTGTCAAACTAAAAATATCAAATGCATTTGGCTTTTGTTTCTAAGACGCGTATAATTTCGCTTTTTATTTTTCCGCTTTGCCGGTTTATTTTATTTCTCTTTTTTTTTTTTTTGCTGTTTTTCCTTTTTTCTTCTATTTTTTATTACTTTTTTTTCGTTTTGTTGAAATTTTTTTTATTTTATTTTTCCCCTTTTTATTTTCTTTGTTTCGCATACGCAAATGCCTTTAAAAATAAAACAGACTCAAGTTTGCATCCAAACACACACGCACATACATATGGATGTATGCAGCCATTTAGAGGCTGTTTGCCAAATGCTTTTGTAATTTGTGCTGCTTAGACGTCAGTGCGCCAGCAGTCAGTTAGTACACTTGACAATTACTTGAGGTTGAGCGGTGCAATAAATTCTTTTATGTGCTGCACATTTGTAGCTAGTTAAGAGCAAACGACTGTATCATATAACGGTTCATTCAAATAAAGGCACAGACATGCAAGCAAACATACTTGTGTATATAAACATATTTACATACATGGCATATACGGTAAATATATATACACACTCTTCTACATACAAATATCAGTTTGTGCTTACATCCGCCTTCAGCAGCGCTTGTCTCTCATCACCATTTGCGCTTTTTTCAGCACATTCGTATAGAATTGCACTCTCAGCTTATTATGCAAATAAAGTTTCTTACATAATCACTAGCTATGTATGTGTGTTCGCATGAGTTTGCCAGCTGTGAATTGCAACAATTAAACTTTATGCAAAATTGTATCATTTCCAGAGCATTTATGTACGTACATAAGTACATATATATATTTCTTCATACGTAGCTATGCATACATACATATGTATGTATGTACATACATGAGTGCAACTGCAGTTGACTTTGATTCCAATTTGATTTCTGGCAGAACATTAGAGTCTGGTTTTGCAATTCCGCGTTTGGTTCGTTGCCGCAACAGAGATGGGTACGATAAAATTATATCGATAGCAAATATTAGATAATTTTCGATTAATAATAATAATTTATCGATGATCGAATATTGATTAAAATGTTTAATACCGTTTTACAATAAAAACAATTATCGACAACAAATATACCATAACTCGTCGATTGTAAATAATCGATAATTTATCGATAATCGAATATTGATCAAAATTGTTAACACTGTTTACGATAAGAAATCTTATCACTAGTAAAACTCAAGGAAAAACATAAAGTAAAACTACATAAAAAACTATAGTAATCGTGGTGGCACCCTTAGCTACCAAAAAAATTATACCACGTTGATCGCGAATATCGTACATCAAAGACTTGAAAAAAAATTGTTAAAATCAATGTAAAAGGTTTCGAAGAAAATAAATATTGTAATAATCGAATATGTAAACACTTTTTTGTAAATCAAACAACAAAAACTAGTCCATAATGATAATTTCTTGATATTTTTGAAATCTGATGTAAAATGGAGGAAGGAATTAACGATTAATCGATATATTTTGAGAAATCCATAGTATGGTGAATAGCAGAAAATGTAGAAAATTGTTTGTTAAAATATTAGCATTTCAATATTCAATGAAAGGATCGAATAAGGGAAAAATATATGAAACGAGATATTTTTACCAAAGAGTAGATACATTTGACATATGCATTTTTATAGGAGCATGATGAGCGCAGCACTTTCCTATTACCAAAGAGATGATAATGAGAACAAATAGTCGATTTCTTAACCCATCCGATAACCGATATTTTAAACATTTTTCGTCACTACTTTGACTCTTCACCAAATTCGGTATATTAGTATTACTGAAAGAAGTTTCTACACTTTATGAATTTGTAGACAATTATTTGGACTTCAATTGATTGGAGAAGTTTGGGAACCCTTGAACTTGGCGAAACAAAATTTTAAATCTGTAGGTATTCATTTGGACTTTAATTAATTTTAAAAAGTTTGAAAACCCCAGAGTTAATCAAGATGCCAAATCTTTAAACAGTTATTTGGACTTCAATTGTTTTCAAAAAGTTTGGGAACCCCTGGACTAAGCAAAATTTTGAATCTACGCACAGTTGTTTGTACTTTATTTTTTCTGAAAAAGTACTAAGGTAGAAAAAGTAACTTTATTAAGTCGAGTGTTATCATAAAATTTATGGTACAAGTATATATCTAGATAAACAAATCCGTAAGCGCTGATGCAAAATAAAAGTCCACTAATATTTGAAAGAAACATTACTTTTTATGTTGAAGAAATTTTAGAAAACATGTTTCAAATTTATCGAGTTTATAGCTATCGATATCAGCTAATTTTTTCGATAATTTCTAACTTTCTCCAGTTTTACTTAAAAAGGAAACCACTAAAATAAATCGTGTGGCGCAGAGAGTTTGAGAACCCTTGAACTAAGCAAAATTTTAAATCTGTGGACAGATATTTTTACATCAATTCATTGTCGAAAGTTTGCTAACCCTTGAAGTTTTCAAATGTGTGAACAGTTTTTAGACTTCACATGTTTTCAGAGAAATGTTGGGAACCACTGAACGAAGCAATATTTTGCATTTATAGCGCGTTATTTGGACAGCAATAGGTTCCGACAAAACAGTTGTGTACGAAAAGTAAACAAATTAAGTCAAAAGTTATTATAATATTTTATACTGTATATCACTATAAGAATATCTGTTAGAACTGATGCACAGCGAGAGTCTACAAATTGTCACCTAAAATGCAAAACAACGTATCTTGAAAATAATCGAATTTGAACTTTTTACTGCTTACGATTCACTTCATCATATTAGATATATGTAGCACACAATTTTCGGCTTCTGTTAACAGATATAACAAATATATAACTAATTTATAACCAAAACTCAATTTTTTTTCAATATTAGTGGTATCTATTATATCGTTTTTCCTTCGTCTGTAAATTTATGAGAAATATAACGTAACCTCATTTTGCAATTTAGGTGACGAAATATTAAGAAAAGTACTAATTATTTTAATTTAAATTTTTAAGAAATTCCTTAAGTCTAAGTAATATGAGTCAACAATGTTGCAAATATTAATCTGCGTTGACGGAAATATTACTAAATCTTTTATTAAAAATTTTATATCGTACTTAATATAATTTTTATAGATTTTTTTAAATTTTTAATTAATATTTTTTGCTTCACCATAAAAGGAGCAGCCCAATTTGTTTATATATTTTTTTATTCTCAATTTTAATTACGCCTCATAATTCAGGCTTAACTCACTTTCGAGAATGTATTATTATTTAACAAAGAGCATACAAAATTACTATTCCAAAATTAACGGCAAAAATTCATGTGAATTTTGAACTTAACTGCAAACAGCAATTTGTATTTGTCCGAGCGCAAATTAGTTAGAATGCAAAACATGCGCCAAAATAATAATTATCAGCAGTAAAACACACGTAGGAAACAAATTATTTTGCAAAGCAAAATATAATAACAAAAAAACACAAAAGCAATAACAAATTTTTTTCCATAGCAAAGCTAGAACTATATATGTGTATACATACATATACAACTATATGAGTATATGTACATAGTATATGATGGCTGTTTGTTTTGCCCAACACATGTGGCCAAAAGAGATAAGCTGTCAAAATTGGCAAATTTCATGAGCAACGTGCTCCAAACACCGGGCTAAGACCTTGTGTGACTTCTTTGTTTATATATGCGTTGGTATGAGTGCCTTTTATTTATTTACTTTTTGTTGCTGTTTTGCCTTTTTTATTTTCATTTTCAGTTTATTTTCTATTTTTGCGAACTCATTCCATTTGTTACTCTTTCCTAATTTTTGTTGCCATGCTTAGCTAAATATTTTTTTCTATCGCTTATACTTTTTGCGCTCGCTGTGTACCTATTTCATAGTGATTCCGCACAATTTTTTGTTTGTTTCTGAAAATTTCTTGCTCATTTTTCGACGCGCACAGCGCGAACTAAATTATTCAGCAGCGAAAAAAGCCGGCGGCGCGGCGCGTTTAAGGTTAAACGACCATTTGAGGTAATGGCCGGTTGTTGTCGGCTGTTCGGCGCGCTCGTTGGCGCGGTGGAGTGTGGCGGGCGCGCCGCTTGCTTACTGTTAGTGCACACACACGCACGTTGCGCTTACGTCACAGTGACTGAGACAAGTTGAATAAGCGCTGCCAAAATTAGCGCAAAGCTGAAACGCGTTGGTGCGCGAGAGCGTGGCGCGTCAAAGCTTAAAGCCACACGCTAGCACGTTGATACACGCTGCTAATCACGCGTTTGATGCTTATTAAATGAGTACCCATTTAGCAGCGACATTTAATCAGCGGTATTTGGATATATTGAACTCTTTGGAAGCCGCACGATGCGCGCATTATCAGTGGCGGTCGCGCCAGGTGAGCGGCGCGTCGCCCAGACGTCGGCGTGCTTGGATTATTTGTGAAATTCCACAATTGGAAAGAATATTCGTGACCATGTGCGGGGCGCGTACACGCAATTGCGCGGATTGGGCGAGAGGGTTCGGTCTTTTTCTTTATATAATTTCGTTCTGAGGTATTTTCAACGCGCCTATTTCTGTTTAGCGAAAGTCAAGCATGTGCTTTTTAGTTTTATTTTTGATTTTGTTATGAGCTTTGTGTATGAATTTACGGAAGAAAATGTTGTGACGACCCAGTAAGCAAAATATTTTTAGCCTCATAAGCAGATATTTTATATACAACAAGAAATTTCAGAAAATGTCAAAGCCATTTATAGAACACATATCGCCAGTTAAATCTTCCATTTTTTCATTTTCATTTCCTCATATTCTGATAGCTTCCCTTTCTTTTTCTATCAAAATTAGCAACTCTCTACTTTCGCAACTATTTTCGACTTCGTCTAAATATTTTTCAAAACTCCTTTCGGAATATGATGTTTATTAATTCCTTTAGCATACTTCATTTAGTTTATTTACATATTCTACCCTTTCATTCTGTGTTAAAACATCTAATTTCCTTATTGGCTCCACTCTTTCTATTCTCTACCAACTCTTTGGCTCACTGGGTTCAAGCCTATCCATTCGCCTATCTCACTTTGTGTGGGTTTCAAAATGTCAATGACTCTTTACTTTCTTTTTGCATACAAAGCCACATAGCTCTAATACCCCCAGTCATATTTATAACTGTTTTGTTCTACAAGCCATTGTCTGTCGACTGTGTATTCTTATTATCATTGCGCTGTGCTTTTTTAACCCTACCATTGTTCATTCTTTCCTTTCTCAATTTGTTTGGATCTAATCAAAATTTGTTTTCCTACTCGCTCGGTAGTATTTCCCAGCCTTATTTGTGTTTCTAGAAATTAGTGAATGTGCTTTCATTTAAATTATTTGTTGTCTAGTCAGCTTTACCTACATAATTATTAATATCGGTTTTTTTCTCCATGATTTGAGGTTGTTTTGTAAATTGTGTGCAGGAATTATACTGCTAAAATTTAGCCGGTATTTCAGGGTATATTAAATATAGTATATTAATTTTCTTGCAGTTGCAATTTTCACTTTCACGTCGAAAGCTTTGACATCTCATAAGCTTTGAATATTTTCATTTAAAATGCATGATTCAGTTTAATATCTTAACTAAATTATTTATCTAAAAGAGCATAAAACGGTTATTGGGACAATTTCGTATGCCGAATTTCGGCGTCCAATGGTCAGTTGATTGTTAATATTGATCTAATTTATATCCGATGTGCTTTCGTATTTTATTATAGTCGATAACTTCTAATTTAATAATCGATAACTTCTGTTTTAGTAATCGATTATAAAATTATGGCAAATTTATTGTTGTTAGTTTCTCTGTAGACGTTGTTTCAATAATTTCCTTTTGTTGTTCATATAAGCAAAAGCTTCTGATGTATTAATCGATTGTAAAATTTCGATAAGCTTGTTTTTCCTAACGCCTTGGCTCAATAATTTACATTTGTTGATTATTTAGCTTTTAAAATCGATTACCACTAATTTATTAGACGATTTAAGAATTTGGATAACCGATATCTAATGAAAATTTTGGATAAAACTTACATTTTCATTCTTATATGATCTGGTAAAAATAAATTTGAGATTTTAGTCAATTTATTGATAACAAAGTTATTTATTTTTTTTTTGAACTATTATTTCACAAATTTTCGATTATTTCAATGGATCAGCTGATAGTCTTAAATATTTACATATACCGGAATGAAGAAAATGTATGTACGAGTATAATCGATAACTTCCATTTTATTAAATGATTGTAAAATTTCGATAACCGATAGTTAGTGAAAAGTTTTGATAAACAAATTTAATTTAAATTGATATTTTTATCGATTTCAATAAGCGCATAATTTATTGCATTACAAATAAAATTATTTTTGTTAAACATTCGGTTAGAAAAATATATTTTTTAAATATTTGTGCTTATAATTGCGATGTTGCGACTTGTAGTATATTCACTTCAGATATTCACTATAAAGAAGCACCTATTAGCTAAAAAACATTTATGTGAAATTATCGATTTCGACACTTGAAAGTTAATAAATGATAAATTTTGTATTAATCGATTTTTATAACTCGATATTTTTTTGTTTTAGAAATATATCGCTAATTTCACCTACTTTTCAAATAAAAAATACTATATTTTGTACTGATAATGGATTTTAGCTGTGTATCGATTGCTCCCTAACAATTTATATTAATACCTTCAACTTTAAATATTCACTTTAGGTAAACCAGTAACTATTGAAATTAAAAAAATATCTATATGCATTTATCGATATATGAATAATAATAAATGCGATATATAGATTGTAATAAATCGATAAAATATTGTTTTTGAATAAAATATTGATATTTTTATAATAATTATTATTTTTTTATGATAGGTGCGACATATCGATTACTTTAAATCGACAAAATATTGTTTTAGAAATTTATCGATCATTTCGTTGAATTTTCGATCCCCAAAAAATTATTTGTACTTGCAACCGATTTTAGCAGTACATCAATTTCGGCTTAACAACTAATATTTATATATACATAGTATATGGCATATGCAACTTTTAGTGCAAAATACTTTGAGCCATTTGTGGCCAAAAAATAGGTTTTTATATATATTTATATAATATATAGATATATTTACATAAAAAAAATTTTTTTTGGAACTGCCAAAGATGAAACTACAAAAATTCAATGGTCAACCATCTAAAGAGCTTTTCGAAGAGCATGTCCATAATAATAAGGACATTAATGACTCCTAAAAGCTGAGCAATTTAAATTCATGACTCCAAGAAGATGCCAGATTAATATTTAGTCAACTGGAAACGGCATCAAATGCAAATTGCTAACCACAGGTATGATAACATGAGCAAGCAGTTCAATGATAATCTCGAGAGGATGGTAGAACTCCCACAGCTGACGGTTGAGTCAGCTTGTTAAATGAAATATTTCTTCTCACCAGATGAAGTGACTAGCAATTTTAGTACCCCTCACGTGGTAAGATAAAATTGTATAGTTCGTCGTCATTTGGTCTTACAAACCAAACACACCTTTTATATTTTTTTGTTTTTGAAATTGTCTGTTTAAAATATTATTTAGTCGATTTCAAGTATATTTATTTTTTCGTTTTTTGTTTCTTATTAAACTGATTACCATTTTTATTTAAATATATTACACATATTAATTTCATCGCTATTTTTCCCAATATTTCACTTGCACTTTACGGGTTTTTACAAGTTTATTGCACAGATCGCCTTTTCTGTTGTTCTTATCCAGTATTCCAGCGATTAAGCCGCAATACTTTTGATACGTGACATGTTTTAATTTCGTTACACTCACAATTTTAATTGGGAAATTTTGAAAAACAAAACAGAGAAGTCGTTGGCTCGTTTTCTACTCATCACAGTTCAGTGCCCCGGCATTTAAGTGATACTCGCATAGCGGTGCTTGTTTTGGCTTGAGTAATAATTCAAAATTCATTTAGCACAATTGAAATTACGTCAAATGTGGAAACTGTTTTAGCGTGTGGCAATATGAAATAAATATGAAATGCAAAAACAAAAAGGTCGCAGAAGGTTCAATGAACGCGTCGAGCACAATTAGTAGAAGTGTGACTTGAGTGCGCCGAGAATTTGCGGCTAAATTTAGGTATTTATTTTAAGCACTAAGTGAATTCTTTCAAAGGAAAATAGTACAAAGCACATTCTTTCGCACCTCGTAGCTTTTCAACTTTTCATAATGAAATTCTTCGCCACAAACGCCACACTTTTTAGACTTTTTGTTTTGTAGTCACTGCTGCCTTTTCCGGCACTTGAAAGCAAAGTTCTAAGTTTCCGCCTTCCTCAGAGGCGAGTGTAGTGCTTAATAGCTGCGTAGAAAATGCTTAAAGTTTGTAATTAATCCTGTTAAAAATCCATTTCACCTGAGCCACCGCAAATGAACTCGACTTAGGGCTGAAGCCAATAGTTTGCTGCTCTAGCTGCAATTTGCTGGCGTTTGCTTGGTTATTGTTGTTGGTTTGCCCGTAGCCTGTGTTTGCGTTGAAAGTATTGTTTTTGTTGCTTTTGTTGAAAACTGTTGCTTTTGTTTTTATTGTTAGCGTTTTTGGCATTGTTTCTTGTTTGTTGTTGACTTCTTTACTATTTTCCATTTTAGCCAAGCTCTCGTGCGCACAAAAGTATGCTTCTCAAAGCTTTTCCCGTATTAATTTCGCTTGAGTAGTCGCTGAGCCTCGCAAATGTTGAAGAACTCAAGGTTGAAGTGTGTGCACTCAATGGTTTTTCTGTGTGCTTATGTTAATGGAAAACGTGAGAAGCCATACGAAAATCTGCGTGAGACCACGGAGGGGTTCGAAATGAGAAATATGAGCAGAGTAAGTGGATGTTGAGATAAAGAAGTAGACTTAAGGAGCAGATGAAAACAGGTGCGTGTAAGAGTTTTGTAGGCAAAATGTTTCTTTATAAATATATACTTAGTTAACCAGGCTTCGCAGAAGAGGATCGTAGTTATGGAGAGATGGACATACCTATGAAATCGTTTTTCTGTGTATGAGCTTTACGAGAAGCCTCAACAGCACGCAGAGCGATCATATAATTGAATTTTTTTCCCGTTTGAGTACTTGAGAGTTTGAATTCTAGTTCAAGCTATTTCAGTGCTTTCGTTTTTTTTTAGTTTATAATGAATATAGTTCAGAAGTAACTTCTGAGTCACCAAAACAAGAAAGTACGTTCATAATTATATTCTAAGAAGTTTTTTGTCTAGAATTCCTAATAAAAAATTCAAATTTCAGAAATTAGGTACCTGAATCCTAAGCTGACCTAAAACAATATCTTCGGAACAAAAACGTATTTTGAGATCAGAAAGTAGAAAAAACTATGAAGGGTGTTAAGTTGAAGTTTAAGTTCCACAAGCGTTTTTTTCCGAAGAGATAAACTTTTGAGATATTTTAAAAAATATCTTTAGGACGTTGCTTCGTCCGAGTAATTCAGCCACTGGAGGGCAATTCTCAAAGAAAGTGAGTAAATTATCGATATTCTCCACAAAATTTATGGTTATTTCAAAATTACTCTTGAATCATTTCCTCAAAAATGGGCTTAGTTTCTTATTTCTTTTGCTTTTTATACATTTTATAGCTTTTTTTCATTTCTCTTAACTTCCTTCAACGCATTGAAAGGGAAATGAACGCATTGTGATGCGCGGTCCGTAAAAGTCGTAACGAATAAAGACAATGCCAACAACAAAAAAAAACTATTTTTTACGCAAATTTTTCCTTTCGTTTCACTCTCCACCACATAAGCCATCTATCACCTGTGAATTCGGTAGTCCAACAACCACGTGCTACCTGCCAGCCCTCAGCGCCGCGCCACTTACAAATGCGTGTATGTTTGTGTGTATGAGTGTAAATCTATTTAGCTATATTTATGTTTACATACAATATCCACATGTCTGCATATATTAACTTGTCTATTTGTAGCTAATAACGTGCCAAATAATTTTCGCGCCTCGCAGCAACACAACGCCATCATTGTCTGTGGTGGCATCTTAATTTGTGGCAACTCTTCGTTGTAATGGAATTTGTGCCGGGAAGTCAATTTGTTATGGTTTTCGCTTGCGATTCGCGTCGGCAAGTGCGTATCAACACTTTTTGCCGACACTGTTGATTCGCAGCATACTTGCTTGGATACTTATGAGCTTCCACATTTATCTACGCGCTTCTTTGGCTTTGCCTTTAGTGGGCTCTTGAAGGCGTCAGTGAAGGGATTAGGTGCTATGTTAGTAAAGAGGGTGTGTTGAAGGGGTTTTCGACAGAAATCGTGGTACGTGCCCTTAATGAGTTTCGAATTTAAAGTGAAGCGGTTCCATATATGTTAGAATGTAGGAAACTTGGTATGCAATTTAGGTAGCTTTTTCTATGATTATGTGGTTAATTTGCGTGGAATTTAGAGTGTGAATTCGTGAACATTTCCAGAATGCTAATAAGGTGCTAAGGCTGTGGCGAGGTCTATTTAGCGCACTGAGTAGATGTGTTGAGATGAAATTTTTTTGAAGTGCGAATGTTCACTATAACTATATACATTTGGAAGCTTATGTAGAAGGATTGTACACAGGAAAACTGAAATGATAGTGACAGTGGTATATGGAATAAAGCTATTTTATTAAATTTAAATTTTAAGAAATGTTTTCTCATAAATCAGATCTTGCCATACGTTGTGAATCAATAAATTTTTAAATTTAAAACAAAAAATTACATTCCAAAACCTGGCGCTCATATACAATTTTTGGAATTATATAATCGATTTTAAAATAAATAGTTGACTACAAAAATTTATTTAAGAAATAATTATCGCTTTTATCAAATTCACTATATATCAACATCATTTAATAAATTTATGAAACTGATTTTTTATATTATCGATTTTTACCATCGATTATTAAATTTTTTGTATCGATTACTAAAAGTGTAGCAATTTTCACTAGCGATTTTTTTTAAATTCACTAATTGCTTATATTGTTTCATACATATCTGTAGTTGATTTATAATTATTATTTATTATTGTTATAATCGATTATTTTTTTCGGTAATTTTATTTTAGTTTTATATCGATAAATAAACATTTAAAATTGCTGACTATCGATTTTATCAACTTCACTCATTACTGAAATTTTTTGATAATACTCTGTAGATGATTTATCGATTTTTATAATCGATTATTTTTTATTCGATCATTTTATTATTTTTATATCGATTTCTCAACCTTTGGCCGTCCTCGATTTTATAAAATTCACCAATTACTGGTTGTTTAAAAGATTGCTATAGCTGATTTTTAAATTTTTACTACCCACTACTATTTTGTATTTTCGATAATTATATATTTTAGTGTCGATCACTTAACATTCAGCAATACTCACTAGTAGTTTTCCTTTAATAAAATGTACTCTAATGAACTTATTGATATATTACCAAATTATCAAATTTTATCGATTTACATTGTTTACCGATTTCAAAAATTATCTACAAAATTCTCTTACTGTAATAAGATTTATTTTTATCATCTAAGGGGTACTAAATTCACCGATGCCGCTTAATTTATACATACATAAAGCAAACTTGTCGAATTTAAATCGATTAGCTACCAAGTTTTAATCGATTTGTGAAGACTTATCGGTTTTTATATTTGAATTTAAGATTAATCGAAACGATTTCTTTAC
Organism: Bactrocera tryoni; assembly: GCF_016617805.1. Lineage (NCBI taxonomy): Eukaryota > Metazoa > Arthropoda > Insecta > Diptera > Tephritidae > Bactrocera > Bactrocera tryoni. The sequence goes on along the minus strand of NC_052500.1, from coordinate 79,951,068 downwards.
CCAATTAATTTAATTTAAAAAAAAATCGATTATTTTATTAAAGTATCGATTATTTTTGAAAAGTATAACTTAAGTACCAACTTTAGATTTTATATAGCTGACTTATTGAATTTTAAACGATTTATGTAGCTGACTTATTTTCGCAATCGGTTAATCGAATTTTTCTATTATTATAGAATATTTTTAATTAAATAAATTTGTGTAATAAACTATTCGAAGTTAATTTTTAATTACCATTTAATAAAAATTGTTTGTTTTATAAATTTATCGATTATTTTTATTTTATTCTATTAAAAATCTATTACTTTGCAAATGTATCGATTATTTTTTAAAGTCGATAACAGCTGGAATGTACTATTTTAAAGCAAAATTATTTACTAACTCTAATTTAACTACTAATTTTAGGCAAAATTATTTATTAACTCACCTTAATACACGACTTTAATTATTGCTTCTTTTTTGTAAATGTTCTGCAGAAATTAGCTGTAAAGATAAGACAAAGAGATATGCATGAAATAAACGTCAAAATTAAGGATAGAATTTTCAAGCTACTTTATTATGATCATATAAAAGTTTGACAGCTTGCAATTAAACCACGAAAGTGCTATTAAAATTTGAAATTTCGCTACCGAATGTCAAGTGCAAAAGTGACTGTTGAAGAGACTGGTTTAACTGTTAATTGCAGCGGAGCAGAATTTTGTTATCCTATATATGTAAATATGTTTAATTTTTTACTAGTTAGCACTTTTACTCTTTTAGCAATATTGTTATTGTTTTCTTTTGTTAAATGTATTTTTTTTTTAGTTTTTGTAATATTTTATATTTTTTGTTCTAAATATTTTAAATTTTTATTTTTTTGAAATTTTTTATATATATAATTATTTTTTAATTATTAAAAATTTTAGTATTTAATGAATTTTCTTAATTTAATTTATTATTATTATTATTTTATTATACTTTTTTAGTTATTATTTTCTCAATTTTTTGTTTGCTTCTTCTGTATAAGGTTTTTACTCATAGCAACTGCTGCTGGTTAGTTATTAAAGATGACTAAGCAGAAAAGTCTCAGTTAATAAAATAAAATTTTAGCAGAAATTAATTGCTATGTCCAAAAAGCTAAACATAATAGTAAAAAAGTGTCATTAATCAAATGTAGAAACACAACCACAGAGTAGCAAAATTTATGTGCAACATTTGTCCAAACATTTCCGAGGCGAATCGGAGTTAATTATAAATTTATAGTTGTTATTTTAAATTTTTTTAAAGTTTTTTTTTATATTAATTTGACGTTATTTTTAGTGTTTTTCTTTACCTTACTCAACTTAATTTAATAACACGGTAACACTCGTTGTTTACGCTTGTAAATTAATTAGTTGCACTCAGCAATTGGCAAAGCTCCAAAGCAAGTGTTTAGCGAATGCTTCCACTTATTTGCATATGAACATATGTAGCCAAGTTTTGTAACTTCCCACTTGCCTGTGAAAAAATTGAAATTTTTTTCGCGTCACTTAATTCAAATCGAATGCGCAATGTTGCCAATGAGGAAGCACCGCACGCCCATTGTAGCTAGTAGCTGCCATCAGCTCTTTGCCTATTCGCTTACAAACATATTAATTTGTTTCTACGTAAGCTTTGATTTCCACCTACACTCGTGCCAACAGCCTGTCCGCACGCTCCTTCCGCTTGATACGGCACATATGCCTATTTTTTGCTTTAATTGCCGGTGGCTTATTCTAAAAATAGCAATAAACACAGTCCACGTGGTAGTTACAAACAAATTAAATGACATACATATAGTCAATTACTTGTATATATAGCCTGTATATTAAAGCATTCTTCTAGTATCCTTTAGCACTTTGCTGTTGCTATGCGCTGTTAATGACTTTCTTCGTCCCTAGTTGCCTTTGTCGCTTCATTTCAGTCAAGAACTTGGTGTTTTGTGGACATAATCTTCTTTGTATCAATATATTTATGTGTTTGTCTCACACTTCCTCAATTACTTGAAGGTAGAAAGCTTTTCCTGATCAATTGAGACTACTTGCCCCAAAGCCATTAACCCTTAAGTGGTCATGAGTGCTTCAAAGGAACAGGTAATTTCTCATAGAGTTGTAGGAACCAGGAAGATTGCTCGCAGGTGCATTTACAGTTAATAGATGGGAAATACTTAGAAATACAATATATTGATCGAAATTGGTTAAATACACTCATGTTAGCTCATTTATATGCTCAGGTGGCTAAATGTTATGTCTACGTGCCTCTTTTCTCAATTTTAAGACCATTCTGCTATGAGATTGTATATTATTTAGTAAATTAAAATTTATTTAATATATTTTATTTTTAATTACTATTTTTGGAATTTACTTGATTTTTTTTTTTTTAGATTTTCCTAATATTTTTTGTTCATTTAATTTTTAACCTTTTTGAGTGCAAAGCTTACTCATATGTTCACAGGTCAAGTACATTGCCACCTTCTAATGCACTCCTTTAGCTATATTAAGCCATACATACATATGTACATATTTAGAATGCAACTAAAACCATTAAAACAACAACAACAACAAAAACGTATAGTCAAACAAAGATAAATGCAATGGTGTCTGCTTACTGAAATCGAACAAATGGCAAACTTGCTGGCATCCACCGTCTGTGAGTGTCACATTCAGCCAGAGGTTTATTGACCTGCTAGTAGAGAATAGCACAGGAAACCAAAAGCCACAATAAATACCATTTACATACATATGTATGTGGTACTGTGTATTTGTGAATAAGTAAAAATAGTTACATTTAAACTTAAAAAAATGCTATTTAAAAGCTAGTAGCTGGAATTGATATTGTTGTATAAAGATGAAATTTAAGAAAAAATAAAAGTTCCTAAAAATATAAGAGATCGTCAAATTCGGCTTGACGCTTACATATTTTGTAGCATAAAGCAGTATAAAAAGATCTTTATCTCGATTTAGATCAGTCAGTTTGTATGGCAGCTATGTGCTACAGTAATCCGATCTGATCTATTTCGGATATTGTACTGTTATCTTGTATAATTATTTCAAGCCCGATTTTGTGACGATATCTTGTCATATAAAAAGGTTGCCATACAAGAACTTGAGTGTGATAGACAAATTTGTATGGTATATAATATAATGGTCCGAACTGAACAACTTACTTGGAGAATGTACCGTTACTTTGGACTCCGTGCAAAATTTTGCGAAGATATCTTGTCAAATAAAAAAGTTTTCCATACAAAGACTTAACTTTGAGCGGTCAGTTTGTATGGTAGCTATATGCTACAGTGGTCCAATCTGAACAATATCTTCATATATTATACCGTTCAATTTGAGAGTAATCTGTGGTAAATTATGTGAAGATATCTCGAAAAATAAAAAAGGTTGCCATACAAGGACTTATGGGTAATCGATCAATTTGTATGGGAACTATATCATATAAAGGTCCGATATCAATGGTCCCAACGAAAGAGCAGCTTCTTGGGGAGAAAAAATCGTGTGCAGAATTTCAGGTCGGTGTCTCAAAACATAAACTGCGCATATACATACTTAATATGCCCTATACAAGTTATAAAAATTCTGTTTTCCTAAAAAAATTTTATACATATTTATGAGCTCAAATATCACATTTCCATAACACGTGATGCGAATACGCTCTGCATGTATTTTGCTATATTTACTTATATAATTATATAAGGAATATCAAGATAATCTAGGAAAACTGCGCCACAATTAAAGAGTGTAAAGATCGACAGCAAAAAGTGGGCCAATTATGGATGAGGTTCGGCAATATTACAAGCAAATATTTTTCCACTTAACCAGCAATTGCAAATATGGGAATATATGAATAATTTTCCCACTAACCTGTCACATTTTGCATTGAAAAGATAATATCCACATATTAACGTTTTATACTCCAATTTCAGCACTCTGACCTCTATTATACTCTTTTTTACAAACAAATTTACTACTTTCGGACTTTTATTTAAATATTAATTAGTTTAATATTAATTATGTTATTATTAATAGCAATTAATATTTAACTTTTTTTGGTTTTATAATAATTGCACTCATTTCCTATATTCTCATTTATTTTTAGCCACATAGCTTGTCAATTACTAGAACTACTATCCTGAATATAATTTCATAACCAGAAAATGAGCTAAGTGACCGACATTCTATAAGGCTTTAAGTCCTTTCTTAGCTACCAATATCTAAACTAAGATTTTTCTAAACACAAACAAGCAAATTGTACATATAACTGTTCATAAACAAAAACACAAACATATGTACTAAACATGTAAGAGTTACTTAGACACCCCAGGTATGCATATAATTAATTAAAGATATGCTTATAGACTTAGCTATGTATATATTCTTGAGGTCATATGCTCATACTTATGCACATGCGCAGTTACTTATGCATAACATATGTACTGCAAAGCTAAATAATTACTGTGTCTACTCTAAGTAAACAAGAAATTCAATTAATCACTTCCACGCATATTAGCTGGTGGCTCAGCACTAAATCGCTTATTCAACCATTAGTGCATTAACTACATGTATTTGCTTGCATAAAAAAATTATGCATATAAAGGTTAAAGGTTTCTTAGCAAATATGCTATGCAGGTGCAAGCTAATATCGTTGTATTTATTAAAAATTAGTTCAAGCAAGTTAAGAACTGCGAGCTGGTAGTTGATTTATTGCGAATATTTGTGAATAAACATAAGATTCTGCTAGCAAAGAAAATCGAATTATTTAATATTAATGATGAAAAATAAAAATAACAAATTTAAAATAACTTAATTAATTAATATTCAAACTTAAAAAAAAAACCTGAAAATTTATTTAAATTTTATTTTTTTTAATTACTTTTATTTTTTAATTCTTAAATATTTTAATATATTTAATTTTACTAATTAAAATAGTTTCGAAATTTTTAAAAAAATTTTTTAATTAATTATTAATATTTTTTTATTCATAACTACTTACTATTTAGTTTTATATTTTTTTGGTAAATAACATGTTATGGGAAATAATATTCAAAATTACGTAATTACAAAAATAAAAAATAATAATAGCTTAACACAACTTCTTATAAAACTATTATTTAATTTTTTAGTCATTTTACTACATACTTGTTGAAATGTACACTCAATATAGTGGGGTGCAGCTACCACCACGTTAATTAAAATGAAAATACAATTAATTAGTTATTCTTTAAAATAATAATACATTTAATTAAATAATTCAGATTTAATATTAATTATATCATTAAAACAATAGTTAATTAACTTTAATTGATTAATTAATTTATAAAAAGTAAAGCAGAAATCTTTCTTAATGCATAAAAATATATAAATTCTAATTATTAAAAAAATAGTTTATTAAATACTACTTAATTTTCTCTAATTATTTTGACAATTATTTATTTTATTCTAAATTTTTGTATTTAATACTATTATTCTTAGTCAATAATAAAAAAATTAATTGTTCATAAATAAGAAAATTTAACTAATTAATTAATAATTTAATTACTGGCAAAAATTAGTTCTTACTTAATTAATTAAAAAGAAAATGTGAAAAAATAATAACACAATAAAATACTATTTACTATTTAATTTTCTTGAATTATTTTGTTACTTACTTAAGAATTTTAAGTTTATTTTCATTTATGTTACTCATGTTTCTATTTTATTTTAATTAATAAGAAGATATATATTTAAAACATGAATTACGTTACTATTGTTTTTAATTTAAATTTTTCATATATAAGAAAATCGTACTAATTAATTAATAATTTAATTAAATAATTAATTAAAAATTTTAAGTTCTTAATTAATTAATTTGTAAAAAGCTTGAAAAATAAAAATGCAATTAAATACTATTTAATTATTTAATTTTTTTTTAAATTACTTTGTTAATTACTTAAATTTTTTCAGGTTTTTGCTTTAAGTAACATGTTTCTATATTAATGACCACTATTATTTATTAATATAATAAAAAATCTAAATAATTAATTAAAAAATAAATATCGCTAAAAGTGAATGTTATTAATTATTTTTGGTCAAGAGTTAAATTTAATAATTTATTTAATTTTATTAATTTTTTTGAAATAGTACATTTTATTTCAATTAATTTTATTTCCTTTTGTCTTTATTACTAATTAGTTACCAATTATTGTTATTAATTTTGATTACTTATCACAACTTTTTGTAATAATTTCGCATTTCATCAAATGATGCTCACACTCGCATGCATTCTTCTCATTACATCACTCACAACTTATCTTTAACGCATCATTAGCGCGCTATTGTTTGCAGAAAAAAACACTAAAGTGAAAAAATTATGCAATTAAAATTTTTATCGCATAACCAAGGCAAATCAAGTATTTGCACTTGCAATACACACACTGAAGTCATGCTTCTACTGCAAAGCAAATATTTATTTTTTCAATTTCGAAGCAAATTCTAATTTACTTTTCGTTCAGCATAAATTCGTTGATTAAACACGCCATTAGCTGAGTTATTATTTTCCAATTTATTTTTTAATATTTTTATTTCAACTTATTATTATTTTTTTATTGCCGCCACATTAACTGGAAGGCCATCAGCCACCACTGCAATGGCGGAGTGAACGTTGCTTGCCGCAACTCGATGCTTTGTGGCAGCGATTCGATTTCGATTTCTCTTTAGCGCTAAATTGTCGGTGGATTATTGATGTCTTAACAAAATAATCGCAGCAAATGTGCTGGAATCGAGAATGTAATGATATGGGTAATTGGCATTACATATGCGCGTATTATATTCTGAAGCTTCTGTGTATATGAAGCCCCGCGATCGGTTTCCATTGCGGTTGCGATTTTTAATGCGTAATTCTGTATTTATTTAAAACGGCGTTTGTGCAGAACTTCAGCCGATAAGTGCACAATTTTCTCGTAGACTCATTATATTGTATTGTATTACATTTTGCCCGTTATCGGCTAACGTGATTTTATTTACTTTTCATTTCCTTAAATATTATATCTGGTTTTGTTTTTGTTGCACGCCATTGGACTGCGAGTATGCGTGAAGGTGGCGTAGGAATTCTTTGGAAACAATATTGATTGGTGACACTTGCAATTAAAATGCTTTTATAAAACAACTGTGCTTAGAGTTCTATTGAAAATATAAATATCGTGTAATTTTCCCTTTTGTTTAAAAACAACAAATTTATCTTTTTTTTTTTACTTTGTAATGTTTGATTTAAAAAAAATTGCATTAATCATTTTGTCAAAGAATCCTTAAGGAAGAAACCGTCTTGTATTGCATTGAAGAAAGATTATTTGTGCATAAAAGCTCCTATTTCTATTATATTCTTGACTCATTGAGCTTCTAGTCCTGTAGTTTAAACTTTTTAGTGTCTTTCGAAAAGCAGTTATTGTTCTTTTGATGCATTTCTTACAAAAATTGTGATCAGCTACTCCAAAATTTCATAGAGATCTTCGATCTGTAATTTGCGAACATTTAACTCGCATAAAGTTATAAAGTGTTTTTGAAGTCGTTTCTGAAAAGTATGGCCACAATATGGTCAAGTATTTAACGCTTTTTGGTGCCTTTTTTTAAAGAATTTATTATTTTTGAGCAGTGTTGCTGAAAAAAGTGTGATCAATACTACAAAATTTAGTAGAGATCTTGGACCAGTGATTTGGGATCATTTTAACAGCCTAAAGCTATGAAGTTGCTAAACGCATGGCAATAAGTATGTATCATAAATCTTAATATTTACAAATGAAGACTTCAGATCAGACTGTTTAAATCAAGCCGTTCTCACGACGTTCAAGTTTACGTATTCAAAACGAACCTGGATTTTTTAACCGACCAAGAACTGTCCAGATGACAGATTTTTACAAATTACTTCCTGAATGGCTTTTGTCACTATAATAACAACAACAATAGTAACACATACTTGCAGAAGTCTAAAAGTGACGTTATATGAGAAAAATATAAAGTTTTCATTAGAGAAAAATTTGAAAATTTAATTGGAATATTATAAAAAAATATTATTAAAGTAGGTCACAGAGCAAAATGATATTTGGAGTTCTAGGATTTCAAAGCGCTAGGTAGAGTAGCTGTCTCACAACGCTCCGAGGCCTTTAGGAGGCCCAAAGTCAAAAGTTTCTTCACTCTATTGGCCCGTGCCGTGCTTCTGATAAAGTTTATCAATATGAAAAGTTACAAAAAGGTACTTAAAGTTATTTTAGGGCTGCTCCCATAACAAAGTTGACACGGAAAAATTGCTCTACAAGGTTTTGGGCTTATTAGTGAACTATAGAAAGATTTTTGGAACAACAGAAACAAAAACGACAACACAATAAACTTAATGGTTATATATTTCTACTGAAATCTAACCAAAAGTCAACGAGTTATAGATTAATATAAAGAAATAATTGCACTACAACAAAAACGAAACAATTTTCATAAACTAGCTAGACACACAAAGGTCATCGAAAACTTTAAAAATCATTAGTTTAGCTTAAGGCTAGTTAAAAACTTTTTCACGCATTTTTTTCATTTTTTTTTCGAATTTCCGCAGAGAATAATGGAAACAAATTTTCAGTTATAGCATAGTATAGTTATTTCAACAAGCTTATACTTCCACTTCCTGCCTGCATTGTATACTCTGTACACTGAAATTGTCTAATGGAGAAGAAAACGCTTGGAGCAAAGCGCATGCTCAGCGCGGAGTGTCCATTAACCGCCAAGCATTCAATGCGTAATGCTGATTTATCCGCAAATCGCACTCACACACACAAATAAATACAGAATACCGTGCACTTAGCTTTAAGCTGACCAGTTTTGGTACATTAGAATTGTACAAATAGCAACAACAATAACTTACATAGTTGCTGGCTCCTTAAAAGCAACGCCAAATCATTGCTGGTGCCATTGATTTTGATTAATGATGTGTTGGAATAATGATAGTGGTGGCATGGTGGTTGTTGTGCTGCTTTTATTGTATTGTTTTTGTTGTATGCTTGATTGGTTAGTTGGGTGGTTAGGTTTTTATTTTTATTATGCCATGCCATGTATGTGGTTACCACAGAATGTTGCGGTTTTTAGCAGCGCTGGTTGTTAGAGGGAAGTAAAATGGTGTTTCAGTTGTTTTCTACTTTTTAGTTTTGTTATTGTAGTGGGTTTTAAGCTAAGACAAATATATAAGTAGGTATTTATATATTCTTGCTTTGACTTTGTTTATTTACTTTTTGCTTTATATCTCCAGTTTCGCAGATGGCAATCGATTCTGCAGTGTTTGGCGATAAATTTGCACATTAATCATTGCTTGGAGGGTCTTGTTTGGAAATCTGTTAACCTGAATTAATTTTTTTTATTGATTACAAGCGATCTGATATACATATATTTCAGCTTTATTCACATCGTCCGCGCATGCTCTGCAATCCGTCAACTCCACTCGCTTTCGCCTAACAGTAGAAGATTTTTGTTCTGTTCACCGTTTAGATTACCCCTCACCAACTTTGTTGTATGCTCTGTGTTGCTAGTGTTTCAAGGTGTCTCTCTAGTGTCCAGATTGAAACCACCCTGAAGGAGCTGAGTGGTCTGGAGCAGCTAGGAAATTGTATTTACAATTGTCCCCGAGCAGTCCAACTCATCTGCCTTTCTTTTCCTTCTATTCTTATATAACGGGGTACCCAGTTGGTATTAACACAGTTACCACCTGAGAGTCCAAATATTGCCTGCTTGCATAACCTAACGCAGTGAGTTTTAGTATTGGCGCTTCGGAATGCCGTAATTGTCACTGAGCTGCTCAATAGCAGGTTTATGGACTTGCTGGTTTGAGCAGAAACTCACTTGCTATCTTCTGTTTGGCAATAATTTCGACCTAAAATACTGAATTGTAGTCATTTAGTTTGAAGCTACCTTCTGTGTATGATCTACAACAAAAGAAGATCGCTTCTGTTTTTGTTTTTGTTCCTGTTTCACGCTTTATAACCGTCTGGGAATATGTAGACATTACTGTTGGTATTGTTGACCAAGCTTATAAGTAAATAATTTCAATTGGAAAACTATATTCAAATGTCTTACCACATCAGACATACACAAACGGTGATTTCACAAATCACTTAAACACCCTGGACTTTGATGCAAAATCTGCAACATTTCGCTGCTAACCGTTTTTGCACGTCTACTTGATATCAACTTCCCACCGCAGCACAGCAGTCATTTGTGGCCGCCTTTTCGGCACGTCGACCCACACAAGTGTCTGCAGACGCTGCTGCCGCCGCCGCCGACGAGATGGTTAGTCATTGCAGCCACCAGCAGCTGCCTTAAACGCCATACTATAAAGGCAAGCTTATACTAATTCTCGCTTGCATAACAGACATTAAGTCACTGCCGTTGCCGGCGTCGCAGCTGTTCAGTAAAGCAGAAAAAATGTGCCAGCGTCGGGCTTAGAAAAAGCGGCAGCAATAAGGCATAATTAAAATCAGATAAAAACTTGATATTTGAAAGCGCTTAAGCCAGTGTTGCTGTGTTGGTGAACGGCGGAGAAATCTAGGTATGCCAGTCGGCGGTCGGTGAGTAGCAGTCATTAAAATTAGCAACAATTGCTTTTTAAACAACTCATTTACGCCGACGAACAGCTGACAGTCAGATGATTAGACTGACAGCAAAAACTAGCAACAACAACAACCGAGTGCAGGTTGCGAAACGGAAAAAAACGAGCTGCGGACGAAAAAACGCGAGCAAGCGATAGATAACCTGTTTTGCTGTCGATATGTCAATAAGCAACGATTTATTTGCTATATTTTGTTTGCTAGCGTCACAGCTGACTTTTTGCTCAAGAACTTATTTTTCACACTTGCTAACTGGCTATGCTAATTAGACTAATCTATGCAAATTTATATAAATTTTATTTTATCAACGTGCCCTACTTTGGCAATCTGTATTAGTCACAACATGCTTCCGTTCGCGTAAATAATGGCAGACTGACGGTAAAATTACAATTATTAGGTAACTAGTATGTAACCACTTCCGTAACTAGTTTATGTTTACTATTTTCTACTACACGTATTGCCGATTTTTGAAAATATCGCTATTTTATAATAAATTTACAACTAGTTTTCAACCGGTCCATTTGTAACTAGTTAGTAACTAATTAATTTAATTATATCAATTTCGATATTTATATGCTATATACATTATTTAAAGATAAAACTAAATTTTATTTGGGCCATTTGTAGCTAGTTAGTAACTAGTCCGAAATATTTTAATTATTCCGAATTCTTGCAATTTTTTTTAAATATATTGATATATACCATATTGATAGGTACTACATATGTATATCTACTTTTTATACAGAAAATTTTTAGGCCGCTCGCAAGCGATTTGAACGAAGCAAAACGAAACGCTCTGACAGCTTTTTGCTTCACTTGCAAGCTTTTCTGTTCAACAGTGGCGCAATTGTTTGAAAACTGCCAATAACTCTTAACAACAATTGTGCTAATTTGCTTGCACCTTTGCCTTTTGCATTGCACTTTGAGTTGATGCCTTTTTCAACAGCATTTTGTGCCAGTTGAGTCGGCATTTGCATTTGCAGCGCTGCTGCAACCGCCTTGACACTTTGTAATTTATGTAAACATTCGCCATTATCAGTCACATTTAGCTACCCATTGTTGCTGTTGTTAATTTATGGTCTCATATGTGAGAAAATGTTGCTTAAGAATTTCAATTTGCTTGTGACCCTGTAGGAAATAGAGTTCTTAGAGAAATTTTCAACTAAAAATTTCTAAAAATAAGATCAAAAAGATTGTTCGAAAATAATATTATAATAATAAAATAATATTGAACTTCTTGTTTTGGAAAAATTTTGTTCCTCAGGTTCTTTCTTTTTAGTGAAAGTAACTTGTTTAGTTTAAGATCTTCCAAACCGGTCCAAAGAGAGGTATTCTTCGTCTCCTAGTTTAGTTTTTGCTCTAAGTACAATAACAAAGTTCTTCTAAAGAGACATCCATCAAGTCATCCAATTTCCTATTGGGTTGGACACTTAAATGTGCACGTGTGTTATTTTCAAATGATATTTCAAAGCTTTGTAATTTTGTATTTAAATGCTGTAAGAGCCATTGTAATGTATTCTTCTTAATTACATAATTACAAATTGTATCGACTGATTTTGTGGAGGTGTGAGTAAAATATGTTGCTATTGGATGGGAAAAAAGCTCAAGGGTGTGAATAATACTCAGTTTGGATTTTGCGATTGTGCAATTATTCACTAATAATAATAATATATATTCTTTGAGAAGTTAGGTAACTTATTGTAAAATTATAGAGTCGATTATGGTGAAATCTCTCATAAGCGGACACTGGACCATACTTTCTGTCCTGTTGATAGAGCGGTTCGCATAATAGGTTATCTTTATAAAAAATAGTTGAGACCAACCAATGTAAACGGTTATTGGAGATATCTGCTTAATAGAGCGTCCGTTTATTAGGGCTTTCACTGTATTTGCTTATAACATATATATTATTGTGATCCATTATGTTTCCCAAAAATCAGTTTTAATTCTCATATGTTCGATCATTTCTGTATCATATGTTATCAATATACAGTTCTTTCCTAACTTGAATCATCAGAACCCCCAAAAAACGGGAATATAGGTAAATTTGTATGTACTTTTGGCGGCCATTTGCACAAAAACGGGAATCAAATAATAACGGTAACTATGTGATTCATGTAACTGCAGATGTGTACGTAACAAATGTATATACGTACATATATAAATCACTGATAAGAATTGAACAGGTGAGTAGTTATCACAAAAACAAGGATAAGTACAGTTTTCACCATGTCCCCCCAAGAGTGGGAGACACTCGGGATCGCAGTATGCCTTCGCTTGCAAGTCGTGCGTATGTTAATATGAATGTATGTTTCCCAAGTCGTGCTTATGTTAACACGAATGTATGTTTCCCAAGTCGTGGGTATGTTTATATGAACGTATTTTCCCATAATGTGGGTATGTATATATATATTTTGTTACATGAAAAATGTGTGAAATTGTATTTCTAATGCCAATTCAAGACTTCGAGATATGGAGAACTTCGAGTTATGGAAATTCAACTGTATATTACATTTTCACACTGTTTCATTTCCCTTATATTGACATTTTATAATGCTTCAGTTTCATTTTATTCACATTCAACATTTTTCTTTTTCCTTTAAAAACATAACATTTTTGAAATAATTTTTTTTTTGTTTCTTTCCCAAGTTGTTCCTGTACATAAATCCAAATAAAATCTCCCCAGTATCATATATTATCAATATGTGTTGTATTTTCACCTTTTTTATTTTCCATTCTGTTTCAATTTCAAAACGATCCATATTTAAATCGCTTCAATTTCATTTTGTGCACAATCGAAATTTTTTATTTTCCATTTTCATTTGACAAAATAACACATTTTAAGTAAATATATTTTTATGTTTCTTTCTGAAGTCGTTAACCTAGATTATTTCAATTCAAATCTCTCCTGTATCGTATATTATCAATATGTGTTGCATTTTCATATTCCTTAATTTCCATTTATTTCAATTCCAAAACGCTTTTGTTTAAGTTTCATACATATTCAACATTTTTACTTTCTTTTTCTTTTTAAAAAATTTGTATATGGGGTACTTGTGAAAACCCTAATAACTTTTGAAGTAAATACATATTTGTTTTGCTTTTTTTGTTTTGTGTTTTAATTAAATTTTCTTTGAAATTATCAACTTTCAACATTTTTATTTTGTCGTTTTCTTTTCAATAAAAACATTTTTGAAGTAAATATTTTTTTTTGTTTCTTTCCCAAGTTGTTCCTCTACATCATTTCAATTAAAATATCTCCAATATAATTATTATCAATATATGTTGCATTTTCATATTCTTTAGTTTTCATTTTGTTTCGATTCCAAAACGTTCCACAGTCAAAACGTTTTACTTTTATTATATACACATTCAACATTTTTATTTTCTTTTTTCTGTTTAACAAGTAACAATTTTTGAAGTAAATAATTTTTTCCCAATTTGTTCCACCTCATATTTTTAGTTAAATTTTCCTCAATATTATAATTATCAACTTTCAACATTTTCTTTTGCCGTTTTTTTCAATAATAACATTTTTTAAGTAAAATATTTTTTGCTGCTTAAAATCCATTTCCTTTACCCTTACATATTCATCCAGCACGCCTACTTTCTCACGCACGTCTTTGAATAACTGTATAAACGTAACATAAATCAGTTACATGACTACCAACATTTAACTTTACATAAATTAAATTATTTTCGTTTAAACCCTGTCTGCGTCACAGACATGTGATAGACAGCGGACATTGCTGGTGATGAATATAAAGTGCTGCAGCTTTACAGAGGCTCTATGGAGAACCGATTTGAATAGACCGGAGAATTACAAAAAAGAAACTAATTAAGTACAAAAAACAATACATACGTATAAGACTGTGTGTGTATAGCACTATTATTACATATTTGCTTTTGCTTTTAAATTCTCACATTTCGATTTTTCCTTTCCATCTCCATTATCCGCTGATAAGCGTTAGTAGATGATTTAGTCTACATCGAGCAATTCTTGTAAAATTAAGTATATTATGAACTTATGATAACGTGATCCATAAAATATGGGATCAGCTGACTTTTTATGGCCTTCATTCAATAAGAGCATTTCAGACTACCCTACACTTCCCAAATTAAATAGTAGCTAACGCGCTCGGTCTGCATGAAATGTTTTGTTGGTTTTGCAATTTTCGACATTTAAAGATCACCCAAATGAATGCTTTTTTTTTTGCCTAGAGCAATCAGCTGACGTTTTGCAGTTTTTTTGAAATTTTTGTATCACTTTTTGCTTTATTTACGCATATTAGACATTTAAAGCTTATCGGTCAGTGTGGCGTCGCCAAATTTCTATAAACTTTCGGTATGAGCTTGACTGAAAGATTTGATACAGCTATGAAAGCATTGAATTTCCGTATAAATAATTTTTTATATTTCTTTTTTTATATATACATGTGTGCATATAGTATATTGTTTTGTTTAATTTTTTCTCTCTCCAGCTAGCTCTTAACGTGTGATTGTATTGTGCGCGCATGTGAAGGAGCTGATAAACAAATTGTATGCTAATATATGGGCAGCATATATTAAAATAATTGCCAACAGCAGTCGCATGCATAAGTAGTGGGACAACATTTAAAGGCAGTGACAACAAACAAAAGCAAACAGTAGTAAGAAATATTGTCAATGCGGCTTTAGGAATAAATACGAAAACGGTCAGAGCGGCTTGCAAAGTCTTTTGTTTTTGTTTCGCTTAGTGCTGGAAATTTATTTTCAAGCCTTGTGATTATATGCAAAGCTTTTCTTTAACAAATATGCCGTTGAAAGTTCATTCACTTGGTTGATATTGTAGGCATTTTACATATGCCTGCTAAGGAACATACAAGCATATGAAAAATTGCGTCTTAAGTTACCGACTGATTTTCTAATACTTTTTTCTATTGCTTAAATGTCTTATACCAAGCAGAGAGCTTCACGTTTCTGTGTAAATTTTCTCTAGTATGTTAAATAAAAGTAATATTTTTTGAAGGATTAAAAAAATTTTTTAATACAATTCGTTTCACTTCCACTTTGTTCCGTTCCATTTTGTTGTCCATTTTTTTATTATGTTAAACAAAAGTAATTAACCATATTCTTTTGGCGGAATTAAAAAAAATTTTAATTCAATTTGTTTCAATCCCACTTCGTTCCGTTCCATTTCCATTTTTTTCATGTCAAAAGTTAATTGGCAATTTTTTTGTAAGAGTTACACAGTTTTTGTAGAAAAAATTATGAATTTTCACTTCGTTCCGTTCCGTTTCATTTTAATTTTGTTTCATTTCAACTTTCACTCAATTTCATAATTGCAGTAATGAATTTTTAGCAACATACAATATGTTGTATGTTCTTATTACAATTATGTTCCATTTACACTTCATTCCGTTCTGTTTCCATTTCGTTATGAATTATTACCAATTTAACTGTTCAGAACAATGAAATGGAGAATTTGTACTTTGAGTAAAAAATTGCGTCCATATACATACATACATAATTATATAAAAGCAATATTACTCAATTTTAACATTGGTTTCTTTACCCCAATTTTCTTTACAACTAAAATTTTTATTGAATATTATTTTTTACATTTATTTCTAATTTGTTCCATTCTTCCTTTATTCCTTTCCATTTTCATTTCGTTCCACATAAAACTACCAAAAACCAAATTTCTTTTGAACATTATTTTCTATATATGTAGTTATTTTAAATTTGTTCCGTTTTTATTTTATCCCGTTCCATTTTCGTTTCTATTCCATTCGTTCCGCTTTTGAAAACTAGTTAATAGAAGTTAATTTATTTTACTTTAATAAAATGAATAATATTCTATCACAAATTCATTACACTTTGTTTCTGTTTCAAACGTTCCGGTCTTGAAAACTTTGTTTAAGTAATAGATTCGTCTTACTTTAATAAAATAAGTTATACATCATTAAAAATTCACTGCAATTTGTTTCGATTCCATTCGTACCGCTCACATTTCATTAAAAATTTACTACACTTGGTTTCGATTCCATTTGTGCCGCTAGTGTTTTAATAAAACGGATGATGTTTCATTACAATTTCATTCCACTTTGTTTCGATTCCATATTTTCCGCTGCTGAAAATTGCATTAACCCAATATATTCGCCTTAATAAAAAAAATTAAATAAAATGTGTTCCAATTTGATTTCATTTTGTTCCTATTCCAATCATTCCGCTCCAGCATCCTTTATTAAACCTCAAATTTTGCATTTCATGGTTTTTAACTACCCCTCATTGTCTTCTAGCTAAAAAACAAAAAACAAAATTCAAGTACTAAATTTATGCAGCTGAGAGAAATCTACAAAAATTTCGGTGCAGTGATATTTGTCGCGGAAAAGTCGCGAACAAGCGTGAAAATATGAGCTACTTGACAATAAAACATCTTGGGTGGCCAAACAAAATTCGCAAATGTGTGAATTTATACAGCAACAAAGCAAATATTCGGTCACTGCATTGTTAATAGGCTTCTCTTGTGGTGCAGAGGAACGAAATGGAAATGTGTAGCTATTTTAGTTTTGCCTTTGCCAGTATTAAGTACTTGTGTCTGCTTAGTGCACATTTCTGTCGCTTTACTATTGCCTATTCTTGTTACTATTGTTGTTGGCATGTTTCATATTGCAATGCTCAGGTTTACTGTAACTCTTTTTTCACGTTGCATTCGAAACTCAGACATTAGACCAGTCACAGCTGAGAGATTAACACTTTAATTTCGCTGCATAATGTTTTTTGCCGCTTTTTGCATTCTTAATGATGTGTCTCGCCTAGGCTGGTACTTGGCATGCGCGACGGCTATTAAAAGCTGGCAAGTGGACTTTGAAAGGCGTATGGCGTACGCGTGTGGGTATGTTTTAGTTATGACTAACTGGAATTAAACGGTGTTCGTTGCTGAGGTGTTTATTTGTTGTTGTAAATAATGCAGATTTTATACATACTATGTATATATGTGTCCATTTTTTAATTTTTATAATTTTTTAAATACTTTCCATAATTTTTTCCAAAGTCTCATCAACCCATATTTTCAATACGAATATACCACTTCTTTTAATACTTTTAATTCAGTGCACCCAACTTTCCAATTTCAGGTAAATTTCTAACTTTATAACCCCAACACTAAGTACCGTTACATATCAGTGCTTTTTCCATTTTCCATATCACTGGATTTCTCTTTATTTGCAAGCCCACTATGTTATGATACTCTCCAGCTATTTTCAGCTGCCCAACTTTATTGCTTCCTGCATACACACACACACTTCCACATACATACATTTAACGCTACTCGCATAATGCCA
The DNA here is from genome assembly GCF_016617805.1 of Bactrocera tryoni. Taxonomy (NCBI): domain Eukaryota; kingdom Metazoa; phylum Arthropoda; class Insecta; order Diptera; family Tephritidae; genus Bactrocera; species Bactrocera tryoni. The sequence continues at coordinate 79,933,128 of NC_052500.1, read as the reverse complement.
ACTATAAAACACAACGGTCAATTCATTTATGGGCACTTTGAACTCCACTGCGGCAATGATCTAGCTAACTATGCAGCGATCACATCTCGAGCGCTTCTAGCAAAAAATATTAGCAACAACAACTCCACTTGCGTCTGCGCGTCGCGGTGGGTGGTGGTGTGTACTTAACTGTGTGCTAACATTCTAAATATGTGCTTAAGTGTGTATGTGGATGTGTGTGGGTGAAAACCGTTGTGTTCGTCCACTTAAACTTAGCCAGTTTTGCGGTTTTATCTTCTCTACTTCTTACTTATTTCGATTATATTCAGCTGTGCAGCCATAAAACAACTTATTAACAAAGAATTACGCTGGAAAGATAAACGGTCAGCGATTAGTAAGCGCTAAGCAATGCGTTTATGGCTTACTCGCTTTGCGGTCGCGTTATTCATTGGGTTTTCGTTTCATATACTATATATAAAAGTTTTATTTGTTCATGGCTTCGTATGTAAAAAGGCAAAATAATAAAATTTAAGAATTTTTTCACATTGTTTATTTTCTACAGAATTTTTCAGAGGAAATTTACTAGCGCTCTTTGTTTTGTACATATAAATAAATATATCGATGCATAGAAATGTATAAAGAAAATACTATTTTAAAAGGAAACTGATTCAATCTCATTTTATTCCGTTCCTTTACTATTTCGTTTCTATGAAGTTTATGGCCAGTTTCACTCTTTAAAGTAGTGATATAAATTTTTATTTCAAAATTGTTTCATTCTCACTTTGTTCCCTTCCATTATCGATTCGGTTCACTGTTTAAAGTAGTGAAATAATAATGGATTGTCAAAAAAGTCTTGCGGCATTTATATTTCAATAAAAATAAAAAAAAACCTATTATTATAATAAATATATAAGTAAATAATATATGTAATTACATATACATTTTTCTAAGAATTTTTTTTAATTTTCAGTTTGTTCCGTTCCATTTTCATTTCGTTTCTTTAAAATTGATGGCCAGTTTCACTGTTGAAAGTAGTGAAATTATGTATGCACAAATACATATAAGTAAATATGAAATTGCCTATACATTTTCACAAGAAAATTGTTTCATTCTCACTTCGTTCCGTTTCATTTTCATTTCGTTTCTATGAAACTGATAGTCGATTCCAAATAAAATTAATGAAATCAGTTGTATATAGTTACGCTGCATTCTAAATTGCACTCAATTAATTACTATAAAAACCGGTATATTTTAGTCTCGCAATGTGAACACTTCTACATGGTATATAAAAAATTAATTATGATCATGACATTAAGTCATGATTAACCTTGAATTAAATATTTAAAGTGATTCTACACATATTTTTATAAGAACGTTTTAATTCAATTTGGTTCTGTTCCATTTCCATTTCGTTCCATAAAAACTTTAAGTCTAATTTACCTATTGGGGCAAGGAAATACATAATAATACTATAAAATGGTTTCGTTCCCATTTCATTTCGTTCCGTTTCCATTTCATTTTAAATAAAATATGAAAGTTATTACTCATGAGTTCCTTTTTTAGGAGCTAATTTGAAGCTTTTCTTAATAACTCTATCGGCATTCAGAGACATTAAGTTCATAAGCATTAAAATTTTAAAAGACTAAACAGTAAGTACATGATTCAATCGCGATAACAACACTAAATTCTTTCTAAGCTTTACAGGGTGAGTCATAAAGAAAAACCATAAAAATTAAAAGCCTGTACATACATTTTTGTAAATTTGGTGAATATATTTATGTATATATCATTCTCATAATATCATTTCAGCCACCTTGCGACACCCTGTAATTGCACTTAGTATCGGTTTAACCATTCAAGCTGTACACAGACATACTAAAAGGCTTACTCGAGTGTGTAAGCATGCAGATAAGCAATCAATTACGCCTTACAACAAAACCAATAACAATTTAAACAATTCTTTTTTTGCTTTTACAACAAATGAACTTTGACGTTTGGTTTGATGCCGTTGGCCATGCACTGTGTCGCCCACCAAATTGCAGCTTTCAAGCTTACACATTTCAAATGAAGACATATTTGGTATTTCGGTATGCAGATGCATTGGAAAAACACAAAAAAGTAAACAAAAGACGTGCATAGAAAATTATAAAATTTGGCTTATTGAATTTTGGTGTATTTCCAATGAGAAAAACAAATGGGAATGTGTAGAGAAATTGAATATTAATTAATTAGTGTGTTGTTGTAAGCATGTTTGGCGTAGAGGAGGCGTAATGGTTCTTCTTGAAATAAAAAATAAAAAAAAAACAAATACTTAGTAAAGATTTTTCTTTGTGAGCAATAAAACATGAATGCAAATGCACACGTGTCAATGTCAGAAGTTTTATGTTTAAATTTTTAAATATTATATTATCCTTTTATATATTTTTTATGTTTTTCTTGATTTCTTTTTAATTTATTTTTAAAATTTCTTAATTTTTTTAAATTTATTTTTAAATTTTCTTAATTTTTTTTAATTTTAAATTTTTCACTTTTTTTTAATCTTTTAACAATTATTACTTTTAAAGTTTTACTATTTTCTTAGTTTGTCTTAATTTTTTTTAATTATTATTAATTTTTTTAATTTTTTTTTTCAATGTGCACAAGCAAACAACAAGAACACAATTTCACCATCAATCAAAAGCACTTTCCTTTGTTTCCACATTAAAAAATTGCTCAAAAAGCACCGTTACATGGAAATACCAATATTTACTGACCGCTGTTTTCGGCTGAAGGCTCTGTGAAATGACGAAAGTATGTGAATATATATAACGCTTTATCATATTTTCCAAGAAATACTTTCTTTTTATGTTTTTATTAATTTTTTCTTTCGTAACCTCAATGAATCATCAAAGCAAAAACGGAGGCGGCATTTTGCTGAAATTTATTGATAAACGCTAATTTTCACTTAAACACTTAAATACGTAATGCTTGTGTTACTTATCAAAATGGCATTACGTTTCGAGTATTGATTAATTTGCAAGTGTTGAAAAGTGTCGCGACAACAGTGCTTTCACTGCGGTATTTACGCAATATAAAATGCGTTCTGTGTGATAATTAACGGTAAATTAGTGTGTGTGTGCTTATTTATATAGAAGAGCGTGATAAATGCGAAAACTTTAGAATGTAAACTTAATATACTTTTTCTAGGTACAATAACATACCGGTTACATACCAATTCGTTAGTAACTAGTACTACACTAGTTACAAAACGTTTAGAATGCCTCGAAAAATTATATATTTGTGAACCACAATATGTAATTTTTTTATAATAGAATAATATTTATTTTATGAAGTAATCTTTTAAATTTTTTTTTTATAAAGTAAACAATAACTTAAAAATAAAACTTTTAATTAATTTTTTGCATAAAATAATATTTCATCGTTCATTTTTATAAAATATACTTTTTAACTATAAAAAAAACCACTGCCTTTTAACTTCTTTTTATAACTTTTGTTGTGGTTATTTAATTTTTCTTATTTTTTTCATTTTTTTAATAATTTTTTTTTTTCTTATAAATAAAATTTTCCATAAATTAACTTAATTTAAATTTTTTTTTGTAATAAATGCATGTCTATGTCAGACATTTCACTTTTTACTTATTAAATATTTCAATAAAAAAATTTTATTTATAAAGTATTTTTTTAACTCTATGCTTAAAATAGTATATTTCATTTCTTTTTATTTTCTTTTACTGTGGTTCATAATTTTTACTTATTTTTTACAAACTATCTTGTTTTGTTCTAACTTTTTTTTCTTATAAATTATTTTTTTATAAATAAATTTTATTAAACAATGTTTTTTTTTACTTTTTGCGAAAATACTGTATTTGGACTTATTTTTATATTTTTTTGTTGACATTTAATTACACTTATTTTTTTTTTGCACATTAATGGGTAAATACTGCTAACTAGCTGCGGACTAGTTACTTATGGACCAGTTACTTTGGTATAGGGTCTATAAATGCATGTATTTGCGTGCAAAAGTTAAGCAATTATAGGTATGTATTATGAATTTTGATAAAATCTATTCTTGGTAAGAAAAAAGTGCTGACTTTTGGCGGTTACCCTATTGGTATTTGTATGTATATATATGTAAGTATTTTATATAAAATATGTTGTATTGGCGAAAGAGAGAAATTGTATACTATTTTTGGGTAACCATAGGTTGTAAAAGTTCATGTTGTTTACATTAGAGTTTACTGTGAGCAATTGTTTTTGAAGTGACAAGGAAAATTTGATGTTTGAGGAAAAAGTAGTAGCAATTTTTTATGAAGGCTCGTTGATAGCTCATTGGAGACCCAATAAAACTAGGATATAAGTAAACAGCTTGTAGGAACTTCGTGGATAGAATAGTCCAATAAGAAGTCTAGAGATCTTTTCTAACACTCTTTCAGCTAGAGATTATAATATTTGTCTTAATACTCTTTCGACACAATTAGCCAAAACTAAAGATAAAACTCTAGTCTTCATGAAAGCTTTCATTCTTGTTTAGTTAACTTACTCTTTTCATAGAATATTGTTAGTGTTTGACTTAAAAACAGAGGTCTGGAACTTAAAGGCGGACCAAGTTGTACTCTCTGCCAGAAAGATATTGAAATCTCCGTTATTTTTTAATGAAAACATTTCAAAAATTTAAATCCCTTCGGGACAGAGAGTATTCAACTCAGTCCGCCCTTAAGTTCTAGCCTTTGTTTTCAATTCATTCTTGCATATTGGAACCTTCTAAGGACTGAGCTTGCTAATTAATCGCAACTTTAAATTTATACTAATAATTGTTCGTACATACATATGTAGATATATCATATTCAGTAAAGTCGCAGTTGCAACTGAAAGTGAAACTCCGACAGCAGCAACAACAACACTCAGAACTGGTTTGCGAGTTAATTCAAACATATGGAGATCTGTGTCTGTATGCATATCTATTAAGTATAAATATGTGTTATAAATGGTGAGCGATCAGTTATAATGCATTTTTATTTACACACTTACTGTTGCTGTTGCTATTGTTGCAACAAGGCGCATGTTAAACAAAAGCGGGCGCACTCCTTAATGCCAAGCAAGCACACAAGCATTTCTATACATCTACATTTGTGTGTATGTATATAAGTTTTTTTGCCTTATGCACATAACAAATGTAATACAATACAACAATTATGCTTGCTTTTTATAGCAACAATAACAATACAAGCAATGCGGACAATTGACGGTAACAAAAATGTGGCATTTATTTATGTAACTTTTTTCATATATTTTTAAAAAAAATTTATATATACATATGTAGCTGCACAAATGTATATATTATACAGATTTTTTCAAAAGCGCCCAGCTGTTTAGCTACCTTCCGCAGTGTTGTTGTTGTGGTGAACGTATCACCTTCAAAATATTTCATAGAAAAAAGCGTGAACACACGCCAGAGCGCTGGCTTTTGTCTGTATTGTTGCTTGCTTATGCTCAGGGCTAATGCATAGCCAGCTCGTAAATGAAAATGCATTTTAGCGCTGAAATTGTTGTTGTTGCTGTTTCAATTGGCTATTATAAGTTAACAGCTTTGTACAGATGGCAAATTATAAAGTTTTACTTCATGTTGCAACAACAATGTGCCAGCATTAACGCCAACACCCAACGGGCGCGCCCATTTTCCGTCAATTATTTTTAATTTTTTTTTAACAGTGGCAATTTTTGGCTAGCTGGAAAATTTTAATTTAATTATTAATTTTATAAAAAAAAGTTTTGGTGTTGTAAAAAAATTAAAAAGACATTAAGTAGCATTTTGTAGGTAAAATTAATTATAAAATTTGTTTTCCCGAAGATTAGAAGTTTCAACTTAAATACTTTATACAAAAAAATTAATTGTTCCCGAAAACAAATAATTCAAATAAATTATTGTCAAAAAATATATTTCTTAACTATTTAAAAAAAATTAATTATTTGAAAAAATATTTTAATTTAATTTATTAAAAAATTTTTCATTGTTTTCAAAAAGATTTTATTAAAAATCAATATGTTTAAAAAAATATATATTTTTATTTACTATAATATAATATACATGTGTGTATGTATGTTTTTATAAAACATAATTTATAATATAATTAATTAATAATTTTTATTCAATTACATTCCAATTTATTTTCTAAAAATTTTTTTTTTTATTTTTCGTATATTCGTGTATATAAACAACTCGACCCCGAAAATTAGTTAAATTTTGCTTAAAAGTATTTTATAAATAAATAAATAACTATTTTCAAAAAAAGTAAAAAATAAATTTTTGTTCAAAAAATATTTTTTTATTTATTTAAAATATATGTACACATATGTATGTTTTTATATAACATATTTTTACAAAAAATTTGAATTATTTTCCATGATTTTTTACTACTTTTCACATATTTCTTAATTTTTTTTAATTCTTTCATTTCAAATTTTTTTAAAAACATTCATTTATTTGTATTTTTAAAGGTTTTTCTTACCCGCAACCAGTTACTCCCACACCTGCACTACTGTGCACAGCAGCAGCTTTCGAAAAACTTTTAATTTTTCAATTGTTTTTTTGTTATATCTGTGCATGTGTCCAAACCAGCAATTGTAGGAGTCATTTGTTGTTATATTTGGAGTAACGGTTATGCCAGCTTCGCCTTAATGCTGTCAACCGAAATTTTTTGCTGCAATAAATTTTGTTTTGGTTTTTTTTCGCCTAAAAAATGTACAATTACTGCTTAAGTAATTTTAAGCTGAGACACGTGCTCTACAATAACAAACGCTGGCAAAAATAGAGCTGCAACTATGTATAGGTATATGATACGATGTACATATAAACACATACATATGTATGTATATCGTCAGTTTTTTATTTTAAATATTTTTTTGAGGTTTCAGTATTAGAATGGACAAAAAATTCGATTACTTTATTTGGACTTTGAAAATATTTGGGTTTTGAAAAAAGAAAAAAAAAATTCCCAAAAAATTTTATTTTTATACTATTTTAGAGTTAAAAAAAACATATATATTTCCAAAAAATTTATTAAGAACATTTGAAATTATAAAATCTTCAAATCGCACTTAAAACATTCTCAAAACCAAGGTCGTATTAGAAATAAGCACATTTTAAAATGAGTTTTTAACATTTTGAAATAAAATTAAATAATTATTTTTTTTCGAGATTATTCATATACATTTTTTCAAATTTTTTGAAAAATAAAATTTGTTTAGAAAATCTTCAAATACATTTTTTCGAAAATAATTTTTACATTTTGAAAGTAAAAGATATTTATACCTTTCCAAAACATTTATTAAGAAGATTTGAAATCATAGATTTTTAAACCGAGTTAGTGAACTGTAAGCAAATTTGGTTTTCAAAACTAAGTCCTTAAAAAAATATTTAATATTTTAAATTTTGAAATCAAATTTCCGACATTTAAAATTTTTTCGAAATTATTCATAAACATTTTTTGAAAGTGTTTGGCATTCAAAAATTTTTCGAAATTTTTTAAATACATTTTTCAACATTTAAAAATTTTGAGTAATTTTTCAATTAAATTTTTCCAAAATTAAATTTAGTTAAATTTTCTATAATACATTTTAGGCATGCAAAATTTTTTCCAAAATTTTCAAATATACATAGTATATTTTGAAATAAATTTTCAACATTTAAAATTTTTTGAAATTATTCAATAAATTTTTTTCAAACTACAATTTAATTAAATCTTCCATAATTTTTTTCCAGTTACAATAAACAAAATATAAAAAAATAGTTTTTTCTTCTTCTTGGTTTCGATTTTCAATCTTACATCACCATTTATAAAATTTCCAAACACTCACTTCTCTCAAAGCAATCATCGCTGATTAGTCACATGTGGCCAATTATTGCAGTCACCGCTGGCTTTTATACATATGTATGAACAAACCATATGTGCATAGAAGACAACCTTTGGGCATCAGTGTTTCATTAAATTCATTGATTTTACACCAAACCCACGAAAATGCAAAAGCAAAGGCTATAAACCAATAAAATTCGTGTGTAAATAAAAGCAAAAAATAAAAAAAACAGAAAAATGACGCCAAAAGCCATTCAATAAAGTCATTCGAAGCGATAATAGCCGCGGCCAGAGCAAAAACGTGTGAGTGAAAGCGGGCGGCTTGTTGTTCGAAATTTTGTTTGGCTTTTCTTTAAATATTTATTTGAATGCCATTGATGGCGGCGGCGATTGTCGCAGAGAATGTGAAATTTATGAGAAATGAATTTTTCATATTTCCTTACGTTGCCTTGCCTGCCTTTTGCTACACTTAGCTGGGGAGATGTGGGAAAAAAATTAGAAATTGAAAGCAAAAATATTGAAAATTGCACGAACGAAAGACGAAAGACTTAGGCAGCGAACTTTTGCTTTTAAAATAAAATATTTCTTTTTCAATTTCTTATATTTTACATCATAACTGAAAATTCTTTTCCATCTAAACCATACTCAAACGCTAAACTTTTTTCAATTTTTCCTCCATTATTTCCACTTAAAGCTGCTGCTTGTATCTCATAAATTTTCCTGACAGCCATGTCAATCTTTCACCCAGTCAATTAAGTGTGCCCTCTAAGCCAAAGCCAATTTTAATGCTTAATGCCAAGCAAACGAGTTCTAGAGGAAATAGCAAAGGTTCGCTCTTCGGTGCACGCGCACTTAGCAGCCAAGCAGCAAACAGGTATTTACCCAATAAGAATACAGAATGCTCATTCAGACATACCTACGCACATCCCGTTGAGTTGCCAAACCAGAACCCCGCTAATCAGCTGGGCAGCTGCACAACTCGCTGGCCGGGGGGGTTAAAGTGAAAAATAAACAAACGAAAGCATAAATTGCATTTGGCGACCGGTTTTGAGGACCAACTGCAGCGGTTGCTTGACCAACCAGTTGTACAAATGCACTTACATATGAATGTATAGGTTGACACAGCAACGCTGGGCGTCCACGGCAAATTATCTGGACAAAGGCGTGTATATGCAGACACTTGGGGATACACTTTTTGTCTGCTTTTCCGCAAATGTGGAGGAAACTCTTTGAATGTGTATATACTATATGTGTGTGTGTGGTGTAACTGAAGTTGTTAGACGAGTTTGAAGTAAAACAATTTTTTTTGTGATGAGTGAAGGTGTTAAGTAATAAATATTTCAGATATTATTTTAATATTTTTTATTATGAAAAATAATTATGAAGAATTTATTATATTTTTGATAATTTAATAAATTATAATTTTTCCAATAATTTTTTATAATGAAGAAATCTTTGAAAGGAAATTAAGACTTAAAACAACTTCTAAAAAGTTAATTTTTTAATATTTAAATTTTAATATTTGCACTTTGGCATATTAAATTCGAAAATAAATAATGTCTTTCGTATAATATGTACTATATACTTAAATTATATAGACATGTACACATATGTACATATAAATATATGTATACATATGTATATTCTTATTAAAATTGTCGTTTAAAATCTAAAAATTATATTTCTGTAAATTTCTAATATTTAACGCTCTTTATTAAATTTATACAATTAAAATTTTAAAATTAATATTAACTAATTGTTAGTTTAATTTTTTTAATTTCACTAAATTTAATAGCAAAAAGGTAACACACTTTTAAATGTTTCTATTAAGTATGGAAAAATTACACAAAAAATGTTTAAAATTAATATTAATTTATTTTAATTTTTTTTTAATTTCTTGCTTCATTTTACTAATTTCAACACATTTAATAGCAAAATTCTAAAAAAGCGTTAGCTTTTCGGTTTTAAAAGTGGTAAAAATAGTAAAATTAATCTAAAAAATAAAAAGAAAAATTAATTTTTAAAATAAAGTTTAAATATTTGTTTAATTCTACCTCATTTAATAGCAAAATTTAAAAAATTTATTAATTAAAAATTTTAACTTAAAATTAATTAAAATTAAAAGTTTTAAATTAAAACAAATTAATTTTAACTTAAAAAAAATAAGTTTAATTTAAAATTTTTAATAAAATTAATTTTATTTTAATTTAAAATTTTTATTTCACTAATTAAAATTTTTTTTTATTTTGAATAATTTTAATTTTTTTTGTTACGTTATATTAGACAGATACAAAATATCACGACATATTTTTTTTAATAATTTTTTGTCATTTATTAACACTAAGTGCGAATATTCATATCAAAAACACTTATTTAGAAATCAGGAAATATTTAGTAGAATATCAGTCTCATAAGCGGAAAGATTTAAAAAATTTTACATATGAGCATTAAAACTATAACTCCAATAAAAGAAATAGAATTTTTATTAAAAGCAAGATTTAAAGAGCTCAAATCCAAATTTTTTCACATGAAATTGTTAAAAAAAAAAATAAAACATTTTAATTTATTAACTTTTTTGTTAACAATATTAATTTCTATAAAAGAAACTGTTGTTTAAGAAGATTTAAAAAACGGAAATATATTTAATTATAGACTTTTGACTTTTTTTAAATTTTTTTTCAATTATTATTTTCTTTATTATTTTAAAACTATTTCATAATTTTTATTATATTATAATTTTTATTCTATTATAATTTTAAATAATTTTATTTTTAGTATATTTTTATGATGATTTTTAATAATTTTACAGTTTTTATTAGTTTTAGCAGACTTTTTAAACTGAATATTTTCAGTACTTACATATTTACAGCAAAAAAAGTATATTTGTGGGAGCAATTCATTATGGGCTTACCTGCAAAAGAGAAAAAAAAATTGTTATTAAAAATTAGTTTCCTACTAAAACGTCTTCTTGTAAAAATTATATTTTCATTTAATTAAAAAATTAAAATTTAAAATTTCAAAATTCTCACAATATAATGACACATTTTCAAATAACACTTTTAAAAACCAAAAAAAAAATATTACTATTGCTGATGTATAATGGTTTTATGCATAAAGTCTGACACCGAAGATATAATACCCTCCACATAACCAAAACTCCATGTAAGAACTTTGATCGGTCAGTTTATATGGCAGCTACATATATGCTATAATGGTCCGATCTGAATTAATTTTTCGGAGATTACACGATTTTCTTGGATAATAGCCCCCCAAGTCAAATTTGTTGAATATATCTCTCTAACTAAAAAGTTTTCCATACAAGCACTTGATTCCGATCGTCCAATTTGTATGACAGTTATATGCTCTAGTGGTCCGATAACGACCTTTTCGACAAATGAGTAGCTTCTAGCTAAGGAAACAACATGCGAGAAGTTCCAAATCGATTGCTCAAAAACTGAGGGACTACTTCGACAGGCAGTCGGATATTGTCTAAACAAAAAAAGTTATCATTGTGGATGAAGACTTCCATCAAGCATGCAGATTTCTTGCATGAGGTGTGACCAATGCAAAAACAATGAATAATGGTTTAAAAAAATTAACTATCAATAAGTAAACTCAGCTCCTAATCACTACTCATAGCCATAACCATCAGTACTGATGATTTCATACAACAAATACTAAAGTAACCACAGATGATAACACCCACGTGATTTGCATTATCAAAGAGAAGAGTTACAATTCGTTTACATAAAAATACTAATTTCTTTAGCAAAAAAAAATGGTTATAAATTTCTTTGTGATGCAAAGAGGAGTCTTCATAACAATAAATTCCACCAACGCACAAAGCGCCTGCAACTGCCTGATTGATTTAGCTCGCAAACGATAGCTGGCAGTCCCTAGCCACAACCTCCTCATTAAAGTCGCCTGCTACACACACAACTGCAAGACGCAGCTGCCGCAAAATTGATGCAATTTTATAAACTTTTCTGCTGACAGCGCTGTTCTTCAACAAAGAAGCAGCAGAAATTCGTAAAAATCAGCAGAAAGTATCGCTTTTGTGACTCTCCAATGGCAATATGAAGTGGCAAGAACAAAGCCGCAGTAGTCTTCTTTCTTTCTTTACGAGATCCGCATAAACCTGTCGAAGCAGCTGCAGTCTTTTGTAGCGCATGTGGGCAGTCGCCAATGAATAAGAGGAAGCATAACAAGAAAAAAAGGAAGAAAGCAAATACTCGTCTTGTCTGTGAAGATGCGCCAAGAAGATTGGACTTTGTTTAAATTGCAGCTGAAGCTGGAGAGTTAGGCGACTGGGAGTGTGGGTACGTGACTAGTATTAACCTACAAGTTAACTGCTTTCAGAGGACAGCAGCTTCAAGGCGTAGGAGATGCTACACAAAGTGGGTGCAACAAAGTGAAAACAGGAAAGCAGTGGTATGGACCAACCCTGTTGGAAAAAGCTGACTGATTTTGGCAGCATTTGCCTTCAAAGGGTTTTAAGTGAAGTAAAACTCAACTATAGTAACTTTTTTGTAAATATGAGTTTCTTATTCTTATCTTTTTCGTTCACACCATATGCGTTTGAAATTCTCAAATGGTTTCTTAATTTGCAGAACTTGCTCTTTTTATCATGAGCTTACGCCTTAAAACTGGTTTCAAATAAAAATTATCGTGTCGAAGGTTTCTTGTTGAAATTTCATTCATCAGCAAACTGGTTTACGATTCTCAATAGGTTTATCTGCTTAAATCACTCAAATACAAGTATGTAGCTACTTTTCAACATCCACTCAATACCCAAATTGTGCACTCATTGCATTATTTGAGACTACAAAGTACTGTTTTAAAACCATAGAATTTGCGCTATATCAATCTAATATTTTTCATGAGCTTCCCTATAAATATTGGAGCACTAACAAGATATGTCAGAGGCATAAGTTAAGAAGTATACGAGATTTCTTTCTATAAAACTACCAGCAAAATACATAGGAGATTTACCATGTATCTAATTAGTATCCATTTCCTACTGGGCTTGTATGAACACATGTATAACTTATATCTATCCCTGTATAGGGATGTCTATACACTGTGTAGGTGTGCCACTTACAAGTTTGAACGCACTGAGTGCACTTAAAGGAGCAGCTGAGCAAAAACCTGTTAACCTAACAAGAGGTAGAGCGTTTGTCTTCCTGTCAGCGTCGCTTTGGTTTCTTTCCTTTCATAATTTGTGGCCTTTTCGTGTCTTTTAATTTGCTTGCGGTATTACTGCGCAGTTTTTATGAAGTTTGCTGTAATTTGATATAAGTATTTTGTGAGCTTAAATCAAGTTTCAAAAACGCTGATTTTTTCCGTACTTTTTTCATACATTTTTTCATACATTTTTCCATGTCTACCACAATTTAATAATATTTTTTCAAAAATTTTTGTTAATGATATTTTGAAGGAAAATCGATATGTAGTATTCTGATATTTTGCTTCCGATTTCCTTAAATACTTTTTTATCGTTTTTCTTTTGTAAATCTGAAATTTTTGTTTTTATTAATTAACCTTTTTATCAGTTCTAGTATTCTTTTTACCGCTGATCATTATTACTTCCACATTTCTTATCCTCTTCCGTTGAATAGCCATACACTTTTTTGTCATACACATTTATCCACTTCAAAAACTTTGAATTCTATAGAAATGTTTAAAAACATTTTAATACTTTGTCGTTTATACGAAATATGTGCAGAGCAAATGTATAATTTTTCGGTTCATAGTCTCGCTTTGGCTATCTGTCGCCGCTGCCATTGCTTCGAGATTACTTTTCTGTAGAAAAACTGCATTCAAGGTAGCTGATTTAATGGTTTTATGGCTTTAAACCGTAAAGTGAATGCCTTTTTTGGTCGTCGTACACAAGACACGCACACACACACACAAACGCAGGAAATGGATTTTCGTTAAGCTGAAAAAGGCAAAGAATGCAATAACCAGTTTTTATTTGGCTTTATCAGCCGTTTCTGTTACCAATAATATTTTTCGAGCATATGCACACTTCTTAATTTCTGCGTATTTCTGGCGCAGTTAGTTGACTTTTTACAAAAATAAAATTTCTTTTTCCTATTTTTTACTAATTTCTATAATTTCTTCAAAATAAATTTATTTACGTATGCACTCTGGCAGTTTTATCTCACATTTTTGTGCATTTCCTCTTGACCATTATACGTCTCTTCGCGCTTTGTTTTGCTTTTTGTACCTCTACCAAGATACTTATCTGTTTAAAATTCATTCAGTGCACCAATCGTTGACTCTCCGATTCGATTGCCTTGCATTTGGCTGTGCTGCAGTTGTAAGCATTTCTCCAAAAACTTACAATAAGCTTTTTTATATTCAAAAGCGAACTTTCGCCTACGAACATATGCCTCTTCGGCTTTGCTGCCACTTTATTGCTGTTACGTGACATTTTCTGGTTGCCCTTTATTTAAAATTGAAATTTGAAGAACTGCATGCAGAGTTGAAATCTCTGTTGTATTTTCGTGGGTAATAGTATTCGGAACTGTAATGATTATTGTAGTTATATGTGCAACAAAAATTTATAACATTTTTGAATGTGTAGGAAGAAAAAATTTTTGTAATGCATTAGTAATGGTATTGGTAATTGTAATTGTAATGCTAATAGTAAAGATTTGGTTTGTTTAGAAACAATTTCCAAATTGTTTGCTTATTACTTTCAAATTTCAGAATGTAATGGTAAAAGTAATGATAATTGTAATTGTAATTGCAATGATAATTAGTATTGGCATGCTTGCAAACAATTTTTTTATACACGTTTTCTTGCCATTTTTTAATTTCGGAACAGAGGAGTAATAGTAATGACATTTGTATTGGTAATAGTAATTGTATTGGTAATAATAATTGTAATGGTAATATTATGTACTGATTTTTGGTTTATTTACTAACAGTCTCTAACTTGTTTGCTTATTACTTCCAAATTTCAACTTATAATGGTAATAGTAATGCTAATTGTTTGGGTAATTGTAATTGTAATGGTAATAGTAATCATTATTGGTTTGTTTACAAAGAATTTCTAACCTGTTTGCTTATTACTTTCAAATTTCAGAATGAAATGGCATTAGTAATTGTAATGGTAATTGTAATTCTATTGGCAATGATAATCATTATAGGTATGTTTATAAACGATTTCTGCGGACATCTTTTCTTGTTATTTTCAAATTTCAGAAAGTAATGGTAAGAGTAGTGGCATATTTAAAAACTATTTATGACTTATCTGCTTGTCATTTTAAAATTCCAAAAGTAATGAAAGGAAATAAGAGATAATTTCATTAGTTTACTGTCGTAAATCTTTACTAACTACCAATAATTAAATTAATAATTGTGTAATTATTGCTTGTAATTATAAGGTAATCATTAATTCATATTAAGTTCCATGAGAATTACTCGGATTTTTTCTCTTTTTTTACTTTCATAATTTTTTCATTTCCATCATGCATTCACCACCGATTGCATCACCACTGCACCAACCTATTCATAGCAAAGTTCGTGGTGCATAAATCACCTTCATATTAAATGCCATTTCAGTGTCATTCCATTGATTTCCAACCTTAACTAACCGTTTGTGGTCTCTTTACTAGCAATTGGCTGGCTGCTGTTTTGACTCTTTATCTAGCTTATGGGACGCACCTTGTTTTGCCAGACACCTGCTATACGTGACAAATACGCCCAAACTGTAGTGACTTGTAATCTAGTTGTGTTACAACTTGTCTACCCTTGTCACCAATGCCTTTTGTTGAGTTAATTATGTAAAGTGCATACTTTGCATACGTAGACCGACGGCGACCCACGCTTCATTAGCAATTGATTGGTTAAATTGTGAGGAGATTTTATTTATTAGATAAATGAAAAGCATGTAACGAAATCGAAAACAAGAAAAAAATCAAGTTTTGTGTTAGGTTTGGTGGAAATCGCGACAAATGCGATAAACAGTACAAGCTATTGGTCACATTGTTGAAGATTTTAAGTGCCTCGCCATTCGGTGGGTTCTAGGGATGAATTTTAGGGTTCAATCCAAATTCTATTTTTACTGATCGGAAATAGCTTATATTTGCCTATTTTCCGTCGCTTGGAAAACTTCGCTAGTGTCTTAGAAGGTTTTATGAGAAGTATGGTTTTTGACTAGATGAGATAGTGGTTTCTGTCTGTGATAATGAAATTTCTTGCATGCATACTAGTATTTTTGTATTTCTATGACCAGACTGGCATTAGAATTCTTATAGAGAGTTCTGTTCATTTTTTGTAGACGATCTGTAGTTAAAAAAACAAGTATTTGCCATATTTTTTTTAGTTATTTTCTTTATTTTCCCGGTATGATTTTAGTTCATAATAATAAGGGTTATAAGTTATGTTGGGCTCTACTCTGTGGCATAAAATTGTTTACTTCTAAGTTAAGATTAATTTTTTCAGATATTCGACTACTTTTAGCCTTTCATAGCGAAAGAGAAGCGATACTTTTTCAGCATCTAAAACTATTCTATAAGGTCTTCGTATTATTTTACTGATTTTACGTTTTGTTCTTGCATTAAGTGTTGAGGAACATTTGTTTCAAATAAGCTTTCAAATGGTTGTCTCGAGCCAATTCTTTGGAATGTGAAAAATTGTTTCCTTAAGGTACAGGAACGTCAAAAACTCCTAAAAATAGACATATATATACAAAAGTGATCAGTGTGATGAGCTGATTCGATATAGCCCTGCACGCCTGTCCACCAGTATTTGCGCGAACTACTCACTCACTTTATATGATATTGATCTGAAATTTTGTACATGCTCTTGTCTCCTAGAGAAGTGGCTAATTTGCTGGAATCGTCGATATTGGATCATTATTGTATACGAGTATAGCTGCCATACGAACTGAACGATCAAAAGCAATGTCTTCTATGGAAAACTTTTTTACTTGAAAAGATATTTTCACGAAATTGGACATGGTTTATTACCTGAGACTGCCGGTCAATCTGCGAAGAAATTGTTCTGGTCGGATGACTATAGCATATAGCTGCCATATAAACCGAACGATTAGAATCAAGTGCTTGTATGAAAAACTTTTTCATTTGAGAAGATATCTTCACGAAACTTACCATAACTTATTTTTTTATCATACACTATAATATCTCAGGAAATTTTTCAGATCGGGATACTATAGCATATAGCTGCCATACAAACTAACCGATGAAACTCAAGTCTTTATAAGGAAAACATTTTTATTTGAGGACATATCTTCACGAAATTTGGTACAGATTATTTTCTAAGACAGCAATACAATCTCTGCAAAAATTCCTTAGAGCGAAGCACTATAGCGTATAGCTGCCATGCAACCGATCAACATTAAGTTCTGGTAAGGAAACTTTTTTATTTTTAAGGGGTGGTCTAGGTGCAATTAAAATTAATATTTTGTGGTTTTACTAATATGTATATGTACATACATGTTTATAAATATATATATGTATATGTGTCTACTACTTACTATTGTATGCACTCTAACCTCATAACAGCAAACTTTACCACTAAATTAACCCAGCCAGGATTTTGTAATCATAAATGTAATTCTGTCACAAAAGATTAATGCTTCATACACACAAACACACATGCTATTTCTCATGTGCATACATATGTACATATGTATATGTATAATATGTATAAGCGTATGTAATAAATGCGCTACATCACACACGCATTTAATCAGGCAAAATGAAGCAATCAACTTTTTCAAATAAAAAAAAAAAAACTTTCTCTTAAATGTTCTTATGCACATAAGTATAATGCATTCACATTTGTGTGCGTGTGCGAGATTAATGAGAAACGTCATTTAAGTGAGAAAAAATTAATAACGGCAATCGGTTTGGGCATGGAACGGCATATAGACGCACATAAAGAATATTTAATAAGTAATTTCATGGCTTTAATTGTCTGAAGAGTGAAAAAAGTGAACGCAGAGACATACATACATATACATATGCAAATGTATACCAGTGTGTAGCTGAGCGTATACTATGCAGTTAGAGCAGCTTCAAAGCAAACAGTGTTGCAAGGCTGCAGCTTGCCAGAATTTGTCGCAAAGAAAAATGTGCATTCGTTATTTCATTTTTTTATTTTCAGTTTCAATTTTCATGTAATTTTTAAATGCCTGTATGTTTCTTTGTATTTTTGTGTATTTTTTAATAATTTTTTCGGAAGCAGCTGTCCCGCGCCTAAAGCGCTACTAGTCTCATAAATTGAATTCAAAGCAGCGATGTTTGGGGTTGTAAATGCATGTCTGTATGTACACAGATATATGTTTGATCATATGTAATATGTTTTAAGTATGTTTGTAATTATATACATGCAATAATAACCAAAAATATGCCATCAAATAAATTATGAAATATTACCACATCTTGCAACTGCTACTTGCACTTCATTAAGCTAATGATTTGATGTGCCTAATAAGAAATTATAATTTATATATGTATGTATGTATGAATGTATGTATGTGCACAGCGCTGAGTGCCGACAGCTGCACAACCCTCTATTACGAATCATTTTATGACTGAAATGCTGGCACATATGTAACTACCAAAATTCTATAAGTTGACACACTTACACCAAATCTAATAATTACAAACATATGTGTATGTATGTGTGTATGATAATATATAAATGCATTCATGTATATTTCATATTTGACTTTGCTTGAGCAGTGCTGATTTGAATTTATTTATTATCAAGCATTTTCTAGAGCGTCTAATTGCTGGCTTAAGTCACTTTACATGCAAGTCCACTGGCTCCATTCCAGCTGATCAGCATAAAACATAATTACTTAGGCACATACATATGTATGTAAAAACATATGTTCTACTAAGTTTGTCATGTGTCTTTGCGGTAAAGAAGGAAGCCCATAAGTATGTATAAATCGTAATAATCAGCAATGGGCTCAGTTTCAATTGGGTCGCAATTATAGAATTGCTCAATTGACCGAGTTATAAATACCTTTATGCGCTATATAAATACACAAGTATAGGAAATACATACATATGTGCCTTAATTTGTCTATACATATGTATGTATGTATATAAGTATATATGTTCATAGATAAAAATATGTAAAGATTAGAAATATTTTATCGCATATTGTCGCCAACTTGCTTTTCGAGTTACCCTAATTCGATAAAAAAAGTAGGTGTGTTTGACAATCTCATATATTAAAAGCGCTATTAGGTGCACATAGCTTCCATATAGATTTATAATATCGACACGGAGTAACGCATTTGAATTTGCATTTTACACCTTTTTATTCGAACGAATTAAGTTAGCATCCGTTTTTCTTTATCAATTATTAAATTTTTTTCACTATCAATTATTAAATGCTTTATTCCACAAATAAAGCTTATTCCAGATAAATTTAAAAACCACGATGCATATCAGTTAAAAATGCGGCACACAACAGGATTTTTTCTAGTCTTGCTCAGCAAAAATTAAAATTTGTACTTCTCAAACGGTTCATAAAAAAACCTCGTTCTCAATGGCAACTCACTGGAAATGATGGCAACCCACAAACCCTCCGCGGAAATTAAAAATCGAAAAGTGAGGTTTGTGACAATCTTATGATCAGAATTGGCTCGGACTGTTCCATTCAAAAACAGCGCGTGTAAACGGAATAGATAAATATTTCTGTCCTAGATTGGTAGAAGCTTGTTTTCTGTTCGTTGAAGTATGCTCTATATAAATCAATTAGTGTGTGTTTGAAAATGTTTATCTCGAGACTTTTACCATTGAACAAATTTACCAAAGAGAATCGTTGAAATATTGCAAAAGTGTTTTGAGTAGTCTACTCCAAGCCGAGCACAGGTGTTTGACTACCACAAAAAATTCAGTGAAGATCGTGAAGACATCAAAAACTTGCCACGTGCAAGTCGTTCATACACTTCTGTTACCGGTTAATATTTTGGGTATTTTTCTGTCTATTAACGGTTAATATTTTGGGTATATTTCTGTACATTAACGGTTAATATTTTGGGTATGTAATTTGTCAATGCTAGACTCGTATCAAGAGAACTGAATTTTTTGCAAAAACGATATCAATTGAAGGTCACAAAAAAGAAGCAGAGCTGAGACCCTTACTTTCATCAAACGTATCCTTACGACGAGAATGAATGAGAATGAAGTTTTCTCCAGACACGTAGTTCAGTAGATTTCCTGCGTTCTACTCTAGGTCAAACAGAGCTCTCAGTCGTACTGAAGCGGGTTGTTATTGTAGCGGCAGAATTCTGCTGAGTTCACAGTCCTTGACTGGATAAAAATCCGGGTCCGTTGCGTTAACGTAGACCCAACTGTCGTGCGAACGGTACCGAAGCTGGTCGTCGACCAACACCTGTTAAAAGCACGCGAGGCTTATTGGATCATTACCGAAACATAAGGCGGCAAGATTTATGTATATGTACATTATATTTTTGTCAGTCCGAGTTAGTTGTGATCATTTGTGTAATAATTAGATTTCAGGTACAATACCGATAGACATAGTCAGATTTGGAGAACTTAAGCTTTGTTGAATACAAGCGACATTATTTTAGTCCCTTGCATTGAGTTGCTATTGTATCACTTTTAAAATGTTGAAAGAAGTTCTAGGAGAGAAGTATAGTTCAGGTGTAAAAAGTTTAATAGAGACTAGATTATTTTTTTCTTGAAAACCAAATTTTGTAAATGTGAATATTTTCTTCTTTTAAAGAATTTGTATACAAGCCACATTTTTTTGCAATTAAAAATTGTCTAAAGGTTAATTGCATCGTAATGAAACCACAGAATTGCAATTTTTCGATCGATTATAGGATTTTGTGCTTTAAATCCAAATATAAAATGTTGACTTAGGCGCTTTTTGAAATGAAAGATTAGTGTGGCTTTAACCAGCAAAAATTTAACAACACAATATTAAATGTCCTCTCTTTTTAGGCTACTAGTTAGCACTGCAGTTCGATTCAGTAGCTACAGCACGGTGTAATTGCTTGATATAGTAAAGAGCATAAGTCAAAATTGTATAATTTTAATTTTGAACTGATTTTTTCAGATTTTGGTGACAATTCCATATAAAATTTGTGAAACAGATTTGAAGCTTTAAAAAAATTTATGGTTTCTTTGACTACATAAAATGCTAAAAATGCGTCTGTTGGCGTTACATTAATACTTTTTATAAAAGAAATGTTGCCAAATACTTCATTAACCTTACGAACGCAATAAACCTGTACGCTAATTAATAAAAGTAAAATCTCAAGCCACAAAAAACAACACAGGCAACACGAAAATTAATGAAATCAAGTTTTTCACAACCTTCACGCACTGAAACGCCAACAAATGATCGAAAAGCCGCCCACGAATTTCCCTTAAAAACGAGCTTGACATGCGAGTCACAGAAAAACACGCACACAGCGACACAAAGGCAATAAGCTCAGCGTTTAATTAGTAATATTTAAGAAACGAGCAACTCAAGATCAGCTAAATTGCATGTGTGTGTGCGTGAGTGAGCGTGTGACTGCCGCAATGACAGTGTGTGTCGAAATTAAATGGTTCCACATGATTAACACAGCAATTGCGTGCAATTAAAGTGGAAAGCGAACGAAAAAGATGCGACTGCGTAAGAAAATCTTAAAAAAGAAACCTCTAGCTCTATGGGCGTGTGTGTGCGTGTATGTGTGAGCAAAAGAGTGAAGTGTCGAGAAAAGTAGAAAATCAAAAATAGTTACGAAATAACACAGTCTAGCGATTTGAGGCCAACGCAAGTCAGCAGCCAGCAGTTAGCGCGCCAGACAGTCAACCCATTAGACAACAACAACAGCAACAAAAACAATATGAGTGTTGGCAAAAAAAAAACGGTCGGTAGCGTGTGACATTTCGTCAAGTGCATGAGAAGTATGCGAGTAGGCTGGCAAATGATAATGAATGCGTTGATGATGACAAAGCTGCTGACGCTGCTGTTGTAGGAGATTATGAGAAATTGTTTTTTTTTTGTTTGCAATTTCGTTTTTGCGCTCGTGACGTTTTTAGCTACTGTTGCCCAGGCAAGGTGACGCGTGTGGCATTTGGCATGTCTTCGCAGTGTGCGCGCGTGTGTGTGTGTGTGAGTGTGCGTCTTAACGTCTGCTTATGTCACGCTTGACGTGAAAGAGTGCTCATTGTTCGAGGCAAGTACCAAAAAGCTACAAAGTATCATTTTAACGAGAAATTATTTACTGCAACAAAAACCCAAAAAACGAGATACATACATAGTTTTGCTTGGGTTTTAAGCGATTTTTTTGTTCTTTGTTTTACATTTCGACCGCAAAATTTTTTTTTGTGCGTTGGCGAGAGAGTTAGCCCTGACACTGTTTGCACATTTTTTCTATGTTTCTATTTTCTTGTTTTGTTAGTTTTTTATTTAACTGAACTTTTAATTTTTTTGTAAAATTATTAGTATAAATATTTTTTCAGAATTTTTTTAAATTTTGTCCTTTTATTATTTGATTTTAAGGTATTCTAATTAGAATTTTTTTACCATATTTCAATATTTTATTAATTTTAGTTTTTAATAATTCTTTACTTTTTCTCTTTTTATATATTTACCTAATTTTTATTAATTAATTATTTAATTTTTTTTAAATCCGGTTTGCTTAAGTTTTTTTACAATTTTTTCTTTCATAATTACTATTTTTGAGGCAACTTAACTGTTAATTATTAATTAATTTTTTTTTAATATATATTTTTTCTTAGTTCGGTAAATTTGTCCTTTTATTAGCTTATATTACAGTATTATATTTGGAATTAAATTTTTAATACTTTTTTTATTTTTCAGACTATAAACAAATTTTCTTAATTTTTGTATTTTGTTAATTTCCATTAATTTATAATTTCTTTTTAATCCTTTTTGCTTTTTTTATAATAATTAGAATTAATAAAAATAAATTAATATTAATAAATAAATTATTATTAATAAAATTAAGCTAAAAAACATTTAAAAGGTGTTAAATTATTATTAAAAAGTTTAGAACGTATTAAAAAATTAATAAAAATTATTTAACATTAATTCAATTATCATCGATAAATTAATTAATTACTTAATAAGATTTATTATTTTTTTAATTTAATTTTTTTATACCCATATATTAGTTTAAATTTTTTAATAATTAATTAATATTTATGACTTTTAATTACAAAAATAAAGCATAAAAGCTTTAAAACTCAATTAGAAACTAATAATTTAATTTTTTTATTTAATCTTTTTTATTATTAATTCATTTTTATTAATTTTTAAATTATTTTTTAATACCTTTTTTAGTTTAATTTTTTAATTATTGGTTAATTTTTATTACTTTTAATTACAAAAAATAAACCATAAAAGCTTTAAAATGCAATTAAAAACCAATAATTTATTTTTTCTAATTATTAATTAATTTGTATTGATTTTTTAATATATTCTTAAATATTTTATTTTTTTTTTCACTACATTTTTTAAATATTTTTTTTTATAGTATATACATTTTTTATTTTTTCTTCTTTTGTATTTTGTTTATTATTCATTATTGTTTTGACTGTATCATCATTTTTTCTCTAAAACATTTGCATACGTTTGACGCACGTTTATTACGTTTATTTAATTTAATTTATTGGTTTCCTTCATTGGCGTCAAACTTTTTTGTCATGTATCTGGTACTTCCTCAGCAGCGGTGCCCATATCACACCAGCTGCCAGCCGCTGTTTAAAGCGGCGCGTAATTTTTAGATGATAGCGAAAATTAATGCCTCTTAAATGATTCGCACTAATTTTCTTGTGATTTTTGCTCGCGTTTGCTTCAAATTAGTTGTGAAAATATTTGGCAATTTGCGAAATTTTAAATGATATCTCTTAATGGACTATGAATTATTTTAAATGCTTGATATTACCAGCTTTTTAATTACAGTCAAATTTTAGAAATTTTTTAATATAAATTAATATGAAATTAATTGTATAAATTAAAATTTTATGTAATAGAAATATTAATTTTAATACTATTTTCGATGATTTTAGGGCCAACCAGTGAAATTTTTAATAGATTAATTTTTTGAAATAAAATAATAAAAGGGTTGAAAATGAAAGTAAAATAAATCATGATTTTTTTTTCAAAATACCCGAATAAGTTCAGAGATACAACTAGAAAATATTAGTTAAATGGTATTTGAAGTAGTTCAGAAATATATTTATAAGTAAAATGAAATAATATAGCCCAATACAAAACATATAAAACTAATTAATAATTATTCTATTATTTAAATAAAGAATTAAAAAAAAATGTAATATTACAAAAATATTAAAAATGTTCCTACTATATCATACCATATTGTTTATTGCATAGGAATAAATTTCATCCTTGACAATAATTTTTTGATTAAAAAAAAATAGTTTATTTTTATTTAAGAAACAATATTTTGAAACTTTTTTCAAGTGGAATGACATATTTAGATTTCCAAACACTATTTTGTAATTTTTAAATCAAAAAATAAGATAAAGGTCATTTTGGAATTTGAAATATTTTAAATCCGAAAAAAAAATTATTTTGAAATTTTTTTAAACAAGAAATTATATTTTATAACTTTTTTTAATTTGAAGAAAATTTTGAATTTTTTTAATCATCAAACTCAAATTTGGATTTCTTTAAATTAAGAAAAAAATTGGAAAGTTTTCTAAGGGGGAAAATATTCATAAATAGTATGTTTCTAGCAACTTCTTTGAAAAAGAGAAAACTATTTTGATTTTTATTACTTCTTCGAACTCAGCTTTTCAATTTAAAAAAATATATTTGTATATTTAGAAATTTTTTAAGTGAAGAAGAATTTTTATATTTTACATTTTTAAGTGTAAAAAAATATTTTTTAATAAGAAAAATTGGAATCTTGTTAAAGTAAAAAAACCAAATAATTGGAAATTTATTTAGAAACTTAAACAAAATTATTTTTAATTTTGTTTTTTAAGTCTTCAAATAAAAATATTTTTGAATTTCTTTTAAGTGAAAAAATATAATTTAGAACATAAAAAAACTGGTTTGGAAACTTTCTTTAAGTGGAAAATTTTTTTAAAATTATATTTATTTCCTCAAAATGAAATATTTTGAAATTTTTAAACCTTAAAGAAAGAATTTTGCATTTTATTTTGAATATTTTTCAAGTAGAATAAAATTAATTACATTTTTTATTTAATTTTTCAATAACAAATTCACAATTTTAGAAATAAAAAGAATAAAAAAAAGTATGTGTAGTTGTTTATGTGAATAAAAACTAAAATCTGTACAAATAATATTACAAAAAAAAATATTTTGAAATTAAAAAAGAAAAAGTATTTTGTTGTTTTTTTTTTGATTTTGTTTTAATCTACTCAGTTTACAAAAAAATTTACATATATCATTTTTCAAAAAAAAACGAAAACAAAACATGAAACGTCTAAAATTAAAAAAAAAATCGAATCTCGCTCTAAAATACGGATTATTTAATTTAATATAATTCAACTCATTGTAACTTCATCTAACTTCCGTGCATTTGAATACAATATATAATTTGTACTTCTGCATACCACACACCACTCACATTCGTCACATACTCGCCTGACCTTTCGTAGAGCACCCATCTACGTGCCTCACTGCCAACTAAGACAGTCTGCGCCAAGTAACTAAGAACTGGCCTTGCCAACTCATGGCGAATATTTGGAAACCTTACTAGTGTGCCACCCATGCATAGGCACGCACACACCGGCGCACACGTGGGTGCGTGTGTGTGGGTCAAATGTGTGCGTCTCCCCAATTCTTTTCAAAGCGAAAATTTACCGTCAAATTTGGGTCTTGGTCAAATACTCCGCAGCTTTTCGGCTTTTTTCGCAAATACTCGTACTAAACTTATTTCTGCTGCCAACGCTGTGCAGCCACACGCTTGAGGGCGTTTATGTGCTAATCAGAAAACAGCGCATAGAATACAACAAAACAACAACAATACATGTTGTTGATAATAATATTTATGATATTGCAGCTAAATGTATGTGTGTGCGTGTGTGTGTGAAATGTAAATAAACTCGACAGCATTTAATGCGCGTTAAACACTTTCAGTTCGTGTCGTCGTGAAAATTTGAAACTCGCCACGCAAAGTTCTGAAACATTTCTGTGTCAAGTGCACGTTCGTCAAGTCGTGTCTTGTGGCACCAACTGTCGATGCGCGCGTATGCGTGTGTGTGTGTGTGTGCTTAAGTGCGCACAGGTGGAAAATGTAGCGCATAAAGCTCGCAGTTTTTTATATTTTTTCACATGGAAATTTCATATTTTATGTATTTTTAATTTGGTAGCCCTCGCTTGGCACTCTGTGCTCATGTGTAGTGTTTCGTAGTTTCACTCGTTGAACTTTGTACGCGGCGAGTGGTGAAACTTTGTCGATTTTGTGGCGCTAAGTAGCAAGTGCTACGATTTTACTATACTTTTTTTGCAAATTTATTATTTTTATTGTTTGCGAATTATTTTTAGCAAAAATACGCGTGAAAAATCTAGTCCGAATTGTATTTTCAGTGAAAGCTAAGATTTTCTGGGTTTTGTTGGGCAATAAACGTCGTGTTCTTATCGGAAATATTACCTAGATGATACTTTCAAACCAGAAATTCGGTTCAGTTAGTTAAATTTCGTCCACTTACAACGATTTCTAGTACAGTAAGGCTTTGTTGTAAAACCGGTTCACTACCTTTTCCATAATGAGAATGAATATATGAGCTCTGAAGTCGAACTTCTTAAGAGTAATCGAACTGAACTCAAATAAATTCAAGCCCAGACTACCAATTTTCAACCACTTTTTGCAATTAATATCTAGGAGCTTCGCAGCTCAAGGGTCTAAATAAAGTATCTAACTTAAATATCCAGTCGCTCTTAAAGTTTGCAAAAACCATTAATGTTCTATATAACGAAAAATTCAGCTGAAATTAAACTGAGATGACGAATGTAGGGCATTACTAAGGGAATATAGTTTTGAAAATACGTTGTCAACGGAGCGACAATTCATTTACAAGCGAATCAGCCGTTAAACAGCTGTTATTCTCAAATTTGGTAGCAACTCATGTGCAAAGAGAACAACCTTTATTCGCGAGAGCAAAGTAAACCAGGCCTCTAGAGTCAAAAAAAAAAGAAGTTCACTTTCCATTCATCAACCAACGGCTGTTTCAATTGCCAATATAAGTATAATTTCTGATCCATAAAACTCAGAGAATTTTTCATCGTAAAACAGCGTCGTTTACACACAAGCTTTCACAACATTTCTAACGCGCTACGCAACGCTTACGCCGTCAGTCACTCAGCTGCTCACTTTGATAACTTCATACGCATTTTTCAACCTTGAGATAAACAACGGTCTACATAAGATAACACAGAGACACACATTTGCTCACGGCGACGTGCAAAATCTTGCAAAAACAACACTAACATATCATTCACTTTCCATTTTTGCAATTTCTTTTCAATTATGTTTTATGACGTTTGTGCTGTTAACTCAAACGTGCTGAAACGTTTATTAGAAGCGCGTACAGACGTGTGCAGAAATATATGAACTTTCATTTCAATTTCGCCTTTTGGCCCACACGCACACTTGCACGTGTTCTTTGTTGTATTTTTTATAATTTTTGCTATATTGCTGAGTGTTATTGTGTTGATAAGTCGTTAATGTTTGTTTTTCTATCTGTTACCTGCAGCCATGCGAACTTTCAGTGCGGTTTATTTATGATTTAATATAATTTCTAACAACGCACGATCTTATCTTGACTCGGCTACAACATATAAACATTTTGTTCCTCATACTTAATTTGCTGATAAGTTGATACCGGTCCGATAAGTTTGAACAAGAAATAAGTGCGAAAATTCCATTGATAACTAATGCAGTTATACTCGAAAGTTGTTGGTAGAACTTACTGAAGTGGTGTCTACCTGTGTGAGTAGTACTCAATATGTAGAGTTGTACTCAATAGACTTTGGAATGATAAATAGTACTACTAAGGAAGTGAGTAACTGAAGGAAGGTTTAGTATCTCTGTATAGAAGTCAGAAATTCACAAAAATTCAAACAACTCTCTTTGTATCGCACATCGTTGGAGAAAAATCAGTTCAATTAGTCCACCGATTAGAAATAATGACGAAAAATTAAAAACGCCGTGTCTGCTTTTCCGTCACAACCATCAAGGCATACGGTTCATACTTATTTTGTTATCATCTCTCGAGAAGTATGGATATTTATGTATACATATGGTAGGGAACTTTCTAGATAATTCGCCAATTAGCGAGATTCCTTACAGAACTCCCACATATAATAGCCTACTGAACTAAATTGTAATGTTCATTTAAAAAGAAGGTTTTAACAGAATTAATCACCACAGTGGGCATAGTGTTCCACAAGTTCATGTAAACAATATGCGGAAGCAATACATCACGCCGAAAATGTGTTCTTAAGAAAACACACACTTTAGATGTTTTTAAAATTGCTATTAAAGTTGCAGACTCATAAAATTTTAAGCTCTGCCTTAATATCTCTCCTCTTTGGGATATAGTTCACTATGTCGACTTTCGGTTACTCTCTCGTTTATCCTTTCGGTTATACTTCCGGTTATCCTTCCGGTTATCCGGTTATTCTTTCCGGTTATCCTTCCGGTTATCTTTCCGGTTATCCTTCAGGTTAACTAATTATTTACTCACCCTTTGGCAAAAACTTAAAAGAGCAACGCCGCAGAAGCAGAATTTCGCAACAAAATAGCCATTTAACTTAGTTTTTTTTCATTCAATAATACTGTAATAATCACAATAGCGTGCGAGTGTTCCACAAGTTCATATAGTAAACAAATAGCGGAAGCAATACATCATACCGAAAGTATTTGTTTGCGAAATCACACTGTTTATAGGTCGTTAAACTGCTTAGCAACAGTTTTCTCAACACATCACTTAAGTCACCTTTGATTTCTCGCAAATAATTTCAAAACTCTCACATTTTGCAAACCACATCACACCTTCGTTTAATAACTCAAATATTGACAGACAATTTTGCAAGATTGCGGAACTTTTAATTGCCACAGCCCGACATTAAACAGGGTGCTAACAAATGCCTTTATTGGACCGTTATTTGTCAACAAAGCCGGCGAAACGAAAGGGTGTAGCACAGAAATCACACGCTTTAGTGGGAGAGTGACGACGGCAGTAAAAGTCAGGCGCCGAGAAAAGCAAATAGAGTGCGCTAGAAACGCAAAAGCGTATCGAAAGTAATTTACGAAGCTTACAGGAATATATACAAACAATTATGGAGATAATATGAAATTAGTGTTCTCTAGCCCTCTATTTCATCGCATCTCATGTTGTTTCCATCGAACCTTATTACAAATAACTTCAAAAATAGTTAAGATTCATTTGACATTTCGCATGAAATACCGATTTGTCATCACACTAAAAAACAACGGTATTTTCAGACAACACGGGGAAACACAACGGCAATGAGTATTGACGTCTAATCAATGACATTGTTTACTTATAAATCCATACAGCCAATAAATGTATGTATGTAAATATTTATGAATAAATACACTCATACAATCGTGTGCAAATAGCGTTAGCTTCCCAAGTTCAGCAGCATCGGCGCATTAATTAGCGATTTTGCGCGTCCAACAGCAGCGACGAGCGACAGGTGTAGAGAGATTTCAATGCCGGAGCAGATGCTACAACTCAGTCAGCGAGAGTGCGGTAAATAGAGAGAGAGGTAGGGGGATAGAAAATATCAGCTATTAACTACTTAATGCTTTATTATTCGGAAATATTCAGCTCCACTCGTATATCATGGCACTTCAAATTTGCATAATATTGATAATAGCTTGTGTTTTTGCAATTGTTTTGTAGTAAATAATAAATTAGCCAGAGTTTTTTCCGACTAAAATTGAATGACGCTTTGAACATTTTTTGCTGTCCTCCTATTACTCTCTTTCACTTATATTTGTTTTTATTTTTATTTCTTGATAAAAACTTTCGCACCATTTCGCATTTCGCTTCGTTTGATGGTTCTTTGATAAGTGATAACCGCGCGGGGCGGCTACCTATCTGTTGTTGCTTGATAAGTGGCGCTAATGACTGCTTCGCAATTTTGCTAAATGAGTACCAAACTGCGTGACACAGGGTGACACCTTTCAGTAACGGTATTGCGTTGCTTTTGTTGACTTGCCGTTGTGTTATCTATCGGTCATTCGAGCTCGTCGGTGAGTGCGCGCACCCCTGACGTATTAAAGCAGCTGAGCGCGTGTAGAAAATGGTATGACAGCTAGCTGAATGGGTTGTGGGAATGCGGAGGGATGACTTTATACGAAGGTATATGAGAATATCGAGCTTCTCAATGGGGTTTTCAAGGGACGAAGTTCAATTATAACTAATTTGAGACAGCAATGTGAGGTGTCTTCTACGAAAATTCAATTTTTTGATATATAGTATTTCATACATTTACATCGGTATCAGAATATTTTGCAGTTGAGAGTGCTGTTGTTTTCTTAAGAGAGTATTATGGGTAATTTTCAGATTATTTTCGCTTGATAAACATCTTCAAGAGATCATTTGAAAATCTCTTATCTACTTTCATCACACAATTTCAAGTTCTCATAGAACTCCGAACCGTCTAAGAGACTCTAGATCTTAATTCGTTAGATTTCTAATCGACTAAGGGACTGTAGATCTAACCAAAAACGGTTAAAAAATGTAGTAAACACCATCGAAGTTAATCGATCGCATATATGTACATACATATCTCTTACATATTTGACGAACCTCTTTGGAGAGCATATTTGTTTTTGGATTGCTTGGAGTTTTCAATAAAATAAATAATAATATGTTTTTTAGTTCCTTAGAAGAGTGACACTAACGAAAACTCTCTAATAGGAAGCTGAATGAACATTTAAGCTTCTAAGTTAGTAATGCTCAGCTGGTGACTAGTCTGAGATTGATTGAGCGCAAACTGGATCTCAACGGAGTAATAAGCCTTCTTCCAGTACTATATTGAAAGGAGTTAAGCTAATCCGAAATTATATTTGAAATCTTTGGTAAAAGGTTTCAAGCAAATAGTCTGGTATCAAAGTATATCTGACCTATAATGGAAGCAAATAGTCTCGTATTAAGATATATTGGATCTATAAAAGGTCCAAGAATACTTGAATCAACAAATGATTTCAAATAGAAGCTTATCTGAGCACATACATACATACATTTATAAAATCTGTGGTTGCAGTTCTAAAGCAAAAAGTCTCTTTTCAAGGTATTTCGGTTCTATAATGGGTCGAAGAATCATTGTATCAACATATGTAATCAAGTCAAAGCTCTTCTGGCTTATATAGGAAAGCTTTGCTTTCAGTTGTAATGCAAAAAGCTTTGTGTGAAAGTATTTTGGACCAATAACGGAACGAAAAAGCGTTGAACCAAAGAAACATAGTTATATTTATAGTTATATTGTTATAAAATTTAAGGTTCTTCCAAAAGATTCGACAATTCTCGCTTACGATCATGCAGTTGAGATAACAATACCTTCTTCTTTAAGTGAATTAATAAATCTTTCTACATTTTCTGCTCTAAGCCGATTAATTATACAGCTAAAGGAGGTAAATTAAAAGGTCGATCCTAACAGGAATCTCACTACAGAAGGTCAGTCAGTTGTGGTACCTAAGCAAAAAAGAGTACATCATCAAAGAAAAAAATTCATAATGTAGACTTCTTCTATTTTGTGAGAAAAAATAGATTTTTACTCTTTTGATAATTCTTGGAAAATATTTTAAATATTGCAAAGCTGCAAGAAGTTAAAGGAATTTCAAGAATACTTCATAGCCTAATGGAAAAAATATTTCCAAGTAAAAGTTTATATTGGAAAAGTATATAGAAATTGTTATATAAGCAAAATTTGTAGAAAGTGTCCTCTAGGAAAATAAGTTAGCGCAGAAATCTGGCATAAAGAACTTATGTCCAATATTTACAAACTATAATTTTTAATACATTTATTAGTTAATATTTTATATAACGATTTTAGTTGCCGTAGACACCCAAAAGGAATGGCTTGAGTGGCAATCACGCCATAAAAACAAAGCAAAGCGGCTCAACTTTATAGAAAATTTCAAGCTATTTAGGGAAAAATCCAAAATAATATATGCTAATAGTGACATCATCAATACATTTTTCCTACAAGGTTGCTATACAAACAAAATAGCCAAGTAAAAGTTAATAAAACTTATAAAAAAACGTATATAAAATTACAAAAGTCCATAAACAAGAATAGCGAATGGATTTCAATGCCTTTAAAAACTACAAAAAATAATCGAAATGTATTAGAAGTTTTCCGAACTTCGCCAAAGGCAACTAAAAGCATTGAATTGTGCAGTATTTCCAATGGAACTTTGCTCTTGTTGTTGTTGCAAACACAACTATAATATAAACGTTTACGAAAAAATTTGTTTGCCTTTCATATAAAGTTGGCTAAAATCGTGGCCAATTTGCCGCCAATCTTTGGCATAATTTCCAAGCACAATTGTGGGTATTTACTGTATGGGTATATTGTATGTAAGTCTGTATATGTGTATCTGCCTACGTATGAGGTTGTGTTTGTATGCAAGTAAATGTGTGTATGTGTGTCTGTGTTTGCGTTTTAGCATGTGCGGCAAATCGTGTTTTTATGCCACAAACTTTGTTCTTTTTTCCCCCAAACCCACTAATTCGCTATATTTAGCTATATTTGAAGGCAAAACAGGGGGAAAAAATAAAATAAAAATGCAGTAAAGATTAAAATCAAATACACATGCACACATACATATAAAAGACACTTACGGCAGGAAATCAGTTCAAAGTCAAAGTATTTAAACGCCAATCAATAGGGCAGCAATGTTGGCAAACAAATCGATGTACTCGCATATATGTATGTACAGTTATGTGTATTTATGCATATGTGTGCACATATATTAACATATCCTTGCTTGTGTATGTTTTTGCAGCAGCTGCTTTGTTTAGTACATTATAAGTGAGTAGTAGAAAAAATTTTGAGAATAGAAAAATATGATAAAATGCAAAAAAAAATAAAATAAAAAGAGAAACAAGAAGAAACGTTAACTTATCCTGAATTGAAGATAATACCCCTCACAGCTGCCTTTGTTAGACCATAAAAGGGTATAAGAGGATATTTTTCCTGATTTTGAGCTTTCAGTTTATGAGGCAGCTATATGCTATAGTGGTTCGATCTTAACAAAATTTTTTGGAGTTAGTAGCAATACCTGAGAGAATGATCAATGTCGAATTTCATGAAGATACCTTCTCAAATAAATAAGTTTTCCATACAAGGAATTGAATTTGACCGATCAGTACGTATGATCGCAATACGCTATAGTTGTCCAATCAGGACCGTTTCTTCAAAAATAATAGCAATGTTTTATAATATTATCTGTGTCAAATATCTTGAAGTTACCTTGTCAGATAAAAAACTTTTCCATACAAGTACTTAATTTCGATCGTTCAGTTTGTATGGCAGCTATATGCTATAGTTGTCTGATCAGAACATTTTCTTCGAAGATTATACCAATGACTTTGAATAATATCTGTGCCAAATTTCTTGGAAATACCTTTTCAGATAAAAAAGTTTTCCATACAAGCACTTGATTCCGACCACCCAGTTTGTATGGCAGCTACATATGTATATGCTATAGTGATCTGGCATCAGTATTTCTGTCAAATAAACAGCATCTTTATGTTAAAAGGAGGTGTACAAAAATGCATGTGCGTATCTCAAAAATGAAGGACTAGTTCGTATATTTATAGACAGGCCTACGGACATGGCTAACTGGACACGGCTTGTCTCGGTGATCATTTATAAATATATATACATATGTATATACATATGTGCATACTTTATAGGATCTCCGACGTTTCTTTTGGGTGTTACAAACATCGTGACAAACTTAATATACCCTGTTCAGCGTATGAAAAGGAAAGAATAAAGAGTTGTGAAAATATTGTTTGTTTGAACGAAACCTAGTTGCCTGTTGCTTATTCAAACCAAGCGATAATAATTATATAATTATTAATAACAGTTGATAATAATTTTTTATAAAATTTTATCCGCAGGGCATCAATTATTCCTCACCATTCTAAAAGGAATATATGTAAAATATTGCCCTCAATTCACTTCTTTGCGACTTTTGCTTCTTTATTTGCGTTTTATCACACCACAGAAATTTTAGTACTGCAAAAATATGGCAAAAAAGTAAAAAAAAATAAAAAAGTTATCAATATATTTTTGCATTATCCAAGCTTTTTATTGCGCGATAAATTTTAATATTACTAAACCTAATGTTTTTGCTCATTAAGCGCCTGTTGTAAATATGTATGTGCTCGTGGCTAAGCTTATTGGCATCAACAGAGAAAGACGCCCCTTTTTTCGTCACGATGAGATGATATAATGAAATCATTACTGACACATTAAACTTTGTGACTGTAACGGCAATTAACCTGGGGTTGTGATGCTGCAAGCGTGTTACTCGAAACTTAACTTTAGATGACACATAAATAATGTGGAGTTGGGATTAAATAAATATATGTATATTTTTCTACAGGTCATAGGAGGAATATAAGCCAAATATAATGTAATATTATATAAAAAATAGTATATATGTATATTAGATAACCAAATGAAGCTTATGAAGCACATTTCTTTTGATCACAAATATACATAGTTATAAATTTTTTTCTACTAAAACTCTTTCTATTAAAATTATCATCTTTTTTCCTATTACATCGCGGAATTTTCCTGATATTTTTTAAATAAATTTCTAGTCTGTTTTTACATACCGCCGCTTCATATACACACTTCTTCTTGTGGTTCAGTTTTTATTGAACTTTATTTCAATCTATTCCCTGTCTTTTGTGGTAAACTTCTCAGAAGCTGCTTCGCACTATCCTTCTCTAGCGATTTGCATACATTAAAAAGGTTGTGTGCATAGTTTCTCTTTCTTTCTTTGCGGCTAATGCAGTTTGTTTCCAATTTTGCCGCACGCATGCAAATTTTATAATGGAAAACTCAACCACGATACCCACTTCAAAGTATTCAGTTACCAAAAGTAACCCCTGCGGCCTAAAAATTCAATTTGTTTCTTTAATACCAAAACAGTTAATGGAAAGGATCGATTATAAGAGAGGCAAATCAGGTAGGTTGTAAGATGCCAAGTAGAAGGTATTGCAAATTAAGAGTAGGTTGCTAAATAGCCTCGAAAAACCGCACATATTCATGGAAGGAGCACATTGAAGAGAGTTTTATTTCATCATATGTAATTGCAACAATAAAAGGTTTCGTACTCTTTTATATGCATGGATTGTTAGCCTAAAAAACGGCCTAATAGTCAGCAGTTCCGTAGTTTTTGTAATGTTTCTATGAAGAAAGGTTCTGACGTTAGGATTAATATTCCGATTAATTTCCAAGATGCGGAGGAAGGATGAATAACATAAGTTTGGAGAGAGTTTCGATTATTCATTTATGTTGAAAATTATTAATCGAAACTCTCTCTTTAAAAGTCATGTTATTCACCCTTCTTTCGTACTCGTTTATATCAGTGGATTGGTAGACCAATAAACGGCCAGGAGTTGAATAGTTGTTATAATCTTTCAATTTTTATGTTAAAACCACAAAACTATTACTTTTTCAACTCATATAAGGCTCTACGCTAGTGCAGGTTAGCTAACCAACACTTTAACCACCGGTTATAAAATTTCTAATACTACTGAGCTGATTTTGATTTTTACGGCACTTTAAACAATTACTTATTTTAAACAACACTTTAGCCATCAGTTAAGAATTAACCACCACTGGTTTTATGTACAGTGTAACAATTAAAAAACCAAGAAACTACTACATTTTCAACTTTATAAGCCTTTTCGCTAGTGCCGGTTAGCTAATAACTGACACATTAACCACCGGTTATAAAATTTATTATATGAATAAAGAGAATTTGGGTTTATACAACATTTTAAACATTTAGTTCACTTAACCAGCACTTTAACCAATCCTTTAACCATCAGTTAACAACTAATCAGCGGCTAAGTAAATTATATTTTTAAATGAAAAACAATTTACTCACCTATTTCAAATTGGTGTTCGTAGTCTACCTTGTGGGTTTGAGCTGACGCTGTTATATCCAAATGTTTTAGATTTTTCGGTATTTAATCCTATTTTTGATGATTTGTTTATCTTTTCACTGTGTTTACACGCTAAACACTTGAGCAAAAAATCAACTTTGATTTTATTTATAAACTTTATATTTCAATTATGAACTCTTTATGGCAAAAGAACACACTGCACTCTTTAACAAATATATTTTATATTTTTTATAAAAATGTACGAACGAACTTTTCTTTAACTGCTGCACAGAATACACTTTTGTCGTCGATAGATATGAACTCTTGGGCTGTGGAGGGGATTTAAGATTAGAAGTTGAAATATATAAAAACAAACATAATTTGAGTGATAGAAGAGTCTTCAAAAAGCCGGTTAAACCAAGTATGCGTTTGACAGCGCTGCTACAACAATGCGAGTTTGGTAGAGAGTGGCGCTATAGGGCTTTTAGGCTGCCAAACTGTAAAGGATGTGCTGCTGAAATTTATTTAAATTACTGAAAATTGTAATTAATATGATTTAGTATATTGTTATGTGCTTTTTTCTAAGCCGTAAGGCCTAGCTACCAAAAATTTTTCACAAACTTTGCTTTGCTCTCCGCTCCTTTACACACTTTTAGGGATGCTGTTTGTATTTTATTATTTTTTTTTGCTTTTGTAATCTGTATATTATTCCTGCACAGAACTCCACTTTGCACACTTCCAACTCCGTTGCACAACTCTGGCAGCCACTAGCTGCGCTCTTCCGGCTACATTTTCCTAACTGTTACGCAGGAAATTCTGTGCGCCTTCTCGCTCGCACCGCACACCACCAAACTCACTAACTACTTCTACGGCTCTCCGTAAAAAGGCTGCTGGATATTATGCTACGGCTGCCAAGCAACACTGTTTTTTGTGCGCTTTATTGCTGTTGTTGGCGCTGAAGTTGCATGGCGAGTTGCAAATTCGGGTTTTCCACAGTCTGTAGGGGAAGCGAGAGGTAGGAGGCGCACCAGTTGAAGTTGGTATACCAAAATATCACTTAGCCGTGTGTGGCTTTGTGTTGGCGACACTTTGGCAGATAATTTGGTGAAAATGTTTCAAAAATGCCAAGAAATTAAAATTAAAAATATTTTCTAAAATTGTTGTTGTTAAATTTTATTGTTGCTTGAAAGCTTGAAAGGCCCCTACCAGCGTCCAATATGCTGCAACTTTTGCGTTATTCCAGCGCGTCTGCAATTACAACTCTGTTTGTCGATATTTGGACTTCCTTTAGCAACAACAACAAGCACAACAACACATGTACACACCGTGAAATGTAAAATGTGTATATCTGCATCTTCGGCAGTTACTTAACCAGCGAAGGATGCACAAAAGGGATGCAACAACAATAAGCAATAACAATTCGCAGCGTTTGCCTGCAGCTTGTTGTGTTACCATCCAATTTATGATGTTTTTTTTTTGCTTGATTTTTGGTTATGTCTGCTTGCCTACCTAAGCGCAGACATATAGGTAGATTTGAGACTGATTGCTTATGCTTAGCTATATTTCTAAGCGTGTTTATTTACAAATCCAAATACATATGAGTGTATGTCTACGTATGCGTCTTCGGAGAATATGTGTGTATGAACGTTGGACAATCGGATATAGAATTTCATTTATCTCTCTATTTGCTTGTGTACAGCTACAGTTGTGAGCAATTTTGTGCAAGAAACAGATATTTCAACGATTTGTAGTAGCAGACCGTTGTCAAATTTTACTTGTATTATGAATTTCTCAAAAATATGAGATTGCTTAAAGTAATAATCATAGATAGCAAGAATATATCAAAATTTGCTAATAGAACATATGCCAGCTTACAACGAAAAAGGAAGTATTTCATTAAAAAAAATTAAAAATAAAAGATCGGATTTTATAAAAAAATTATTAATTAAAAAATATTTCATATCAAAGTATTAAATAAAAATATTTAATACGAGTAAAATAAATATTTCGACAAAAATATTTTATCAAACAAAAAAGTAATTTGACAATTGTAACAAAACAACAATTTTTTTAAAGAAATTTTATCAAAAAAGTTTATATATTTTGAGAATTTAATAATATTTTGCCGATTTTATAAAAACAAATATAATTCCAACGAAAATATTTTGTCAATTTTATTAAAATAAAAAAAAAAATATTCACCAAAAAAAGTTTTTTTAATCACAAAAAACCGTCTCAAATTTTCGCAATAATTTTTTTTTTCTTTCGATTTTTCGGCAAAAATATTTATTTTTTGTGCGCCTTTCATTTGTTATATTTATTTTTCACATTTATCTCACATAAATGTTGCACTGTTTATAAAATTACAACAACATTCAGTCACTTTTCCAACTAACTTATTTTTCACGTAAATTTCTGATTACTTTTAATGCACACAATTGGTTTTTAATTCTAAAAAAACACGCTTTCAACACTCTTTGTCACTTTTCCCTTAACAATTGGCAATTTCCAGCATTTCTCATGCAAACATATCCAAACATATCGGTACTACGTGTACTCGGCTTAGTTATGCTTTTCATATAAATTTTTATGCTCTAAAAAATCAACGAAAAAAATTGTGAAAAACTCTGTTCTTCAATAATAAACAGTAAAATAGCAAAATTTCATTACTTTTTTTACTCTTTTCTTTCTTGACACATTGAAGAAGAAAGAAACAACAAAATGCGAGTATTTTGTATCTCCGCGTACTTAAAATCCCCACAGTCGCGTTTAACGTCCGGAACTGAACTGAATTTAAACAGTGAACACTGTCGTGTCTGCAGTCGTCGACTCTGGCTGTCGCTGTTGGCAAGCGTCTAGCGGTGAGAGCATCCAACAAGCTGAGCGACCCGCAGCCCCAATGTGCTCCCAATACGCAGAAAAAAATAACAAACACAAAATATTGAGTGGCGAGCGCCCAGCTACAGCGCCAAAGCTGGCATTTAGCTGCTACAATAAAAAAAGTCGTTGAGAAAATTTAACGTCTGCATAAAAATAAAAACGTTCAAATTACTTTGCAGCGCGCGTCGCAGTCGGCGCTCTCTGCTAAGGCGCTGCGCGCAACCAAATTCAGCGTACAATAACATGGCGTGCATGAAAAATGCCTGAAAACGTGGCTCCACGCCACCACTCGGCGCTGTGCAGTCGACGTCAACGCTGACGTCGCAGTGGCAGTGAGAAACACGCCATCACGCCATGGCAGGCAGAAATGGTACCAAGCCATACACCACACATACTAATAGGTACTCCTGTACTGCTTCGGCTGTGGACGCTTTGTTGTTGTGCTGCACTCGCTGTTGCTGTTATTGTTGTTGCGTTTGTCAGATAAACGCGTCTGTGTGTTTATGTAAATATTTTCGTCGACAAACTGCACGCATTTGCCTGTATCAGCGCCTGCAGGCTGGCAGCGATATATTCAGAGAATTACAAATAGCGCTGGGGCTCTCTGCAAAATATACCCTATTCGTCGCTACACTAACAACTTCAAAACCGATTTATTAGTGTGCATTTTGTTGCTTGAACGCAAAACGTGCTGTTTTCTGTGAGGGTAATTTCTCTCAACATAATTATCGCGCTCTTCTGTCTTTAATATGTGAGCGAGAGTTGATTACATAGTGAGCGCCGCCAGATTGCTCTCAAGTCGATATCTCGTGCATAACGAGCCAACGAGCTAAAAAATCAACTTATTGTGGTGTTTAAGACACAGGCGTCGTGGAAGGGTTTTCACAGTGGGTGCCTATGGAAAGCTTGGAACCAACAAATTTGGAGTTTCCTACTGGTGACAAAATGTTTAATATGTTTTATTGATCAGTATGACTCAATATTCAAAAATTATTTCTGCGATGTTTTAATTCTAAATGAGAGGGAGAACACTATGTCATACACATAATTGTTAATTTGGCAAATTTAAAAGTTTGGGACATCATAGTTTGCCATTTAAAATATTAGATTTCAGTGGGTGTAACAGACAGTCGAAGATTTTCCCAAGTTAAGGTTCCACTTGCAAGTCAGGAAAAATGTGTTGTTTTGCCAATTTTATTTAAGAGACATTTTATTTATAAAATAAATTAAAAAATTGTATATTTACGGTATTTAATATAATACTTTTATAATCGGCGATTAATTTTGAAATATTTTGGATTTCCTTGATACCTTAGAGGAGCTGCAGACGGACCTCCTAAAGACTGTGGCAGACAGTGATGAATATTTCTCTGATCAAAATTATCTCAAATCCAAAATGTAAAAGTGTATTATTACTGTTAGTGAATGCAGGAAAATGAGGAAAGGCTAGTCAAAATTGTAATTCAAAAAGAAATAGCGACTCCTCACGGAAAGACTTGATTTTTGTAATAAAATTTCATACTTTAACTAAATCTAAAACTCCACAGTGGCCTTAAAATCGAAACTTTTATCAAAAATCTTATCCATTCGAGCAATTTTAAGGTAATTCCTCCAGCCGTTTCGAAAAGTGTTCCTCAATGACTCTAAAAACATCGTTTTGAGAAAAAACGTTTAAAGTTTTAGGAACCGTTTACAGTAAGTTTAAAAATTTTCTCAAATAAGTACGCTCATGTCTCTAAAACTATTTTCTATAGGAACTTTTCTTGAAATTTAAATATATTGTACATTCGATATATGTAAATATAAAATAAACAAGCAAAAAATAGATTTTTAGAATTGTACAAGTGGATATAACTCTTTAACTTAAAGCTCTCATCAACTAATCATATCGAACATATGGAAGTTCTATAAATTGAAAAAGGCTTTGAAACTAAAATGTTAAGATGCCAAGCGATTATCGAGATATCGAACGTTTTCAGATGTTAAGTTAAAAGACGAAATATTGCTTCTTAACCACGAAATCGGATTTTATGGAGAGTTATTTGTAACCAATATTTTACTCACTTTCATGAAATTTTAATTTTCTCTTAACGATAATTCAACCAAAGGGGTCCTCAGCCCTCTACTAGCAAACTTCTATATGTATACACACCACTAAAATTAAGCATACCTCAATAGCTTGTCATAATATTAACGTACAAATCAATCTACCAAGAAGCAATAAGCTGTGAGAGCACATGCAAACCAAATGTCTCAAGTCCAAAGGTGTACAATGTTGTGCCAACCGCTATGCACATAAATAAATATGCATGACAGAAAAAGCAGAATGCACAAATATTCGCTGCATGTGGTAAAATATTGTCTGCGCTCTGAAAATAACCTGAGTATGCCGATAAATGCATGGCTCTCACGGAACTACAAGCAAATTGGTGATAACATATGGCTGTAAGCAGTTAGCAGACCGCATGCTACCTTAACATTAACATACTTTACCACGCTGTTGACTTAACAGCGTTTACTGCACAG
This sequence comes from Bactrocera tryoni, assembly GCF_016617805.1. Taxonomy (NCBI): domain Eukaryota; kingdom Metazoa; phylum Arthropoda; class Insecta; order Diptera; family Tephritidae; genus Bactrocera; species Bactrocera tryoni. Next base: position 79,891,748 of record NC_052500.1, on the reverse strand, counting down.
TCGATTAACACCGGCAGACGGGCAGATAGCGATGTACCTGAGTGAATGCTCAATTAGGCGGGGAATAGGCTGTGTAAATAGCGAAGTAACTTCCTGAATGTAGTTGTAGAGGTGCGACGGCTTATTTGTTTGTGTGGTTGGTATTTAAATACTTAAAAATAGGCATGATTTCGTACAAATTAGTTCTCCCGCCAAGTAGTTAATGGTATGAAGGAGTAGTGCAATACTTTTGTTTAGAGGAACTAATGGTTTTGTAACGAACGAAAATGCTATCAAAAATAAGCAAAGCATAAATATATATACATAAATATGTAAGTATTTAGTAGTTCAAGTGATAACTCATGCCTGCATGCCTCATATAGGCCAAAGAGCCGTCGAATGCGCTGTGTTAGATAAGCTCAGTAGGGGTCTAAGCATGCCTATATATTTCAAAAAGCCCAATTATTTCCACATAGCAATAAAAGAGCACTAATCACACTCCATACATACATACCTACATATGTATGTTGGTCTCGAACAGCCCTCTTAACATTAGTTCTGAGTGCAGTCGAGATTCTTTCAATGCATTTCTATACGCAGCCAAGTAGGTTCATAGACTTCAGTATTTCTAAGTATGTATGTATCTTGTATGTATGTATGTGCATTTGTTTGCTTGCATGTTCATTTGATTGTTTCATCGTACGTCAAATGAATTATCAATGCGGGTCCATGACCTTATCGGCAGTATTGTTTACATTTGCTCACACACCACACACAGTCACAGCTAAGCACTTATTTAAGTATGCTTGTGTACGTGTGTTTGTGCGTATAATTACTAGAACGTACGAAAATATTTGTTCCATAACACCAATTTTAAATTATATTTTTCTACTGCATCTTAATTTGTTGAAGAATCTACTGTCGGTGGCAATATGTGCGCACATGTCTGTCTGTACTTGTATGTTTGTATACGTATGTACTACATATGTATGTATTTTTTATATAATTGAGTTTTGTTCTGTATTTTGTATGCTGGTGGTGTATACGCTTTAGTTGTAAAAATAATGCTAGTCAAAATATTATCTGAAATTTCTACTGATCTTCGCAAGTAAAGTGGGAACATAAGTATGTTATTCGAAGTTTTTGTTTGGTTTGTTATTATTTTTTTTCAAATTTATCTCAGGAACGATTATTTATATTTTAAAATAACCCCTGAGTGGGAAAGGTGACTTCATTTCACATTATTTTATAGTTTTCTCGTCTCTTGTTAAGCCGTTAATATGAATTTGGCTGATGAAATTTTTTCCTAATGCAGATCCCAAAAAATAGTTCTAGAAACTGAGTAATTCATACTTCACTAACAAACCCTATGTTGTGATAAAATGTAATCAAGATATGTAAAAACTGTTGTAGAGTCTTCAAAATGTAATTATTTTTACTGTTTAGCGTTTTGACCACTCTTCTGTACGAGATTAATGTTGCTCCAGGATGCTATTCGTAATACTTCAAATACAGCTCTTGTTGAAGACAAACATCAAGAAACTAACAAAAATTTCAGTTACAGTTGCAAAGTTGTAGAAAGAGGATTTTTTTGAGGTCATAAGGTGGGTTTAAAATGCTTTCGCACTATATAGAGATCATCATCCTAAGTAAGCGGTGTAAGCCCTCCTCTATCCCTCTTCCTCTTCTATAGTGGATTCGTCCCTTGTCGCGAGAACATGCTCGCTTTACTTCCGAGCAAGGCTTCTTAAATGGACATATTGCAGGTCAGTTTCTACTCTCCTTGTGGCCAGGAATGGCTACGATTCTGATACCAGATGATATTGATATCATCGTCCTCTACACCCGCGCCGTTAGTTGTGCTTTCTCCAGACTGGACAAGGAAACAAAGCAAATGGGTCTGGCAGTGAACGAGGGCCAGACGAAATATCTCCTGTCTCCAAACAAACAGTCGTCGCACTCGCGACTTGGCTCTCACGTCACTGTTAACAGTCATAACTTTGAAGTTGTAGATAATTTCGCAATTTATGAACCAGTATCAACACCATCAACAACGTCAGCCTCGAAATCCAACGCAGAATATATTTTGCCAACAGGTGCTACTTCTGACTAAGTAGGCAATTGAGAAGTAAAGTCCTCTCTCGACGAACAAAAACAAAACTCAATAAGTCACTCATTATTACTGTCCTCCTATATGGTGCGGAGGCATGGACGATGACAACAACTGATGAGTCGACGTTGCGAGTTTTCTAGAGAAAGGTTCTGCGAAAGATTTATGGTCTTTTGTGCGTTGACCACAGCGAATATCGCATTCAATGGAACGATGAGCTGTACGAGATATACGACGACATTTATGTACATAGTTCAGCGAATTAAAACACAGCGGCTACGCTGGCTAGCTCATGTCGTCCGAATGAAATATAATACTCCAGCTCTGAAAGTATTTGACGCAGTACCCGTCGAGGGAAGCAGAGGAAGAGGAAGACCTCCACTCGGTACCATGTAGAGAAGGACCTGGTTTCGCTTGGTTAACTCGGCTATAACTACTTAAGCGGTTTCTACGCCAGTAAAGAAGAAGAAGAACTATCCAGGCTATTATAAAGACGACAACACCCACTATTTTTTTGGATTTTGGGTTTATAAAAGTACACAAAAGACTTCGAAAACTATTGGTGTATTTTTCAAAATTTTTCAGAATAACCAAAAATGGTATAATTTTGAGTATTTATTCTTTAAGAAGATTAAGCTTACTAATTTTTAGAGTCTTCCCGCAAAGCTTTGAGTCAAATGTGATATATTGGTAGTCTTTCATTAACGTTGTCTGTGAAGCGCCGAGATGCTTATCGCTGGATTATGAGAATAAAGCTGCTCGGGTTTTGTTTTGTCTGTCAAGTCATGTTTTCCGCTATTTCTTTTATAATTTTTTTTATGTTATTCATCTTCTTGTTTTAATTTCCAACACTTTTGCTGTTGCTAACTCGCATTGTTGTTGTTGTAGTGCTTGTTAACAATGTTTAAGCGCACAGATTAATATTACAACACTTTAGCTAAATCAAAAAGTGGAAGTGAAATACTAACATAAACAACCACATGCATATATATGAGTGTGTATATGTACACTTAACTGGCTATGCTTGTGTGTGATGGGAGACATTCCTGGTTGAAAGTAAATTTTCATGTTTTTCTCAGTGAGAATCTACCGCAAAGTGGAAAAAAGCGCTCCACACAACAAAAAGACCAGCACAATAGACACAATACAACAATAATAAAAGCAAAAACATAACAACCATTGTGCAAGAAGCCATAATAAGACGAGAGTTAAGCGAACTAAGACGACAACTTGGAGTAGTGGAAGACAAGCAGCGACTTTGTGTTAGAACAATTTCCAAGAAACTAGACAAAAATCAGGCAACAAAAGCGAGCGAAAGCGATGATATGCGTTGAAGGGCATGGCGGAAGAGGCGATAGCTGAGATTAAAGCTATGAGCGGGAAATCAAAACAAAACACAGCATAAATTTGTGTGCGTGTGTGTGGAGGCGTGCGCGGGGTAGGCCCTGCAGTTCGTGGTCTAAGTGGAAAATTGGAGTCCGCTGCCTGCTTTGCGCCTACAGAAATGGTTGAGGTGGAGTTGTTTGATATGCGCAGCGCCCAAATGCGGCAAGGGCGCGGCATGGTAGCCAACAGCGGCAAAGCGCACGCAGCGGTGGCGATGACGGTGGCGACAGGCAACACTTAACGTCATGTTGTGCCCAACGGGCGCACTAAAGATTTTATTTTAACACACACAAGCGTGTCTTTTTTCATTTTATTCCTGGTTATACCCTGAACACGGTATATTAAGTTTGCTACGAACTTACTATGTACTTTTCTGTCGAAGAAGTTGATAATTTGTCGAAACCACCGTTACCGGACCAGTATAGATATTGCTGCCAAGCAAATTGAACGAACGGTGTCAAGTGTTTGTATGGGAAACTTTTATATATGAATAGGTATCTTCACGAAATTTGGTCAGGATTATTTTTCATAGCCGTAGTATAATCCACGAAAATATGGTTCAGATCGGAACACTAAAGAATATAGTTCCCATGCAAACGAACGATCGAAAAGAAGTCCTTACATGGGAAACTTTTTTTTATTTGACGAGATATCTTCATGAAATTTGGCATGCATTATTTCCCAAGGCAGTGATGTAATCTACAGAGAAATCGTTTAGATCAGATTCCTATAGCTTATAGCTGTCATACAAACTAGACAATCGGAATGAAGTCTTTATATGGAAAACTATTTTATTTGACGAGACATCTTTCTGAAATTTGGCATGAATTATTTTCGAAGGCAATAGTGTAATATCCAGAGAAATAGTTTAGATCGGTTCAATATAGCATCTAGCTGTCATACAAACTGACCGAAAAAATAAAGTCTTCATAAAGAAACTTTTTAATTTGACGAGCTATATTCATGAAATTGGGCATAAATAACTGTTCAAAGCAACGGTATAATCCGCGAAGAAATTATTCAGATCGGTTCACTATAACATATAGCTGTCATACAAACTGATCGCTCCAAATCAAGATAAAGATCTTTTTATGCACCTGTGAAGGGTATTATAGCTTCGGTGCAGCCGCTGTTAACATTTTTTTCCTGTTTTGCTTTTATTTTTACTTTATTTTTCTATCTTTTGTTTTTCTTCTTCATTGCTTGTCTATTTTGTGCCATGTTTTTGCCTGCTTACACGTTGTTGTTGTGTTTAAGTTTTTACTTTTATGATTATACAACATTTTTACCACAAGTTGCAAGTTGTGAACTTGATGTTCTTGTTGTTGTTGCTATTTTTATGCACAACTATCGCTACGAAGCGCTGTTGAGCTATTTGCTGTCGCTCAACGTTGCGCGCCGACACTTGGGCTTATGTTAAGACAGTATGTATGTACTATACACACATAAGCCATATACGGACAGACATACATATATACAGACAGACAGACATATATATGTCCATATGTTGCACAGTGAATGCGCTCCTCTTGTAACTTTAAACGTTTACGCTTGTCATGCGGCAGCAATAACAACAGCAAAAATTAAAACTTCGCGAATTGCACAACGTCCTGGTGGTGGGGTGGGACCCACGCTGCTAATGTGCTGGAGCTAATAGCGCTGCAGCGTCTGCAGAAAAAAGTGCTTAAAGAAAATAGCTAAGCTGTCAGTTAATCAGTCAATTGCACTTTGCTGTCCTGCATGGCGGCCAACTGCATAAACAACTCGGCCCTAAATGCAGTAATGAAGTGGCAAAGTGAATCTTGTAAGATCACATGTAGAGATTCGCACAAACTGCAGGTTTATGCCGAGAAAAACACAGAATTTTTTGACTTGCGAAAATAAATATTAAAATAGACAGTGAGACTTCGGAATTTAGCTTCTTCCTGTCTTGAAGATTAGCATTAACACCCTATATGATTTTGGTTAAGTCCATTCACAAGCTGTAAAATTCTTTCAGAGCTGGAAAATCTAGTGGACTAGTGGTAAACTAAGAATTCAGCTAGTTCTGTGTTTGGACGTTCGACAGATTATAGTGTGAATCTGAATCGGCTCATGGCCTTTCATACAAGTATAAGAGTTAATAGGATGGTTTCGCTTTCAGAGACTATTCTGCTCAAAAGAAAAATAGGACTGATCAAATAACTCTCTTCCATGAATACTAAGGCTGCTCCTACGTAGGTTTGAGCCTTGTACCGAAATTCAAACTGCTTAAGTCTTTAAATCTATAGGTCCGTCTACACCACAAATAGAATGAAAAGTTTGGCTCACTATCTGATCCTGCTGCGAGCGCTGTTTATAAGCATGAGTGAAACGATAGGGTTTCTAACCCTCCTACTAGTCGAATATTCATCCAAACAAATGATCTCAAAAGAACTTTTGTCGAGATGGGTTGTGTTTACTGGAGACTTTTATAAGTCAGAATATATTAACTTACCGGCAAGCCTCTGAAATTCTTCTTATTTGGCTCTACATCCGAGGGTCGGTCAAAGCTGACAACACAAAATTTCAGCAGTTGTATATATCCTTTGGAGTTGTACATCACAAGTGTGATCACTTGGTCCTTCCATTAGTTGTTTGTGTGCCCTTGCTTCCAATGTCTATCCATGGCTCTCGAATCAAAGGAGCTTTTCGGTGGAACATCAACTTCCATGCCAAGTACATGGCGCATTCGGTGGAATTTTCTGCTTTTAACTATACCCAGGTCGCCGTAAAGCTCATACAGTTCCTGGTTCTATATACTTGAATATTTATCGTTCAAGCTTACGGCTCCAAAGACCTTGCGGATAATAGTTTTCTTGAATGCGATAGTAATACAAGAATGATAAGAGACGAAATTTTAGTTCGTAGAGAGAGGGTCTGCTTCTCAATTGCTAACCGATTCCAAAGTAGCACTTGTTGAAAGGAGTTATTCTGCGTTTGATCTCCAACACTTGATTGTTGGTGATATTTACTTTGGATCCTATAGAGACAAACTGCCTCACTTTTTTCTATTCTACAGTTACCAACAGTTCCGAAGAAGCGAGGAATCTTCGAGTCTGGCCTCTTGCCATTTTTCCAGCCCTCGTTCATCACAAGTTCAACTTTTTTCGCTTGTTCTTCTGGGCTGGAAAAGGGTGCACTGACGGCTTATTTGTACACAGTACACAGTTTATGCAACTCTGATCACTTTGCGCCTTAAATATTCCTTCATTACACTTCTTAGAAAAATAATTTTACTTTATAACTTCGACAATGCTCACGAAATGGGGAGGAGGCCTTGATATTCTGCCAAAAAGTATATTCAATATAAAGACATCTACATATAAAGAGATATGTATTTGTTTTCATTGCCGCCACCGGCGCTTTGATTCACAACAACTCTAGCAAACAACTTCCTGCCGTCGCCCCTATGCTCATGGCTCCTTAGAACATCCCGAACTTTTCAATCCACAGCCTCTGCGCTTCCATGCATTATCGTCGAGGCTTTTATTTTCCGTTGGCCGGATTTTTCTCGTTTCTGTCGCCTGTGAGAACTGCAACTGGCTGGGTGTGTGTGTGCAGCCTGCAGGCCATTTTCGTTATTTTATAAGAAAAGTCGAAAAAATGGCGCTGATGGATTTCTTCCTGTCATTAAGTGTTGTTGTGTTGTTGCGTTCTCTGAGTCGGTTCGTCCATCGCGCTGTCGCCTGCTTGTCTTCTGTTGTAACAGCAAGTTGTGCAAAGTTATCGCCGCTGGTTTTTGTTTTTGTTGTTGCTCATTCGCACTGAGGGCGCTGCGTTCCATTGCATCGCCAGCCTGTTTCTTGAGTTTTTCATCTTTCTTTCGTTTTTTTGTTTCAAAGTTTGTATTTTTCTTTCCATTATTGCACTTCATACTGTTTGCTGTTGTTGTTGGCATTTTACTTCTGGCTATACATGCTTTACTGCTGCTCTGCAGCTTACCATTTGCTGTTTGTTGACAACATCTTCACAGCTGTTTTCCTCCAGTTATTTGCCACAGCCAATAAGTAAATTTCAAATGGTTTAGCGCTTTGCTGCTTGTTAGGAAATTCCCACAAGTGTTCTTCTGTCGAAAGTTGTTGTGCCTGCGTCTTTATGCGGATTTAATGTGTATTTCTATTGCACTTACTTAAGTGACTTTGGAAAGGCATGGATTGGCGTGTGAGTGAAGGAGGTTTAAACAACTAATGCCATTGGCTTTACAGACATGTGTGCATGTGTGTGTGTTTGTGTATTCCTCCTGAAATGTAAATTTCCGTTTTATGATTCTTTCACTTAAAGCTTTTTGGGTCAACTTCTAAATAAACTCTTAAGAAATATCCAAAATATTTGAGACATGCAGTCAAACGTACTTGTGTACTCCTACATAGAAGATGTCTATAGGATTTAGAACTCGAGCTGATGTTTATTACCACCTTAGCTTCGGTCGATTATGTCGAAACGAAAAAAAACATTAGGCTTGTTGAGGGTAACCCAGACTTTCAAATTCTGTCTGAGTCTGGGTATTCTGCTTACGGGTCATGAGCCTCTGAATGCATCTTTGCAGCAGAAGCACCTATCTAGGTCGGAGTGTTTTTGTGGGGCGGTAGTATTGATGTGATCCGCTATGCTTTTGAACGCCTTGGGGTAAGACTATTGTCAGCAGGTACCCACGTCTAACTCACCGAATGTTGTCTCTACAATGACCCATGAGTAGGAAAAAAATCGAAAATCCGAAATGGTTTGTCACCGAGTAATCGCTCAAGCAAAGTTGAAAAAAACTGATAGAGCTGAGCAGCTACACTTTAGAAGGCTGTAGTTCAAAAGTTAGTTTAGATATCGATTTATGATTTCAATATTCTATTTTTAAAGATATCACTTAGGAAATACGAAAAAAATACTCTTTTGTTAAAGCAAAATTTTAGTTATCGTTAACGAGCTAACCGAGTGGTACCTCAACGTGGGCGAATAGAAAGGCTTAGCTGTGAACCAAGTAAAAACGAATGGTTTTATTTACCAAGAGGTATAAGACTCAGACGTGCCTCTCTCCTCGTTCGGACGCTCACGTCTTCAAACTTTTAATAGGTTTAAATACCTTGGGCTTATCCCTGATAGAAAGTTTTCATGTAGGAAAAATATTGAGGAGAAAGTAAAGACGGTATCGGTTGCCTTATATTGGTATGGATGAGATAAAGTGACTCTCACCAAACGTGAACATTGCTGCGAAGGGCACTATAAGGCTCAAGAAAGCTGGATACATGAAGCGGTCCGAACAAGGACACGTAGAAACTTGTGGCTTGTGGCGTCTTTTTCTCTGCTCACATACCGGCGAGAGATATGTGGATGAGAAGGACACTAGTCAAGGAATATCGGTCTTCACTAGAAATAGCCTCAAATTGCTTCAATATTAGACTCTTTTGAGTACTTACCCACAATGGAATCGCTGGCAACTGCAATGACGACGAGCTAGCTAGAGGAAAAGAATGAAAATGATATGAGTCTCGGTTGGATCTCCATTGTCATCTTGCCATCTAGAACTGGACATATAAACCTTGCATGCTCTTAACCGGCGCAGGTCGACGACTAGCTCTTGTCCGAATGCAAGTTGCTTTTGGTCTTCATTAGAACACAGGAGATCTTTTGAACTACTAGTCCTTAGCAAAATTCGTTTTATCCCAATAGTAGGAGTTCTTACAGAACAGTGTCTAATGGGAGTTTAAGGGGTTAATCAAATAATTTTGACCGACACAATTTATCAAAGTTATATAGAGAAGAGTGAGATTGAATCATCTAGGTACTTTCTTCTCCATTAGTCAGACTTTATAAGACTAAGGTTGCAACATCTAAGCAGTCTTACCTATGGCGAGCAGAAACTTACAATATCCATCTCAACAAATTTGTGATAGGCTCAAAATGCTTTGTCGTTTTAAAGTGTTCTTACGATATTTTGTATAGAAGCTTTATGCAAAAAAAAATATAACAGCGTTCCAAGCTGTCCAAATGAGATCACTGCTAAGATCGACCCCATAAACTGGCCTGCTATTTATGAGGTTTTTATAATTCAAATGAATTGGAAATAATAAATAATACGAATAGGGTTGCCAAATTTCAAAAAAATATATACTCGACGGATATAATAATATTATTTTTTATATTATTGACTGCCAATCATATTTGATTTATTTTATTTATGGCAATCCCCCATCATGTTTCGAACGATTTTAAACTGTGTTTTTATAAAACGCCAAATTACTTTATTCTACTTACTTGAAACATCGAAGAAACAGTAATGCATTCGCCTGGGTAACAGCTGACCACTAAATATTTATATTCAAAGTTTGTACATTTTCTTTCATACCTCTGAAATTTTATCTCGTTGGTAACCTTACTCAATTATTTATTTAACATACATCAAAAAGTTTAAAAATAATTAATTCGCGGGTAATATTGTTTTACTTGAAGCCTTTATTAATATTCTCACGACATAGGTATATAAAACGTAGTAGTTATATGGCAACCCTACAATAATAGTTTTAAAGAATTTCAGTTTGACAGTTGTAGTTTGTTATGAATTTAATTTTATTTGTTTTCTTTAATATGACTTTTACTTTAACTTCTAAAAATATCGATGGCAACCTTGTTGAGAAAAAATCAAAAAAAAAATTATTATACGGTAAATACTTTTCTTAAAAAAATATTTTCGAAAACACTTTTTTCCGCAGAACGTTGGCAACTCTGTTAGATTATTTTATGCTCCATCTTTCTCTTGATTTATTTTCGTTTAAAAGCCATGTTGCCGCAAATTTATAAGATTATTATTTTAGAAATTTCTTTCACGAGGTCTAAAATATTTTTTAATGGATAGTATACCGCAAAATTTTCTCCAGTCTAGAACCGCTTCTGAATAAGCCGACCTCAACTTTCCATTATTCCTAAACTTATTGTCTCACATGCGAGTGAGCTCCAAATAATAATTTGTTTCCTTGTTTTATTATTTCCAAACATGCATCTCTTAACTGATGCACTGATTTTGATTGCCAGCTAATTTCGAGTATGTTGTTAATTGACTTTTTGATTGACTTGGCGGCAGAACTCATACAAATTTGAGAAAAAAAGTGCACTTAGGCAATAGTGAACCAAAAAAACAAAGCTCACATATCTTTAAGCCTCAACGGAGCGTGTGAAGCCGTCTGACCACTCCTTTGCGATGATGTACTTGGGCTTAGGCCGTCAACCCTACTTTCGTTCTTTCTTTGAGTTATCAATGCAGTCCATCATCCAGTCATCCATCAATGATTCTACAACTGGCGTAATGCTTATGTGTTTACATTCACGTGAGTGTATGTGAAGATTTATGTGTGTATGTGACTTTTGGTTGTCTAATTTTTGAAGTACTGCTATAATAGCTTCGCTATGTGTGAACGTATAGCAAATACTGTGATAACCCAGTGGTGAATTGTTTGGGTGATTAGTTGTTCCATGGGAGAAAGCAGTTAAGAAATTGGTTGGGATAAATTATCTGGGAGACGAGACGAGTTGAAGGCCGGGTGAATGTCTGTCTATCCGTTTGTCCGTGCAAGCGATAACTTGAGTATTCGGTTACATCCGATTTTACAACAGCACGCCAGTCTTTTCTTCTTTTCACAAGATGCAGCCAATTGGACATTCCGATTGTGGCCAAATCCTTTTCCACCTGGTCTTTCAAACTTAGTAGAAGTCTTCCTCTTCCTCTGTTTCCCCCAAAGGGTGCTTGCAGATCTCGATTGTTTTCACCCATTCGGACGACATGACCTAGCCAGCGTAACCGCCTTCTTTTAAGTCGCTGAACTATATCAATGTCGTCGTACATCTTATACGACTCTTCGTTCCATTGACTGCGGTATTCACCTCTGGCAATGCGTAAAAGACCAAAAAACTTTTTCAGGACTTTTCTTCCGAAAACACGCAACGTCGACTCATCAGACGTTTTCATCGCCCATGCCTCTGCACCATGTAGCAGGACGGGGATTGGTCTTTGTTCGTCGATAGAGGACTTTACTTCTTAACTATATACTCAGTCAGAAAGATCATCTGTAGGCAAGAGTTATTCTGCGTTAGATTTCGAGGCTGACATTCTTGTTGTTTTTAATGCTGGTTCCAATATAGCCGAAATTATCTACCACTTCGAAGTTATGACTGTCAATCGTGACGTGGGCGCTGAGTCGCGAGTGCGACGACCAGGCCCATTTGCTTCGCTTGCCTATCCAGTGTGGAGTAAGCAGACCTAACGGCATGGTTGTTGAGGCCAATGATATCAATATCATCGGCGTACGCAAGAAGTTGTGTACTCTTGTAAAAGATTGTATCTTCTCTATTCAGATCTGCATCTCGACTTATTTTCCCCAAAAGTGGATTGAAGAAGTCGCACGATCGTCCCGATCATGACGGAGACTTTGGTATATCAGCGTATATTCTTGTCTAAAATGGATGAATTTAGAGCAAATGTTATTATTAATATTTATTATAAAATTTTAACTTTTTGAGAGTTGCCACCTGTCAAAATTTGTCCACTTTACCACTTTTTTTCTAACCTCAATCTCCTTGAATAACCACTGGGTTAAAAATGCATTTGTGTCGTACTCCAAAATGCTTGAATCCACTCTCATGCACCCAACGACCTGCAACCTCAACTCAAATGATCAATTAAAATTTTAAGTCTTCTTACGCTTGACCTCCACAAACCTACTTTTATGTTAGTACAAACATACTTCTGTGTAATTAAGTAAATTATTTTCACCATTTTTTCTACCAAAAATCTCATTTCGAGTTTTCTGCTTTTATTTATTTGTTGTTGCCACTACATTTCATCTATGCCTGATTACTTTCGAGCGCGTCATTTCGATTTTATTACATTATTGCTTAACATTTATTTACATTTTCCTTCCATTCTTTTTGTTATTTTCAAGCACGTTGTAATTAAAACGGTTTGTAGTGAGCTCATTGCATGACTGACCACTACCACTGATCACCGATCGGCACAGTGTCTTTGTTAGTGTCTGTCGCCGATTCTGATCGCGATGCCGATTTTTTGTTCTGTCCATCTGCTTACGGCTGCACTTAGGAGTTTGTATGTTTGTTTTGAAATTAATTTAATTTATGCGTCCATTCACCGCCGCATTCGTGGAAGTCTGCCACAACAGACTGTTATGGCGATACCTACGCACACACACACTCACGCACATAAGCACATTCGGACAAAAGTGACATTCGGAAGGCGAGTTTAACGGTCTTAGCGTCATTGAAGACGTTACTGTTGTTGTTGCTGGTTTCGAAGTTTTATTTCTGTTCGCGTCTGGGTAACCTTAGTCATAAGCCCTTCCCTGTTTGCTTTCGTGTATTACCAAATGTGTTGAAATACATATTTACATACACAAGGTGTGTTTATGTTTTTGTTTTTATCAGTGCATGGTTAGTTCAATATTATTTATACACTTTAAGACTTTTTATTTAAATTATGCACGCCCACCCATTACACAATTTTTTTTAGTCACCACTTGCCATTGTCATAGGTTATTGACACCCTGTAGTGGCATGTGGACATGCAAAGTCTTCCTTATGTTTGCAAGTGTGTTGCAATCGCAATAACTAACGGGTTCATTGCTGAGCGAAAGATTAATTTTCTAGTGGTTTTTATTATTTTTTTGACACCAGAATCAAGGCAGTCGAAATTTCGAACTGCGATAAGGCCATTTAAATTTAATAATCAGAATACCGTCGAAATTTAATTTATTTGACTATGCGAAACGGAATGTATGTATATCCGACTTTATATATTGCTCATTGAATTTACTATAAATGTTCTTATTGACTTGGAAATTTTCTGTAATCGCATAAGCACCCTTTCATCCTATTGCTATTCTTATTGATTATCTATTCGTATGCTTTTTAAAACTCTATATTAACTTCAATTCTGCAGAGTTCTTAACTTAGTTCTGATCTCGAGTAGTGGTTTTCTAAAGGTTCACCTAAGTAACATTTTTTAAGTTCTCCTGGAGAAACTAGATATCCAATCTGATTTTTTTTATTCACTTTTCTCTAATTGTGTCATAAAAATTTATAGTAATGAAGGCGTTCTTTCTAAAACTCATATGAAACATTATAAATTAATATCTGAACTCTTGGGTAAAACTCTATTGTAACCAAACTAAATACAGCCATCAAACCGTTTCCAAACCTTTTATGCTCTTAAGTATATTTGTAAGAAAACATCTATTACTCCTTGGCCTTTTAACGTAGTGGCTTATTTCGTTTCAGAAGCCGTTATATTTTATTGTAAGTTCAATTTTAATATGAATATGATATTTTGTTTTGATTTTGAAGTTTTTGTACAAAACAATGTACGATGGCGCCAGAAAAGAAGGAAATTAGCTATCATGAAAGAAAAACTATCTGGAAACTAAAAAAAAAAGAGGGAAAATTGTACGTCGTACACAATCCCAAAAAATTGATTCTATAGAGTGAAAGCATCTGACCGACCTAGCATGTTAAGGGGTTACATGGGCTTACGGGTTTCAAAAAATCGATTTTTTTTACTATTTTGTTAAATGTTTGAACACTTCTAGAATACATATTATCCTAAATTTTCAAGTTGATCCTATTAATAGTTTCGGAGATACAGTCTTGAGAACTTGTGTGTTCTAGGCTAAGTATAAGTGTGCCTTTAAACGCGTTCTTCTCGAAACTATGTTTTTGAAATCGGTTGCCAAGATTTCTCGAGAACTACTCAACCGAACTTCATGAAATTTTACACAGGTCTTTGAGATACAATTCTTAAAGACTTGGACGAAGAGTATTTTTTCGATTACAACTATTTGAAGAAAAATGTCGCGAAGTTTTAATTTTTTCGCAAAAATGTATCCCTTTCAGACGTCAATAGAAGGAAAGGTATGGGTTTTGCGAATGAGTATATAAGAAACTTTCCAGAATTTTTGGAAAAGTTCTAATTCGCGAAGGAAAGCAAATATTGGATATCTGGTATCAAAAGAAAAAAGCTCGTGTGTCGCAAGAACGGTACAGCTCTCGAAAAAAAAACTACTACTACGGTCTAGTGATGAAAGAGTTGACAAGCTTTTTTTATAGAACCAATAATGGAGCAATATGCTTATACAAATATTTTGAAAACAAATATGAAAGAAAGTGTTGAACAGTTGAAGCTTGGTAACGATACCCAGTTCCCGCATGACAACGATTCAAAGCATTCAGCAAACAATGTGCAGCTTTGATTGCTCTACCACAGTAAACACCGATTGCGTACGCCACCTTCATCCCCAGATCTAAGTATTATAGAATATTTGTGCAATTTGCTAGTGCATTGGATTCGTAAGCACAACATTACCTCGAATGGTGTTCTCAAAAACAATATTTTGGAGAAATGAGGTAAAATCAGGAAACAGAACACCAACAAAATGGTATATTCCATCCCACGACGACTTGCAAAAGTACTCAAGCGATAAGGTTATCCTACCAGCTATTAAAACCAATTTAAAAAAAAATGATAACTTTAAACTTTTTTTGCTAAGCTTATGTGAAATCCAAAGATCCAGTGATAGGACCCAAGAGGACAACGGTAACCCAATTCGTTCCCAATCTTATATAATTGGGAAAAACTGATCTTTCTTTTAAGACTGAGAATAAAGTAGCTTAATACTATGAGCGCAGATGCTCCTTAACTAACTTTATGTTCGTATTAAGCTAACTCAAAGCTAGTATTACAGCTTTGTTTTTGGAATGATTGCTCGCTTTACAGAAATGGGCTGCACTCAAGAGCAATACATGTAGTATGACTTTAATGGCAGCCACTCTTGCTGGAAAACTAGCTGGTGAAATCCGCTAGCCTGAAACTACGTATCCTAATTGTCTTAGCTCTTTACAGAAAATTCCCCCTCCAAGCTTTCTTACAAATTTCGATCATGAAAAAGGTCACTGCGCCTCTTCTCCAGCGGATTCAATACATCATCCTTCGTCGTACCGTGAGCAGAGACAATAACAATATTGATTATCAACAATTTTTTAAATTTTTTTATTCAGCTTCAAATTTTACTTCAAATTGCAACAACTTCCAAGAAATCTGCGTTGCCAGCATTTTAGTAACTTGACTTCTTGTGGCCCCTTTGAGAATTCGCATAACTTCAATTAGCATTGATTACAATTATTTTCCAGCAAACAAACTTATTAATCAACCGTTATTAAATCTGTTAAATACTATTAACAAAGTGCAAAAATGCAGCTATAATTCATTGAGCGCGCCCACGCGCCGCAGTCTGCAAGCCCACACAATTCGCATGACTCAAGCTCCACAGAAATTTATTTTATTTGGATTTTTGCTTACTGCTTTTGCTTTTTTTTACATTTTTTCATTTTTGTATTTTTTCTCCTTTTTTGTTTTTTTTTTTTTAATTTTTAATATTTATTTTGAAATAGTCATAAAGCAGCTTTAACTGCATCTTCAAGCATTTCTTTGCCTTGTGGGCAGTGGAGCGCGTAAAATCGCTCGCAAGCGCATGCGAGTTGAAGGATGAGGCATAAAAGGCATGCAAGAGATGTGCAACAGAATGCAGGTCTACGCAGTACTAGCCATTCTTGCTTCACTCTTTCGCTCCCTCTTCCGACCGTCTTTGGTTCTGCCGCACACCCGGGCTCGAAAGCGCAATCATTGCCTGAGCTTGGGAGTTCAACGCGGTTCAACTAGGGGGAAATCTTATCTGTGGCTGCGGAGCGTCTGCTGAGGCTCGTACAAAGCATAAATAAAATTAAAAGAAATTAAAATAAAATGAAAAACAAGACTAAACGTTAACTGCGGTTGCTATTATAGCCTTCACAAATACAAAGTTTTCTATATGAGAACTTGATTTTCTTGGTTTAGTGACTATAGTGGCTCAATTTAAGCGATTTTTTCGGAGTTCATACCTACATACTCCATACTATTTTAGGCAATAATTCATGCCGAATTTCTTGAGAATATCTCGTCAACTAAAAAAGTTTTCCATAAAAGAATTTGATTTTGATCATTAATTTTGTATGACAGCTATGTGCTACAATAGGCTGATCCAAACGATTTCTTCAGAATTTATACCACTAACTTAGGCAATAATCTGTGCCAAATTTCGTGAGAATATCTCGTCACCTAAAAAGTTTACCCTACAAGAACTCGATACTGATCATTTACTTTGTATGACAGCTATGTGCTATAGTGGTCTGATCTACACGATTTTTTCAGAGTTTATGCCACTGTCTTAGGACATAATTCGTGCTTAATTTCATGAAAATATCTCGTCAATTATAAAAGTTTTCCGTGCAAGAACTTCGTGCAAAAGAAGGAACGTGTACAACTTTCTTAGTTCATTTATATATAGACAAAAAAAATTTGTGTAGGTATACATATATTTTAAAGAATCTCCGACGTTTCCTTATGTATGTTCCAAACTTTGTCGTAAACTGTTCAGGGTATAAAAATAAAAGTGCAATAACGACAAGGCAGTTGTAAGCCGGTGAATGGGTAGCGCTTATATTACATACATACAGAGATATGAACTAACATCTGCACATATACACTTTGCACTCTAAATTCCCCTACTTGATCTGTTTTGCTTTAGTAAATATGTGTTTCTGACTTTATTTTATTTTGCTGCTCGCTTTGAAACCAGCTGTTGCAGCTGATTTGAGCTTGCAACACTATCGCCTCTTATGTATTGCGGTATGTAAGTGTCAGCGTCACTGTCACTAGCCAGTAACCAGTTGCAAAATCAAGCACATATACGCTTACAAAAGCACACACACACACACATTTTGTACTTGCCACACATGCACATGTGCTTTAGCTGCTCATGTTTCAAAGCTGTCTGTTTGTCAGTTGCTGTATTTTAAATATATTGCACTTTTCTGTCACAATTTTTTGCCTTCCAACTCTCTTCTCCTTAGAGGTTTTTTGCTTTTTTTAATCTTTCACTGTCGCATGTCATTCCACTCTGCACTTTTATGCTACATTTTAGTGACATTTTATTACCGCGTGCCACACACACACACGTAAAAGCACACACACATCCATATATATATGTATATGTATATCACACATACATCATCCACATACACAACCGCAGACACAACTCCATTATCCCCACCCCGCTGGCAGTCAACAATCAACACTGGCGCAGTCAACTGCCAGTCAGTGAGCCAGTTAACCAAAGCTGGTTCGCCGTCGCTGCACGAGCATGTGCGTACTTGTCTCGGCTCGAATTGCAACAAATTGCCAGCATCAAGTTCATTTTCTTGCCTTATTGGCGCTGTCACCTCACTGCGTCGCGTTTCGCCCACCTCTGCGCCATGCGGCTTGATTAGTTTAATTTGCATGTCGTTGTTGCAAGTACGCATGATATGCACTCACATGCACAACCACGCACATATCTCTTCTTTTCTTTAATTTCTTTCTGCATTCAATTGCTTTGCGCCGATTTGTTACGCTTTCGTTTGCTTTCGTATTTTATGCGCCAGTTAACGGCACTTTTATCACTTGTTCGATTTGCTTAAATGGAGAAACGAAGTTACTGGCTTGCTCCTTTTAGTTTTATAGCCACTTAAGCGCTTTTGACAGGGTCCATGAAAAAGGCGACTCATTAAGTTTCAGTAAATGCCTTTTTTGCTAATTTTCTCAAAGCAGAACGGACTTGCAACCTTCAAAAGAAGATATTTTGAAGAAAACCTCGAGGGAGTAGCGAGTTATCAGTAAGTCGATATCAAACGAGGTTACAGATAACGCGAACTTAAACGAGATCGTTATCGAGTGATTTCTCCAATCTAATGCTTGAGAAGATAATCTGCGCCTCAGACCTTCATCGAACTGGCACTATTTTTTCCAAGAGTCACCAATCACTGGCATATACCGACGCCATCGACATAGTTGGCTGCAACAACAGGGTCTTGTGCGCAGCATTCGCAAGCTTAGAAAAATAAGCGAAGCAAAAGAGTCTTGTGGTAAGCTAGGCCTAGAGGAATTTCTTACTGCCATCAAACAAACGATCTCAAAAAGTGGGAGATTCTGTCACTGTTGGAAGTTAAAACTTCGAGGTAATGAAAAACTTCGTCTATCGATGATGCCGCATACATACTTAAAATAAAATATAAGTGGGATAGTTCCACTTACCAACAAAAGCAGCAGGCAATTGAAGAGTGGAGCTATTTTAGCCTTACCAAAGTAACACTGTACAAGTCACTCATAATATGCGCCCTGCTGCATGGTGCGGGAGCAAGAACGATGACGATCCATGATGAGCAGTCTTTAGGAGCGTTGGAGAAAAAAGATCTCCGATAAGATACCGGATTCGATGAAATAATGAGCTGTATGAGCTCTTCAGCGATGTGGACATAGTGACGTGCTTAAAAATTAAACGGCAAATGGAAGAAAACACCCAGATCTCAAAATTTAGGATTCGGTGTCTCCCGGAATCCAATGAAGAAAAGGAAAACCCAAACTCATATGGAAGGGTCCAGTGGATGCAGACTTGAAATCTCCAATTGGACGACTGGCGAAAACTTATAGATGTGACCAAGACCGGTACCCGGTTCTAGTGTCGACCTGATGTTGGTGAAGATGACGTTACCTAACTGAAACGGACCTGGAATTTCATCCACATATGCTATTTCATAGATTCTGTAAAATACTGTAATTTGTATTTCGGATTAACCTTCTTTCCTATAAATTAAAGTTAGTCTATCCAAAAGATATTTTTAAGATTCTGAAAAGATTTGTTTTACTTTCTAGGCTGAGCTCCTGCTCGAATAGTATGGTCACAAATCTTAAGTCCTACTTTTTCTTTCAAGGAATAAACTTCTATTTAAATATATTTGGTGTCTTATGGATTCGCGGATTCACTAAATGAGACTCACTTGTTCTTGTGCTAGCTTATTGATTTGACTCCAACGTTTTAGGATCTTAGATATTTCGATAACCAAATGTTTTTAGAACGGGTCGGCTACATGGTGGATTCTAGTCGGCAACGTTGTGTATGATTGTGCCTGGATCTAGTTCCGGAACATGCCGGAGTCAGCCTAATTTTTTTGAAAATTTCAACCCACAGGGGTTGGTCTTGTGCGTGACCATAATTCCAATCTCTAGACCAGCTTATATAATATAAGTCCAGATGTTTTAAGCCATACGACTATCGCTTACAACTGGCTTCCACCAAAATGCAGTCGAAGTGGTATCCTTCAGACCTTGCATTTTAATTGATTCAAAACAGGCTGGAGCAGGGATGATCCACTTATTCAAAAGACGTAAATGAGCAAGCATTCAGCCGTGAATTTGCAATAGAAAAAGGACCGAACGGAACCATAGTTTTAAAGAAGAACTGATGAAAATTGCAGAGCTTACATAATTAGTTGGATCAAACTTCATAAAATCAGTGCTCCATACATATGTATGTATGTATGTATATGAAATTAAGACTTTCTTACTTTTTAAGGAAACTGTTCATAGCAAGAATATTTGTAATCTTTCACTTAAAAGACCGTTGCGGCTCTTCAAAAACGTCCAGTTCTTTTTTCACACCAATCGATTAGTCAACAACGCTCACTTCCGCCTAAAGCGGTTTATTCTCATATAACCAAACCCTACGTGCATTTGAAGCAGTGAAAATATTTGCATTTCCTTCTCATTTCAATCACTTTTACCCTCGCTACGCGCATCATCACAACTCATCGCCGACTCAACTCAGCTTTCGCAACTCATGTCGCCTGTCACGCGAGAAGACGCTACAGCCCTGAGCTCTGCACAATTGTTGCACTTCATCACTTGACTTGCGTAAGCCGAAAAAAAAACTGCCAACCTTCTATTGCGGTCGCTACTTGTCTGGCTGGGAGCTGGAAAGTCTTACATCCATCATATCGATGTCATTATTCAATCCTTCGACGCAATGCTGTTGATACTTTTTCATATTTTTGTGTAGCTTCTTATTTCTTTGTTCTGTTATGGTCATTTTTTGCTTCTGTTATGGTGTTATGTTGAGTTTTTCGCCTTTTTATTGGCGTTGTTGCGTTGCGCGCCTTGGAGTGGCACCCAGTTGTCGTCGGCAGATCTCCTGCGGCGAATGAATTGCGACTTGTTTTTAAACAGCTTACCTACATTTGTTGTTGTAGTTGTTATTTAAATGCTTTTTTTTGTTTTTACCATATTTATGCATATATTTTCGTACTTCTTTTCAGCTGTTTCGTTGATGATCTCAGTGATGTGGCAATCTTTCGTAAGCTCGTGGTTTTGCGTAAAACTTCCGAAGGTGAGTTACGACAAATAGCTTACATTATCTGCTGATTACAGTTGCTGGGGTGACGAAAGAACTTTATGTAAAGGAAATTTTAATTTAAAAAATACGATAAAAGTTTACTGAAAGGACAGTGAAGTTGAGTGGATGTGGAACTTGTCTTCCAAATGAAATATTGTTTGATTTCGTGGTCTTTACAACTAATTTTTTTATGTTACTGAAAGCCAAGGCACCGAGGGACATGTAGTTGGGAACAAGTTAGGGTTCAAATAAGGTCAAATTATACGTCAAACAAAGTCATGCGAAGAGCCAGTCAGCTAAGAGCACGAAGGCCAATACACTAAGGTGGATGGAGCTGAAAATCAAACTTTGTCAAGTTAAGAGTTCGACTAGGGGTTGCGTTACGAATCAAGAGAGTTAAAGTGGAATCGGACTTCGGAAATGTGGATTTTGGAACTTTGGATGCAATTATGTAATAAAATCTTTCTAAAATGGCCGCTAATTGGTGAAAAGTGAAACTTGCCTTCCAAGCAAATTTTCTTGATGGTAGGGAAAACCTATGATTTAAGGGACAGGAAGTTGGGATGAAGTAAGATCAAGCTTAGTATAGCTGAGTTCAAGCAATGTCAACTTAAGAGTTTCAAAGGAGTTAAGTTAACGCCTAACTTGGAAACCAAGCTGGCGTTCATGGAATCAAAAGAAAGCTCAGTCAGGCAAGGAACAGAATAAACTTGGCACTGTGGTACTCCTATCCTGGATATGGAACATGAAACGGGTGCATCACGATAGTAAGCTGGGGGTTAAAGGAAAGATCAAGGGAGATCATGTTAAGGGTCGAGCGAAGTTAAGCTAGGAATCGAAGGAAAGGTCAGTCAGCCAATAACCAGAGTTCTAAGGCATTGCGCTCTTTATATTCGGATTCGGAACTTTAACTTGTATAGTCTAGATAAATCGATAAATAGGTGAGGATATACGCCATGACCATATGTATATTGTGCTCTCTAATTCATACACATTATATGGTTCATTCCTAAAACGGTTAGAAAATTTGGTAACCTTGTGGGTAATTTTTTATATGTATAAGCATACTTTTTAATTTTTGCAGTGATACCTACGTATTTGGAATTTTCATTTAGCAACTTCGGGATCCCGAAAATTTTTGGGACTATTTTAAACATCAATCGTTTAAGTCATGTTTGTGATTTCGAGATTCACAAATTTTTAATTAGCCAAATCGGGATCTCGAAAAGTATCGCATAAGAGATGTCTAAAATTTCGGGATTAAAAATATTTTTCAGTACCGAAATCTCTTGGGATTTTTTCGAAGTATTAATTGGAGAAGTGATATTTTCAATATCGGGATTAGCAAATTGGGTATTAACAAGTTTATGATACCGAAAGTTTTCGGAATTTTTCGAAAAGTCAACTCAATGTCTTTTATTTCGGCATTCACTAATATGGCAAGTGGTGTCTAAAACATCGGTATTAGCGAATTGTAAAATAAAAAAATCGGGATCCCGAAAAATACCTTAAAATTTTTTATTAGCGAATTCAGGATGCCGGAAAGTAAAAAAAAACGCGCTATATTTAGTTTCTTTAAGCAAAGTTCAGGAACTTATAACAGTTTATGTAGGGCTGCGATCTGATTCTACGCAAAAAAGTGAGGTTAGTTCATTTTGAAAGACAATAAATAAAAAGTAAACAAGTAAAAGCGAAGCCTTTGTAACTGTTCTGTGCACTTCCTCTACGATTTGATATGAACTTCAGTGCTTTTAAACAAGGTTTTCAAGAACAGACTCTCAAGCTGCCCGTGTACCTGTTCACTTGGAAAGTTTCTCAACAATTCTCGGATTAACATGGTTCTTGGTATATAGAATGTGTTTTGATTCCGCGTAACTTTAGTTTCTTCTCCGACTTCTTTTCTTTAAAAATAAATTTATGTTGTGTAACTATCTATTTTGTGATCTCATAGACACTCATATTCTATAAATAAAATGAAAAACAAGCATGTTGTCTGTTGAACTCCTTCAACACTGCGCTACCGATGCTTCAATGCGGTAAACATATGAGTGTGTTCTAAAAATGGTTTGTTGTTGTTCATTGAGGTAAACAAAAATTACTGGCGCTTGCACCGGAGAATGCAAATGAATCCGAAATCGCACACAAGCGAGCACCTATAAATTTAGAGAAACATGTGTAAGTATATAATAATAGGTGAATACTTATAGCTTTCAATAGCAGCGCAGTCTGTGCAATTTTTATTGCAAAACAAAATATACATCTGTGGCGCAACGCCGGTGTGTCGGAATTTCTAACAGCACAACAAAAATGCAATTAAATTTCCGTAAAAAGTTTGTATATTTATTCAAATATGACGCTAGAAATCGTTGCCCCGGCCGCAATGAGCGGGAAGTAATAATTTTGCATTCATTGCAACCAGCTGTGGCAAGTGAGCCCACCATATGTGTGTATGTATGTCTGTGAATTAGAGGCGTTGAAATTTACATAAGTGAATTGTAAGCGTTTAGGTTTCTTTTCTAATGAAGCTGCTTGGACGTTTGCTTTAATAGCCATTTGATATGCCTTTGTGTTTACTTCAAAGGAAGGGGCTTGTACATGCACACATCCAAATATATGATAATACATACATAACGGTGTATACATATACATGTGCCTTAAGCGCGCATTGTGCGGGTCTACTAAAATTGATTGCGAAACAATGCCGGTTTTCCATTTGCGGCCGATGTGGGTGCACGCTGCATGCGGCTTGCGGCTTGTTGCGCTGACATATTCATTAAACTGTTATATTTTAATTGAATTTGAGTGATTGCAATGACAAATTATGTTAATATATTTATTTTTAAACTTCTTGTACTGCTAATCAAGCTAAATTTAATCCTTAGTACAATATCAGCTACTCGTATACACCCACCCCTCTTGTGAAAATAGTTATGGGGAGGAAACGGTAATTAAGCAATATTATTATTACCAAATTGGAACCAAACAATGGGATAAAAATGTTAAGTTCTTGAAGTCGTGTCTGCATGTTTGGAAATTAAAATTTTGCAAATTCGGGATCCCGAAATGTTTCGGGATTTTCCGAAATAAGTAAGGAGTAATTGTTCTCTCTTCACATTCACATTACAAATTTATTCTTATCAAATTCCGCATTCCGAAAAGTCTCTAATAAGTGTTGTGTTTATTTTCGGGATCAGTATATTTCAAAATTTTCGGATTTTTTAATTTACTCTAATTTTACAAATTTATTCTAATCAAATTTGGAATCCCGAAAAGTTTGAAATAAGTGCTGTGTTTATTTTCGAGATTAGCTAATTTTAAAACTTTCAGAATTTTGCAGACATTAATCAGATAAGTGAAATTCAGGTAAATGTCTGTAATTTGTATTTGTATTTGCAAATTTGGTGTTAATAAATTCGGGATCCCGAAAAATTTCAAATAAGTGATGTCCATAATTTCGGTAATAGTAAATTCATAACACCAAAATGTTTCGCGATTTTTTCGAGACATCAATTCGACTTGGTAATAACAAAAACACAATACCGAAATTTTTCATATTTGGACTGAGCAAATTCAAATTGTCTGTAATTTCGGGATTCACAAATTCAGTATTAGGAAATTGAGGGCCCTGAAAAGCTTCGTATAATAGGTGTATATAGTTTCGAGATCAGTAAATTCGTAATACCGAAAATTGTCTGGATTTTTTCAAAACATAAGTCATTGATATCTGTAATTTCGGGATTTGCAAATATGATATTATCAAATTCACTATAACGAAAATGTTCATGATTCACAAGTTTCTTAAATTCGTGGTACCGAAAATTGAATAAGTGATAAGAATTCGGGATCCCGAAAACTTTCGAGTAAGTACGGTCGATAGATACTTCAATTGAATAAATTATCTTTGTAATTTCAAAATTTTCATTCAAAGTATAGTACTAACAAATTCGGGTTCCCGAAAAGCCTCAAATAAGCGATGCCTTTAATTTCGGTATCAGTAAATACATTTATGTATATGTATGTAATAAAAAATAATTTCAGAATTTATTCGAAACATCAATCGAATAACAACGGTGAGTAACTTCGTGTTTTATAAATTCGCTCTTAGAGAATCCACCACACCGAACATTTTCAGAACTTTTTCGAAACATTAATCAACTACCTGTTATTTCGGGATTCACAAATTTAGTTAATTCGTGATAGTTAAAGTTTAATAGGTAATGTTTAAAATACCGGGATGAGTTAATTCGAAAATAGGAAATGCGGGATCCAGACAAGTTTCGAAAAATTAATGTCTATAATTTCGGGATTACCGAATTTTTTCGATACATTATATCAATCGAATATGTGATGTATTTATATCCGGTATCATAAAAAAGCAACTTTGAATGTCAGAAAATTTTCGAAATTTTTTGGGAATTGAGTACCGAACATTTTCCAAATTTAAACCTGGCTCAGCTGTGAATACGCCTCTTATCAATAAGATTAACAAAAAATCACTTTTACATATATGTATCTATGTAATGTATTTTATGTTGTATAGTTGACTCTCAGAAAGAGTCCCGAAAATTTTCGGGATCCCGAAATAATAAGATCACAAAAAATAATTTTTTATTAGTAATTTATATACATTTATACATATTTAATGTTGTTAATTGACATTCAGAAGAAACCCCGAAATTCAACACATCACTTATTTGACCAAATTTACCAGTGGTTTGTTGCCTTATACATATTTTTTTCTTCAAAGGTAAAGCTCCTGATATTCGGATAAAACATATGCATATCTACATACTTACATACATATATACATATGTACACATTTCTCCTCGACACTGTATCAACTGTTTTCAAAGGTAATATGTGGACATATACATATCTATGTATTAAATTTGCATATGAATGAAAAGTGCCTTCGGAAATTTTTTCAATCACTTTTCGCCTGCGAGTGGTCTACCTTTGCAAGCATTAAAAGGAATTACAATAATTTTTACCAAAAATCCAATGCAGTAAGTACACCCACGACACAGCAGTTGTAGCTGCCAAATTTTGCACACATACACACATGCAAGCACACATTTTACGCTAATGTTTTAGCAACTCTTTTACATTTTAACCCACCGTCTGTCAAGCTGTGGGCAACTGAAATAAATGATATATTTTACATACTCACACACACACACAAAGTTATCTCTTTGAATGCAACACTCGCCCTCTATGGCGTGGCCAAAAGCTGTCGGCCTCATGAGGACTCCACAATGTATTGTATAGAAGTGTAGGTGTGTGTGTGTCTGGCCACACGTGCAATAAGCCGCCAGGCTGCCACCAATGCAACTATGTATAAATACATATGTATGGGTGTATGTGCGCGTGAAGGCGCTACCTGAATTTATATTTTTTCCTGCCACCTTGGTGCAACAGCCGCAATCATGGCGTTGGCCAACTCATTGGGCGATGCTTTTAATCCCAAAACACGAATGGGCCTTGAACTTTTTACAAATCGCTACACATACATAGCCAAGTGTAGGCATGTGTTGCACATTTATACACAGATACTAGCATAGGAGGTGGCCTTGTGGAGCC
The DNA here is from genome assembly GCF_016617805.1 of Bactrocera tryoni. Lineage (NCBI taxonomy): Eukaryota > Metazoa > Arthropoda > Insecta > Diptera > Tephritidae > Bactrocera > Bactrocera tryoni. Next base: position 79,865,384 of record NC_052500.1, on the reverse strand, counting down.
TGTGCTCAATACTTTTCTGCGCTGCGCCGTGTTGTGTTGTGCTGCTGCCTGCGGGCCCTTTTTGTTTGTATGTATTTTCATTTTCGTTCTTGTCTCGTCAATTGTTGTAATTGTATACACTCGGCACTCTTGTTGTTGTTATCTTTTTTGCTGTGGCCATTGCATAGCTCATTGTTGCCTCGCTGACTGCTGACTGCTGCTGCTGCCGCTCTAGGTGTTTGTTGCTGAGTAATATGGCAAGTTGCGGCAACAAGCAACTCGCAACGCCACGTAAAATGCAAATAAAAATGTTGTAAATTTTGTTGTTTGCTGTCAACTGCCAGCTTTTCGTTCGTTGTTCAACATCATCGGGCTTTGTTCTGTTTTGCTTACGGTTTGCTGTTGTTGTTTTTTGTTTTTCGGTGATGTTGGTGAAAATGAAATGTTACTGTAAAACATTGCAATGAATTTTAGGTGTTTTAGTCTTAGCTCTCCTGCATAAAAAGGCAAAGTAATCAGAGATGTCCTTTAAAGATCATTTCCATATATGTACATGTATATAATATTAACGGTATTTGTTCTTAAAAGTAGATAGTTTCAGAAACATTTTAAATAGACTAGATTAATCTAGGTTAAACTAGGTTAGAACGTCGCCCCAAAAACGAGCCCCGTTTGGACCACTTAGAACATTAGTTCGTTGTGATACTTAAATACTCCTAAGTATTAATCGAAAAGACGCTCAAGAGCCCACAATCTGTTGATTTGTTGAGAAGAAGAAATTCCGGCTATTCTTTCAGGCTCGGGGTAGATATAAATGCCTAGATATTTCAATCTCTGTCTGGTAAAGGCTGGACATTGTGGGTGAAAATGTCTGATTGTGTCCATCTCCTCGTCCTTCATACAGCTTTGATGATTATCGTCCGTCAGAATTTTCAGCACACCTACTTTTATTGAGCAAAGAGCAGTGAGAACTCTTATACTTGCAGCAAGATGAATTTCACTCACCGTCACAAAGATCTCGTAAAGTAGCTGTCGATAGTGAGGTCACAAACTCTTTAACTAGCTTTCGGCGCACAATCAGCGAGCTCAAAACTAGAATTGCAGTTCTGCCGTATCTACCTCTACCTTAATGACAGCTACTTCTGCTTGAAAAAACGCTACATAGACCCGGTAGCCTAAAACTATACTGAGGCAGTAGCTCCTTGCAGAAAATTCCCCATCCAACCTTCCCTCAGAGTTTCTATACAACCATGGAAAAGCACACTATGCCTCTTTTCCAGCAGCTTCACACCAACCACATATCCCTCGTCTGTGTATTAGCAGAAAAAAGTCTATAAGTTGTAGACTTTGCGACTGAGGATCTAAATTTGCAGAGATGAAGTAGAAGAAGATGGAGATGCAGAATGTCTAATGACCTTCGCAGCAGTGCACCTATGCCGTCTTTTTTTTTAGCAACTATATGCGCTCCTACTTATAAAGAGCTTCTTGCGGATCACTGGTAATTTAAAATGTCAAAAAGTGATGCCTATTTGAGTTCTTGCCTTCTAGTCGACTCTCACACAGACTGTCCATGCACATCTTTGGAAGTATATTTGGTCGAATCACTTATGTATGACTGCAATTTCAGGAATTGAAATTAGAAAATTCGAGATCCTGAAAATATTCGGGACTATGTAAAATACCAATTATACTGAATCGGAAACATATATGGTCAAATAGGTCTACAATTACGGGATTTTTAATTGGCGAATTCGGGAACCCGAAGGTTTTCGGGATTTTTTAAACATTAATAATACCTGATATAAAAAAAGTACGAACTTTTTATCAATAAAAAGTTTTTAAGAAATGCTTCGGATGTGAAAATTTTCGGGATACCTATTAGATTTATTTATGTATGTCCCTTATTAGATTAATATTTCGAAAAAAACTCGGACATCTTTTGTATTGCGAATTTGGTAATCCCGAAATAATACGCATCACTAATACGAAAGTTTTAGGGATCCGAAATTTTCTAATATCAAATTTGCTAATCTTGATCTTTTAGACGTCGGTTTTTACATTTTCGGCATCACGAACTAGTCCAAGTTAAAGAAACAGTGGTTGAAAATCATCGTGTTGCCATCAGAAAGATAGCAGAAGATCTCAAGATCTTTTATGGATCGACTTAACACAGTTTGGTTAATGTTTTGAATATGAAGTCTGTTAATGCTGGAGCCATTCCAAAATTCTTGAGTCTTTTGCAAAATAGACGTCGAGTATAGCTCGCGAAATAGATGCTTGACGACATACCTGAGGATCCTACATTCATCAAAGTGATCATTAGTGGTGACGAGAAGAGGGTTTGTTCATTGTTTCGGTTAAATTCTGTAGAAATAGCCACATAAAAACGATGAAGTTCTAATAACGTCAAAGGGAGGGCCGGATATGGTACCGATAACCCGAGGACGGCTCATTTACTGTTAATCGCAATGAAAATTCATAGTCACTCAACTGAGAATGATCGTTATTCTTCAAAATGTTTAATTTTTAATTAATTATCTTTAATTAATATCTTCCATATTCTTATTTCCTTACATACTGACCAGCATTTTCACTTTCCACACAAGCATCATGTCGCTGTGTTAACAACTAAACACGCATCAAGCCTTCAACAGCTTACACAAACAATATCAACACCCTCTTTCTTGCCGATGGTCCTTCTGGCTATACTTGCCGCTTTCGCGTTTTTCTGCACGAATTCGCTGCAGTTTTATTATCTTTTAACTCTCTTAACAGTTAATTTGGGTAATTTGCGCTTTAATGTGAGTTTTGATGAATGGACGAGTGAATGAGCGAGTGCGAAGTACAGCAATTGCATGGAGGTCCAAAGTACTATGTACTTCTGCATATGAATTGGACTTATACACTCAAATATGTATACATACATACACACAAATGATACATTTGTGTCTGTATATTTAAGTATGTAACTATGAAAACTGATTCAAGTAGGGTTATGGAATACGACCCAATAGGAAATTCATTGCAAAAAAAAAATACAATGAGTAATACTTCTATATTTTTCCAAATATATGAATATCCATAAAATTAAATGAAATCGATAATATTTAAACTAGTCAGAGATGACCTTTATAAAGTTCAATATTTTTAAGTAATATAGATTTTGTAAAATACCATTCGAAACGTCAAAGTAGGTTTCAGTTGAATCAAGAATTTTTTTTCTTTGTCCAGTTCAATTTCTTATTATTGCGCACCAGCACAAGCGCATGTGTGTTTGCCTGAATAAAATTCCAAAAATTTTCGGGATCCCGTAATTTTTCTTTTTCAATCCCGAAAATTCGGGATTCTGAAATTGCTTGCTTTATACCACTTTACATACATTAAAGCTTGTTAAAGGATAATATCAATTGAATTTAAAAGTTGTCGGGATCCCGAAAGTAGTATTATTAATTTTTATACTTTGACTCATTATATACATATATGTATGTACATACATACATATGTACATATATATATCTTTCTACGAGATATTCACTGAAACAACTTTTTACAAAAACAAGGAAAAATAATATGAATACATACTATGTATGTATGTATGTAATTCTCCTTCTTACAGAGTTCCATCTTGGTTTTCCTTAAGTGATATGTGTTTAGTATACGGCCGTTATAAATGGTTAACGGGGCTATTAATTCATGTCTTAACGAAGCGGTATATTCAACACCCCATAGATGTGCTTACCTGGAATCTAGCAGCAAGTTCTGATTGAAACCGAAAAACCTAAGTAAATGACACTATATTTTCCCAAGAAGAGTAACGCTAACTTACCGACGCGTCCAAAGTGTAGGGACATGGGTATACTCAAATTATCTTCACATCTCTCTTTATATTCGTCTACGAAACTCACCAACCATTTTCCAAGCGGAAGTACGAAGTATAGAGCAGGTCTGTGGAGTTCTATTGAATAACTACCGGAGGATACAGAAAGCAACCATGCACACTGATAACGATTAATTCCAGCGTAGTAAACAATTGAAAGAAGGCTATCCGGTCAATTCGGCTTGACTATAATTGCGGTCCCAGTCATAGCAACATTTTTAGCAACGAAAAAGCAGACGAGTTGACAAAGCTGGGTTTAGTGTCTAAGAGCCACTTCAGGCAAACCCGAGGCCGAGTTAATATCATGCCCGCTGGGCTTCCCTTATAACAGATACTGTCTTCCACTGCCGGGCTCTATCACAAACCAGATACAAAATAATTGCGGTTGTTTATAGCAAATACCGAAATGTTCCGAAAATGTTATTATGCATTTTTATTATGGCTCATCCTTTATTTTTATACTACATTTTCAATGCAACCACTTTTTACAACAATAAAAAGAAGAATCCCGGAAATTTTCCGAATCCCGAAAGTGCTATTTTTCAATCCCGAAAATTGGGGATTCTTAAAATGCATTGGACATGTTTGCTTTATGTTATTTGACGTAAATTTTTGCATGTTGTAGAAAATGCCGAAATGTTCGGAGAGTTTTCGGGACTCAAAAGATTTTTATTATTCATTATTATTATTGCGAATAATTATTTAGGCACCAAACCTTGAATGTCTGTGCCTAAAAATCATATCGGGTACAAATTGTTCCATAAGGGGGTTGACTGAAATGATGAAACGGGATAGCAAGATTATAAGGTCCTACGATAGTGCATCAAAATTAATATTTATGCTCCCAAAAATTAAAAAAAAAATGGAAGCCTCTCTCTACATAAATTCAAACCACAAACTTTGTGTACCAAAAAATTTCCTACTGGGCTTGCTAGTATTCGAAGTTACATTTTTATATTCGTCTGACCCAAATTACTTCTGTTAAGTTTTAATTAACGTAACAACGGCAATTTAAGAAGTGAGTATGAATAAACAATAAAAACGAGAGGAAATAAATAGCCACAAAAACGTAGCTGAAGAAAACTTTAAAGAAAAAACCTGCAACAACAAAGCAATAGCAGCATTTGCCCATTAACGAGCGCTTTAATTGAATTGTGGCTGCTGTTGATTTTTCCATTTTGTCACTTGTGAGGTTTTCTTTTTGTTGTAAATTTTCTTTAATTTACCTTTTGTTGTTTTTGTTATTTTTTGCCGCTTACATACTTGCACGCAGTTCATCAAAAGTTCGCTTAATTTCCAAATTAAATTTGCGGAAAAGAAATATGATTAAGCATTTAACAGTTGTTTTACCCCAAAAGGCGCAGAGTATTGACCAAGAAAAAAATGAATTAAAACAAAAACGAAAACAAAAAAATGAAAACATAAAAAAGGTAAAATAAAAATTCTGACATCTGAAAATTACCGCAAACAATGAAATCTGAATTCCATGACTCAATCAACGCGCTCGCGTGGGGGCCCAGGTGAATCTCGTGCGTTCACAGCGAGTTCGCGTGTCCGCCAAAAATTTCACTTCGCCAATTTGGTGGCTAATAAAAGCACACGAATTTGTCATCATTAAATGTGTATTTAATTTTATAAACAGACATTTACTACAAACATACTCACGTATATACATTAATGCTATGAAATGGTCATATTAAGCAACAGGCAATTATTTAAAAAGCTGACAATTATTGCTGAGAGAACAAAGCGAAAATTGCAAGTGAAAAACAACAAACAGAAAACTGCTTCTTCGGAAATATTTAAGTTTTCACCACTGATTTCTTCTTTGTTTTCACGCGATACCCGCGCGATTCTTGAGAAATCTGAGAGTTTCCCCGTAAGTTTTGTCATAACGCGCCTTGACGTTGACAAATGACAAATGGCTGCAACGGAAATGCGGGTGGAAAATAAATATTGCGCGCTCGAAGGTGTACATTCACCCACAAATATATGTGAATGTGTGTCGCCAACTGCGGTGCAGATTAAAAGCTTATAAATAAATTGAGTAATGGTTTCTGCAGGCGCTTTGCCCTTTGTTGGTGTGAAATGAATTTTCGATGAAAGCTTCAAGTGATTTATAGTGCTTTTACGTTTTATGGAAGCTTACAATATGCGCTTTAATAAGTATTCTCTGTGTTCAGCTTAAGATTGCTAGTTTTGATTTGATTAAAATGAACTTTCAGTGAAAGCTTCAAGTTCTGTAATTAAGCTTAAGGGTTGGTTAGCATTTATATAGTATACAGCCAAATTTATACATTTTCACTAAAAATTATAAACAGAAGAGGATATTATTTACTAGTAAAGCCCTTCGAAACTTTTTCTGACCTACACGTTGGTCAAAGTTGCTACAAAATTGTTTGGTGATAATGATCAAACCCAAACAAAATCCTTATTTAATCTACTTTCGTGGCTTAAAGTAAATTCTAGCCCAATTTGAATAAGTTAGATCTTAAGACTGATTTTCAAGACGACATTTATAGACAAATATTTTGTGGTAACTAAAATTCCAGAGGATAGATCTAGATTAAGTTTTACTGGCCGGCTATCATATCGTCATATAGGACGTCAACAATTTTTCCGATCTTTAAAAGCGACTTCATATCAAATTTTGATATTCGATTTAGACTCTCGAGCTGTGAAACTCCTAGGCATCTAAGCCGAGTTCTAGATAAGGCCCGACCGAAGCAAATTATGTATTCACTTATGCCTACTTCCCTGCACTTTTTACATGAGCCATCGTTAATAAAGCCCATTACTAGGCTAACCTTCCTACCGAGACCATTTGAGCAGAAAGCTTATGTGTTTTCCTTCCGCTCCCTTGCAAATGATCTTTGCGATCCTGCATGCCTCTACGGCGTTCCAGGCTGATGACACTTTTGGAAATCGAATCAACTCTTTCGTTTCCCGTAGTACCTTTGCGACCCTGAATCCCGTATATATGCAGCCGTTACATCTACTGCTTCTGCCAGGAAGTCTTTGCAGTATTCCGTAAGCTTGAATTGTCGCCTGAGATCAATCTCTGATCATCTTTTAGTGCGACTTGAAGCCATCTCTCCCAAATAAAGGGCGAGATTATGTGATCTGTTTTATCTGCTAACCCCCTGCTTATTCATCTCTGCCCAGACGTCCTTGTGCAGAATTCATCTAACGCTACCAATTTGCAAGTGATTTTGCTACCGAGCTCTCCAGTGCAATTTCGATTGATGGTAGGTTGAATAACCTTTCTAAAAAAGCCAATGGAGTGGTTTTTAGTGCTCCCTTTACGCAGAGAATAGCAAGTATCTGCTCCAACGGTTTCCGATAGGAGTTTTTTCTGACACTGATTCACCACAGCAAAGCACCTCACAGCAAGATTGACTAGACTAGCGCTATGTAATACGAATTCATGAGCCATTCCCACGATAGTCGGGTCTGACTAAACGGAACGGACCATGCAACAACACCAATTCATGAGATCAGGCGATAGGCTCCATGTACATCCTTGCATCTTCTTTTCCACTTTCTTCTCCACATTGAGTTTTCACTTCAGTTTGATATCCAAAATTACTTCCGAGTATTTGGTATGCTTCTTAATTACTACCTCAGCCCCGTTGAGCCTCGAGAGTTTCCATGCCTCGATTTTGTAGCTTCCGTAAAGAGTATTTTAAGACGGCAATCCTACTTGGAGGTTTATATATAAGCTTTTTGTAGTAGTAAAATCTTCTGAGGATAGATCTAAATACACAAGAATTAACTGAGCTTCTGCTAAGGCGAATAGTTTTAAATAATCCGCAGGAAAGTCTTTCCGGTCGCAGAAGTACTGGCGTTTGACCAGAGCTTGCGGTTAACTGGGCCGTCCAGCGAAGCTAAGTCGTTCGCAAACGACGAGACGAAACTGCCAAATCAAGTTATACTAATAAGTTTTGCATAAGAATTAGTTGCGGGACAGGTTGATGCAATATTTAATAGACTAAACACTCATGAACTTTTCTAGAATGCTCGGATGGTCTCAGAATGAAGGCTCACCTTTTAGAAGTTGCCGTAATTCGGAGCAATATTTCTACTGCTACTTTACTAGCAGCCATTTCTAAAACTTGAACTCATAGTTCCAGATAATGGACTTATAGCTACATGGGTAAAAAACTTACAGTTTTCCTCCAATGTTTCCTCTCTGCACTTATACCTCACAGTGAAGAGATCACCAGCGCAGTGGCCTAAACAATAGTGAGTTGAAATAATGTTTCTATGAATTTATGATTTTTCAATCGATGAATATTCTAGATGGCAAACAGACCTGAGACTTTCAGCAACTGCCTCATCATATAGCCTTTCTATTAAGAATGGATCCTAGGTGTAAGAGGTTAGCTTAGCTTCAAATACCGGCACAATGCTCTAATCTTTCCAAGTTCACAAGGTATAAAGTATGTATACTAATTAAAAGCTAATATTCTGATTTTTTGCAATTCATGGTTGTATTTTTAATTATTGCCAACACCTGTCTACTTTTATATCAGCTTGTTAAATTGAATATAAACACACTGAAAGACAGCAGATTTTTGCAATGCAAACCATAAATCTCTATTTTGCACAGTTTCGCAAATAAAAAAGAAACAATTACAAATTTTAATTAGAGATTTCTATCAGCGAACGTGCAGTCATTCTACGACCGACGGACAATAAACCAATTGGTCAATGAACTCACATGAACACGAAAGCGTGAATATGGTGTATGGCAAATTGAAATGCAAAATAAATCAAAACAACGACGGTAGTTTAGAAAATATGGATTTAAAAAAGATAAAAATATTTTATGATTTTGGTTATAATTTGCAAAAGTGAACTTGATTTAGTTAACTCAGAGGTAAAGGATCTGAACTCTTAAAAATATTACAGCAATAATAAATCATCATTTGAAAAAGTATTTTTTATTAAATTTAAATTTTACTTTCAAATCTTTTTACACTGAATGACTTTAAAAATATGTTTTTAAGCCTCGTCAATTATATAAAAATCAATATTTTTTCACTCTGTACTCCCAAGTTAAGAATCTCCCATGGAACAACCATATTAAGGTGTTAGATAGGTTTACGGGTTTCAAAAACTCGGTTTTTTTATTATCTTTCTAAATTCTATAATACCACCAGAATATCGTCCTAAATTTTCAAGTTGAACGGAGTAATATTTTCGGAGATACAACCTCGAGGTTAGATAGGCTAAGTGGGTCGTCTTTAAACGCGTTTTTCTTAAAGACTTGGAAGAAGGATTTTTTTTCGATTACAACTATTTGAAAAAAAATATAGCGAAATTTTCATAGGAAATTGTTGAAGAAAGGCTGTTTTTTACCAGAGGAACCCCATGTAACCTCTTAAATCAGATTTCATGTGAATGTATATATGTGACCTGGTCTACGAAAAGGGGGCTAACGTGCGAAAACTAGTTTTCTGGGAAAAGCTGTTAAAAATAATCGTCAGTTTCTCGTTATCTCATTAATTGTTCTCCTTTTTTTGACACCTAATCCCTCTTTTCGTAGACCAGGTCACATATAAAGTATGACAGATCACGGTTGTTCGTTCCCAGCTGTCATGTTATTTTTGTTCAGCACTATTTGGCATTTCATCATGAAAACAGACAACCACAAACACAAACACACCACGATATGTGGTGCGGACAGCACGACGTCCGAGACCCCAATCACTCCTCAAAATGCGTCGTATTTTTCTTACGGTTGCCTGCAGTCGATCCTTCACATTCGCCAAGTGTGGAGTAAAACGTATCCTTTCACTCATGGTCAGCCATTTGACTTGCGTCACATATCTTATGCTGACCCCACACCTACACCCCAGGTATTCACAATCTCTAAGATTGTCCTCCCGTTCGCTCTAGCTCAGTCCGTGAACGGTCTTCGACAATAAGAAGAAGGTCATCCGCTACACCAACACCTACAGAGTGGCTCGAACTGCCCAAGCAGAGTGTCCATCATAAGGTTCCAAATATATGGACCACATATGGGAGGCAGCCACACTCAACTCCAATCTCCATACTCCCATTCATGCCGACATGAGAGGCCTTTCTGTACGAAAGAATAAATAACTCCGCCAAAGCGTAATTTCCGGACAGCCAAGCTCATCCATCCGTTGCACCACTCGATCCCAGGTAATCAAACGTCCCCTTGATTCCAACAAATATGCCAAGGACATATTTCTTGATATTCTCCCTAACGACATTCTGATCATAAACCCATGCATTCTTTATACTGTGTCCTTTCCCGAACCCATACTGCCTATCCGACCACATACCCTGCGTAAGCTTCTGTCTAGCTTCTGACCAAGTAGAAGACTTCCGCAACCCCTGAAGGATATCGGGTGCCTTTTTTCCAAGTTTATTTGCTTTCGGATCTCTAACGATTCCGTTGTGGCAAGGTACCCAGACAAGTTGAATACGAAAATAGCTTGAAGCTGCTGCTACTGCGGTCATACACTCCTTGACTAACTTTCAGTTCACTATCATCGAGCTCGAGGCCTGCAAAGCAACTCTTCTATCGGAGTGGTTGCATACCTTCCTAAAAGAAGCCACTCTTCGAAGAAGTACATTTGGTCCTACCTTGATGACCGCTATTTCCGCTAGCATGAAAGCATAGATCTAGCAATCTCAAAGAAGAGTTGTTTGAGAGCTCCCGACAAAAAATAAATGATTGTTAATAATATCTAAAAAAGTTTACCGTTAGGTTGTGCCTCCTGTGAGGATTGAACTCACGACCCCTGGTTTACAAGACCAGTGCTCTACCACTGAGCTAAAGAGGCGCTTAAAATGAGTGAATTCTGAGAAAATGAACTTCATTGAAATTTAGAAGTTTATCGGCATCGAAGTGAAGATGTTGCATGATGTTAGAAATAATAACTTAATTGATGAAATGATAACATCCACGAAACAAAGATAAGAATTGATGCGAAAGCGTATATTTTCGAATTACTTATTCTATTTTAATAATATAATAACTTGTTCCTTGTTCTATTTAATTTTTATTTTAAATACTTTGTGCTTGCTCATACCCTAGCATTTATACCGTTTAAATGGCGCTACAAAAAGTTTATTGACTCCGCCAATGATTAACGGAAGCTTTCAACTATTAACATTTTAATAATGAAATTAGAAAATATTTATTTTAATATACTTTATACACATATCCGTAAGCTACTATGTCTTCATTATGCAAATCTCTAAAAAAATAAAACATCAAAATTTTGAAAACAAAACACACGCGAGAACCATAACAATCGAAATTATAACGGTCACCACTTAAAACGTATTAACTGCAAATGATAACAAAAATAACACAAACATTTATAATTTGAAGATTGCTTTTTGCTGTTGATGTGCGGAATACGCAGCTAAATACATAACGGACAGTGGTACAAATTATATGAAGCTTGGGTAAATATTAAAAAATAAAATACATTTTTTTTTCTTTGGGAAACTAACAGCAAATTTTTAAACCGGAACATTTTGCTTTAGTGAAGATAATGACAAAGTTTTCTGAATTTTTAAGAACTTTTTTTTCTAAATTATTATGTAAAATTTCGCAAAACTCCGAAACCCCGTCTAACGAGAACGACTATTCAAAAGCCCAAAACTTCGAAAGATGTTCGCACCTTTATTTACACTGACTAAAATGCTAGTTAAAATGAATTAAACAGAATTTTGAGAATGAATGTCTCTCAGAGAACTTACCTCACTTGCGCATACTTCTACATATGACTCCATCCTTCCATGTCTGGCTATTACCGATGATAATACTCAAAATCTAATTCATCAACCGAAAACTTAATACGATCTTCAAGACTGGTAAATATGTTTTAGTACATGCAACCTATATATTAAGTGAGCTATCACGCTCAGCTTAAAGTGAAAAGAAGAGGGATTACAAAAGAGCTTTGAATGAATGATGAATTTACAATATCTATAATGAATATTATAGTCGTACTTAAAATCATATATATTATATGTGACCTGGTCTACGGAAAGGGGGCTTAGGTGTCAAAAAAAAGGAGAAGAATTAATGCGATAATGAGAAACTGACGATTGTTTTTAACAGCTTTTCCTAGACCAGGTCTCATATATATACTAGCTAGTATGTCGCCCATTGATATCCAGGAGACGAATTCGCGCGGTTGGACCAGCTATCAGAGCCGTATGAAGAAGTAAAAAAGAGAAGCTAACCCACAGACTAATCCCGGACGTCTATTCGTTTACAGATAGACAGCATGGGGACTTAGACTTCCACATAACCCAAATACTGAGTGGACATGCTTTAGAAACTATCTGTTCTGATTCCAGCACGGCCTTAGTCCGTACTGAACGACGTGTACAGAGTGCATAGAAGACTATGAGCGCGTATTTTGTCCTCGTTTTATCCAAATGTAAATTAAAGGTGAAAAACTTCACTTGGCGATAATTTTTCGATGAAAAATTTGGCAGCACTCATGTGTCAGTTCTTTGGTAAATGGAAAGCGTCAGCTCTAATTACGACAAAACTAAGGAATATACAGCATAGCGTCTGTTCGTATGACATATGAGTTGAGAGTATGTAAAGTTTAGGGGACTAAAGTTCCGCACTTCTAATTTCGATGCTTTCTCCCACTATAAAAAGATATATATATACATATGTATATATATATTTAAGCTCTTTCTAACATGTCAGCAAAGACTGCAAATTTAATTTTTGGAAAAAGTTCCAGTGTGGTCCCATGTATTTTTTAACTAGCTACTACTACAATCAAGATTTCTTCCTATGAAAAGTGGTTTTGAACATTTTTGAAGAAATTCGTTATGGATCTGTGTATGTATGTTTTGTATATTTAAGGCTAAATTAATTTATTTGAGCCTGACACCTCTCCACAAACCTCATTTTCCATTACACTAACTTCGAAACTTATCTCCACTCAAACTTCTAACACAACTAACTTCTTCGGGGAATATGCAAGGTTAATAACTAAAGAACGTGTAGATCCAAAGGTTTCTACGAGCATAAAGGAAACTTTGGTTTGAGCTCTCCAAACGAAGACTACATTTTTTCAGAAAACTTCAGCATCTCCTCAATTTATGGAGAAATACCAGAGGAGCTACTTGTATCGACTGGTTAGAGGTTCTGGTAAACATTAGAAAGTAATGAAGCTGACATTAAATTTAAATATATCTGGAAATATCTTTTTTTATACCCTGAACAGAGTATATTAAGTTTGCCACAACCAATAGGAAACGTAGGAGATCCTATAATATATACTATATATTTATATATTGATCAGTGCGAGAAGCTGAGCTGATTTAGTCATTGACCTCAGTCTGTCAGTGTGTATATACATATATGGTATATAATTGGTACTCATTATTGTTCAAAGCAACTTTACTCCAAAGAAAGTGTTGAGATCGGATCACTTTAGCATATATCTGCATTACTCATACAAACTGTTATATCAAAATCAAGTTCTCACACCAACATTTTTTATTCATGAAGGATCGGTGCAATCAATTTTAACATTTTTTCTTGTTTTTCGAATAGTTTAGGTATTTTTCATCTAATCACTCTTTAGTCTTTTCTCCATAATTAAGGGAATTATATTGAAAGAAGGGTCGATGGAATCAGAGTTAATGTTTTTTCTTATTTTAAGTATAATTTCCGGTATAGTATCCGGTAATTTTCATGTAATCACTCTCTATCTCCAGTTGCAGTTTGATTCATAAACAACTTGATGAAGCAGCACCGCGTACGCGCTGAACTTGATGAATCCTGAACTTAATATACTCTAATGGTGTTTTAATAATTGTTTCGCTTCAATTAAGGGAACTATAGTATATTTAGTTAACAATAACTGAAAAATTCAAGGTACTAGTTTATATTTTCTGGTTAGAATTTCCAGTAAGAAATATGGCATGTTGAAGCTGCACAAAATTTTTTTCAAACAATTTAAATAATTGCAGGCAGTTGTAAATACTGCAAAATTTTAGAATTTTTTCCACATTATTACCCACTGGTTCGCGAATATATAGTACATAAATAAAAATATGTATACCTGCACATGTACTGAGTAGAGCTAGCCATTCGTTGGGCTTTCTAGCAGCACCGCGTACGCGCTGATCATTGACCGTCACGCTTCAAGCGACCGATTCGAATATTTTCCTGAACTTGCTCACGCGTACTCGTACGAAGCAGCGCCGGAGCAGAGCACGCGATTTAAGCGAACAACAACGAAAACGATTTAAGCAACTAAAAAGTAACCAAAATCATGCTAGCAACATAAACAACAATAATAGCAACAAACACGTGTTGCTTGAAAAATAAGCAAAGGGAGGTGGGACTGTCGGACAAGGCGTATGAGCAACATGGATTTTGTGCGCGTAAGAAAAAAGTGCTTGTATTTTTCTATAAATAAATGCAGATGTGTGTGTGTTTTTAAATGTTTTTATGTGCTTTTAATCATCACAACTCAACGCCAGTTTAGGAATGAGCGCGCAAGGCGCCGATTAGCCCACAACTAGCCGGCTGTCCGCTGCCATTTAATTGCCTCAACTTGCATGCTCACAAGCACACACACACACACACGAGCACATGTGTTGTGGCTATTTAATTCATATAAACTTAGTAGATACTTTGTAAATTATTTACAAGCAATGCATGTGTTAAAACACAATAGGAATGTTGCCGTGTTAGCATGTGGCAAGCAGCATTGTTGGCGAAATTATTGCACATACAAATTTAGTCTTATAGGCGTAGATATGTATGTATATGAAAATATGTTTACACATAGAAGCGGAAAAAACGCCAAATATGCGGCTACACGCCAGTAAATCGTTCAAACGTCTGATGTTTTTTTGTTTGTTTTTTGTGTTTTTACTTTTTTGTGCGAATGCGGACATGCTTACTCGCATGCAACAAAGTGATATCAGTTGCTTATATACGTACATATGTTTGTATGTACGTACGCAGGTGTACTATATACTCAGTGGTAACGATAATGTTATGCGTTGCCAACTCAAGGCTGGGAATTCTAAAATTTCATAAAGTTATTTCAGTCTAAGGCATATAATTGGTGGTCAGAGATGTTTTTCCTAATACAAGCGATTTATAACCATTTCATTAGAAATATACATATGTATATATATATACATATATTTAAAATAAGTTTACCTTATCAAGCGACCAGCCAAACCGAACCAAATAATCACTTATTACACAACTTCATTCAATATCTTTGCGCTCATATTCTCATTTGTGAACTTCGAAAATTTAATTTTTGGTTTTGCAGATATTGAATATACATACGTTGTGACAAAAAAGTACCCGAAATTGTAAATAAAAATCGAAATATTTAATTAATTATAAATATTGATTTTTTCGCGTTCAAAGTAATCCCCACCAGATGTAATACACTTATGCCAACGATTTTTCCAGTCCTCGAAACACCCTTCGTAAACACTTTTTGGGATGGCCTTCAGCACCTTTGTTTTATCTCTTCAATGGACTGAAAACGTCTTCCACGGAGCGGCAATTTCAATTTAAAAAACAAGGAAAAATCAACTGAATACGGAGGTTGATCGATGGTATTCATTGCGTTTTTGGTTTTAAATTCCGTCACAATCGTGACTCAATGCCAAGGTTCATTATCATCGCGTAAAATCCATGAATTGTTCTTCCACAATTTTGGCCCTTTTCACAGGACGTTCTCTTACAAACGCCTCAATATGGTCAAGTAGAACTGCTTATTGACCAACTGTCCCTCCGGAAAATATTTATGACGCACCAAAAAAGAATATCGAAAAGAAAGTGAGCATTACCTCGATTTTTCAACGGCTTTGGGGTGGTTTTTCTGTTTTCGGCTCGTTTTTTCCCCTCCATTCCGATGATTGTTGACTTGTTTGTTTGTCAAACTCATAAGCCCATGTCATATCGGCAGTTATATTGCTCTACATGAATTTGGGATCGAAATTCGCATGGTCAAGTATGCCCAAAGGGACCTGTTTACGGTACTCTTTTTGAAAAGATTTTAGCTTTATCGAGACAAGTCGAGCAAGAACGCATTTCATACCCAAATTTCCACTAAAATCTTTCAAACAGACTTACATGATATGTCGAGTCGTCTTGCCATCTCTCTAACGTTTTTCATGAAACTGAATCACCGCCCTTTCCCAAAATTCGCAGCGATTACGAACACAAAATTTGGTTAGAAATACAAAATTTGAGATAAATACTTTTTTCGATATTTTTATCCATTGTAAAAATCGAAACGCGCTACTGAGGAGTACTGACTTGCAGCTCCTGTAAAAAAACTGGTTGACAGATCGCGCTCATATCATATTTGGCATACTTATTCTAGACTGTCTTACCAACTTAGCAAAATACATTTTTTAAATATCATTTACCTGGGAAATTTAATTATAATTTCCGGGTGACTTTTTCACAATTTACATATATTTGAGAACATTCACCGAAAATTCGAGGTTGCTGGTAGCCGTGAAATATATCCGGTCTCATCCGGCTGAAGGCTGGGCATATAAATAGATTTGGTAATGTTTCAGCTTCCGTTTCTTCACTTTTCCTATTTTCTGAAAATGGCATCTTAACCCCTACAATGTTATTTTCTAGAAGCAGGAACTTTTATGTCTATCCAACATCAATACTATCCCAAAATAACTTTATGATATATCCTGTGTTGCTTGTGTTCTAAGACAGGAGGTGTTCCGCTCGGGTCCCTTGCTTCAAGCAACGTTTGAAAGAGCTGAATTGTCTGGGTAGCTTAGAAGAGTTGTGTGCAATTGCCTCCAAGCGAGGGTGAGTTTGTCTGCTTTTTCATTTCCTGGGTACCCAGATGATGTCACCTGCTGAGAGTGTAGTTATTGGCTGCAAATATTGAAAGAAGCTCTTTCTTGTTTAAACAACTAAATATTATAATAATCATTATTTTTTTAGAAGGTCATGAAACGCGTGTGCTATTTCTAGTCTCTCCTAGTTGTCGAACTTCAGCACTTACATACATATATAATTTTGTTACCTTGTGACATGTTTCGATGCCGTTTAGTGAATGACTTTCCGAGCCTTTTTTATGTGAAGATCACGATGTATATCTGAATTACGTATGTACCACGTGGTTCTGAAATGAAGAAAGTGGTGAATTACTGAGCTAAAAAAAAAGCACTTCAGTCAGTATTAGTCTCCTTGAAGAGCTTTCTGTGAGGAACTTAGCAATATTATTTGAAGATTGATGATTTTAAGACCAGTTATTATGTTAATGCGATTTGCATTATAATTGTCTACAAGACAAGAACAATGAACTTTTGGAACACAAATATCTGAAATAAAATTTTATCGACTTATAAGGAAGCCAGCTTCCCTTTTTAAATGTGTTTAACAATCTTCTTGCAGCACTACTTTAGATTGAAGAGTGATTGAAGAGTGATTGGAGAGATGAAAGAATAACTACTTAATCTCTTAAAGCTGTCGTCCATACATAATTATGATTTAGTTGTCCGTTAGTCGGAAATAACCCTTTTATTTTTGCAATTTAAGTGATCACATCCGGTCATTATAGTAAATATACTGTCAATATTTAAGTACGACACACAATGCTTACTCTTCTAAAAGTGTATATATTTTGAGTATATTGTCACAACATATTTACTCATTAGCGTAATCATGGTATCAAATTACCAAGTGCAAGAATATTTGTGACCTCAACGATTACAACCCTGTTGTCAGGCAAGCTGCCGGTTCGGAATTATTGTTACATTCCTAAATTGGTATTTGATGTAAGATAGATATTATGTAAATAGCTGACGATGAGTCATCAACATCAACATCTGTGTGGCTGACAGCAACGGTCTCTGGACGTCTATACCAATTCTTTGCCTCTTCTTCTAGAAATTTCATGCAAAGAAAGCTTCGCTTAGGATAAGATAATCGCACACAAGCATTTCCTTAGTAAATATCCTCATTTTTATGTCTATTGAACGCTTAACTCCGACACTCCCCCACAACCGCCTTCAAGAAAGGCCATCAAAGCGGAAGTGAAAACCGACGGACGTTGACGTATCGCACGTGCGAAAAGAGATGAGGAGAAATATTGTCCTTGTGCCGAAACACACACATATAGTGGGCATGTATTAGTGAATAACGGTACCGTAAAATCTCAAATGGCTACTAAAACGAAATGAACTGTTAACATAAGATGCGTAAACATTTCAGTTAAATTAAGCATAAAAGCTCTGCTATACGAGCGCTTTAAGGACTACACTAAAACAACAACACATCAGCGCGATGTCAGCAGGATGTCGGCATTGATGAAGCAATACAACAACAAGTGGAACAGCAGTGTGGCACAGCTCAACACTAAGCTGCGGAAGTGACTGAGACACCAGCGAAGGCAGCACGACCGCGACAAATCCCTAATCCAACTGTCAATCCGAGCACACACAGACATATATCGTATATTTCTATATAGTATACATCAACGCTGTCCAATCGATTTATTTTTCATTACTCTCTGTTGCGGATTGTCAACAGTTTTATTCTCGTTTTTCTTAACACTTTAATTTTGTTTTTGGCTTATTTCATTTTTCCTTGATTTTCTCACTTTTATTCTTCGGACCTTCATTACAACTTTTTTCTTCCTTTGCCTCTATGCCATGATGTTGCCACCAATATTGTTGTTGTGTTGGTCAAGAAGCGCCGTATATGGTTGAGAGCGCGCCTGTCTGTTGTCATGACAACAGCATAAATGCCACCAAAAGTGAATTCATGGTCCCAACCCTGGTAATGGGCTGTAAAGCTAGTACATATGTACAGTTCCATGAATACATGAGTGCGTGTTTTAATGAAGTTGTAAATGAATTTTGAAGTCGGTAGGAAAATTATGACAAAAATGAAGAGTTCAGTTATCTGTTGAAGGGACATTGGTTTTCTGATCCAGAGGTCCAAAACCTCTTCAAAACGTATAAGCTTTCTAACTCAACAATGAGCAAGTAATGATTTTAAATTAGCTCGACACCGGATCACTGTACATCGTAAAAAACTTTGAACCGAAAACCGAAGCTCAAAATTTTGACCTGTTGTAGATAAAAGCAGCTTTACCTCCGTTTTTGCGACGTGGAACAGGAAACTCCAGAACACCTGATTCTAGATTGCCAAGCAATTTGTAAAAGCAGGCTCAATGCCCAAAGGTTCATATCCGTAGAGAGGGATCACATCGCGTTCAGCAAGCTCAAAAGTGCTGAACCTTCGTTACTATACGTGATATAGGAGAGGGCATAATAGACCATAGGTCGCAGTGCAAAACCTAAATTAGTTTCTATTTATCTATCTAGTAAAAAGTGTAATATTATCAAAGCCCACGAGCCAAGCGACACCTCTAAGATATTTTATCTTCTCATAACTATGCCACTAGTTCACCGCCCTCATCGTACTTGACCCCTTATAACCTGCTTCCTTCCTTCAATTCCCCAACGGGTCTGCCGAACTGTTGCTTTTGCTTCCTTATTATCAGATTCCCTTTATTGGAGCAACGTCTATGTGTAGACATCTATACCCCAAAGTAAGTGCTACGCGTTGCTGACCTGCCGACTGTTTGAAAAAGAAGGCCAAAATATACCCGAAAAAGCACAAGGCTATGGACAATGGCAAACTGCGTACTACTACAATGAGCATATGGGAGAGAAACATTCGTAAAAGGCAGTTAGAGTAGGTAACCTCGGGGAAAGTTGAGTTCAAGGATATTTTTGAGCAGTCTTTCATTGTCAAATACAACAACTAATAGCTAGAACGGTGCTGTACATAAAATCACGCAGCATATCTATGTATTTGGTGGGAGAAGGAGAGAGCATAGTATAATATTTTCAAAAATATGGCAACATTGTATAAGGACACTTTTCGCACACATATATTGGACAAAAAGGGAAATTATATACAAACAAGTAAAGCAACAACACAAGGCCATAGGTGCGAGGTGCGTAACTGTGCTAAAATCAAAGGGCAGGAGAAAAAGAAGGGGAGCGATAAAGTGTTAATGTGTATCAGGTGTGAGTGAGCAGCTGCCACAAGACACTGCTGCAGCATCCTGTATGAGAGCTCGAAAATTTATGCGATTATCCTTTGCAGCATGGAGCATATACTTTTCTCTCTATCTCTCACTTGTACGCACTCTGTGAGCGCACCAATTCCTGCAAAAGCATGCAAAAGCAGTCAAATAACTGTCGAGTTGCGCAATAAATTGCTGAGCAACGAGCTGCACGCTCGCACTCCCGAAACTATACCATGAATGTTATGTCACTTTTTGTTGCTGTCGTCAAATGTTGTATAACTCTATCATAAAATGTTATGTTAATACCCGTGCTCGCTCTAACACACCGCTATTTCGCTGCAACGAACTCGCTCGCACTT
Source organism: Bactrocera tryoni (assembly GCF_016617805.1). Classification (NCBI taxonomy): domain Eukaryota; kingdom Metazoa; phylum Arthropoda; class Insecta; order Diptera; family Tephritidae; genus Bactrocera; species Bactrocera tryoni. The sequence continues at coordinate 79,845,084 of NC_052500.1, read as the reverse complement.
CTGTGACGTCATTAGTGGCCCAGCAGGTGCATAGCCGAGTGTGTCTCTTACATACTCACCATATGTCACGTGCAGCATTTACGCATTTTCAACATAATGACGTCAAAATGTTGGCCATGAATGGCTATGAAGTATGAGCGCTCATTTAATAAGCTGATTTATGCAGTTATTAATGACGTCACGGGTGATTTAAAGAAAGCTGGCATGTGAGTAATTTATTGGAGAGCATAGGAGACGCGTTTCTATAGGATTTATCGCAAATATAAATCTTTTTAATAATAAAGAGAGCTCAGGAACACCGCTAAAGTGCCTTGCTGTTAGTTGTAGAAGTGCTTTAGGAGCCTAGAACCATGGCGAACCTACCAAACTACGAGTAATTAGTGGGTCTAGCATTAGAAAATAGCAATTTTTCAAAATCCATTCAAGGTAAAATGATACTACACCCCGGTTTCTGAAATAATGTCGAGACCTTAGCTGTGTTAGCTTAGAAATACTCAAGTTAATTGTTATCGAAATCAACTAACGATGGGTCCAGATGGTGTCGGACAATATAGAAAGCGGCGTTATGCGCGTTGGTTTCATGGGGCATGCAAAGAGGTAGTTAGAATCATGCGAAGACTCATAGCATGTAAGTTATACTACATACTTATGTATATGTTTGATGCATCGTGGTCGATTCTGGATAAGTTGAAATTTACCTGCCACTCTCTATGTTTAGGTGTTCGGTGGGAAACTTCAAGACCCATGTTGACACGGAGTACAGTGTTATTAACGTTGACTTGTTTTTTCCCCTAGTGCTGTAGGCAAGCAACTACAGGATTTAATTCGGCTTTGTGCTTTGGGTACAAAGAACCAGTGGACGCCCAAAGGGGGTTGTTACCGACAAAAACATCGGAAAAGTCCACAAAATAATTTTGGATGACCGTAAGGTGAAGTTATTTGAGATAATAAGCACTCTAAAGAAATCAAGTGAATATGTAAATCATATCATATACGAATATAGAAACAACGATGAGATGAAGATTCGGAACGGTATTTTGGGATATTCAAGCTTAACAAACCCGGTTTTTGCGTCGGTATGTGACAATGTATGAAACACGACTCCGTCATTTCACGACGAATTTCAATCGACAGTGATCTAAGTAGACTTCACACGATAAACCCGATCAAGAAAGTGGTAAAGCATACCAGACGGCTGGCAAGGTTATGGCGCATGGATTTATTTTTATCGACTATTTTAAAAAGTAAAGCACCATCAACAGTGTAATAGTCGCTTAGCGTTATTAGACCGTTTGAAGGACGAAATCACTTGAAGAAAAATAAAGTGTTGTTTCACCAAGACAATGCACCAAGTAAAAGTCAAGTGAAAACGATGGAAAAATCGTGGATTGGGCTTCTAATTGCTTCCGCATCTGTCGTATTCTTTAGATTTGGCCCTCAGCGACTATTTTCTATTCTCTGATCGCAAAATAATGCTCAATGGGAAGAATACTTTCATCGAATGAAGAGCTTATCGCCGAAAGTGAGGCCTAATTTGAAGCAAAGTACAAGATCGTACTACAAAAAACCAATTTTACCAAAAAAATATGTTTTACTATGGTAAGCCGGGGACTTTTCAATTGACCTGTTATATGTAAAAGATTATCATGACGAGTCGATTTAGCCGACTGGTCCTTCCGTTGGTCTGTTTGCCTATAGAAACGCGAACTAGTCCTTCAGATTTGAAATTTTGTACATCCCATTTTCTCCTCAAGAGCTGCATATTTGTCGCAACCACCGGTATCGGACCACTATAGCCTACTATATATGTATGTATATATGTATGTATATCGGAATCAAGTTCTTGTTAAGAACGTTTTGTATTCTTAAAGGTTATTATAACACCAGTGCAACTGAAATTAGCTTTTTTTCTTTTTTTTTATTAAATTTCGGATTATGAAAGATCGACGAACCGACCACGACTACTACACATCCAATATTTTGCAACGCTCCACACTCACTTGCAACACGGAAATATTGTAATTTTCACTTTCCACGCGGCGCTGACACATAAATTCGCCACAAAATGCGAGTACTCAGTGCCTTCTGCCATATATTAGCGGCTGATGAGACCGCATTGCCATGTAAGAGCGCCAACACCGCTGAAGGTTTTCAGGTCTGGGTCGGCTGTTGGCGCTGACAGCCAACACAACTTGCAACGGCGCGCAGTGACTTGCCAGAGTTTAACGGTAAAATCAGTTTATTTATCAATTTTATGCGTCGTCTGTCTGTGCATGACTTCTCCCGGCTATTTATGTGCGCTTATCCGCGTGGCGGTGAGTGTGTGTGTGTGTGTGCCTTGTGTGAAGCAGTGAAGAAGAGTGAAAGTGTTGATGGCGGAATTGTGCCAGTGCCAGTGCAAATGTATGGCGTATGCTACAAAAATATTTTTGCTGCAACAACAACGGCGACACATGCGCTTGCAAGTGTATCACTGCAACATTAGTGGCAACAACAACAACTAGCAGCCGCCAGTCAGCAATCAGCCAACAGTCGTCAGTATTTTCTGCGCGTCAACTTGCCATATAGACGATTTGTTATTGTTTTGATCATTCGATTTTGTTGTTGTTTCTGCTATTTTGCTATTACACGCATTTGTAACAACAACAACCACATGGACCGCGTGTGTGCGTTCAAGCGCGTGTGCAAGTGAAATTTTCCATACGCCACGCTGTTAATAAACAACAACAAACACGAAGCAACAACATTGTTGAACTTGCAACATATATGTAGGTGGCTGTATATTATGCTGCAAAAACAACAACGCACTACAACAAATTAATGCGTACATATGCTGGTATAGTTTTCCGCTTTCTTGGCCTGCCAGCCAGCGATTTTCAGAGATCAACAACAACAACAACAAAATAACAACAGCAATAGCAATAATAGCAATAAACTCATTTGAAGAGCAGCAACTAAAAGCAAAGCAACACTTTCCATCTAAATTATATTTTCTTCCAAGCTTTTTTCATCGAGGTATGTACAAAGTTGTTGTTGTTGCTATGTTGTCATTGCGGCTGTTACACCACATACTAAATCACTGTTCAGCGTTGTTTACAATGCAATGCGCTTAACTATTGCAAGCTGCTTGCCACTGTCTGCCTCTTTGTACACCCAACGCTCGCTCACCGCTTGACTCTTGGCGCGTCTCGCCGCCCATTTCGATTTGTTTATGTTTTGTTGCTACCATTTATCTGCCACTTCATTGGCGCACTTTTATTCCGGTATATTTGAAAATGCTTTTCTTGTTGTTTTTGTTGGTGTTTTCATACCCTAAACAAAGTACATTAATTTTGTAGTGCCTAGAAGGAAACGTAGGAGACCCTTTTAAGTGCATATAAATATATGTATATGTATACATACATATGTATATTAAAGAGAAGAAAGAGCCTAATGATAACCTAAGTGCGACCGCCTGCAGTCCGACGCTCATGGGCCTCCCTTTCAATCATATCTTCTTCTTTACTGCCATAGTCACCGCTTACACGGCTATAACCGAGTTAACAACAGCGCGCCAGTCGTTTCTTCTTTTTCCAATATGGCGTCAATTGGTGACTCCAAACGAAGCCAGGTCTTTTTCCACCGGATCTTTCCAACAAAGTATCATCGACGCACGCCACTGCCGTACACTGATACCTTCTCTATTAAGTTCTGCGGCTCGAATTATTTTCTCCAAGAGTAGATTGAAGAAGTCACACGAAAGAGAGTTGCCTTGTCTGAAACCTCTTTTTGATATCGAACGGTTCGGCGAGGTGCTTCCCGATCCTTACGGAGCCTTTGTTATTGCTCAACATCAGTTTACACAGCCGTGTTAGTTTTACGAGGATACCAAATTCAGACAACGCGGCAAAAGCAGCTTTAAATCGGCGATGAAGTGGTGTGTGTCGATTCTCTTTTCACTGGTCTTTTCCAAGATTTGGCGCATGGTGAATATCTGGTCTGTTGTTGGTTTTTCCATGCCTGAAGCCGCACTGATACGGTCCAATCAGTTTGTTGACGGTGGACTTTCATCTTTCACACAATACACTCGATAGAACCTTATATGCGATGTTGAAGAGTCTCTCTTTTGTGGATTGAGCATAGGACACTTAAATTCCAATCGTCGACCATGCTTTCGTCCGACCATATTCTACAAAGAAGCTGATGCATGCTACTTATCAGTTCTTCGCCGCCGTGTTTGAATAGCTAGGTCTGCAATCCATCAGCCCCCGTCGCTTCGTTGTTCTTCAAACTGGTAATTGATAGTCGAACTTCTTCATGGTCGGGCAATGGAACGTCTACTCCATATGTAAAAATCGTGACAAGCCGAATCGATTTTGCCCTGTCCATCTATCTTTGTGTACATACGCCAACAAGTCCCTTAGTGTTTGAGATATCATCCTGAAATTTCAGATACGTTTTTCCCTCCTCAACAAGCTTCTCATTTGTTCAAACTGCTCATATAGGATCACTAGAGCTTATAGCTACCATACTAACTGAACGATCCGAATTCAGTCCTTATAAGGAAAACTATTTTATTTGCAATGTTATTTACACGAAATTTTGTACACATTATTATCCAAGCCAGCGACATAGTTTCTGAAGGAATTGATCAGTTCGGACCACTATAGCATATAGTTGCCTTACAAACCGACCTTTCAAAATCAAGTTAAAGCTCTTCTTTATACCCTTTTATGCTATAAGAAATGCGCTGTCAAGGGTATCATTGCTTTTGGTGCAGCCGAAGTTAACTTTTTTTTATTTTGTATTACTTTTTCGTACATTTTTCTTGAGTGCGTAAGTACGCATGACAGCGCACAGCCACATACCGGCACAGTGCGTCAAGTGCTAGCGGGCGGAAAGCGTTGCGCGAAATAATGTAATTCCACTACATATTGCATTACACGCGTGCGTCTTTTAAGTAATTCCATTTGCTTTTTTCTATTTAAAAGCTTTGTTATGTTATTAGCTTATGTTATTATTTCCTCGCTGCTGGTCGCGTATGAGGAAAGTGTTGCATTGCGTCTTGCTTCGGCGATTGGGTAATTTATAAATTACCTACTCACACACAGGTGTAGCATATTCATGAATACTTACATTTCAAAATACATTCTTTTTATTATAAGCAGCTGTTATTGTTGCTAGCGAGCGCTCTTTGCTCCCAACCTCAGCCGACATTATTGCACTGGCAAAATGGAAGTACTTGTAAAATATAATCGCCTCTGAAAATAGTAAGTAATAATCGTAATAGCGAAGAAGTGAAACTTAACTGCTCAAATGAGGAAGTTTATGCGCTGAAATTGAAAATCTTTAACGAACGGTAGAGATAAAAATCAAGCAAATATCGTTTAAGTGAAATTGAGGGGAACATGGAGAAGAGCTTGTAGTTTTCGTTAGCGGATATAAGGGTCTGCTTATGGCAGTATGGAATCGATGTTCGAGGGGGCATAAAATGCCATTGATTGGTCTCTAGAGTGGCTAGATATCAGTGTTTAGATTCCTTGTTCACTTAACAGATGAAAGGCAAGAAGTTCAACAAGGAGCCTTTCCTTTGATACCAATACGCAGACTTTTGAACCATGACATGAAACGGGTGTTTTCTTCCCATTTCGCAAGGAACAGACTTACTCCACAACGATTTAAAATCGTGCAAATTTATTTTTGATTGGTCGCGAACTATTCGGTCGACAAAACCACACATTTGAGTTGGTATTTCGAGCAACCGCGCTTACTCTGGTGGATGATGAAAATCATCTAATGCTGCAAGTATCGAGTCGAAGACCCGAATGAGTCCAACCGCCATCTCACGATCAACTGGAGCTGTGCCCATCCATTCAAGACGATCGCAAATGATAAAGTGCCTAAAGTATGCCAATATCCATTCCAATCAATATGCCGGGCTCATAGAAGATATGGCAGCCGGCATTTTTCAACCTCAGTGTGTCGAAAGCTGGATAATCCTTGGAACTTTGACAAGTTGGAACTTCGTAATCTTAGGCCTCACCGCATGAGTGCCAATGGGAAAATGTTCAGTTAGCACAACTATCCTTACGGCGATATGAGCCTTATAAGAGATAACAGTTAAATGCACCTTTTACCTTTCACTCTGGGCCAGAAGGCTTTCGCAACGCCACAAGTGCTGGTTGCTGACCAATACTCGTTGAGTTCACCCGAATGAAGACAGCGGAACACCAGCTCGTTTAAGTAATCCTCATTACAACCTGATATTTACTGAGCTCTTTCACAGCTTCTTATCCGTTTCTCCCTTAACATTGTTGGTAGTCTGTAGATCTTAGTTCCTTAGTTCTCATTTGTCCAATTATGATATTATTCAGGATAGTGATTTGAAACTAAATCCTGCTGACTCTGTCTTTCGGTGCACGCACGGTTAGAAGTACACTCAAGTCATTGTTGAGCTCAACGGGCTGTTAATAATATTTATTTGGTATTACGAACAACAAGTCAATCTGATATCTTAAAGCCTATCGCTTGTAATCATGTGGCTCATCAGCTTACATTTCTCAATCAATCAACCAGCTAATTACCTCTAAACTAATTTGTTAAGGGGATATTTACTTCTGATAACTCTTTTCACCAATCATTAACCGAAGAGGAAATCAATTCAGCTGGATGTGTTGAAATTTATGACCAGCTCCGAAGTAATCTACTACTGAGTAAGCGGCTTCCTAGCGTGACGTAGGAGTTAATTGTTTCGCTGATTTGACCATTAACCGCCCATATTATGGAACAACTGTGACAGTACGAGACTAAAGGTTCATAATTTGCGATTTAGAGTCTCAATAACGAATATTTAGCCTTTTTTGAAAGTTTTTTTTTGAAAAGTAAGCACTTTCTCCAATATATAATATATATATACCTATAAACATACATATACAGTATAATTATTATTATATATCCTTTGTTAATTGCCTGTTATATATGCTGACAGTCTGTACGGTCATAAAATCAGCCGCTCGACATTGATTAGCCATAGTTGGCACCTGTTAACGCCGCTTCAGTGCACGAGCCATGGAAACTACGACTAATACGATTTCAACGAAGCGAGTGAAAAACGCGTTAAATGGCGAAATGCAACGAAATGCATTGTAAAGCGATACTGCGACGATCAATTACCGTTAAATGTGTGTATACGTATGAAAGCGTGCCGTGAATCATTTTAAAATGCACTAAACATAATTTTCATGGTTACTTGTTGAAAAGTTAATAAATAAAATAAAATTAGTTGTCACATTTTGCGAAAATTCTTTATGTGATGTTGTGGCGTAAACAAACAACAACCAACTGAATTAAAAAAAATGAGGAAATTGTTATTTTTTGTAACTTTTATACCCTGAGCAGGGTAGCTTTGTAATTTGTAACAACCACAAGGAAACGTCGAAGATATCGATCTGAAACTTTGCATACTTCTTTTTCATCTCAGGAAGCTGCTCCTTAATCGAAAGCAACGATATCGGACCACTATAACATATAGCTGCCATACAAACTGATTGATCTAAATTGAGTGCTTGTATGGAAAACTCTTTCATTTTACGAGATATCTTCACGAAATTTTGGCACGAATTATCCTTTAAGAAGCGCTATAAGCTCCGTAGAAATTCTTAAGATCAGATCACTATAGCATATAGCTGTCATACAAACTGATCGATCCAAATCGAGTCCTTGTATGGAATATTTTTTTATTTGACGAGATACGTATCTTCAAAAGATTTGGCACAGATTATTGCTCAAGACAACGGAACAATCTCTGAATGTATTGTTCAGATTGGATCACTATAGCATGCAGCTGCCATACAAACTAAACGATCAAAATCAAGTCCTTGTATGGAAAACTTTTTTAGTTGCTATCATAGTTTCTCGAAAGTTTACATATACATATTATTATCTAAAGCAACTCTACAATCTGTGAGCATATCGGTCAGATCGGCTTACTATAGCATATATCTACCATACAAACTGACTGCACAAAATCAAGAAAAATAACTTTTTATACCATTTTATGCTATAATAAATGCAGCTGTGAAGGGTATATATAGACTAGGTGCAGCAAAAGCATTTTTCTTGGTTGTTTGGTTGTATTTATTGCTTTTTCTTTTTTTGTTTTACTTTAATTTTTTCCTCATCCGTATTTTCTGCTGCTTTAATTAATGCTTGTTCGCAGCGTAATCCTCATGATCGCCTTCCATACACACACATATGCAAACAATCATATGCAATTTCATTGCATGTATGTATGTGTGCACTTGTTTTGTCGTGCAATGCCTGACTAAGCGCTTTTCTTTGTATTCGCGCGCTGTCCGCCTGTTCGCCTCGAGCGGACACTTGCATCGCAGATACGCACTAATTTGGCTGCAACAGGAAGTCTGCAGTTAATCCAGTGTCAGCCAGGCAGCCAATTGTGCTTGCTGCTTTGTTTTTGCTATTTTTGTTTTGTGCCGTTACGTTTTCATGCCACGGACTCCAATCGTCACTGCGCCAACCGTCAATTAAAACATTTAAATTATTTTTATTTCTTTGTTTTGTTGTTTTTGTTATTTTTAGTGGCACATTTTTCTTTATTTTCATTTTCGTTGCGAATTTCTCAATGTAAACATTGCAAATATGTGTCTACTTTGTGTGAAAGTATGTAATCCAATGTACCGTTTTATAGTTTAGAGCATCCGAAGCGCCATAACTCATCACAATTATTATACTTAAAGAGGCGAATATTTGTGCAATGCTTTGGTGTATTTCCGTTTGTTGTATAAGGAAATTGTTATTGGATGGGAGATGCTCTTCCGGCTGTTGGCAAACTAAGTCTGCACATAATCACGCGCCAACCTTGACTATCATAGTAGAGCACTGAATGACAAGGTTTTGTCCTACTGCGGCATACTAGAGAACCTCTTGAAAATATTAGCAATGCTAAAATTTAAGCTTTTATCATCTAGATCAAGTGAAATCTTAGCATCAACACCAACTGAACCTCTTTACAGTTCATAATGGACTCTAATATCGGATAGTCGAAAAAGTCGTACTTTATCAATTTTTTAGCGTTTCTGAAGAGAATGGTAACAGGAGACGAAAAGTTGATCAAATACGACAATAATGTGCGAAAAAGGTTAAGGTCCAAGCGTGGTGAAGCTCAACAAATGGTCACAAAGCCAAGATTGACGCCTAGAAAGGTTATGATGAGTGGGATTGGAAAGGAATCTACATTTTACTGTCAACAACTGATGAGATTGATGCAAGCAATCGAAAAAAATGGCCAGAACTGAACAACAGAAAGCGATTCGTCTTCCATCAGGACAACGCTAGACCACACACATCTTTGATGACTCGACAAAAACTGGGAGAGTTTAGCTTGGAAGTTTTGATGCCTTGCACCATCGGACTACCATTTGTTTCGGTCAATGCAGAACTGCCTTAATGGAGTAAAGTTGGCTTCAAGAAGAGAATGTGGAAATTACTTGTCGCTGTTTTTCGCCATGAAACCGGAAAAGTTTTACACTGATTAAATAATGCCTCTAGCGGAAAAATGGCAAAAAATGGTCCACCAATTTGGCTCATTAAAGCTCATTATAAATATAAAAAAATAAGTTGAAGTTTGATTAGAAATACGAACCCAATATTTGCATAATCTGGAGCTCAGTATCGTCTGCGATATGCTAAGATTAATACCAACCATGGTACTCAATGCTATTCTACGTGGCGAAGGCTGGTTTAAGACACATGGAAGCGGGATATATGGGAGGGGACGGGAACATTCTGAAATCCTTCACTACTTCGATTGTAACCTTGAAAACTTTGACCACTGTATCACGGAACCTTCAACGGGCGGTTGCTTATCTGCTCACATACTACGTATCTGGGAGGTTTTGTGGGCAGTACAATGACGCTGGAAATGTGGTCTAGTGAGCTTTTGTACGGATGGATCGAAGCTTAATGAAAATGTGAGAAAGGAAGTCTTCTATCGGAAGCTGTCAGACCACTGTAGTGTCTTTCAAGCGGGGGTGACTGCCATCAGTAGATGTAGTACTCCGTTGTTCTCTTGCGCTCTAACCTTACATTTATGAACCTCCCTAGAGCTTGGCAAGCCGTGGTGAATAACCAAAACTTTTACAACTGCGAGAGCCTTCTGACGAAATGAAGAACATAGAAATCGTCTGTTCTTCGGTAGGTTCATCTCACGTCATGATAGCCGTTGAGGCTACATATTTCATTTATTCTCAACTATCCAGTTTTCATGACGAGAAAAGTTTAAAGCCGTTTAACTGTCTGTCTGTCCATCCATCCGTGCAAGCAGTAACTTAAGAAAAAATTAAGATATTTTTTTAAACTTGATACACATGTTCGTTGGCAGAAAAGATAGACGTAATCGGACCACTGCTACGTCCTCAATATGCACGAAGGATTGCAGTAGCAAGGGGCACCTGTGGGTTGAAATTTTGAAAAAGTGGGAATGGGCCACCTCTAATAAGTTTAATTTATATATTTCCAAGACCACTAAAGCTGTAACTGCCAAAGTGGCTTAGGACAATTTTAAAACTATTGCGAACATTGTGAAAATGGAAGAAATCGGATGATAACTCCGCCCACTCCCCATATAACGGTACTATTACAAATTACCTAAAGCACGATAAATCGATGGCTAAATACGCTAGAGACATTAAATTTTACCCTCCGAGATGCTATGAGAGCACTTGAAAGAAGCCGGGGTAAAAAATTAACAATGGGCGTGGCACCGCCTATTTTTAGGTAAAATGACTTATCTCGAGACCTGCTTGACCGATTTCAACCAAATTTTGTACATAACATTCTTCTAATTGCATTCTTCTAAATATAATTGCTTGGACTACAACCCGTCTTGTTGACGGTTTGCAGCTTAAGGTACCATGGCTTTGGTTCTCGCAAGTTGCGAGAGTATAAAATCGGAGTTGAAGGTAGTTTCATTTTGATCTTGTATGGAAGAAGAACGGGCAAAGTGTAATATCGGTTAATTATTTGATTCTTCTAGAGAACCCTTGGATATTGTAACAAAAGCATTTTTCAGGACATAGGCTAAGGCCATTCGACTGGAAAACCTTTTTTGAAGAAGACAAATATTGTCCTATCGATCAGAAAGGTGATGGTCAACGTTTTCTGAGAATCACAAAGCATAATCTATACCTACGTCTTTGAGAGGAGAAAAGGGTCACAAGGTTCTACAATGTCGAGTTAATGCGCGGATTCAACGCCGAATTGAAAAAAACTGCCAAAATTGAGGAAGAAAAAATACTTTCCCACCATACCAAACCACCACTGGGCTGTGATATTCCCACTGATAAGACCAAATTATGTCGAATTGTGGTCCGAACTACTACTAACTTATCTATCGTTTTCCCTAAATGTGATCACGAGAGAATTTTTTGTTTTCAAACACAGGAAAATCGCTCACCGAGCATAAATTTGAGATAAAACAGTTTTTTCAGAGTATTTTAAGAAGCGCATGGATCCACTGCATTTAACTGTAAGAAGAATATTTTTCCCAATTTTTTTTTTTTTATTTGTAGACTAGGTTAGACTGTCCCCATATAATAGGATTTTTTTTAAATTTTACTAAAAAGTTTATGTCAGCTATCGTAATACTGGTTGAGGACCCTAAATAGAGAACATATTTGTAAGTCCAGATTACGTCAGTTGACTAAACAAACTCCTTATCCTTTTCTTAAACTTTGTAGCACTATAAAAAGGGATACAATAGCTCTATATTCTCAACTCGAGTTTCAGTTGTAATATACATATAAAATATATATATACATATACTATAAGGCTTGCTCCATAGTGTAAAACAAGCACCATCCTAATCCACAACGCATACGCGACTAACATAGCATCAGCGCTACTCGAATAGCCTACTAATAGCGTCAATGTCAAGGCGTTGTATCAAAATCGAGGCAAGTTCCAGTGCGGCGGATGCCAACCCGTCAAAAAAGTGAGCTTTTAATTCACACCAGCTAATGCTGTATATGGTCATACATATCTACATATTCGTAAACGACATTTGCACTCTCACTCTCAGCGTGATTTCCGCTTTAACGCTTTAACGGTGTTTTCAAGCGCAGCTGTGACGTTGCCATTTTATTATTGTTAGTGTTACTGTTATATTTGCGTTTTTTTGTAATTTGTGTTTTATTTTGTTTTTGTGCTTTGCTTTGTTTAAATTTCGTTTTCTCACTTTACGCTTTTCGTTTTCAATTTGCACGCGATTTTTTCCACTGCCATTTCACTTGCTATCCGTGCGATTTCCGGTGTTTTATTTTAGTCAAAACGAGCGACGATGTTTGGCTGTCAAAATGTCAGTTGCTGTTTGGTTTATATATTGTTGCATGTTGTTGTTTTGTTAGCTTTGTGTAATTTATTGTTTATTTAACTTATGATTTACACGTTGTGAACACAATTTGTTTTTATGTGAATTGCTTTTCTTTACCTTTTTCCTACTTTTGATTTTCGCACACTGACCTGAATTATGGGTTTTTGCAAAATGCAAGAAATTGCGCACAATATTTGTTTTGCTTTCAATGGCAATAATTCTCACCAGCGATTTTTTAAGGTGTTTTTAGTTGAGTGCATGAAATGAAAGTTAAATTTCAGTGCAGCAAAAATTAACACGCTGAATATTTGCAAAAATCACTTAAAACGAAATTATAAATATTTACCGTATTAATACATAGCTCAATAACGGCAACTTTATTTTTTGCTTGTATAAGTAATATTTCCAACCACAGATCTCAATTTCCCCTTCATTGCACTGGCTTACAATAATAAATATTTGTCTGCAAAAACAGCGCCTGTTACCGTTACCTTTTCTGTACACAATTTCCACCGCATTGACATAAATAATTAGCTGTGTGCCATTGAATTATCAAACTTTTTGTTGATAAATACGTGTGTAGGCGGGCTAGTGCCAAGGTTGCAATTTCAAGATTACCCATTTTGGGAACAAGGTCGGCTTTGCACATGTTTTTGCCAATGCTAAATACATATGGCGAGATTAATCATTTATTGAGATTGTAAATAAATAATATTACTTTCAATTATAAATAATAGAATTGCAAATGTACTATATTTTTATCAATTTTCACCATATTCAGACTAACGATAATAATCACGTGGCATTCTTCAATCAGAACGCACAGAAAACGCTCTTTGAGCTCAAAATTAATTTTTTAAATTAGAATAGTGTATTTAGTCTCACATAAGCCTCTCCATAACCTCAAAATTCAAGTGTGATGGAGATAAAAGTTTAGACAACCTTTTTTATACATATATTCTCGACGAAAACACCTTCCCAGTGTATTGTAATATCGCGGTATTTTTGGAGAGATCTTCTATTTCTTGTCAGTAAAAGTTATTTATTAACCTTAATACAGCAAAATATCAAAAAAAAATTAAAAATTTTCAAAAATTAGTAGCTGATGAAGTGTGGGTCTCAAAAAAATGGCACATGACCATATTCACGATTTCAACCCGCTTAGCAATCAGGAAAACAAACAAAAAAATATTAATTTAGAATGATGTCGCAATGTCCGATTCTGCGGAAGAAATCGAAAAAAATGTTTCACAAATTGGTCACCACCTTTTTACCACTTTTTTTAATGTTTCGAAAAATAAAAAAAAATAGTGAAAATTAGAATTTGCTGATGTTGATAGTTCAAATCATAGACAAGTCTATAAATAAAACTCTCTAAAATTTTTAAGTAACTCAATTTAGTAAAACCAGAAACAGCGTGGGTATTGTTTTGAAAAAGTCAGTTCCGTGAAAACCGATATTAAAGTTTCGCTTAATGTCTTTTGTTGGTTTAGTCTGACAGAACCAGTTTGGATGGTGGGCCAGTAAAATACCAACCCTGAGCTGAAAAGTTCATAGGCTGAAACATAGTTGGCACAACTGGTATTAAACGCATTTGATATTTAGTCAGTCCCAATCTTGAAAAGACAGGTGTTATATCCCCGAAAATAATTTGAATTTTGAAAAGGTTTGCAGACATATACATACTTGATAGTTAAATTTTGAAAAACTAAAAAATATATTTTTTTTTATTTCTTGAGCAGTATAATTCTTACGAAAGTGTAAGTTTTGCAATTTAAATTGATTTTTTTCATTGACTTATAAAATTCATAAAAAATGTTGCCTTAAAATAATGATACTTCTAACGTTAAGTTATTTTAGACGGTTAGGTTTACGAAAAAAATCGCAAGAGACCATTTACAGAGCATTTAATGATATACAAAATCTATGAAACACTTTGCCACTTTTTACATCAAAAACAAAGTGTTGCCTACATTTAGGAAGCCAGTTTAAGTTTTTAGCCAAGTCTCGCACCTACATTTTTTTCAGCAATTATTAGGTGTAGTAAAAATAAATCCATTATGTTTCTAATACATGGCTTTAATAATCTAAATCGCGCGTTGTGTATGTAAAATCGCATTACGCTATAGGATATTAGTAATAGTTATTTTATCATATCAACATATGGCACCAACCCTTAAGATCTCAAGCGAAAACGATAGTGATGGAATCACATTGTTCCAAAATCTCCAAAACTATGCCACGTTATCATTTTGATTTCTGGCTTACCTATATAGTACTTCCCTCAAATGCGGGTTGAGCGTGGAACCAACATAGGTTAATTAGTTCAGTATATCAGAAAAATGTGTGATTAGCCCAGGTTGTCTTGGTTATGAACCTGCCATAAAATATTTTAGCCAAGACAGATCCCGTTGTAGCCGTCACTATCATGCGAAAGTACGCTGCAACCTCCCTTGTAGAAGGATTGTGTTATGTGGCTTGTTTTAGCATCGCTACTCACCTTCGATCTTACCTACTTGGGAGGCCCTGCCAGTAGCCATGCTACAGCCAGTATAACTCTCAGGATCTTTGTACATACTTAACTAGCCTCAAATTGCGACAACAAAACAATTTTCGAGGAAAAGGATTTACATGTTACTTATATTTAAGTGCTTTTCAGATGAAGAACAAGTTGTTGCCTACATTAAGGGTGCATTTATGAGTTGTTAGCCAAGTTTCATACCTAAATTATTTGCTACAGATATTTTAATAACAGCTTTTAGTTCCAGTTACAAAATATTGCCTACATTTAAGGTGCAGTTATGAGATTTTAACCAAATCTCACACATAAATTATTTTTCAAAAATATATAAATAATTCAAAAACGTAAAATCTAGCAATTTTTATTAAACTTTATTTATTGAAATTACGCCGAATTTAAATAAAAAAATCTTACATTCATTTCCAATTGAAATAAAAGAGTCATTAACGTTGAGGCTGGATTTCTATAAAAATCGCAACAATAACTACGCTTCCTTGTTCTCTATTGTATTAGATCTATAAGAGGCCACACATTAGAGCCAGACAAAAGTCTATTCATAATTATTGCCACAAAAGATTTGAGCAATCACAACAACATGTACATAGTCGTGTGGGTGTGTCCACAGTAGCGCCTTGTAAGCTCACGCTTTCACACAAAAGCTGCGCACACAAGCTCACATACAAACAGATCGGTATATATGTATATACATATATATGTATATATGTTATAAAGCAAAGCATTTTGCCGCACCAATCATCGTCAGCGTGTGCATTAGCTTTAGCGACAGCTACTTAACTGACAAGTGTCACGCTCCATACGCCAGCTAACGTGCGACAGACAGCATGATCTATACGCAAATGTTTATGTGTAAATATGTACACGCTTATGCGGTATATACATATGTATGTGCGTATGTAGGTAAGTGTTTATTATTTGCTGCAAATCAACAAAAGACAGTTGTGCGCTTTGCTTTTTTCTATCGAATGTAATTGTTTATGACAATGCGACGGAATGCAAGCGAAGAATCTTCGAGTTGCAACACATTGCACACACAGTCTATAACAAAGAAAGCAGAAAGATACAGTAAAGATGAGCAACAATGGAAAATATTGTATTCTCATGTCTCACACAAAGATACTAGACTGATTCATAAGTTAATAAAGGAAAGCAGGACAAGTGGCAAATTGTTAATATAAATAGATAAATGGAAATGGAAATGGATTCTAAGGTGTCCCCAAAGTGTGTTGGATATTGTGAACAAAGCTTGAGCACAAAGTGGCAAAGTAATGTCAACGCCTTTTGGCTAAACTGAAAGACATGTGGCTCCATCTGACTGAAACATCGATGACTGCCATTCAAGCACCCGATGAAATATAAATCATGAAACATGAAACTCCTCAAGGTTTATACAAGTCCCTCATAGGATGAAAATAGTATACATAAATTTCTAGTTCTTGATGAAACTGTGGTGATTATTATAGCTTAATCATAGGATGAGAATCACGAAAAAATGTTGATAAATAAAAAAAATATTAATGCTTTTTTTAACTTTATTTTAAAATTTAGGGACGATAGCCAGGCGTTTAGTGAACATAAAAAAAACAAGTAAGGAAGGGCCACCGAACATTTTATACTCTCGCATGATAAAGTGATAATCGAGATTTCATTATCCGTCATTTACATATTTTTCAAATACCGTATTTGTGTAAAGTTTTATTCCGCTATCATCATTGGTTCCTAATGTGTATATTATACAAAGAAGGCATCAGATGGAATTCAAAATAGCGTTATATTGAAAGAAGGCGTGGTTGTGAACCGATTTCACCCATATTTCGTACATGTCATCAGGATGTTTTCATTGAAATCGGTTTAGTAGTTCCTGAGATATGGTTTTTGGTCCATAAGTGGGCGAGGCCACGCCCATTTTAAATTTAAAAAAAAAGCCTGGGTGCAGCTTCCTTCTGCAATTTCTTCCGTAAAATATAGTGTTTCTGACGTTTTTTGTTAGTCCGTTAACGCACTTTTAGTGATTTTCAACATAACCTTTGTATGGGAGGTGGGCGTGGTTATTATCCGATTTCTTTCATTTTTGAACTGTCTATGGAAATGCCTGAAGAAAACGACTTTATAGAGTTTGGTTGACATAGCTATAGTAGTTTCTGAGATATGTACAAAAAAATGAGTAGGGGGCGGGGCCACGCCCACTTTTCCAAAAAAATTACGTCCAAATATGTCCCTTCATAATGCAATCCTTTGTGCCAAATTTCACTTTAATATCTTTATTTATGGCTTAGTTATGACACTTTATAGGTTTTCGGTTTTCGTCATTTTGTGGGTGTGGCAGTGGGCCGATTTTGCCCATCTTCGAACTTAACCTTCTTATGGAGCCAAGAAATTAGTGTACCAAGTTTCATCATGATATCTCAATTTTTACTCAAGTTACAGCTTGCACGGACGGAAGGACGGACGGACAGACAGACATCCGGATTTCAACTCTACTCGTCACCCTGATCACTTTGGTATATATAACCCTATATCTGACTCTTTTAGTTTTAGGACTTACAAACAACCGTTATGTGAACAAAACTATTGTACTCTCCTTAGCAACTTTGTTGCGAGAGTATAAAAATGTCCGCCAGTCTAAAAAGGTATGTTTTGAGAAAACCGTGTTTAAAGTTTGAGGTGTGCACTCCGAGCGCACCTTACACCGAGCGATATTATTATTTTTGAGCCTTTTTCGAAACCTTCCAATGGTAAAGTGGCTTTCTACATTAATTCTAAGGGTATAAGGGAACAGAAAATACAAAAAAAGTAAAAAAAACTGAAAAAAATTGTCCTACTGACCCCTTAACTTTATCTAAACTAACCTAAGCAAAATGTGTTGAGTTGATCCAAAGATATGTTGAAATGCTTTGTTATCTTTGTGTTATCTGAGGATGTTATTATCATTGACAAAGTTGCATGGATGACTCATTAGGCAAGTTTTAGGTGACTTCACAACCTACACTGAATGCTATATGTCACTCAAATACTTGTGTTCATGATAAAGCAGACTATTATGCACACCAAATTTCAAGTAAATTAGTCGGGAATAGAAAAATCATGGTTATGAACTCCGCTTCCCAATAATTTTAATGGCGTCTGAAGAAAATGAAGCTCTATTAGTAATTATCTGCCATAAGGTTCTGGTTTCACTAAAAGCAGACAGTCTCGACCGTTGTGGAAAGGAATAAATGCAGACTTCAGAGACTGTCGGGTAGTCGTTATTGTTCAGCTGCACCGAAAATTATATTCTACTCACAAATTTCGTTTCAAAAACAATAATTTTGAAGGAAGTTGCATATATAGTATGATAGATCCAAACTCCCAACTATTGAATTGGAAGCTGAACATTTTAATGACCAGTTTAAAACTGCGCACGAAAACTAGAACTCGGCTATATCTACTAATGGTTCTTGTAACCTGCTCTACCGCTTCTCAAACGAACCTTCTTAATTGTCAATGTAGTTCACCTATCAAGCAATTTGCTCAACTAGAAATGCAAACACTTCAAAAACGGCAATAAATTTCTTGTCAATCCAAGTTACACGCATGACAGCTCACTTCAAAATATAATGTCATTATTACGAGCTTACAAGTACCACGCGTGTGTGTGTACCTAGTACAGCTACAGGGTGTAGTAGTACACGTGAGGCTCGTGACTCGGGTGCCAGCGCAGCTAAGAGAAACGTTAAACATTAAAAGTACCGCAACAGCCAACAAAAGATAACATCAAATAAGAACAACAACAATAACTAGCTAAAGGTATGCATTTCAAGTGATCGGATTCCTAACCTCAAACGTCATGTGTGACAGTCGCACACCCCTTTTTAGACGCGCGGTTACAATAATAGACGCACTATTGCCACATTTAGCACCACACACACACTCACTCACCTGTATGCACGTATGCATAAACACGGTGCCTGCGGTGCATTGGTAGCTGCGTTTTTTTCTATGTTCTTCTGGCGGCCCACTAGGCGCGCTTAAGAACGGTGCCAGACTAAACTCGACGGTGCTTAGACTAAAATTAAATTATCTACTATTCTGCCACACCCCCATTACTCTCTTCCATGCCACTTACGCGCCAGCCACATTTGCTTGGCTTCTGCACAGCTCATTATTTGCCATTGTTATTATTTTTGCAAAGTTGTTGTTGTTGTTTTGCTTGTCTACACTATCGCTATCGTCATCGATTCGCCAGCAATGCGTCGCTGACGCTTTGTTTATTGGCTTGTTTAGCTGCTCATTTGCCTCAAGTATTGATTTTCACGTCGTCATTGTCACCACCTTGTGGCAGACAACAACTTCCGCAGCTGTCGGTGCTCGACGCGCACGTTTCCCCATCGCATGTCACGAGCGTGTGTAGACACATACCACTATTTATACTCTTATTGTATTGTCTTCTGTGTTTTCTTTAATGTTTAATTCTGTAAATAGTGTTTAATTGAATTCCATTGAATTGTGTGTAGACAACAAAAAGCCAATAAACACCTGCAATCCTAATTGAATGAGTTTGATCATTGTGTTTTTGTTTATTTTGAAGCTTTTGGCCTTAACTTTGGCATTTCAATCAATTTCAATCAAAGCAAAGGAAGATATTTGCGCACCTTATTAGCGTGAAGCATGCGCGGTGAGATTTTTTCAGGCGATTAGTGTTTATTTGGCTTTGACCTTGAGCACGAGCTGCTACTTCAGGTGGTATTGCGAATTCCGAACGGAATAACTGCGCTCATTGTTTACCAAATATAGCAGAGGAAGCTACATAGATCTGATATCTTTTGTTAAAGTCTGACAAAATTTCCTATCCTAAACTAGTTACTTCTTCTTTTATACTGGCGTAGACTGGCGTTACCCGATTATAGCCGAGTTAACAACAGCGCTCCAGTCGTTTTTCTTTTCGCAAAGTGGCGCTAATTGGGGATTCCAAGCGAAGCCAGGTCCTTCTCCACCTGGTCCTTCCAACGGAGTGGAGGTCTTCCTCTTCCTCTGCTTCCCCCCGGCGGGTACTGCGTCGAATACTTTCAGAGCTGGAGTATTTTCGTCCATTCGGACAACATGACCTAGCCAGCGTAGCCGCTGCCTTTTAATTCGCTGAACTATGTCGATGTCGTCGTATATATTCTACAGCTCATCGTTCCACAGAATGCGATATTCGCCGTGGCCAAAGCGCAAAGGACCATACATCTTCCCCAGAACCTTTCTCTCGAAAACTCGTAACGTCAACTCATCAACTGTTGTCATCGTCCATGCCTCTACACCATATTGCAGGACGTGAATAATGGCTGACTCATAGAGTTTGGTTTTTGTTTTTGGAGAGAAGACTTTACTTCTCAATTGCCTAGTTAGTCCGAAGTAGCTTCGAAGTTCCCTACTTTGTTTAACTGTCAAATATACGCCTTCACATACAAATCACATTAATTCTTATCTTTGTTTTGTGGATGTTATCATTTCATCAATTAAGCTACTATCTCTAACATCACGTAACATCTCTACTTCGATGCCTAAAAACTTTTATATTTCAATGAAACTTTCATTTTCTGAGAATTCACCAATTTTAAGCGCCTCTTTAGCTCAGTGGTAGAGCACTGGTCTTGTAAACCAGGTGTCGTGAGTTCAATCCTCACAGGAGGCACAACCAATGGTAAACTTTTTTGGATATTATTTACTATCATTTATTTTTTGACGGGAACTTTCAATCAACTCTCCTTTGAGATTGCTAGATCACAGTGGTTTCAAGCAAGCAGAAATGGTGCGCGTTCTGCAAAGTGAGTTTTCTTTTCGGAAGGTATGCATCCTCTCTAATAGAAGAGCTGCTGTACAGGTCTTGAGCTCGATGACAATGAAGTCAAAGCTAGTCAAAGAGTTTGTGACTTCACTAACAGGAGTATCAAAAGCAAATAAGCTTGGAAAAAAAGGCACCCATACCTGAAATTCGGCAGGATGGGGACCCCTGACATTGCGCTGATTAGCAATCAGCTCAGAGTGGATCATAAGATCATAAGAGGCGTCCTAACTGGACACTGTCCCATTGGCACTTATGCGGTGAGACCA
The DNA here is from genome assembly GCF_016617805.1 of Bactrocera tryoni. Taxonomy (NCBI): domain Eukaryota; kingdom Metazoa; phylum Arthropoda; class Insecta; order Diptera; family Tephritidae; genus Bactrocera; species Bactrocera tryoni. The sequence continues at coordinate 79,824,103 of NC_052500.1, read as the reverse complement.
AAGGTTTTGAAGAACGCAAAGTTGTAATGAGGAAGATGAGGTGGAAACATCCAGACACTTTCTCCTCCATTGTCCAGCTTTCACAAAACTAAGAGTGAAGCGTCTCGGTTGCCATTCTTTTTACGAACTCGGCGAATCGGCAATCATTTGTGAGTCTATTTGATCCATACCCAGGGTTTTTGAGCATCATAAGGAAGAAGCATCTATAGCAGTCCTTTTAAATACGCCATAAATTAAGTTTAATATTCCCGACTAAAGAGATATCTTCCCAAATTGATATGTACAGTATAAAGCTAGGAGGCGAATCGGATTAACTCTTTCAAATGTTCAATAATGAATGCTGGGTCTTAAGTTGGGTCATAAATTAAGCGAAGCCTCTTTACAGAACGTGAATTTTCGTCATAAAGTTTAACGATTCAGGCGTAAGTCTTTCCATGATGAAATGTCAAACAATACTAAACAATAATAGCATGACAGGTTGACACGACTCACCCGTGGTCAATTAAAAAAAGGCTATAGAATAAAGTACATCTACTTGGATCGGCCGTTATAAGAAATCTATTTATTTCTTTAATTTCATCCTGGGTGTGCCCTCAAGTTCTTCGGTTTACGATCCTTTTTCTCTCTGTGCTCTTTTATCCGGTACATACTTACCAGTTTTATCGTTCCTACTCTCAGCGACTTCCTTCTGTTCCCTTAAGGAAATCTTGGTTGAACAAAGGCCCCGATACTGAGGCCCATTTTGAAGATAAAGCTAAATAGTAAAAAATTGTATCCAAAAAAATCGTTATTAAAGATGTATTATCGTAAAAAAGGTCCTTAATCAAATTATTTTTGCTCGCAAAGTTAACTAAATATCTAATGGCCCAAAGAGGGTATTTGTACCTTGTCGGCCTTCTGGTTTTTCTGAAGTTTGCTGAAGCATTACAATTGTTTTTCTGGTCCAAGTAAAGAAGAAGAAGGCAGTACATACGTGGCGACAGATCGAAAGCGACTCGTACTCATAGTGGAAGTGTAGACGTAAATAAAATCTAAAACGCAAACTGAAAATATTTTCCTACTTGGTACACTTTTCGACGTCCGTGGTACTCGAACTTTTCCAAGCTCACAAGGTAAATAACCTCTTACGGGCACGTCAGTTATAAATGCTTTGCTTTCCAGGCTCCTCTCTAAAGAAATGGCGACTGTTGCTTGGTAAAGCGTAAAAAGATGAGAGTTACCAAATTATGCTTTCTTCGCCGCGATGTAAGCGAACTATTGCAAAAGCTTTAAAAGAATCAGTCATTACACCTTTGTGTTGTGTGTATGATTTGGACTTAAAATCCTTCTTAGTGTACGCCACCACATCCTTTTCCATTTTTGTCGAATCAGAAATTGATTCAGCAGAAGGACCTTGAAGATCTTTGCATTGCCAAATGTTAATATGTTTTAGGTCTGAAGTGTTATATTCTAAGTTCTTTGGTACCGTTGGAATTCTGAATTATCGGTCAGTCTTGTCCAATCATCAGACAGTCCAGCTGTGCTATGTTTTGATCGCTAAATATTTGTTCTGTTATTTATTTTTTAGTTGACAATCGCTTGAGAGACCTATTATATTTATATTTTCGTCGCGTATAGTCTGAAGAAAAGCTAAGAACATTCCAAAGCAACAGCAGAATCATAAAAAAGTCGAAAGTTCTTCGTTTATAGGGAATCAGGAAAGTATCTCAAAAAAATCTAACCTTTCCCCGGGTAAAATTGAATTAGATACTCGTATAGAGTATCAGACTCCAAACTATTCCAATTACTCCAGTTGTCACTTGTGAATCAGTTGCTTCTATAACGAGAGTTAGTATTACCTACTTTGTTAAATAAATTACTCGTCTTTCAATAAAGAATTTTAATATTTGCAAATCTTCTGTCTAAACCATGGATATTTGGAATTCACACCTCCATCAATTCAAATGCGCTGTCAAGCGGTCGAATATAGAGCTCTAAGGAACCACGAAATGATAACGGTAATTTGCTGGAACAGAAAAACCATACAGCATATTTTCATGCTAGAAACCACAACTCACCAGTATATGTTCGCACCACCCCACCAACCCTGCAACGCCAACATCGGACAGCGATCTTCATAACGCTGCCGCTCCTCACCATCACTTACATTAAAGCCAACATAAGCTTTATCGCGATAAGCACTAAACCAATTTTCGGTATTACCCACGAACATGCCCAACTTTTTAATGCGATATGCCTCCGTTACGTTCCCCATTCTAAAATCATCGTAAATGGCATAACGCAAATACTCCGCATTGCCTTCGTCCTGAAACAGCGCCAAAAGTTTTACGCTTTGTAGATTAACTATAAAATGCAGTAACTCTAAACCAATGAAATATTGGCCGCCCCACTCGAATCCATGCAAGTGTTGCTGCCAAGTTTGGGGCTTGGTTTGATCGGTAGTGCGTAGCAAGAAGACGCGCAGCCAAGGCTGATAGTCGTCAAGAGCCTCGAAGACATCGTAATAGGGAAAGGTCACAAGCGCGGAGTGCGGGTGCTCAATTATGTGTCCGAAGACATTGTAAGTCAAGGCGATGTAGCCGCCTGCGCCCGCCAGGAAATGACGCACCATAATAATGGATTGCTCGTAGGAGAGGGCTGTAGAGAGAAGGTTATAGTTAGATTTTTTTTTTACTTTTTATAAGTTTTGATTAAATTGACCTTTTAGCGTTTCAATCTGCTGCGTTTCATTTTCATGCGATAGTTCTTCCAAATCAGCTGTTTTCTTCGAATTGTCATTTCTTAACATAATTCTCGTTACTACAATCCATACTGTTATTTGCACCGTTACAATGAAGAATAAAAGATATTTTATGAACTTTTCGCACATTTTTTTTAATAAAGAAAGTGTTTATTTTTAGCTTATTTGATAAAAGTCTCGAATAGACCTTTTATGAACTACACTAAAGCTATTACTGATCGTATTGGTGAGTTTTGCAATCTGGTGCAATCATTTACCATACAAATTGAAATTTCAAGGTACTATTTTCTAGAGCAACCATAATACAGGGTAGTACAAAATATATCATTAAAACTATTTTCGAGAACCTAGAAATTTTTCGTTGAAACTGAATCCGCTTTGTGGAATCATGGTGTTTCAAGTTTACCAAAAGATCTTAAAGCTCTTGCAACTGCGGTATTATACATTTTTTTAGGTTGCCTTTTCTATTTCGGGATTTAGCAACCCTAGTGTTGCTATCTGGCAACTCACAACTCTATCGTGAAGTTTGACAATTTTGGCATTATTCATACTAAGAATGTTTTGACATACGAGAGCTTTTTGTGTTGTTTATAGTAACTTAAAATATTCATCTCGTCCAAAAATTGGAATTAAAGTGCGATTATGTTTTAGAAATACCTCAATCAGAACAGCAAAAGTACTTCGACAATTGGTTCAAACGATCTTAGTAGAGAATATTAAAAAGAAATTAACAATAGACCCATTTTCCGTGATTAATATTTATTTCTCTAATTCCGAAATATAAAAGACAACCCTCTTATTTAAAGTTTACTTCACAGCCTTTAACTTTTTTACGGTAAAATACCTATATATTAGGCAATTATGGTGCTGATGCCGGAGCATCATTTAGCTTTTGTGGGTTATCATTTTGTGCTATTATAAAATCTGCTAGAGGAATTGGATCCATTAGTTCTGGTCCAGTTCCATCTAAGACATATGTCATAAACTGGTCTAAGCCTTTGTAACCACCGGGATATAGTGCAGCTACTAACTGGAAAGAGAAAATCCTATAAATATAATTTTTAGGTGAATAACTTAGCTACCTGATAAGCCAACATGACTATGATCAAATACAACATACGTTTCTGCGTAATTATCCACAATTTCATTTTAGATTTTGTATTTCATATTTCTAATATATTGAGTCAATGATTTAAAGGCTTGCATCTGGAATATCTGGTTCTTAAATTGGGAGGGTGTCTCTACTTAGCTCGTAAGAGTTGAGTCTGACATGTCCGCCGCTCAAGAATTTACTACAGCTCCGCCAGGATCGGGAAGGACCACTACCAAGCAAGACAGAGTTCCTATTATATGGCCTCTTCAATATATTCCTGGAGCAAATAATATCACCTACATACATTGCTAAATGCAGAAGATACAATCTTCTATAAGAGTGTACAATTGCTGGTGTAAGCCGAAGATATTGATATTATTAGCCTCAACAACCGCGTCATTAGTTCTGCATAAGGAAGTGAAGCGTATAGGTTGTAAATGAGATGAAGACGAAATGTCTTCTGTTATCAAACAAACTGTGATCGCATTGCGGACTTGGCTCCCACGTCACTGTTGACAGTCATAACTTTGAAACCGTAGATCTTGTCTACCTTGGAACTAATTATAATAACAACAAAAAAAAACGTTAACTTCGGCTGCACCGAAGCTAATATACCCTTCACAGATTACATTGGTGCCTTAGAAAATAATTTATACCAAATTTCGTAAATATATCTTGTCAAATGCAAAAGTTTTCCATACAAGAACTTGATTCCGATCGTTCAGTTTGTATGGCAGCTATATGTTATAGTGTTCCGATATCGGCCGTTCCGACAAATGAGCAGTTTATTGAAGAGAAAATGACGTAGGCAAAATTTCAAAAGGATATCTTAAAAACTGAAGGACTAGTTCGTATATATACAGACAGACGGACGGACATGGCTAAATCGACACAGCTCAACATACTGATCATTTATATTATATATATATATTATATACTTTATAGGGTCTCCGACGCTTCCTTCTGGGTGTTACAAACTTCGTGACAAACTTACCCTGTTCAGGGTATAAAAACAATGTCAGCCTAGATATCCCTCGCAGAATCACTCTTGCCAATGGGTGGCAACTATAAAATTGTTGTTGCAGAGACAGAAAACATAAAATTTGAGTCAGTTTTTGTAACGTAGATCCGACTGTTTTCGTAACGTTCAAGACGTTTATCAAATTATCCGCTTATAACAATAGTTTACAGTCATTTTGCGACTGTCATGTACGAGGCTGTCGCTTGCTAATTTTGAGTTGCTAAATCGGAAAATGATTATAAAAATTTCCGAACTCGTAGGATTATTTGCACTCGAATCATACCTGGGTATGCTTAACTAAAGGTAAATTTTTCACAAGCAATGAATTTCTTATGTTTTTGGAAGGTAAGTTCCATCAATTTATATATATTAGCATTTATCTGCCATACAACCTCACCTCACTCATAGTTATTGTAAAAAAATCTTCGATTTGTGAAGAGTAGTCTAGCTTCGGTGCAACCGAAGTTAACGTTTTTCTTTCCCTTTTTCATTTTTTTGGCTTAATAAGCTAATAAATGCTTAAATATATATACATATATCTAGATACGAAATTTAAATAAATTCGTTCCAATTTCAAAATTACATTAAACACGTGTGAGCCATGCAAAATATTTTAGTGGCTCTACAACTGCTTGTGGATATATACAAAGGTTGAGAGCAGAGCATAACACTGCCTAAAAGTATGCAACATCGGATATTATGCATTAGTTGTGGGAACAGTTTAGTAAATTGAACTGTGTGACTAGACTGGTAAAATATGAATAAAAATAAACTAACTAAAATAAAAAAGTATATATGTATGTATGTATAGTATAAATACATATGCATATATACAAAAAAATCATAACATTTTCTAACAATCATGTCGACTACTTTTAAAGAAGTTAAGATTTTGAGTATTTTAACACAAGTTACATATTCGAGGTGAGCGTTATGAGCATTAATTTCAATATTAAGGAGCTGATCTGATCTGGAAGCATAAATAGGAGATGTGGATGTAGATTTATAAGATCTTTTTTATGTTTTTTGATTTTTGAATTTGTGAAAAAATATTAATAAAAACAAGTAAAAGTTAAAAAATATTGATTTTTTGTAATTAGTAATAATAAAGACATTTATCTTTTCGTAAATCGAAGTTAGTGCGATAGCATCTTATGTACATATATTGAAAAGATTCTCATAAAACTTTAAGTAAATTGGTTAAGAAGAACTTGACACTTTGTTTTAGAAAATCGTGCTCTCAAGAGAAATGCGTTAAAATGAAATTAAAGAAATATATTCTTGAAGGAACAGCTTTAAAATTTTGGAAAAATATTTGTTTAATTATCACACTAGATTACCTTCTTATGGGGTCATACATATCAGAAAAAAAATGTTTTTTGAAGTGATTGCATTTCTTTAATCCCGTGGGCGATCCTCAGAAGCGTCTGCGAAAAAGGTGAAAGCGGTGAGCAAGATTTTTCCGCTTATAATTAACTGATATCCAAAAACCACGAAATTTTAATATTATAATAGGTAAATATTAGCTTAGGTTGATTTATAGGGAGCTAAAAAATGGAAAATTCGCATATGTGAGAAATCTTATACAGTTTGTTATGAACAATTTTGCTTATGGGATTATAGGTCTAGAAATCGGTTTCGAATCGGTTTTTAAAGCGAAATTTATTTTTCGGGTATTATAAAAATGTTTTCGTCGGTTTTTGAGGTATCCGAATGAAACTTAATACATAGGTGCATTTTGACATTTTTTGATAATTTTTTCAGTCAAATGCCGGTATTAAAGTAAACATATATTATGTTAAAAGGTTGCTAGGGATGTTCTATATTTGAAAATATTAAAACTAAAGAAAAAAATACCACTTAACTATGCTCGGAAAGAAACACGATAACTTTTTCCAACAGAGCACAAGACCCGACATCAGATTAAAAGAAATTTAAAAGTTCTTTATCATTCAGATTATTTTGATGATTTTCGGAAGGAGGAACATTAGTCGAAACGATTATATAGAACCTATTCGAAACCTTTTTCCCCACTAAAAAAATATGTTAGGAAATTCGCATGACACTACAATGCAGCTATTCGCACTGCCCGGATATTTAAGCCTGGAATTAAATGACAAAACTTCGATTAAATGCAGTGCAGTGGAAGTTTTGCCACTTAACTTCTCTAAAACAGTTTCGGACTTTTTTTTTTAATTTTATTCAATGCAAATATGTTATGCGAAAATCTAACTCAAAACAAAATCCTCAAATAAATATTACTAAAAAAATATTAAACCCCCTTAAATTGACCAAACTAATCAGCTTAAGGTCATCAGATCAATTGCCACTTATTCGGGAGCACAAACATTTAAATGGCGTTTATGAGCTCATATCATTGTAGACAAATGCAACTTAGCATTCAGCCAAATTGGCACACAATTTGTACAAAATGTCTCACACACATTTACCTATGCAAAGATACTCCGGAAAACGATCAAGCGATCGATTTCATCGGCGCACTTACACTCGCATGTGGAGCCAGCGAACTCCCAGCGAAGTTGTCGATGCCCAAAAGCATCTTAACGGCTTTAACATGCAGTTACTCAAGAGATACTTATCAGTTGTGTAACAGCATCGGCACACACACTCATCTCCACACTCAAAGTAAAGCAATTTGGGCGCATACAGTTTCAAGTGATTTCCATAAAATGGCTCTTGAAGGAGCACTGTGTGTTAGATCGCGTGTTGCATGCCACTACTTGCATATTTAGCTGCTTGCAGACGACTTTACTCAGTGTGGTTCTGTTGATGTTAGCCTCGCATACAACTACTACGGCTGCGGTCTCGTTGAAAGCGTGTAGCATTCAAGTGCTTTCTTCTGCGGTTTTGTTGTGATTTTGCTTCTTCGTCAACACTTGTTATCTGCTTGTCATTGATATTTTCGGCGTACAGAGCAGCTACTAGCGCTACTGATTTGCTAAAGCGTTTGTATGTCAAAGGTAATATGATCGTTTTTCGTTGAGCGGTTTTAAAATTAGCTCTTAGTTGGTTTTTGACATTGTTGTTGTTGTAAATGATCTTTGTTTTTGTTAAATTGCAAAAAAGAAGATGATTTTGAAGATCGGAATTTGTAACCCGAATATCGTTTATTGATTAAAATTAGCGATAGCGAAAATAAGTGAGCGGAATAATGAGCTTAAAGCTTGAAAGCTTTCCGATATTAACTCATATATGTATTTATAGAGTTTATAATTATAGATTACATTATCGCTTATTCACCATAGATTATTTCAGCCTAAATATTTAGCCCACTTGATGTGGTTAGGGATTCATTGCTGTATAGAGTATATAGCTGAAGCATACATTAGTGTTAGATGTAGTAAGACAAATCGAGGTTCTTAAAAGCTTTTTGGCACCGCCAAATGGCAAGTATATTTGAAACGAATACTTTCTGAACATTTTTTTGGTTGCTTAAATTTTTTTTTATTTTTTAAGTGACCGAAATAACATATGCCCTCAAAGCTTAAAAGCTTTCTGGTACTAATTCGATTCATAACCTTATAGATAAGATATTTTAACCATATATTTTTACTAGGACCACGGAGTACCATTTTCACTAAGCTATTTAGCCCTCATTTTGATGTGCTTTGACAAATGGAGAATCTTAGAAGCTTTGAGGCACTGAGGAATGACAACTATATTTGAAACGAATATTTTCTCAACGTATTTTTCGGTTTCTCCAAATATTTATTTATTAAGTGAGTGAAATAACAGATGCCCTCAAAGCTTAAAAGCTCTCTAGTACTAATTGATTCTTTATGTTTTTGGACATTCTTGGTTGGATATCCTTAGAAGCTTTCAGGTACCCACGAATGGCAAGTGAAACGAAAATTTTCCGAACATATTTTTCGGTTGATTCAAATCTTTCATTGCTTATATATTTAGCACACATCTTGATATTATTAGACAAATGGAAGTTATTAAAAGCTTTTAGGCACCATCGAACAAACATTTTCTGAACATTTTGTTCAGTTGCCTGTGATTCTACAAGAAATAATGAAAATGTCAAGAAGTGCTCTACTCATAACAAATTATTTACAAGTCTTCCTAAAAAGTGACATAAATATTTCAAATATTACAAAATATCACACAAGAATCACTTAACTCCCATGACCTTCATCTAATTTGTCCATAACAAACTAATTTTAATATAAATTAATTCACCATAGAAATATAATGTCTTTCAATCACCACTTACGCCCAGACATTATTTACTTGGCGCCGCCATTTAGTTAAAATACTCTAACCTCAATCTAAACATTTGTTGTCGACACATCCTACGCATTCATTTGCACCTCTAATGGCCTCTAATGGGACATTTAACCAAAAAATACCAAAAAAAAAAAACGAAAAACATATTTATCTTCGCTTTTAATAGCTGCAGTGGCCAAAAATTGTCCGCTTGTCGCATGGGCTTGTTGTTGGCAGCACACGCTTTGTTGCAATTTTCAATGCGGCAGTTTGAGATATACATATAACGGCCCCCTCAAGGCTTTTTATTAACAAAATGACAGTTATCAGCACGCTAGTGCTTCCATGTGCAAACTTTGCCAAATTTACTATATATGAATATGTATGTATATGTTATGATACAAATATATATATTTATAGACACAGCTGGCAACACTTGTAAACATTTGGTGTCCCAAAGTTTTACTCACCTATGTTGTTACCGTGTTTGCTTTGACTATAACTTGCAGGTTTCGTAAAAAATGACAGACGAGAGAGGCATCTAGATTTAAGTAAACTTTTTTTAAATAACCGAGCCTAGAAACTATAAAGTTTTGACTTATGATCGTATTCATAAAGTCCAGCCAAAATAGGTCGAGAGGTAAGACGACCGAAACTGGTAGAGTATCTAATACCTAAGTGCTATCTCTTTCGCCCTAAGGTCCATACTCCTGGTGCCAGGCCATTATGGAAATAAATGTATTACTTTTTTATTAAGAACTTTCAAACCTTTAATCATTTGTTCTGAAACTTTTTCAAATTTCTTATAGTAAGGTTCTTATAAAGCTGATGTTAAGCTGGTGCTACGAAATGCAGCCTCTTTCAGGGCGGTTAGCATTCACTTCGACTATGCTAGTCAAATCATCAAACTCATTGGGTGCCTGGACATAGTGCAATCTCTGGCAAGATGCTTTTGAACTAGAGTCGACTGCAACTGATCTACTGAACCACTTGTCCTTAGCAAAGCTCATCTTGAGGCTCTTACTGGATATTTTCTAACAGGCATTCATACGGTAAGGCTAAACATCTTGACTTTGACGTAATGTGTCAAAGTTTTATAGTGAAAAATGAAATGGAAACATCCAAGCACTTTCTCCTCCACAGTCCAGCTTTTGTCAGATTGAGAATGAAAAATAGTCTTATCTTCAGCGAATCAGAGGACATATCCGAAACTCACATTTGTGGTAGGCTCAAAGCGCTCTGTCGATTTGTAAGTGTCTTATGATCTATTTTACAGGAGTTTTAGTTACCACAATGGACCAAGGTTCTGTCCAAGTGAGATCCATATTAAGATCGATCTTTTCACCTTTTTCTAGATTTTCATAAATGTCGAATATGTCGAACTCTCGTATATCGATTTCATATTTACAATATTTACTGTTTAGGAGATTCCGCATTTTTCAGCTCTATGGTAGGTATTAACTCGTCGAAACTCAGATTTCTTCACCGGAGTTTTTGGGGTTTGCTCAGAGAAAGTCCAGAGGGCTTCATGGTGTCTCTTCGTCTTGTCACTGAAGCGGACTTCATAGCCTGAGACAAAGGACTATGTTGAATAGAGATAAAAAGTTCTTGTTGACTCCTTTTCTAGTGCCTTCACGCCTTATAACTGGACCTTTATTCAGTGCATAGAGTCTTTTAGGCAAAAATATTGACTTATGCCATATATCGAACATCGAGAAAACTTGGTTAACTTTTAGTATAGCTCTGATTTACCACGAGAAGATTCCTAGTATTGAACCGATGGAGTTGCGGTTAACTTTTCAGTCTACCAACCCTCATCTGATGAAGGTCTCAGGCTCAGGGTATCTTCACTTAAATTTACATATTAAACTTTAAGTGACTTTTCCTTCCAATTCTCCCGATTGGAGAATCCAATCCAGAAGGTCTCTTAATCTGCACAGTCAAAACTTCATACAAAAACATTATGACACTCCAGTAGATATCATCCTGAAATAGGAGAAACGTCTCGACCGTATATTTGGCCATATAGCTGCATTCATCTCAAGCGTCAATTTCATAAACCGGTATATTTTCTATTCCCTCTTTCACTAACCAAGTCGACGGCTACGCATAGAGATTCCAAATTGTTGGTTGAGCCTACTCAAATCCATTTTATAATTGAAATTGGCAATGCACGCCACAGCGGCAACACAAAGCCCCCGAAAACGTAAAATCATTAATAATACCCAACAACAACATCAACAGCAGCAACAACCGCTGAGCGATAAAACTCTGAAGTGTGTCCACTTTAATAGCTGTTGTCGTCAACGTTGGCTTTCACACTGTTGTGGCAACTTCACGCCTTCAGTGCACCGCCTATGCATGCAACAACTCGTAACAAGCGCCACAGAGGCATGCATATTTTCCACCGACACGCCGCATGTTGCCGTTATTGATGCAATTGCATGTTATAATATGTTCGATATGCGCATGCGCAGCACTTTACCACAACTAGGCGCTTAATATTGGCTTGTATACACATATATACACATATATGAGTACGTCAGTGTGTTTAAATTGTTGCCTCCCATTGATCTATGTTGCCAGCAGCCTGAGCGCTGCGCCTGCGCTGTGCTGGGCATTTGCGTGGGTAGTCAATTAACTGTCATTTGCCAGCTGTTTACTATTGGTTATTGTTGTTATTGCCGTTAATGGTGTATTGATGCGATTCATGTTGTTGTGGTTGCTATTATTGTTCTTGCTTTCGCTGTCTATGGTGTTTAGTTAAATGGTTGTTAATAGTGATAAAACACGCCTTATCAGCCGGTACATGATTGCATGAGCGGCACTCAGGGAATACCACATATGTTTGTAGATATGAATATTTGTATGTATATATGTAAATACATATGTATGTATGACAAATATGCTTGAAGATTGCGAAGAAAGTTGGTTCTACACTTATGGAAAAATTGATTGGCGAATAATGTCAAATTTCTTTGTTGATGTTGGTAATTGAAAAGTGTGTTGTTTGATTATTTAAAACATAAATTTGAAATTCTACAATTCAGAGAGTTTTAAAATATTTGATGCTATTTCGCATCACAGTGACACATCCAAAGTAATAATTTTTTCTCATTTGCTTACTTCAACCTACACTTAAGCTCTGAGTAAATAATGAACTTCAACTCTCTCCCATTTTTTCATCAGATGCTTTCCGAACAAGAATAACCAGATGTAATACACTTATGCCAACGATTTGTCAAGTCCTCGAGACAGTTTTCATAAGTACTTTTCGGGATGGACTTCAGCTCCTTTAGCGAATTTTGTTTTATCTCTTCAATCGACTGAAAACGGGTTCCACGATGCGATTTTAGTATGAGCGAATACGATGGGTGAATACGATGGTTTTCGTTTTAAATTCGGTCACAATCGTGGCTCGTTATTATGATCATGTAACGGCTTACGTAAAAGGCTCAATACGGCTAAATTGAACTCCTTATTGACCGTCTGTCTCTCCAGAACATATTTATGATGCACCAAACAACGAATTTCGAAAAAACGATGAGCATCACCATAAAGTTTGATCGGCTTTGACGCGGCTTTTCTTTGTTTTGGCTGATTTTTTTCATTACATTCCGATGATTGTTGACTTGGTTGCATGGGCAGTTATAATGTTCTCAATGAGTATAAGATTGGAATCCGCACGATCAATCATGTCCAAAGAAACCGGTTTACGGTACTCTTTTTCTAAAAAAATCAGCTTTGTCGCTTTGTCAAGACGAGTCGAGCAAGAACGCGTTTCATACCCAAAATATCCAACATAATCATTCGAACGAACTCTAGAATGGAACTCTCTTTCCATCTCTCTAACACTTACCTGATGATTTTTAAGCTTCATATCCTTCACTTTCGTAATATTTTCAAAAGTTGAAGAGGTCGAAAGTCGTCCAGAAGGAGGCATGTCTTCAACGATATCTCTACAGTCTGTAAAGGCTTTTTACCAATCGCAGGCTTGTGTTTTCGATAAAACTGAGTCGCCGTAAGCCTTTTCCAATATTCGCAATAATTCCGCACACGACATGTTTAGAAATACAAAATTGGACTTGAATTGAATACTGAGGTGTACCGACTTAAGCAGTTGCTGTAAACAAACTGACTGACAGATCACGCAATATATATGTCGAGTATGTCCAGTCCTCAATTGTCGATTTGACATCCTTTGAATTGGAGCATTTACGGTATAGTTGATTACGAAATTTCCTCTAAGTCTTTATTACTATCCCGTCGAAATTCAAGTCTTTGCAACCGAGTTTCAAGAATTGGTTTTGTAAATTGGGAGTGTGCTAAAAGAAAACTCGTAGGAGCTAAGGTGGTTTCTTTGGCTTATCGCAGTAGCGTCATTAAATTCTGGACAACATGATGTAAGAAGTTATATCTAAATGTGGATAAAACTTTGCATTATTGACACCTTTTCAAATATAGAAGTTCCCTCGGTTAATATGTGATGTTTGGGACAAGTCTGCACCTTGTTACTGGAGCTTTATAAAGCGCAAAGAATACTTTGTGAACAAATCTCAAGTAATGCCATATAATATCTTACTTCGAAGAATCTTGATTGACTCTCACGACAGGTCTATTTTACCACGAGTGTGTTCTTAGCTTAGCTTCAGTAAACAGTATATTTAACAAACTTCTGATAAGCTAAAACGCTTTGTCAATATTTGAAGATAATTGTAATCAGTACTTAGATGTCTTAAAGGCCCGGTCAGCTGTCCAAATGGGATATGTTTTGGAACGACCTAACCTAGTGAATTATAGATATACTCAAGATTTTCTCTAAAGTCGACTTGAATATGCAAAATCGTAGTCATTTTTCGGAGTTCACTTTCCCTGGCATTAAAGAAGGTAAATATAACTCCGAAAAGTTCAACGAAGCTTGTAAAGAGTACAAAGGAATTGGAACGATATTTTTGCAAACTTTAAAAAACTTTGTCTTCTGACCGCTTGACAGCACCTACTGTCTTCAAAGCAATACTGCCCAAACTTCCGTCAGTCTCCAAGAGTCTTTATAAAATGTTCTATTAAATAAAGTTGCTCTTGTAGCAAACAGCAACCATAACCTCGCCATGACCGCCTATTCTAATCAAATATTTCCGAATATAAATCAAAGAACAATTAATGCGAGGCATTGGACCGCGGGCTCCAATAGGTGAAGCAGGAGCAGCGACCCACAAGCAACGGTAAATAAGTGCAACTGATGGGCGCACAGCCGCACGCCCAGCATTGTTCTGTTGTTGGTAATTACATAAACCGTTTTACCTACAACAACAACAGCATCTTTAATAGCAACGGCGGTCAGCACTTCCTCGATGTTAGATTGAATTGTCTGGAATGCCAACAGCAATAACAATTTAAGCAAATAAATCGCCAGCAATCAGCACTAACATCAGCGCAACTGGGCGGTCAAACACACACACACACATTCACATATATAAATATACATTTATATTGCGGTTGAGGCAGGTCAGGCGGTCAGTTGTGAAAATTGTCTATTATAAGAATTACAAAAACAACGATGCAAATGGTAAACTGCAGGGAAAATGTTTTTTTGTTGCTGTTGTTGTTCTTTTTGTTTGCATGTGAGCGCATGCAAATGTTTTATAACTCAATTAAAGTCTCAATTCAAAGGCAATTATTGCTGACGTGGGTGTGTATATGTGTGTGTTTGGGAGCGCACACCTCTGCGGCTTTTAGCCCAAAAATTTTATTATGAGCAAAATTTAGTTTTCTTTTTTGTGAGAAAATTTTTTACGGTTTGTAGTTGCATTGTTGTTGCACTCATAAAAGAGTTTTCCATGTAAACTATTCTTCTTCTTCTTCCATTAGCTATCAGCAAAACAGTCTTCATCAATTGCTGTAGCACAATAGCCATCAGTCCACCAATCTATCAGCTCATCGTTCGTCCATTCGCTCCACCATTCATTCGTTCGTTTCCTTATGTGCTCGCGCCAGCCAACAACATGCCACCAAAAGCGCCAACGCTCACACAAATCTTCAAAGCATTTAGTCAGCCATGAAAGCATTTAAATATCAAAGCATCTAACATCAACAAGCCACGCTCTGCCGCTGCTTCGTCGCTTTGTTCTTCATTCGTCTCGCACATTACACGAATTCTAACATCTTCATCGACTCTATCTGGCAGTTGGCTCTCATTGCATGCCGGCGATCTGTAGTTATGTCTTTTCTTTTACTGCTTCGGCTGAAATTGCGTGCATTGTTCGCATCTCGTGCGATTCTCCTTTCGTTATCGTCTGCTCTTCACCTCCAACTGCTTTGCATATCTATTTCTCGAGCGTCTATTGAGTGCTTAATTGCAGGAATTGACGTTGAAGCCACTTTTATTGACTCGCATGGGAAATCGTCTGTTTAAACGGTTTTTTAACAACTCAATTGAATTTTGCATTTGCATCGCATTCCTTTGTATTGTTCCGGGTTGAAGAACGGAGTTAAGAAGAACTCTTTACATGTATATCTCCTCGTAGTTATAAATATTTTTGTAGCTCTCTTAAAGAAAGTGGCTCTACTGGGTGGATATGAAACTCGAATGATAAAGGATGTACAATTTTTAACAAAGAAGGAGCAGGACATCAAAACCACGCAGTTTTAGAATGAGTTGGGAAGTCATTATCAAGCAGCCAATTCCAAATCGCAAAAAAATCTAGTCCTTATACTTTTTTTTCCTCCACGGAATCAAGTACGTTGAAAAAAATCACCGAATCCAGTAATTAGCAAAACAAAAATTCTTCCGTTTACAGCTCTACGGTCCTTCTTCAGTGTAAAGAATTTTTTTTATCTTCGACAACTCAAGCTCCGGACCATTAAAAGATATACACCACCAAAAGTTATTTCAAAATATCTAAACTTCTTGAGATATTAAATTGTTTTCTATTTTTATTACTAAGAACTTTAACTCTCGCGACAGGTCTAGAATTGCAATTCTTAAGAGGAACTTTAGATTTTCAATTTGTGATAAAATTGCGTGAAGTGAGCGTTCCTTTGAACGAAGAGCTTGACAAACTAGCCGACAGTGGTAATGCTCGAAAATGCAAAGAAAAGATGAGACGACTAACAGAAGGTTTCAACGCCGGCGCATACTGTTATAGAACCCCCAGAGGTTATCTAGTGACTAATACCAAGAGCATACTAAAATTATAAAGGGAACACTTCTACAGCCTGCTGAATGGCAGTGAAAGCATGACACCAGGATATGGTGACCCCGATTCCCCAATCGATGTCGATGGAGCAGACATTCAATTGGCCGACCAAGAAGAAGTTCGGATAGCAATTACCTGTCCGAAGAACAACAAAACGGCGGGATCGATGGAATGCCGACCGAGCTATTCAAATACTGCGGCGAAAAACTAATAAGTATCACAATTGGAACTTAAGTATGCTCTGCCCAATTCACAAAAAGGGAGACTCCACAATCTGCGCCGACTACCGTGGAAAAAACCTCCTTAACATCGCATATAAGGTTTTATCAAACGTATTGTGTGAAAGATTAAAGAACATCAAACTGCCCCAATGATGCTTTGTCTAAACTTGGTATACCTGCAAAGTTAATATGGCTGTGAACGCTGACGTTGAGCAACACCAAAAGCTCCGTCAGAAACGGGAAGGACATCCCCGAGCCGTTCGATACAAAATGATGTTTCAGACAAGGAGACTCCCTATAGTGTGACTTCTTCAATCTATTGCAGGATTAAATAATACGAGCTGCAGAGCTAAGAGTGTGCAATTGGTGACGTATGCTGATGATATTGATATCAGTTCCTGATAGGAAAGCTTGGAAAAAATTAAAAAGACAGCCTTCTGTTTTTACTGGCTTTTGTTTGAACGAAGACTCTTGTCATTATATTAAATTGGATTTTAAATGAATGCTTTCTGAGAGCTCAGACCAAGGCAAACACTCTAGTAGTTGAGCAAAATAAGAATCAAGGCAGCAAAGTTAGTAACTAAAGACTTACTCTTGATTTCAGTAATCAATTGAGCAGTTTTGTGCAGGTTTGGTAATAGATTATATCTTTTAAATATCAGTTTGCGCTTCTATTAAAAAAATTTGATTCTAAAACCAATACAGAATTAACAGTTATTTGTTGAGAATCGCTTTGCTTTCGTTGATGAGAAAATGCACGGTAAGCAGGGTTGACTAGTGGTACGTAACTCTACATGACCTGACGAATCTCTCTGTCACACTGCTATGTATTACAAAGAACTAAGTCATAATTTTCCAAGGTCAACACTTATAAATATGTTCATGAATATGTACACAATGAACCGCTCACATGGAATACAAAAACCATAACTAACTAAAATATGGACCAGTGTTAAAGCGATACTCTAACAGCGGGATGTTTTTGGTGTAAATTTCCCAGACAATAATGTAAATGCGCTCAAAATGACGGCGTTAATCTATCTATAATTTTGGTAATTTACAAATTGACCCACGCACACTCCCTCACACATAGACACACAAGCATAATTTTTGGGTTCACCTGCGCCTCATCTTCATTTATTTTCCAAATCAGTGATTTCAACACTAAACTTAACGATAATTATATAGAATGAGTAAATAATTTGTAGCAAACGTGAGCGCACACAGGGTGGTCCACTTGAAATTCATAGCGATCGGCGTCGGCGGCACACTTTGGTATGCAGAATGGACAGCAAAGAGGCAGACAAAGGCGGCGGAGAAGTTTACTCACGGGGAGCATGTGAAAAAACGATTATATAATATTTTTTGTGAGTGTGCATTGAAGGCGTGACGCAAACAATTTAATTGAGTAGAATTCACGGGACGCATTTTTTGGGTGCCGGTTGCCACTTGAAGCGTCGAAAGGGTTACTTAACCTTTTTATTTGGTTTTTCACTGATTTTATGAGGTATTTGTTTTTGTAAATTCGAGTGAACTGCAAGTTGTTTGAGGTTATGTGGCGCATACATATGCGTTTAGATATTTACATATTCTATTTACATATGTACAGAGCGGCGCTGGACTTTGCATAACAGATTGCCTTCTCAGAAAAAGATTCTATATCGCTGAGGTTGTTACTAAATGTATATAGATATATATGTATATATATACCTACATATACAAATGAAAAAACCCACTATGACCACTCTAAATAATTAAGTAATTTATATTTCTTGCCTTTCTCCACAACTTTTTCTAAATTACTTACTCCATTCATTCACCGAGCTATTATTCATACTAAATATGCATAATATTTGCTTTCTCCCTTCTCTTTATCTTCCACTGTTGCAGGTCGACGTGCCATTCAAATGTCATTTCCATGAAAGAAAAAGAAGACAAAAATAAAAAAACTTAATTAAAATCAGATTTGTAAACTGTAGAGTATTAATTATGCTTTTGTTTTCCATTACACGTTTTTCCTCGTATTCAATTCTCGTTAATTCTATAAATCAGCGGCTGCATTCGAAGTAGCAAAACAGACCTACTCCATTCACCTCGCGTCTTGTTCGCCTGAATGTAAATGAGCCACACAATCGTATTAAATGCTTCGGGTTACAGAAATATGATGGAAAGTTGCTATTGAAAATCCATTTATAACAACAGCAAATGTATAAATATATATAAAGATTTGAAAAAAAATTAATAATAGTTCCGCTTATGCCATGAAAAAGCATACGAAAGTAACTTTCTGGTTTTAAAAATGTCAAGTGATAGTAAATTATCAAAATTTCCTTCGAATTTGAATTCTAATACCTTAAAGAACCCCATACAAATAATAAAGAAATGGTGCGTGTATTGAATAATTTTAACATGGTAGGTGTCAACAATAAGCGTAATGCTGATTTTTTTGCAGTTAACGGTATTGTTTCAGGTCTACTAAAAGCTTTGGACAACATTTCGTTTACAAGATAACTGTAAAAATGTTAATAAACAGCATTCAAAACAGATAACGGAGTCAAAAATGGCTTGAATATTTTCTAAATTCAAAATCGGTACAACTTTGTAGAAATTCGAAACTGAAGAACTGAATTGTATAGGAACAGCATTCACTGTGTTTAACATCAAATCAAAGCTTTGTGTGTTTAAATTGGCTACCTAATGTGGACAGACTTACCCCACGGCGCTCCAGAGCATAGCGGATCAAGTAAATCAGATCAGCGACTAACTGGCAGTGTGGAATAGACAAAACAAAAACTACCCACCTTTGTAAAGTTTGAGGCCAATCTAAAACCACTGCCGCACTTTAGATCCGGCACGCGGTTGCAATGAAACTCCACATTCAACTTACAACTTCGTCCCACCTTCGGGGATTAAACAAGAACACCACGATACTCCCAAACGGGCCAGTCCGCATGAGCAGGATTAGTCTTTTTGCAAAAACGACGTCGAGTAGTGGTCGCGAACTTAGCGGAGAACCCAAAACATGTCGAATAATGGTCGAAATGTGGGTTTAAGAACATGACATTGAACTAGTCCAAAAATCTAATGAACGGCCCTAAACAAAAAAAAAATGAACTCGCTGAAGGCACCAGAAGCCATCTCACCTGAGGCTTATAACAATTGGAGTATGTATATAAAATTGGTTTAAGTTTTGCCTTGCTTGTATTGGCTCAAAAGTAGCCTACTTTGAAAACAATAATTAAGATTTATAGTAAAAAGCGTGAATATGTAGTTTCTTTGTTAATCCGCGTCAAATCTGATCACATGGTGCACTGAAGTAGATATTATTAATTCCAGTCCTTTGCGATAACAGATGAAGTTCACTTGCTAAGTCCAAGAAGAGTAGTCATGGTTTAGGATGCCTGCGGTTCACCCGATTTTTAACGGACTCTGCGGCCTCACTATCGATACCTCCTCAAGTGTATCATACTGTGTGGATGCCAGCTGCTTATAACGTAGTCTTGCCAATGCGGGACAAGTGCACAAGAGATGCTCCATTATTTTTCTGGTGCCCTGCTCTATCTGTCAGCCCATATAGCCGGAAATAACTTTATGGTTTGCAGTAAATTTTCTTCCTTCCCAAAATGTTTGACTTTACGATGGTAGATATTAAAATTAAGATTCCTCTGCTCCCTTTTCGCGTTTTGACACAGATTGGAGATTCCAAGTATAGCCAAGTCCTTCGCCACCTGGTCTTTCTAATGGAGTTGAGGTCTTTCTCTTCCTCTGCTTCCCCCGGCGGATACTGTGTCGAATACTCTCAGAGCTGGAGTGTTTTTATCCATCCGGACAACATGACCAAGCCAGCGCAGCCGCTGTCTCTGAAATCGCTGAACTATTTCCATCGAATGCAATATTCGCCGTTGCCAATGCGCAAAGGACCATAAATCTTACGCAGAACCTTTCTCTCGGAAACTCGTAACGCCGACTATTCAGTTGTTGTCCTTGCTTCCGCACCATATAGCAGGACGGGAATAATGTGTGACACTTCAGTTTTTATTCGTCGATAGAGGACTTTACTTCTCAATTGCCTACTCAGTCTGAAGTAGCACCTGTTGGCAAGAATTATTCTGCTTGGATTTCGAAGCTGAAATTAAGATTGTGTTCTATGAACATGAAACCGAGCTGAGTTGTTGAGCTTTAGCTGTTGTAATATACCGTTAACGCTCTGTTTATATTAAACTAAAAAAATTATATTATTAATATCGAAGATATTGGCAGATTGAGTCCGCTTTCGGTACCGAAAATAAATCTGTAAACACTAGATATTATGAGGCTCTCTTAGCTTGGTAAAATGGTTTCAGCATAAATTTAAGTCTGAAATCAACAGGCTTTTTAAGGCTATCTCGAAAATCGAAAGTGCTTCCTAGGTTCTCAGTAGTTGACGTCGGTTTTAATAACTCAGACCCTTTTGAGGTCGGTGTCTTTAAATGCATATGATTTCAGCTTGTCTTAATCACGCCATTCATAACGCCAGTTCGAAAGAAAGTTTGTATTGAATATAACTACTTCTTATTAATACTTTTTTATAAACATTTCATCATCATTTTTATGAACCATAATATTTGTTTCCAGGCAAGCAACAAATCCTTACTTCTCAGTGCTTTCTACCAAGATACAACTTATTCGACAGGTGAGTGAAAGTGCCTAAAATTACAAGTCGTGAAATGAAATATTCCACTTCCTAATTTTGCCCTCAATTGGAAATGAAATGCCAAACAAACTTAATGAAGTACAGCCCAAAAAGGAGAAGGGTTACCAAATCAAAAATGCATAAAAATCCAAAAAATAAAACAAAAACTCGCTAAAAAATTGCCAATCAGCAAAAATGTAAATTCAGTGCGCTTAACGAGCTGCAAAATATGTGGCAAATTATTGCAAAAACAAAGGTAACCTCGATAATATGTAACCAAAAAGAAACACAAATTCAGAGGAAGAATGCCACAAAGTGCAGCCCGAGCCATTAAAAATCGAAAACAAAGGAAAAATGAGTTCGAGAAATCACTTTCGAAATGTCCGTCAGCCGATAATTTGTGAAAACAACAGCTGTGTAGCGTCGCACGTCAATACAGCTCGTTCACTCGTTCACTTTCTGCGCATGCGTGCAAGCATTTTTGTGCACGTAGGTGTTTTCGCACCGAAGCGAAGTTCAGTAAGCAGCAATCAGCAGCCATTGCTACTTGCTTGATTGCTGAAATCGAAACGCAATGCAATGCAACGTAACTGCCACAAACCACTGCGTTGACAACCAATTAATGTGACAGTTGCATGCTACTTACTGCGCAAGCGCGCACATACTGCCGTCATACAGGCACACGCACGCCTTACGGCCACACTGCGCTGCGCTCGTTGCCCGTCCATATGCAACACTATACCGTTGCATGCTAACCATTCCACACATTTTGGCACAAGTAACCACAAGTTAGCAGCAGCCAGCCACAAGCGCGTGCGCAGATTCACACAGCGCAGCTTCAGCTCCAGCATAGTCTTTGGCATCAGCATAGCCTTTGGCGTTCTGGCGCTGGCATTTCCTCTCTGCGCAGTCTATAACCAGTCAACCGAGTCGGGCAACACCAACTCCCTGTCGTCTTCATTGACTTTCAATGGAAAATCATAACGAAAATGGCAAAGTTGATGAGATTTAGTGTCCATTTTTGGTTGTGGCGGACCAAAACTCGGCGTGCTTTACCCGTTCTGGCTTGTTGACTGCCGTCCTGCGCGGCTAACTTTGACGTTGTTGACATAGCTTAGTTCATATCCGCACGCTGATTGCTTGGTACTTGCGTTAGTAGGTCCCTTTGGTGCTCCAACGGTATGCTGCGTTCGGCTAATGAGCGCCTTTTAGGAGTTTCGTAAGAAAGAGGAAAGCTTTACGCCGCGGTGGAATTGTATTTGTAGAATTTGGTTAGAAGTTGGGGATTTTTTGTTGTCTTATTTTGTCGGAAAGTACGTTTGTTTTAGAGCATAAAATATATATCTTGACGAACTTCATAATCTTCTAATAGGTAAGAGTCGAATCGTTAGAGTTACTAATAAGGGTCTCATATTATAATCTAAAATCTTTATATATACCGTTTCCGAATGCCATTCTAAAGTATGATAGACTCATCTTTTGACATGAAAAAGGATCTCTATTAAGTTCTACTTTGAAAATCTCTATTGACCTCAGGAGTGGGCCTTAGTGTATTCGTATTTATCTTTGCCTCTGTCTTTGCCTCTGTCTTTGCCTTTGTCTTTGTCTTTGTCTTTGTCTTTGTCTTTGTCTTTGTCTTTGTCTTTGTCTTTGCCTTTGCCTTTGTCTTTGTCTTTGTCTTTGTCTTTGTCTTTGTCTTTGTCTTTGTCTTTGTCTTTGTCTTTGTCTTTGTCTTTGTCTTTGTCTTTGTCTTTGTCTTTGTCTTTGTCTTTGTCTTTGTCTTTGTCTTTGTCTTTGTCTTTGTCTTTGTCTTTGTCTTTGTCTTTGTCTTTGTCTTTGTCTTTGTCTTTGTTTGTCTTTGTCTTTGTCTTTGCTTTGTCTTTGTCTTTGTCTTTGTCTTTGTCTTTGTCTTTGTCTTTGTCTTTGTCTTTGTCTTTGTCTTTGTCTTTGTCTTTGTCTTTGTCTTTGTCTTTGTCTTTGTCTTTGTCTTTGTCTTTGTCTTGCTTTGTCTTTGTCTTTGTCTTTGTCTTTGTCTTTGTCTTTGTCTTTGTCTTTGTCTTTGTCTTTGTCTTTGTCTTTGTCTTTGTCTTTGTCTTTGTCTTTGTCTTTGTCTTTGTCTTTGTCTTTGTCTTTGTCTTTGTCTTTGTCTTTGTCTTTGTCTTTGTCTTTGTCTTTGTCTTTGTCTTTGTCTTTGTCTTTGTCTTTGTCTTTGTCTTTGTCTTTTCTTTGTCTTTGTCTTTGCTTTTGTCTTTGTCTTTGTCTTTGTCTTTGTCTTTGTCTTTGTCTTTGTCTTTGTCTTTGTCTTTGTCTTTGTCTTTGTCTTTGTCTTTGTCTTTATCTTTATCTTTATCTTTATCTTTATCTTTATCTTTGTCTTTGTCTTTGTCTTTGTCTTTGTCTTTGTCTTTGTCTTTGTCTTTGTCTTTGTCTTTGTCTTTGTCTTTGTCTTTGTCTTTGTCTTTTCTTCGTCTTTGTCTTTGCTTTTGATTTTGCTTTTGTCTTTGCTTTTGTTTTGTGTTTGCCTTTGCGTTTGTCTTTGTTTTTCTTTTCGTTTTTGTATTTGTATTTATTTCTTTTATGTTATTTATATTTGTATTTCAGCGAATGGTTCGAAAAGCTTTTGTATAATTGAAATAAAGGGGTCTTCAAAGTCGTCATACCCTAACTTAAGATATTGTAGGTTCATTCCTGCAAATCTAGACAGTTCGTGAATCGATTAGATTGGCCGTGAATAGCAAATAGTTATGCATATACTTGTACAATATCTAGGCACTAGATGGGAACTTTTGGGGAGATCTTGGAAGGAGAGTGTATATGGTTGTGTCCTTAAGGTTCCCTTTTCTTTCAGCCAACCATAGAACTATGCTTAAAATTGTTCTTCTGGACAAAGAATAAAGTAAACTCAGATCGATCATTTGGTATAAATCAACCCGACCACTTCTTCACCGATTAAAAGTATTTTCTTAATACTATAATTTTTTGATCATGAGAAAAAGTCACCATCTCAGACTGAAAGAACTTTCTTAGATAAAAAACAAAAAATACTGATCCTCCGAAGCTACGCCGTTTACCTCAATATAATTTTGCTGCTGCCAACGAAAAAGAGTTGGAGTTCTGAAAAGATTTATAACATTCTTTAGTATTTTTCTTAAGCATCACTAGTATGGCGTCATCTTATCCATATTTATATAATTGGTAATAACACAAAAATGTTTATAACGAAGAATTTAATTAAAACACAATATTTGTTATTGAAAATTTAATTAAAACTGTCTCCAAAACCTATTAGCTATTACAAGCAAAGTCAGAGAACAATGCCTGGCCTTTGAAGATACACTTTGTGCAGCGACATTAAAAGTGAAGCCAGCGCACATCGCTCGCTGACCATGCAACCAGTCGCACAAGTATTTTGTCACGCATTGACATATTTCTTTCAATTTCATTTTTATCAGTTAAAGCGCGCCACCGATGTCTGACATACCCAAACGCGAATCAGATGACTGTTGCTGTCGCTCCCATTTTTCCACTTGCCTTGGCACCACACCCCACGACTGCAACGCACATAGTCAAAACGACATTAGCTTGCTCTTCCGGCCTTTGCCTACCAGATTCAAGCAGACACATTCCGCTCATTGGCAGCTGTAAACACTCGCACACACACCTGCCTTTGTGGAGATGGTCCCTGTTGAACTGACCAAGCACTGGAGTTGCTGGCGTTGCCTACGAGTCTTAGAGGTTGTTCGTTCTTTTGCGCTTGCATGCTGTCCATATTTGGTGCCAATTAGCGTTGATGTTGCATGCAACATAACTACTGCATGCCACGGACGACCGAGCGGCATAGCCAGCAACAAAGTACTGTAGCACAGCACGTGTATTGGTCGAGGAACGCTTTATGCGTGTTGTTTTCTATTCTCGATGCGCTACTGTGTTGGTTATTATACCTTTGTCTAGTACTTAACTCGAATGTAACGGTATATGGTACTATCCTTAGCTTAGGGTAAAACTTCCTATCAAAAATTTGAAACACTCTTTCTGTTCGATTTTTTTAGAAAGGTTTTAGTGGTCCAAAAATAGGGTAAAAGTAAGTATCATGTAGTTTGAATGATATTTTATTAGTGAAGTTAAGTTCGAAATTCGATCACAAAGGAAAATACTGTCATCCTTACTATGTATATCTTGGCAACAACAATATATCAACAAACAAAGCAATAGTTAAGTAATTGAAGTTCTTGTGATTAGTGGCAATCAAAATCAGAATGCTAACAGGTATTCCGGATTCAAAGACCTCTCGATATTTTTGCGATCTCTTAACCAAGCTCCGTTAAAATTCAAACGGAATGACATAAGAACTTTTGTGGGAGTCCTAACAGCTCACTGTTGGCAGACTGTTGTAGAAGCTACCAAGAGGTAGAAGAAGTAGAGACTGTTGAACATCTTCCAAGCGAATGCAAGGCTTTGTATTGAAAAATAATTGAAACTATCCGTTTCCTCACGGCCGAAACGGAAAGGAAACTTTTGATATTGATTCATTACAAGCACATATAGGACATAATAGAGTGAGAGGATTTTAGTTCCGGTAGTTTCACAATGGGCCTCCTAACTGAAGACAGCAGTTTTTAGATTCCGAAATGTTCTGAACTGGCACTTAACATTCGTTTCCGTTCGCTTTTAGTATCGCCTTACTGCTGCTTCCTTCAAACTTCTACGTCTACCACATTTTGCTATACTTTTTCTAAATTTTCACTTAAGTGCCACAAATCTACGAGCATTTCTTTCCATTTCAACTACTATGTTGTTGTAATAGTTGTTGTTTCTTACTTGTTTTTCACATTATAGCCATTACAGCGTGAGATGTCAATTGCAATATTCGATTTCTTGGTTTATCAGTTTATTGCTATTTATGCGACATTTACTCGTTTTGTTGTAGGCATTGTTGTTGTTTGGGTGTCGCTGATCGTCGTTGTCAACCAATTATGGTGGCGCAAATGAAATTGTTTGCCAATTGTAAGGCCACTGATAAATTATTGACAGTTGCTTAATTATGCGTTAATTAGTGAAGTGGAGTTGAAATTGAAATTGGAATTGCGTACGGAATTTGTAGCAGGCAATATTTATGCGTGCACATTAGGGTAGTCCTGGTGGAAATTACAGAAAAGCGTTTTCTAGTTTCAATTTCCACACGGTCGGCAATTCCATGGTCAAAAGTATCACACATAAATTCTGATATCTAATGAAGACAGCGCAGAAATGTTGTAGCAGTGGAGCGATGTGTAGACATTCTTCTCGGTACTCAAAACCTTAAATCTGTTATATATTTTTATTTTTTTTATTACATATAAATCAAATGTAAAAACTGATGTTGCCACTGAAAACAATAGCGTACCAGCATGGATCACTGGGCGCAGAGAGACATGAATGAAAATGAGCTAGCAGAGCTCCTGGATTAAAAAAGGATTGGTATTCGTATAAAATTGTTCTCACTCTAGAACCGAAGTCATTGGACGACTGCAATCATCGTGGGTTTGCTGATTTTGCCTTGGAACAACTTGAAAATGATACCGATTTTTTTATTAAAATCCTCTTCTCCGATAAGACTCTCTTTCATCTGAGGGTGCGGTTAAAAAACTATCGATTCTGGTACGAAGAAAATCGACAAATTATTCATGAGCAACCATTACATTCACCTAAATTGTCAGTTTGGTGGGATTTCTGGTCTGGTGGAATCATTGTTTCGTACTTCTTTCAAAATGAAGCTGGTGACACGCTTACTGTCAATGGAGAGCGTTACAAATTGATGATAACTAACTTTTTTTATAGCCGCAATCGGAAGAAGTTGATCTTGAATACATCTGGTTCCAACAAGATGAGGCTACGTGTTATATAGTATGTGTAGAAACTGAATTATAGCGAGAAAAGTTTGGAGATTCGATTATTGCAAGAAAATGTGACATTGAATGGCCTTCACGAAGTTGTGACTTAACACTTTTAGACTGCTTCTTGTGGGGTTTTTTTGAAGTCATTGGTCTTTAGCTGCTCAGATTTGGGAAATCTTGTATAAAATTAAATTCAGCCATAAGTGAACCACCCTAACAACTATACAACTTTGCCTTCAACCACTTTACACGTATATAGGTGCGCCACAGATTTAATTGAAATGTGCGTAATGCAAGTGGAAATATATACTTGTAGCGAAATTTTATAAATATTTCAGTAATTAATTTTATGTAAAGCATCGCATATTTATTACAATTATGATATCAATGCATTACAATATCCGACAACTTGTTTTGAATTAAGATTTCCACGGACGGATAGTTTTGCACCACACCCAATAGGAGATTTGTACAAAGAAACTAAGGTACGGAGATGAAATATATTTTACAAACGATTGTGGAAAAATCTGTCGAAGTTCAATTATCAAAGCTATAATATATAGAATGTGGATAAGAATGCCACTAAAAGGAAAACATTGTTCGAGATTATATTGCAGTACCAACTAATTATCATTCCCTCGGTTGAGCTCGTTTAACAGACTATTTAATTTTAACTAACTCCAGCAAGGAAAAAATAACGTCGATAATTCCACGTTTCAGGCAAAGACATACATATGTATCTACTTGCCCTTGATAATAATAAAGAAGTTATAATGAAACCTCACTACCGTTCGAAACCAGATTCTTCAATAGTTTCTGAGTTTTGTTGAAAAATATCGAAAGACGAGAATATAATACTTTTTATAAACTTTAGGATCTAATTTTATGGGAACATCAATATGAAAATAAAGCTTTACATCCTGCTGGTGGATATCAGCTAAGGGCAAAAACGCCCTGAAGCTATCACAAATCTTCTTAGATGTTTATTTCTATATTCGTTATTTCACGTCGATGGCAAAAAATATGAGATCCAAGGTGATTTTTCTTTGATCAGGCAAAAGTGGATGAGAAAGTGCTGATATGACCATATTTCATCTTCTTCCCCAGCTAACGCAGCTGGCATCCAATAGGATGTTCAATTTTACTACATGAATCGCGATCGAACAGTGCTCAGTTAGAATCCCAAAAACGATTGAAACATAGATCTTGCTGAGAACGAAGAGTTCCTTAGACCTCTTACGATTTACCCAAAGCAGTAGAACCGTGCGACTGTATAACTACTGGTAATTAATCAACGTTCAACATTTGCTGAGCTGGTCTGAAGTCAAACAGTCCAGTAGTGAACCACAAGAAGGCAACGGAGCTCCCACTTCTTCCCATTCCACAGTTATTGAGATTGATGTACCTATGTTAGCATGATCAATAGCTTTACAATAGCCCTGCAATATCGCTATAGACAGCACCCAAAATTGTGTAATCGTAAAATATGTAAATACTGGATATAAGGAGTCTAGATATTCTTTCACTAGTATTGAGCGCAATGTCATTGGAACTCAAGGCCAATATCGCTGCCCTGTCATCTGAGTGGATAGTCGCCACTATTAAGGAGGTAGTGCTCCGGTGCAGTAAATTCTTTACGGCAACCACTTGCAATAGAAGGAACAAGCCTTAAACTGGAGCTGAAGGAAGGTTCCCGAAAATGTAATCCTCTATCAACCCTCGCCGCAAGCTTCAATGCTTCCGTTAAAAAGCTCAGCGCCCCTCTTTTCCAGCGGGTTCTTGCCACATATGCCCCCCTCAGAAGATATATAAGCAGAACAGCCGGAGCTAGGCTCGGCAATCTGATTGTCCAAATATTTTGGAATGAAATCAAAGTGTGGGAGGATTCCATAGTGCTCAGGATCGCGACTACGTACACAGATTATCCACGTCTGAGAACAGCTTTCGCGGCCATACACTTTGCGGCTATATTCACCAAACAAAAATTCCGTTGAACATTATAGGATTAACTATGATTTCTTAGAGCCACTGGCCTACTTTGGTTAGAGTTCCCACCTTTTATCCATGACTTTCCTACACCAATATGGGGCAACCGATGGCTAGGACTCGAGAATAGGACCAGTTCGTTTTCAGCAGCCTAGTAGCTTACAATGCTTAGGTACGCCAGAGATAGCTCATACACTGCTTCAGAAATTTACCATCAAACATGAGGACTACGTTATAGACACACACCCGGAAGCTGATTTATTTGAAGATAAGATGCTTAAGTTTGATTTAACCCCAAATTCATTTAAAACTTGCTTCCGGCAAGACACGTTGAGGAATGCCTCCACTCGATATCGAGGAGGGTTTCCACTACAAACTCCTTGTTCCATATGGTCCTCTCGAGCCAGGAAACAAGAGCATGAGAGGCTGGAAGACACTGTTATTGCTTTATGTTCATTTAATATATAAAAGAGCTGCTCCCGTAAGTCACAAGCTGACTGCTTGGAAGCCCAATGTAGATCCAGGTACAACTGTTACAGTTCTGTAAGATTCTAAATGATATTTTCCGAAAACTTACACCGGAGAAGAGATCCTCTAAACACAACTAAGTTAATTTTTAAATAAAAATATAAAAACTTTTCCGCGACATAATAACCCATCAAAGGAGCGACTGCCACCTTCCTTAATCATCACTAATTTTACGCACCAAACAAAAAAAAAGAAGAATGACATGTAGAGCAAAGAGCGTGGAAAAAATTACAGCATGGCCACACCCAAAAAAATCGCATTAACTTACAGGCGTAAATAAGCTAGACGCCGTCAAATATTGTGACTGCGCGTGCGCAATGTGGCAAAAAGCGCCACAGACAGCGATCACAGCCAGACACAATAAGACAGAAGAACAACAAAGATACAACTAAAAGCCACAGGCGAATCGGCAGACAGATGGTTGTATGAATGCGCAGACGCAAAGCAACGCGGCAAGGCAATCCGCATTCGGTGCGACGGTGTCGATTGGGGATCTGGGCGGAGGCGCAGGTGGCACACGGAAATCGACCGGTGCCGGTGGAGTCACTTAGCTGCAAAATCTGTTGGCCATTTAGTAGGTCAAAACATGTAACAACACCAATTGCAAACTACATACTGCAGCAACAACAACAAAGTGTTGAGTAAACAACCGATCACAGTCAAGTGCGTATAAAATGGGATTAGCGCGTTTTATTGCCGAGCAGCAAACACAAAGGTGCAAAATCAAAATATAAAACGCAAACAAATCTGCAGAAGCCAAAAAAAAAACAAAAACATCGAAATAACACGGTTGTTGGTACAGGTTCCGTCGAACGCGTTTATGTGGCAGTAGTGTCATGCCATTGCATGCCACGCCAGTCCACGCAATTACACGAAGCGTACAAGCGCAACTCCTCTGTCCAACGAAAATGATTAAGTATCTGTATTAATATGTTGGCACAACTTTGCGACAGGCATCGATGAGCCCGGTTTGCAAGCCGCGCTTAATAAGCCGCAGAGCCGCCAACCTGCGGCCGCAAACGGAAAGCAAGTTGCACATGCGCGCATCATTCAGCGCTTACAACGATTTACAGCGCGCTTTAACCGGCTCGGGAAGCAGCGACAGCGCACTGCCTACAGCCTATCCGGCGGGAGGCTTCCAAAGATCGCCAGCCTCCGATCGCTCGATAATTTATGAGCATTTCGCATGTAGCTCGCAAGTGATCGTATCCTTGCGCGGATTTCGTGAAGTCTAGTGATAGTTGTCGTTGCTGTTGTGTTGTTTGCTGCTATTTTTGGTTGGTCTCAGTTACCGGCGATATCTCAGTTTGTGCGCCCGAACCCTGAGGGCTATTTTAAATGTTTTGATTAGCAATCAATTCGATGTTGCTGCTGTTGCTGGCTGCTGTTTGGTGTTGTTCTCATTTCAATGGACAACCCATTACTACACTTTGGTCCGGAGCGTGGCTAACAAGGCGTTTTACAAATTTGCCTGGATACGCGATAAATAAAGGTGATGGCACAGTGTGTCGCAATTGTTGAGATAAGATTGAAATTTGTTCATTTTTTATTTTGAGCTTCCAAAAAAAATTCTAGTAAAAATACGATCCTTTCTACAGTGACCTTGAAATTGACATTCATTACGTTAGAATTTACTAACCAACAGGCGAGCCATTTATAGACCTAATGGTCCTTAGTAATGCCATATAGAGGTTCCGTATGATTCGAGCTGAAGTATTCGTCATTCGGGACGTCAACGCTTTTTGTAAACCTTCAGGGCTCTTGCTCATCTCACCCTGATCTATCTGTCAGGCCTTTCGGAAATTTCGCTGTGTATCGTGTTTAGGGACTTACGTATTTCTTGTACTAGTATGATAGCCAGATGAATGGCGCCTTTGGCAATATCATCAGAAATTTATTTCGCGGAATTTCGTTGTGGCTAGGTACCCAATATATATGCAATATCTGTGTCAATGCGATGTGGGTGTTCTTATACAATTTCCTGTGTTGTTAGCTATCCCAGCCACTTTTCTGATCGCAAAGACTTCCGCCTTGAAGATACTCGCCTGAGCTCCAGCACCTAACAATAGGTTTCGGCTACCACTCCATTCTCTTATTCTTTACTGCCGTTGACACCGTTTACGCGGTTATAGTCAAGTTAATAACAGCGCGTTTTTACTTCTCATTTGTCCACTCAGTCCGAAGTAGTACCTTCCAACAGTGACGTGGGAGCCTAGTCGCGACTGCGAAAATTTGTGTGATGACAGAGGATATTTCCCACTCCATTAGCCATCCATTTTTAATCTGTCTGTGTAGATGTTGACTGGCGAGTCGCGACACCCATACTCTTTTAGACTGACTTGAAACCTTTTCTCCCAAATAAAGCATGAAGGTATGTAAACTGTTTTATCCACCAACCTTGTGCTTGTTTAGTCCTATGGTCCTTGCGGAGAATTCACCTAATGCCTGCAATATTGCAGCTGGTTTTGCTGAAAGCTTTCCACTAAAATGTCATATGGTGGTAAGTTAAGCAAGTTGGAACCGTTAGGATGGTGCTTAGCGCTCCCGTTATACAAGTGCAAAGAACAGCGAGCAGCAGAACCCGCTGATAGCGGTCCATCATAGCGAAGCAGCGGAAAGCTAGATTGACTTTACTACCGCTGTGTAACACTAGTGCATGAGGCAAGTGATAAGTCCATTGTGGACCCTAGCATCTTCTTACATGAATGGACTGGTCTTTTTCACTCTCTCCCCGGCATTGAGTTTTCACATCAATTTTTTTACTTCGTGTGCTCCTTAATAGTTTACTCAATCCCGTTGAGCCTTGAAGGTTTCTATGTCGGGTTTTTCTTAAAGGAGCAAGAGCTCCGGCTACAGATGCAGCGGGAATTATACATTTAAATGCAAAAGTTTAGATTCTTCCAAAATTTCTTTTGATTTCCTCTTCTTTATTTTCAAATTTTTTAGTTCATTTAGTATTTTTTCTATCGAATTCCGACGATGCCTTGCAAGCTGTTATGCTAATCTAGTCGGGCGAATCAGCTGGCATACCAATTAGCAATTAAAAGCGGCCACAAAACGAAAATGCAACAACAATGCCAGTACCATTATCAAAACCGAAATACCTACAACAATACCACAGCGGCATTCATTACCTCTACCCTGCCCTCTATGGCTTTAGCCACAAACCCGCAGATCTGCAGACAATACTGAAGCGCGTTGCTAATGGCCGCAGCTCAGCTTGCCACGCAGAAGCGTTCGTCAGCAAATAAGGAAGTGGCTGGTCTGGCAATTGCCCGTTGAGCTCACTAGTAGGCGCGCAAATTTTGGCTATCTCGACGAACGCCCGAAAAAAAACGAAGTGGACGCCAAGCTTTAGCACAAAAAAGGGGTAAAATCTAAACCTTTGCAAAAAGAGTGTATAAAGAAACTCGCATTTGCTGCATATCTAAACCACAACACGATCAGCTGTCTCCTCATCAACGAGCAGTGGCAAAATAATAATAACAACAACAAAACTACATTGAAAAACGCGTTAGAAACCGACGAAATCGCCGCCTCACGAGCGGAATTTAAATTATACCCAATTAAGGGGTGCAGGAATATTGCAACTGCGGCACGCCGACAATAACAACAACAACAAAAGTAGCCACAACGATCAACTGAAGCATCAAACTGGCCAACTAGCTGATTGCGCTACAGTCATGCCTTTGGTATGAGCATTAAGGTACGGCTCAAATGTAATTTTGGAACTGATTGGAGTGGGAATGACTTGGATCCGAACACAGAGGTTAGCGTACGCGTTTCTCTAACGCAAGTTATAAATATAGGTAAACTTGCAGAGGATGAGTATTAGAAAAGAGCTTCGACTTCCTTCTAAGGATAATCCATGCTTGAGCCATTTATAGAGCGACATTTAACGTCTAAAATAATTGTAAAATTAATATCTTCCACACTATTAACACTTCTTGAAGAGCTGAGACTTGAAAAAAATTCGCAAATCTCTTAAAGACCCACCCTAATGTCCATAGAAATACAAAAACTTTTAGTTAGACCGATTGTATTGAAAAGACCAGACTAGATCCGACACAGAGTTTAATATCCAGATGACTTTATCTCAAATTATAAATAAAGTTGCAGAGGATGAGAGTTACAAAAGAGATTCAACTCTCTTTTAAGTGAAATCCGACTTTCAACCATTCAATTGTCAGCATTTATCTTGTCAAATCAAAAATCATGAGATCTAAGACGCTGGTAGCACCCGTTGAAGAGCTGAAACTAGAAATAAATCTGCAAACCTCTTTTAGGACCACTCTAACGTCTACATAGAAACACAGAAACTGCTAGTTAGACCGACTTGCCCACCAAGTAAATTGATTTAGATCGCCGCCGGCTAGATTTTTATAGCTACTAATACTGCCACGGCTGCCGCCACCGTTTATTCTACGCTCTACGCTGGTCACAGCCGCCAAACAGCGTGCCACCAACGCGGTACGAGTAGTCGCCACCTCCTTTTTCTGTCATTGATATGTGTTTTTGGTGTTTTTGTTCCCTCTTATTATATCATTTTGCTCTCGGTGCCACTTTTTTCGCTGGTCACTGTCGTCTGAAACATGATTTTGACGGATTACGAGCGCATGCGTTGACAAACTTCCAAAACGGGTTTCGTATATACATATTTATGTTTTTGTTGTGAAAATATTTATTTGATTGGCAGCGGTAAGCGCCAGTGGTCTGGTGACTGTTGTCTGTTGCTTGCCAATGCAACTATTTTTTCTGATTTCAATTATTTGCTTTTATATTTTTTCCGATTCCTCAGCTGATTACATTTCCCAGCGGAGTTACGCCGAAATTGCAATGCGTCGGACGGACATTTATGTAAGAACTGCACGCTAATTGACAATTTTCTGGTTATTTGAACGCTTCTTAGTGATTTCGCTGCGCGGTTAAGTATAAATGTTCGACGATAAATGCCGCCCGAAGGTGCGACGAGATGCGCATATTTTTTATAAACGGTAGTTTCAAATACGGCGGCGAAGAACTGATAAGGAGCATGCATCAGCTTCTTTGTAAAATATGGTCGGACGAAAGCATGCCCAACGATTGGAATTTAAGTGTGCTATGCCCAATCCATAAAAAAGGAGACCCCACAATCTGCGCCAACTACCGTGGGATTAGCCTCCCTCAACATCGCATATAAGGTTCTATCGAGCGTATTGTGTGAAAGATTAAAGCCCACCGTCAACAAACTGATTGGACCTTATCAGTGTGGCTTCAGACCTGGAAAATCAACAACCGACCAGATATTCACCATGCGCCAAATCTTGGAAAAGACCCGTGAAAGGAGAATCGACACACACCACCTCTTCGTCGATTTCAAAGCTGCTTTCGACAGCACGAAAAGGAGCTGCCTTTATGCCGCAATGTCTGAATTTGGTATCCCCGCAAAACTAATACGGCTGTGTAAACTGACGTTGAGCAACACCAAAAGCTCCGTCAGGATCGGGAAGGACCTCTCCGAGCCGTTCGATACCAAACGAGGTTTCAGACAAGGCGACTCCCTATCGTGCGACTTCTTCAACCTGCTTCTGGAGAAAATAGTACGAGCTGCAGAACTAAACAGAGAAGGTACCATCTTCTACAAGAGTGTACAGCTGCTGGCGTATGCCGATGATATTGATATCATCGGCCTCAACACCCGCGCTGTTAGTTCTTCTTTCTCCAGGCTGGACAAGGAAGCACAGAAAATGGGTCTGGCAGTGAACGAGGGCAAAACGAAATATCTCCTGTCATCAAACAAACAGTCGTCGCACTCGCGACTTGGCTCTCACGTCACTGTTGACAGTCATAACTTTGAAGTTGTAGATAATTTCGTCTATTTAGGAACCAACACCACCAACAATGTCAGCCTGGAAATCCAACGCAGAATTGCTCTTGCCAACAGGTGCTACTTCGGAGTGAGTAGACAATTGAAAAGTAAAGTCCTCTCTCGACGAACAAAAGTTAAACTCTATAAGTCGCTCATAATTCTCGTTCTGTTGTATGGTGCAGAGGCTTGGGCGATGACAACAACCGATGAGTCGACGTTAC
This sequence comes from Bactrocera tryoni, assembly GCF_016617805.1. Lineage (NCBI taxonomy): Eukaryota > Metazoa > Arthropoda > Insecta > Diptera > Tephritidae > Bactrocera > Bactrocera tryoni. Next base: position 79,788,471 of record NC_052500.1, on the reverse strand, counting down.
GAGTTTTCGAGAGAAAAATTCTGCGAAAGATTTATGGTCCTTTGCGCATTGGCCACGGCGAATATCGTATTCGATGGAACGATGAGCTGTACGAGATATACGACGACATCGACATGGTTCATCGAATTAAAAGACAGCGGCTACGCTGGCTAGGTCATGTTGTCCGGATGGACGAAAACACTCCAGCTCTGAAAGTATTCGACGCAGTACCCGCCGGGGGAAGCAGAGGAAGGAGACCAAGTGGAGAAGGACCTGGCTTCGCTTGGAATATCCAATTGGCGCCACGAAGCGAAAAGGAGAAACGACTGGCGCGCTGTTGTTAGCTCGGCTATAATCGCGTAAGCGGTGTCTACGCCAATTAAGAAGAAGAAGAAGTTTGCCATTTATGGTCATGTCTGGGTCAAAGTATGTTCACTACAATTATTGTAGACGCTCATTTGAATATTATTTGTGGTTAAATAGAGGCTGACCTTCTTGTTTTCTAAATTGTCGCGTTAGACAGATATATGTGCTTGGTATTCGGAGAACCAAATGGTATAACGCTTCTCGAGTAAATACTTTACACAGAATCACGACAAAAGTGTTGGAATCGGACAATCGTTTAGTAGCTAACATCTGATGTCCATATGAGATCACGTTGACGGCCGCCATCTGACGTCCGACTGACATCGATTTGGTTCCAGTGATCTGTCGTCTAACTGACATCAATGTGGTAACAGAAATCAGACGTCCGACTGACATCGATTTGGAAGCAGAGATCTGACATCCGACTGACATCAATTTGACCAAAGATGTCTGACGTCCAAGTGAGATAAATTTGAAAGTTGCGATTTGACGTCCGACGGACATCAATTTGACAGATACGTCCGTCTGACGTCAATGTGTCAATCACTGCCATCTTACTCCCGTTTGATAGTCAATCAGAATTTGAAATCATGAATTTACCTTGACAACTACCATCTGACATCCGACTGATATCAATTTGACAGCAGAAATCTGACGTGCAATTGATATAAATTTGGGTATCACTTTCACCTGCCATCAATTAGATATTCAATGAACTTTGACATGACTTTAGAAGCAAAACCCTTTGACTTCACTTTGACAGCTAACCTCTGACGTCTGACTAATATCAGTTTGACAGTATCTGCCATCTTATGTCCGATTGATGATTGTCATACGATATCCATGGCTCGAAATCTTTAATCATTTCGAATGAGGAAAACGCCTTAACGTACCGAAATGCAAAATTAGATGTTTTTAAATCTTACAGGGTTGAATGTAAATATCCTTTTTTGACCGAAAGTCATTTGTGGCTGGGCCGAACTTATTAAGAATCGAACTATGACATTTAACATAGGTATAAAGGTTAAAACTAACTCATCATCTGGCATTAAAGATATGTACAGAGGTTTCAAAGAAAGGGTTCCTTCAAAGTATATTTATCAATTGCAACAGGTTGAGCTCTGACATTTATGTAGGAGTGAATACTGGTTCCAAGATAGACGAAATCATCTACAAATTCGAAGATATGACTGTCAACAGTGACGTGGGAGCCAAGTCGCGGGTACGACGACTCTTTGTTTGATAACATGAGATGCAGCTGTACACTCTTATAAAAGATTGTGACTTCCCGATTCAGCTCTGTAGCTCGGATTATTTTCTCTAGCAGTAGATTGAAGAAATCGCAGGAAAGGGGTCGCCTTGTCTGAAACCTCGTTTGGTATCGAACGACTCGGAGGGGTCCTTCCCGAACCTGACGGAGCTTTTGTTATTGCTCACCGTCAGTTTCCACTTTGACTAAACAATAATAATTTCCGCCTTGACTAGAATATCCCTCACGCCTCTCTAGATCGTTCACATCTTTTGTTCTATTTCAATTAACCGCTCGCTTGCCTTTTTTAAATTATTTACAAAGACCTGTCCAAAAGCGTCTTCTGCTCATAATATATTCGCAAAGGAATTGGAGCTGAAGAGCAGACTCTAAAGCTTTGATTGCACCACACACACACTCCTTGGTCTTTTTCTTTCTAGAACAATTCTGAATATCATTTAAGTCTCTTCAATTATAAATAGCTTGGATGCCGTAGAACAATTTTGCCTTCGTTGCACTGCATCCAAAGTGGGAATTATGCAAATGTACGGCAGCTGCTTGATGTGGCAAATTGAAGAAGCGACAGCGTGGTACAAGGATTTCGCGCTGCGCAGACTGGAGCCGTGATTGACATGCGTTTATAAATAGCAGTAAAAAAGTGTATGCCTTTGCATATGTATGTATGTTGGTACATACATATGTATATAGTTTCTTGTGTCGGCCTATCAAATTACAGCGTAAAGTTATGCTCCGCTTGCAATCAATTCAACTTAGCTCTAAAGAAAACTCCAGTAACAGGAATAAAGTGATCTGGCAACCTCTGAAATTTTGATTCACTGATCGTGCCACACAAATTTGAAGAAGCGCTACTCAAGAGCAAACAAATATATCTACATATGAACAATTCATAGAAACAAATACAAAGAAGGAAACAATTGCACTCACTCTTGGAAGTTCTTGTGGAACTGTGTGAAAATTGATGCAAAAGGATTACGCTTTACATAATGCGATTTGTTGTAGGTACTTTAAGGTATTCAAAACCAAAACTGAAAAAGAGCATGTAAGTGAATAAGTACTGATCAAAGCACTCATATTGCCAGAGGTGTAACGTGCCCTTTAGTTTTATTCAACAGGTTCTTTCAATGCAGACCTGAGCTACAGCTACGAGTATTGTTAGCGTCCTTAGCACTTTTCACACTGGTTCTGTTTGTTGTGAAGTATGTCTGAATTATGAAATACGAAATTGCGTAATTTAGGAAAGGTAAATTTTTTTACTAATGGAATTTCGTTTTACTTGAACACGAGTCTTCCTTTAGAAATGTATACCATTCTTTTCATCATTAACTGTATTGCTCTTTCTTTTATGAAGGAATCGTGCAAATGTGAAAAATTAAAGCAAAATGGCTTCACTTAAGCAGTAATTGAGAATGCCTTATAAAAAGACATTCGGTTAGTCTAGACTGTCGCAAAGCATTGCACAGAACATCCGCCTTCGAAAACTTGTTGGAGTTGCATTTCTTAATCACACCTTGCGGAGTATTTAGGTTGCTGTACACAATATTTTGCAAAGCCAAAAAAAAGAATGATCGAATGCCTGTAATTAGATTTAAGCTATCAACAAACCGCTTAGAACTCATCACAAATCAGCTAAGGTGCTTTATGTCTGTCCTCACGATGTCACATGGATGTCTGAAGATTATGGGGATCACTCTTAAATTGCTATATATTGTTTTTTTGTGAAAACAGAAAAAGAACGACTGACCTTAAGTCTCAAACATTGCTAAAACTAACTTAAAACCCATCATAAATCAACTTGGGTGCCTTATTTTTATACCCACCATTTTTTAGGGATGTCTGCAGATGTAAAATCCCAGGATATCCCTTAAGTCCCGAAGACTAAGTGAGTGAGCTCACAAAAACGGCGTTAACCTCAAAAATCAAAGTTTCTAAAAAATACGGATTAAAACAAAGTGTTTGATACTCGACAACAATATTTTCTGTTTATAAAGGAAGCCAAATGGAGCAAATGAATATTTTCAGCACAATCCCGTCGCATAAGACGAATCGCTGCAGGCAGACGGCTCAAAACGTCTAAGTAGTATTTCTTTTTGACCGTTTGACCCTGTAAAATGAACCAATTTTTGAACCAAACCACGATAAGCAGAAAAACGATCGGTAACCCCTTAATTTTTGACTGACTTTGAGGTACTTCGGTTTTGGCTAATTTTTAGAGCGTAATTTGTCAAACTTTTGGAGAGTTTTGAAGTCATATTCATAAACCAACGGTCCGGTCTTTGCTAAAAGTCGGTGCGTTGAGATAAACCTCCAACGCAACTATCGTAATGAACGTATAGTTATACTCAGCGACAGTCAACCGGTAATAAAACCGATCTCTGCATACGAGATGAAATCGCTATCGAGTATAGAACGACTGCATCGTCTATCAGATCGTTACCAAGTGCCTCTTATAAGGTGCCCGATCACAGAAGTATAGCCGGGAATGAACTGGCTAACGAGATCGCCCGCTCCGCAGCATCTACCAACATGGTAGGACCCGAACCTTTCACTGCGGTTGGTCCCCATACCATAAAAGAGCTGCTCCACAAGAATGAAGAAGTGGATAGGGAACGGTTCTGGCAACAACTCCAAGGCATGCACCGTGCCAAGTTTCTAATTAGTGGTTACAACCTTAAAAGGTTTTAATAGATAATTAACCTCGCAAACTCAGGATACTTGTCGCCTTCTACACTGGCCATTGAATGCTCAAGTAGAACTTATTTAACATGGGCCTGGCTTCTTGTGCGAATAGACGATTCTGCGACATGGAGCCTGAAACTCCAAAACACCTGTTAATTGAATGCACAGAAGATAAAGGTCCTTCGATCCATGTTTCCAAATAGTGATCATATCGCCTCTATAGCACCTTATAATATATGGGATTTTATTCGTATATTGTGACTTAGGAGAGAGCACAATAGTCCTTAGATCGCGTTGTAGTCCTCATTTATTCATCTGATCTAATCTAACGATGCATTTGATAAATCTTGGGTTCACAGCTAATTTATCAAGCCTTACTTTTCCGATCTCTAATTGACAATTTCATAAGGGATGTCGAGATCATCTGCTATCTTTATGAAGCCTATACGATGATTTTTAAGCACTATTTTTTAACTATAGTATAGTTGGTCATCTTACAATCAACTGAGACAGTTTACAATCTTCTTCTCTCTTCATTTCCGATAATTGTTAAATGTAGGCTTCAATTTTCTGCTTTAAATACATACAAAGTCTGGTAATTTTGAGTAACATGACTTTCCACATCAACGGACCAAAAAAAAATCTGCCATTCACTTCTATAATCATTCACTTATATAATCATATTAATTGTCTACCTTAGCATATGCTAACAATTCATTTAATTTATAAGCCCACATAAACAAATGACCCTTGGTCAATCGGACACTCACAAGCCCACTACACTTGTATTTCTAAACAATGTGTGAATCATCCGAGCATCGCTTTTATCTGCCGAATACTTAGAATCCTTTTAAAGCAAGCCGTTCGGCGAAAGGGATATCACCAATTCAAAGAGCTGTCTTTTCCCGATTAGCGGCTCACGCAATATACTTGAGACTAACATATAGTACATACATGTGAGAAAATACGTACATATATACTTATAAGTAGATATATCCATATGTAGTTGAATATTCTACTTATTCTCGGTACATCCAATCGGGCACTTGTGTGGTTTGCTTTGTTTCGAGGCAAAAATGACAAGCGTATTGAATTTGAACAATGAGCCTCCTGCCGGTAATTCAAGTAGATTCCTCTTAGAAACGTCACAGGCATGCCAAACAAATGGATGAGGCGCAACGAAGCAGGATAATCGCCATAACAAGCACAACAACAAAAATGAATATAGCGAGGAAAAATATTTTTTGGTTTGAAAATTTTTAATGAAAGTAGAAAGAAGAGGAATGTGGCATGTGTATATGCCTATTGTGCTGCCTTTTTGTTTTTATAAATTGATTTTGAATGGTAATAAATTTGTAACAGCATAAAGGAAGATATAGCCGCCAACTAAATAGACACGACTAAAGAAAATTAAAAAAAAATATCATAAAAATAAAAGAAAGCAGAAAGACAGCGACTGTGATAAGCGTGAAATGCACAAAGGACGACAAAGTGCGTGCTTGTAGTTGACATTATGCGCCTTGTTGTTGTCACTTACACACAAACACACAAGCAAAATAATGCCCTCACACTTCTTGCACCATCTGAGTATGGGAAAAACCCCAATTGACTATTGACTGACCATGACTGCACAGGCATGCGCGGCAAGTGTAACTGTCTCAACACATGTGTTTGTTGTAGGTGTGCGCTCGTGAAAATGCCACTTATCAATACCAGTCTGTCGTTCAGCGAAACCGGCGCAAGCGATCAGAAGCAACAGCATTTTTGACTAAATCCATGGGATATCTGGGCGATCTGCAAGCAACAGGTAAAGCCATGCCAGATCTATGTTGCCAGCGCATGTGCGTGTGCTTGTATGGCTGTGTGCGGGTGCCTGTGAAACTCACCACACCTGCGTGTTGAGTCGCTACGCCAAATATGCCAAAACGGCGTCTAGTAAAATGTAAACAAAACAAGTTCATCGCTCCAAAACGCCGGCTGGCAAATATTTGTTGTGGATTTTTTGCTTACAACGCGTTGGGTACGAGCATGCAACTTGTATGCACAACTTTCGGGCTCGTTGAAAGATAAGTCTGTTAGCTTCACAAAACAGATTTAAGGGGGCTCGGAGATATTATTAAAAAAAGTCAGTCCAAAACGGGCTCATCTTTTGAATGTGATTAACACCTTTGACCTAGATTACATGAGATTGAAAGTTGCGGTACTACGACCTATAGTCTATTAGACTTTGCTGTTCTCAAAACACTTTATTTAGCCCAGACGAGTCCATTAGGGTGCCCGCAGAGTGAACGCTTAAAGTCGAGCTCAGCGCATTTTACTTACATTTACACTTACGCAACACACGCATTTACGATCTTCTCGGCTTTCAGCGTCTACTCTGCGGGCACACTTAGCTTTGGTAAAGCTAATGGGTTAATGGTTATGATATGTTCTCAAACCGAATTAATTTTCCCGACAACCTGACTCCTTGCTTGGGCGACAAACAAGGATTATGAGCTCTGATGCCTCTGCCGCTGGTCGCAGAACCGACACAAGAACATCCAACATCTTCAATCACACAAAAATTTTCACATTTCCATAAAAGATTTGTTACTGAGATTATTTTATTCGTCCAATTTTCTACAATCTTCAAGGACACTAGAATGTAATACCTAATCTATTTTTAAGCGTCATAAGTTCATCGAAGAAGAACAACGTCAATGCCGAGTGCGGCACTAAGCGCACATAATTCGCCCAGAAGCCTTTATACAGTCCATAAAGACCTTCAGCGCGGGCGGTCTTCATAAAACAATCCAACCAACCATTGTACAAGAGACCCTTACCATTCGCATCCAAACCCTGATTGTAGATACGTGTCATCATAACATCCGCCGGCGTCATGGCCACAGTTACACAACAACCGGCAATGAAACCACCACAGAGCGAATTCAAGGCTGGCTCTACAATCAGATTATGCTCACGCAGAAATGACTTGATCGGACCGAATGTCGCCAATTGAGTGCCGGAACCGATTGAGGCACGCGTAATGGAAGCTGTAGAGCCGCGCCATAAGCCAGAGATACCGCCTTGTCGATAGACTGTGCGTAGCGCCGATAGCATGCCCGTGTGTTCGTGCTGATAGCCGACGGCGACTTGCTTCGATGCGCGCGATTGCAGTTGAGTCTTTATCTGCGGGATGGAAAATGCCGAAATATGGAACTTCATTCAATTTGCGCACACTTTTTAAACAAATAAATAGATAAGTAAATAAAAACTTTCTGATTATCAAATGGTTATCTAGCCAAAGCTAATATTATCAATTATCAAAAGGTTATCTAGCCAAAGCTAATATTACGTCTCGTTATCTGTGACTATTTATCTAGAGCTTAAGTACGTCTGACATTCAGAATACTATGATATAATCTGACAGTGTTAGCTAAATATTTTTTATTTTTATACAAACCATGAAAAATGGACTGGAAAAGTACGCGCCCACCGCACCACCGGCGGCACCCCAGAACAGATTCAAGCCAAAAGACTCCTCATCATTTCTATTGCGGGTCCAACCCATATTCGCAGCACTGGTATGGATGCCCAATCTATGGAAAATATTTACGAAAAGTTATAATATTTTTAACTAATCTCAAAGCAACTAGTTCCAAAAGAACTAGTCCCCAACTAGTTTAAAAACAACTAGTATCAAACTAGTTTCAACAATTTTACTATAAATAATTTAAATTTAAAAATATTTTAACTAATTTCAAAATAACTAGTTCCAAAAGAACCAGGCTCTAATTAGTTCAAAAGCACCTAGTATCAAACTAAATTCAACAAATTTACGATAATTAATTTAAATTTAAAAATATTTTAACTAATCTCTAAAGAACTACTTCAAAAAAAACTAGTCTCTAAGTAATTCAAAAGCACCTAGTTACAAACTAGTTTCAACAAATTTATTATAATTAATTGAAATTTAAAAATAGTTTAACTAATCTCTAAATAACTAGTTCCAAAAGAACTAGTCTCTAACTTGTTTAGAAGCAACTAGTATCAAACTAGTTCCGCAAAATTTACTATAATTAATTTACTTTAATATAACCAGCTTACGTCACCCACCTCACACCATTTACGATGAACTGAAAGTACATGGTCGGCACCAGCCCCTTCTGCAAACCCGTCCAACCATCGTTACGTACCACCGTAACCATACCGTGCAAAATACCCTTGTACGGCACAACATAGGTGCCACGCGCCGCCAACTCACCCTGTAGCTGTATGCGTGTTTTGACGACCTTCGCAAAAGAATTTACTGTTATTTGCTATTTATTTAATAAATTTATCTCGAGGTTTACATCGATGGGATTGGTGAAAGTTGTCGCACCCATGGCCGCCAGACCTCCAATTACATATTCCGAAGCGTTCATTGCGAAAAAATACGCACTTTTGAATGGTTTATAAAAAAAATATGTTTGAAAAGTTATCGAAGATTTTGAAAGAAATTCTATTGACAGATCTGGTCTTTCTTCTCTCAATGCCTCGTAGTGCTGTCGCACTCAGCTGCTGCCAAATGACTGATTTTTCATAATATTAGAGGAATTGCATCAGTTTTCTTGATATTATTTAGATAAACGTTATCACTTAATTGCTTATCATACTATATATCTGACATACGTCAGAGATCATAATCCAGTTGTAGAGAGTAAGGGAGTAAAAGTAAAAAGAGAAATACTAATGAGACTGTGGGAGGTACAAATATAAATTAGTGCTAAAAAACATCTGTCAAAGAAATTGTCTTTATAGTAATCATAAAAAAGATTCACATAGTCGAGTCGAGTCTCATGAAGTCCACACTGATAATGATGATATTGAAGCTTTACTAAATAGTAGGTCAGGTATCATAATTAATTGTCAAGTCGACATATACACCAGAAGGATGACCTTCGATCAAATTCGGGATAAATCACTGCTCTGAAAATTTCTAGATTTATTTATGGGAGAAAAATGGCCGTTCTCAGAAAGGTTTGGCATTTCATCAAGTCACGTTTTACTTTGGTACAACGTTGCGAAATTGCCCAAGATTATAACGCAGATTCACGTTCTAATTGTTTCATCAACAAGCAATATTCTCGCCATTGGGATGAGTCAAATCCTCGTGAGGTTCAGGAAACTCAAATGCATCCCCAAAAATGTACCGTTTGGTACGGATTGTGATATCGCGGCCTCATCTGGTTTTATTTCTTTCAAAATTAAGGGACGATTCATCGGGCCATATTTCTTTTATTATCATCAATAGCGAGCATTATAACAGACTGTTGACCGACTCTTTTCCTGAAAGAGGATGAAGTCGAGGCAGATGATATTTATTTCCGACAAGATGATGCGTCGCCTCAGGTTTCACGTCTAAATATTGGACACATTACGCGCAAAGATTGATTATTTTCTCTGAGGCATGTTAAATCAAAGATTTACACCAATCAACTAGCTACGCTCGAAGAGCTCGAAGACAGCATTCAGCGCACTAGAGCAGAAATTCTAACTGAAATGCTGCAACGGGTCATCGAAACCGAGAAAACGGAGCCTTTCTGGAGTGAGTACCGCGCGAGCTCACTTTTGCCCTAAAACAACCACCAGTCGATGATTCGGAGCTGTGTTTGGAGATGTTCAAGCTCAATAAACCCGAGTTTTCGCGTCAATAAGGGATAATTAATGAATCATGGCTCCATCATTTTATTCCGAAGTCCGATAATTTGACCAATACATGAGAGTTTATTAAAAAATCTGAGGCTATCGAAACCACAGTATATGCGTCCTTTAAAGGGTCCACGAAAATTAGTCCCGCATACAGTGGGCTCTTGTCGAAGCTATGATCTCCCACACCCATCCGATGCTGAAATATCTGAAAGTGTTGACGGCATGCAGTATTATGGCCTATTCATAAACAACTTTCCTCCTTTTGATTATTCATAATTTTGCAACGAAGTGACGAAAACAAGACAAGACCCATGCTGCCCTCATCCAAAATGGCGACTGTTGCTAGACAAAGTCTAAAAAAATTAGAGGGGCCAACATTTTGCTTCGCCGTCATGATTTTCTTGATACTGGCTCTTCAGTATAAGTATATGTATGTAACTATAGAAAGAAACCCGAATCCTGAAGTATTTGGAAATCACTTACCATCCTCTGTCAAAGCTTCGAAATATTTGTAAATAAAGCCGTCAAACTTTAAACACACAACCACAACTTCACCTTCGAACATCCAGCATGTTCGCTGTTGCATTGCACTAAATCTGTCGAGTTGCGCCGCTAATTATCTTCTAGCGCAACGCACGCAAGTTCGAACACAAACAAACATGCCAGCGCATGCACCAGCAGTGCAAGGCACAAACTCACCAAAGTGCAGCATTGACTGGCATTGATAAGTGTGCATTGCCGAAGATCATCAAAGAAGCAAATGAAATCGAAGGCGCTGCCGTCGAAGGCTGGTGAATAGCGCGTCAGTTCTACGTGGTGACTCGAAGCGAGTGGATGTGAAAACGGAAAATAATCGGCAAGAAGTGCACGCGCGTTTTGCCAGAAGAATTTTTTTTATGTTTGTATTTTGACATATGGAAATGGCAGTGTGAAAACAAAATTGATAGTAAGAAAGTGCAGAAATTATGCAAAGTAAGTTGGAAGTGATAAGTGCTTGAGTTTTGTGTGCGTAATAGTGATAAATAGGAAAATGCATAAAATAACGGACAAGTAAAATGTTGGGAAAGAAAAAAATCTATATGAATGTGTTGTTGTAATTGAAAGGTATATAATGTGTTAATTTAGAAAATGTTTAAAGTGAATTTTAGGCTGTTTTTATGCTAAAAAAATTTATTAAGTTAAAAATATATATTATTTGCAAAAAAAATATATTCAGCTAAGTGAGAATATAGTTTTTATCAAAAAAATGTATACTTAGTGCAAAAAAATAAATTTTGCTACTGGGGCGCCAGATTCCATCAGTGTATGGGGCTACCGCGAAATCCATTTTTTCTTAGCCCTTTTTCTGAGGATATACGAAAATAGAAATGTGTCGCAGCATGCAATTGCATCCATGTCGCTCGCAACAGGCTTCGTCATCGTCATAGCACGGTCGTCTCTATGTTCGTTTTAATTTTGGCCGACGCTGTCGTACGCGCTGATGCATGCAATATATTTCGCGAAGCTGTGTGCGGCCCCATTAAGCTACGGTGACCCCTTTCTCAGCACATACAGTCCTTCAAAAAAAGTGGCAGCACGTTAAAAGAAACTTTTACAACAAATCAAAGTGCTAAGATAAATAAAACAAAATTGTGACAACAATTATAAAAAGAAATAATTTTTTGAAGAAACCAAAAAATTAAAAAAATGTTTTTTTAAAGAAAAAATTTAAAAAAAAATGCTTAAGAAATTTTTCAAAAAAAAAATTAAATAAAATAAAAAAGTTGAAAAAAAAAATTTTAAATCAAAAAAATGAATAAATCTAAGAAAAACACAAAAACACAAAAAAAAATATACAAAATATATTCTGCACGTGAAAGTAAAACGAGAAAACAAAACAACAACTAAGTGGACTTCGGCGTCTAGAGTTTGCGCTGCACAAACATCAATCGGCTTGGAAAGGTGTAAAAATAGTTGCAAGCACATGCAGGCATATCCATAAACCATAGTGACATGTGTTTGCTTAGTTGGCTTAGCCCTTTCGAGCCCTGTGTGCCAGTGCAAAAGCGCGAAGGGAAGTGAAGTGCAAAAGCAGTGCCGTTGCCGTTGTCGCGTTCGACCGGAAGTTGTTGATATTTTTGTATTTGTGCCTTCTATACGCTCATCTTTTTGCATTTGTATGTGCAGCGTGTTGAAGTTCCGCTTCTTATTGCGTAGAATTTGTTTGCGTTGCGCATTCTGCGCCAATTTGCTGCGTAGCCAGAAAGTTTTGATGTGCGCTGGCAAATTGAATGGCAGCAGTTTCGTTCAAATTCATATTTTCGGTATTAATTCGGGATTTTAAACACTATTTTTCATCGTTGGTGTCAATAAAATGTTAAGTGTCAGCGGACTGCATGTAATACCACGAAAATCAAAAATACAATGTTAATTGAAGTATGGGTCATTGCATGAATGCTAATGAGTAATGAAAAATTAAGCACTAACAGTTGAAATTTTCTAATTTTAATTGAAATTTATCATTGGGGATAGGAGTTTGTTTGTTATTGCTTGATAATAAAATATGCTATTAGATAAGTGAATTTTTAAAATGCTATTTCCATGAAAGTGTGATTCCATAATATATGATATATGGCTGAGTATAATATAAACAAATCAGGAAAAATAGAAACAAGTAACAGAAAAAACTAAAAAACAATTACTTAAATTCTTAACAAACATAGATTTTCTAGAATCTTGAATATGTGTGAAGCCATTTATAAAACGAAACGAATTGAAATCAAATATGGGAACTATGCTTTAGGAGCAGCTGCTGTTTCCATAAATATACCTAGAAAACCTCGCAGCAAGATATGTATATGCCCCTTGGTGATCCTTAATCTAGTAATACTGCTAAACAAACGACCCAGATTAATGCCAAAAAATAAACAGTGTTGCAAGAAAACAGATAATGTTTACATTGGGAGAAGGCACCGAAGTAATATCGGATTTATGTGTTAAAATCCTCGAAACAGTTGTTAACGCCAATTTCAGGAATAGCCTTCAATTCACATTTAATGCCTTCAATTGGAATAGTCAGAAGTCCCAGGGAGTTTAAACAGGCGATTACGGCAGTTGTGGCGCAAAATTCGTTAAAAGTTTGGCGAAAACTCACGAAGAATCTATGCAGTGACTGTGCATTATCGTGGTGCAAAAACCAAGAGTTGTCGGCCCATAATTCTGGCCTCAATTAATGAATTACTTCAAGCAACTGACTCATAACACTTAACTAACATTCATTGTTGACAGTTTGGCCGGTCGGAAGGTATTCGGAGTGCACCGCACCTCGATAATCGAAGAAAACTTTCAACATAACCTTAATATTTGACTTGCTTTGACATGTTTTTCGTCATCTGCTCACCTTTCTCATGATATTCGGCATCCCGGTAGTCGGAAAGCGTTATTTCACAGTCTTTTTCGAAAAAATAGAGTGATTTTGGAAACAATCTCGCTTTCACTTTTTAGGCCCAAATGATCTTTCAAAATGGTTCTCACTTCTCCTTCCCATATTTCGACTATTAGTCGTCGATTCTTAAGCACCTCTTATTCCAATCCTTTATTTTATTTACTTGTTGATGATCAGTTGATGTTGATAGGACGTGATTCGTCGTAATGATATTAAGGACTTTCATAATTCGACAAGCGTTTTGAGCTGCCACTCATTTTTTCAGTTGACTATCAGTTCCTACTCTCTTAGTTCGCCGAAAGTATGATTTTGAAATGTTTCAACCTCTGTCTTGCAAAAGCTAGAAATAAATCAAACCTTCCTACACACAACTTCGACAACCAATAAGTATTTAGCTTTACGGGATGAATACTTATAGAACAAAGTTCAGTAAGAACCCAACGAATGCGACAAAATAAGCCTTGTTGAGAACAAGTTGTGCAGGAAATCTCCCGAGTTCTACTTTAGGCCAAATGGATTTCTCACTTGCACAGTTATATTGGAACGCCTGGTCCTCACACAAGATCCATAGGTCACATGCTGGAACAAAGAATTAAGCTCGTTTCCACTCCGATGTAAATAGGTTCAAAAGATCTGTAAAATACTGATAAAGAAATGAAATCTGGTAAACTATCTACATATTTTCATAAAACTTATTTCGTTAAGTGAAAGAGAAACTGAAGCATCATAGCTTTTTACCCAGACAAAAAACCGAAATTCTAACCGATCTAAAACATATTAGAATTAAATGGAAGCTAATTTTTTCGTCGCAATTCGGTTGTAGATCTTACAAAGTTGCACTAACATATTTTTGTTAGTAAATTTTTCGGTTAATATAGATTTCTTTCGACGAAATTTACACAGATATCCGTACCTTTGAACTTACGTAACAAAAAACAAGCGGTGGTTCAGCTTTTACGAGCACTCAATTTACTTACCTTTAGTTCTAAGGTTAGGTCGTTTGACCTTGAACCAGTTGAAGAACTTCATAAGCAGTTTAGAGCGATTTTCGTCAGTTGCAGTTGAAGTTTTGTCTATTTTCAAACTTTCCATTCAGTTCTCTACGATCCTTTCCTTTACAAAGGAAGGGGTCCGACGCTAAGACTTCCTAAGCGAGCATGGTGAAAGTCAGGATAGTTTTACAATTTTTAAGTTTTATCGAGAAAAAATATCCTCAAAAATCCCGCTAGCTTTGTGATTTTGCAAGCTAACCAGTTTTTAAGTTAAATAGAGTTAAGTAACCTTTGTAGGCCAGGTTGTCCATTTCATTAAGCCGTGAATTTGCTTAAAAGCGTTGCAATACATTATCAATATGCAGTGAAGTAGTTCGGAAACCTTTTCATATAGCTCATTTATTTTGCTCTCCATTTCAACCTTGAAATTTAATTACCTAATAGTTGACGAATTAAAAGTGCATTAGCTAAGAGTCCTAATTTACATAATTTATATTGTTTTAAGCGTAAACTTAAAGAGATTAATGAATGTAACCAAAAATTATAATAACAAATACTTGTTTTGTGAACATAACCTAACATTTGCTGCTGAAAGCGTTTGATTAACGACACTGTTAGGTTTCGCTGTTGCGGGCAATTGTGATAGCTGAGTAATTTAGTCAATTAACTAAATTGTTTTTGTTAATATATAGAAATGTGAACAGCTTCATAATTTAGACAATTAAGTGGTTGTCTGAAACAGCAAGCAACTTTTTATTACAAAGAGATTAAACATCATAATGATATGATTAATAAATACCAAAATAAGATTTATAATACTTAATTTTTAACTTATTTATTGTAGTTAATTTTGGCTTAGCAGAGACTCGCTCCACCGAAATTTTGTAGTGTGTGTCTTAGCTAAAAATATGTGTGATATAACTCCTAATTATGCCTTTTATTTCATTGTCAGTATGCGGAAAATTTGTTTGAAAATATAATGCGTACGCAGGGTTGCCAAAGTGAATAAAAAACGTTGAAAAAATTAAAAAAGTGCTTAATAATTATTTAAAAAAAGTATTTTCAAAAAAGTTGTATACAAAAAGAGCGAGTGAAAGTGATTAACCACAAAATGCAGTGCAAATATTGAAGTTCTAAAAGAATATAAAAGTCAAGATGTGTCCTATAACAACAACAAAACCACTGCTGACAAAAATGCATCCCCCAATAAACAAAAGCAACTCACACAGAACAGAAAATAAACCTCCGCGTTGGTCGCTCCTACTATCCTGTCTCATACTGCTCGGCGTATCCTGCAACAGCCACATCACAAGCACACATGCGGCAACAACAAACACTCATAAACAATTCGCGCATCAGCAACTGCATAGCCTCGCGCCCGCGCAGCTGCTGCGCGAGTACGCGGAGACGCCACTGCCGCTGAACACAAGTCGTGCGGCAAGCGATGAGTCCAGCTTGGAAGCGTTACTGGCGCGCAGTCATGTTGCGGCGAAGAAGTTGCAACGCCAACAGCCGGAGCTGACAACGCAGCAACACCGCCAGCAACAACAACAGCACCGCGCACAAAAGCGCAAAAAGCAACACAAGCAACACAGGCGACAGGAAGAGTTGCAGCCGCACAAATCACACAAGCATGAAAAATCGCGTAAACAACGCGAACAACATGCGCCACAAGCGACGCAAACACATCGGGCAACACATCGTAAAACCAAAAGTGGTCTGCCCATCGAGAGCAACATAAATCGCGATGAATTTGTTGCGGACAATATTGCGCTGGCAGATGCCACAAATACGGTTGCGGCCACAAAGGCAGCAACATCGGCATTCGCTGTCAGCACAAACAGACGTGCCACGGCGCCGCAACAGCAGCAGCAGAAGAAGAAAAATGGCCGTAACGGCATGGCCAACGGTGTTGCTGGTGGTGGTGGCGGTGGTGGTAACAACAACAATGGTGGCGGCGGCCGTAATGGTCATGGCATCAGAGACGTCGGACGTCAGAAATTGCACAGAAACGGTAAGTTACCCTTTGCGCTGCGTTTTCAACAACAAAGCGCAAATATTTCTCTATATTTATATAAATATTTTCAACTAATAACAACTGCATATACAATAGTATTATGTATGTACCATCAACTTGTGCGCAATCCCACATACAACTCTATGTGCACTCATGTCTACTCTATTATGGCTGCTGCCAATTTGTGGCAGCAACAAGTTAGCCGCAAAGTTTTCCCATCACAAACAATGGGAAATACGACGATTGCTCATTCCGGCGGTACAGTGGGCGTGAATTGATAAAGTTGTCTGCAAAATCTGTCTGCGAAATGGACGTATTGCTGAGTTGACCTTCTTATTCATTCCGGTATTTGAATGGACAGAGTATAAACTACATATATATTCTCTTAGATCTATAAAAGAGAAATGCACCGCGACCTTGGGTCTATCGTTTTCTCTTAGTTGATATTTAAGCCGACGTAGGCCCAGGTTATAGCATAATATTTAATTGTCTTTAACGGAAACCCTTCATCTTCCAAAATAGTTCAAACCTGTGTGTTCGGAACCTGCCTGGTAAATATCTTATTATTGTCTTTTAAATTTTTTTATGAAACTATCAATTTACGATTGCGAAACAGCGTCCGGTGTGTTTTACCTACCGTTGATGGTTTTACCTCATGCCCCAAACAATGAAAGCATTACATGTTTACAATTCGAAAGGTGGATAGGACACCTACTCCTCCTTGGCCATGGTTCGAGGCCGATCTTAAACTTCTGTCGAGCTGTGGGTCAGTTATCTCCGCATTTAGGTTTAAACCACAGCCACCATGAATCTCCCCAAAGGGCTAAACCCAATGAGCAGGTTGGAGCGAACTTCAAGGGTTTATTGCTCTCCGTAGTACCAGATTTAAGTCACCGGTCAAACCTTGTAGCTTTTGCTACTACCAATTAAGCTCCAATTAAACTCAATAACTGGTTCCACTTTCCACTTGAGCTTCAAATGTCTTTTGATTAGAAGAAAACTCATTCAAAGTCTCTAAATCAGTTCAACCTTCAGGTTTCGATGGAGAACATCGTTTCTTACATAAGGTTGTGCATACTGCTCCAATAACTAGCTTTAAAATTTGATTATGCTGAGCTGCTTCAGATTTGAATATCATATGACCAGATTGACCTTTTTATTTTCCTATATACATATGAGCAGCTTGTGTTTTTAGACCAACATGGAGCAAATACAGTTGCGCAAAGCCTAATCTGAGCTGAGCTTTCTTGATTTTCACGTGGTCTCTCCATGCACGCCTCTTGTCTCTTGTTAGACCCAGATATTTCAGGATACTTGTGAAGATAATACGTTCCTTAAGGTATAAACACTTGTTTGGACTTTTCGGTTTAGTAGCATTGCTCTATTTGGTCATAGAGAATTCTAAAATAATCAATTTTGAATGAACATCCAAATTTCGTAACCCATGTCCTATATAGCCCTTAGATACCATCGGAACTAAGCGAATTTAATGGTTTCTGATTCGATTTCTCGCGGGAAAGGTCCTTAGTGGAGCCTCCTGCTTATACATCAAATCTGTTAATAGATACCATTATTCCTCCTTTCGGTTTTTCAAAAAATAAGTTATCTTCGTAAACAACTCTTCTTTAACTTGCTTACGATGTATGATGTCTCCAAAGAATTTTGCAGAAAAACATGAAAGCATCTGATGAAGACAGTAGAGTTTGTACATGTTTTGTGACGCTTTCTTTACAGTTCTTGTTGAAATTTTCAAAAATGAAATTTGTTTCTTACCGGAACCAAATTTTATTTGATGCTATTCCAAAGCGCATGCTCGAACTGAAACTTCGAAGAAACTTCAAATTCAGTGGGGAATGTTTGTTACCGGAACCAAATTTAATTTGGTGCTACTCCAAAGCGCGTCTCAGATGGTCCACCGTTCGAGCATTTCGACTGGTATTTGGCGAATGACACTCGTGACTTTTTGATCAAAGGCCAGACGACTCAGCGGGATTGCCCGCATAGACTTTAGACTTTACATATTAACACAGCAAAAAAACTAAGGATGTGATATCACACGATCTTGATGGCCAACCGATCGGCCCAAAACGTGAAATTATTTATTCAACGAAGTGTTCTGTCAATAAATTCATTCATTCAAATTGATTCGATGTGTAGGAACATCACGAAGTCTGATATCTCAGATAACGAGGTCTAAACTCTAGGCGATGATATGAGTGAGGATCGGGATTCGGGGAAATACTGATCTTCAGTTCGATTAAAAGACTTTACCGAAGTTTTATAAACATCTCAAGCAGTTCAGTCCTTCCAAAAGTATTGGTCCACTGATATTAATGTCTGAAGAAACCTCTCAAAGTGGTTGTAACGGCGAATCAACTTCGGATATGTTGTTGAAATATTTCAGGTCGCGCTTCACTGTTGCACAGTTCATCAATATTATCGCATACCACAACAAAAACAACAAACTATCTCCTACAACGGCGCATTCACCAACACATTCTTCAAATTCTTGTTTATTAGACTTTTTAATAAAAAGAATTGCATGCGTCTTCCGCAACTGTTACAATTCCTTGTTTATGACGCGCTGCTTTTTCGCCTTTTTGCTACTATCCAGAATTTGCCGTTGTTGTTGCGGCAGCAGCTGTTGTTATTTTATAAGCAATTGCTGTTGTTGCCGGTGTTTTATGGCAATGCAATACGCGCAGTCAGACACGGCAGTCATATTGTTGTTGCAAATGTGTTTTTGTTGTTGCTGGCAGTTTACTGCTGCTAAATATGGTGCCTGCTTGCCTGCCAACAACTCTGCGGCACGAACAAAATGATCGATCGCAGTGAAAAGTTTATGTGCAAACATGAACGGCACGCTATATAAGCAAACAAATATATATATAGTATATGTAAGATATATATGGACTATATATACTTGCCACTCACGTCGCATCACCTCCATCCAGCCGAAGTGCAAGATGCGCAGTGACGTGCGAGCGCGTCAAATGTGCGATCGATCTGTCAGCGATAGCGCGGCTGGTGTGCACCGCCAAGCTAACAGTTCTCAGTTCGTTTGCTCCGATCGTTGACCAGCTCCAAATATGGTTCGGTTTTCCACACTACTCGCTGGAGTTGAAAGAACTTTCCATGTGAAAGTCATTACAGCTTCTGGTGCAACGAATTCCAACTGAGTCCAATACTACACTCAGTGGCTCGTCCATCCATTTGCTAGTTCTAGGTAGACACACACACGCTCATGCAACTGCTGTTTGGTCAGGCAGAAATTTCTGAAATTTCCAAACGTGTCCAACGTGCTCGCGCCTGCTCTTGCGGTTTGCCATAGACGAGTGGCATAGCAAATGAGCCGCAGATTGCCGAAGCTGAATTTCATTAGAATGCATAATTTTACGGAAGTGCAGAAGGTTGAACTTCAAGTAGCGCTGACCGACTTCGCCGAACTACAGAAATTGGCCTCTGTAAGGGCTTTCAGTATTAACATTTACGGTACGTTAATTGGTTGGTTCAATATTTGGTGGTAAACGTGCAATACTGTAGCAAGCTTTGGCTGCTACGTAAGCTGAAAGCTTCAGAAGGAGGAACGAACTCAGCTCTCGAAGTGTTATCCGTCCAACTTTTCACATGAATTTCGCTGTTTTGCATCCCGATAGAACATTCCACCGAATTTTTAGGAAAATTCATGAGTTTACCAATGTCTGTTGCGTTGTTCAATGACAAATGTACACCACTCTTGGCACTCCCGTCCACTATCTCATTGCCATCGATGCCTTTGTGAGCTCGTATCTAGTAAAAGTGAAGTCCTTTTTCTCCTAAGTCAACCCCAGACCCGATTGCGGTGCTCAATTTTTGACTGTGTTAAGAGTTGTGGTCGTATTATTGATAATGGTGTTATACTCTCGAAGTCAAGACCACCTAAAATGGCATCATGCAAAGAAAAATTTTCAAGGTCAGAGCTTGTATTATAATAACCAAGTTTTCAATATTTTTTCCGAAAAGAAATTTTCGAAACATTTTTTGGAAGCGCTAATCCGTTTAACTCAGGGTAACGCCTTAAAAAATATGTTTTTCTAATTATTGTCTTAAGTCTCCGCGAGTTTTAGCCCTAATTGTTACAGGTTTCAAAGACTTCGAGGCTTTTTCTGAAATCTGCCCAAGGGAAAGTAGAGTTCCCCCCGATTTACCAGAATTGTTTAATTTGCTCAATCGTATATCTATATCTCTTTTCGGAAGAAGATGTCTAGAAAAAATTTGTATAGTCTACTGACTTTAAGTTTGGCCGATGCGACCATTACTGAGAAAGTGCGTAAATCTATTCTAAAAGGCTCAATATGACTTCAAATAAGTGGAGTCTTAACATGAGCGGTAAGAATATCAGGTTTCGCAATCAGAATGGCAAGCTCATGCTATGGTTCGGAGGGCCTAAGTTACATTTTTCATGTATCAGATGAATTTATGATCACTCATAATGGTTGACCCAGAAGATTCACAATTAGACCCCTTTAATAGAACAAAATTTTACCTACATATATACACATATATATATATATATTCCTTCCAATTGCAATTGATTTACTTGTCGTATGGATCTCTTAGTATGTTGCATAAACCAACACAGCCATTTATGTAGAGAAGTCAGTTTGCTAATCTGCAGCACCATCGGTGTTCGCAAATAAAGCGACACTTATCATCCTCACTTTTAACGACCATAAATACGGTGGAGTCAATTGGCAATAAGCTTTTCCGAAGCACACATAAATTTACAGTAAAACTCCTTTGTAAAATCAATTTCTATAAAATTTACTACACAAGCGCCGAACAGTGTGCCATTTTGTCAACAGAAAAAGAAAAAGAAAAGAAAAAATTTTAACTTTAACGGAAGCTATATTAACTTCAACGGGTTCCTTTCATATGTATATTAACTACATATATGTGTAACCAAATTCGAAAGCGTACCCGGCCGTATTGAATCCAACGGAAAACGTGTTTTTAATGCTTCCTAGGCACATGGTTTAATATAAACAAGCTTCAAGTCGAATAAAGGTTAATTAAATAGGAAAAACGATATTTTATGAAGATCTTGATCGTGAACAGTTTGTTCGTAGATCTTAGCGTTGCCTTGTGTTCTGTGCCCTGATCACTTATGCTTAAAAGTATACTTTAAAGGCAAGTCGGAACAAATTATGTTTGGAAACAAAGCGTGCCTTAAGGAACTCTATTACTTTTTTACTTTGGTTTTCCGATCCTCTTCTTCCTTTATCCTTAACGCAGAGTATGTTAAAAAAATTGTTGCCTACCTTTAGGCATATTTAGCAAAGTCACACACCAATATTAATTTTGATTGTAGAAATGCTGACGAAAGTTCTACCAGGAATATTTGAAAAGCTAATGCTTGCTAAAATTAAGCAGCTTCGACTCAAAAATCAAAATTTTCATATTTAATACTTTTAAAAACAGCATTACCTCGGAAAAAATTTAAAGTTTCCTCAGCCAGTTTGCCAACCAAAGGTCCAAAAATAGATCAAAATCGCAATATTTGGTCACTCACACACCATCGTGCACCGTCTGTCTGCCTGGCACTCTATACCACTCCATTTAAAAATAAAACTCTCTCACACACAGGCACACATACTCATGCACTCTCGCGCAAAACTCCGGCTTGTAAGCAATCGCGTGTACAAGTCCTTATTAGCGCGTGCCCATATTTACGAGCATTACCATAAAATGCGACAATAATAAAAACAACTACAACTACTTTTCAAATAACAAACGATCACTGCACTAACAAACACACGAAAACAACAAAACCAACAGTACTCGCAATAGCCATTTCCCCCTTGGAGGATTTGAATGGGCGAACCAGTTGAACACTTTAAGTGTTGCCGCCATTTGTTGCCATTAAAAAAATTGGCCCTCTCGACTGCACAAGAACTTAACACACATATGGTCCGCTTTCCTATTGTTCGTGCAACGAGCCACATTAGCTTGACTTTGTGTTGTTCTTGTTGTGTTTTGGTTTATTTTTTTTTTTTGCACGACAGTGCTTAGTGGCTTTCAGTGTCCAACGATTACAACGACTTTTGCACTTTCGTACAACGATCGGTGCCTTTGTCGCAGAAAGTAGAAGTACGCCAGCTTGTGGACACTGCAGTGCGCGGGGAGTGAGTCATTTGAAGTGTCTTTTTATGCGAATTTTGGAAAGTGTACACAAACATGCCAATAATGAACTGCTTTGATGATCTCCCAGAATGTTTTTGTAAACACATAACGGTTGTTAAAGGGACTTCATTTGATACGCTGCACTGCTGGACGGTTGATTGTGCTCCAGTCACGACTTTTGTGATTTAGAAGAGAGAGAACTAATTGGTTTTGAACATTTTCTGATTATATGCAAATCATTTATATAAAAATAAGGAAGTAAACCTTTATGTTTATAAGAAACAAAATCAATTTTATCACTTAGAGTTTGAATAGAGAGTAGGCCGCTCTTATTACCTTAAACCACGAGTTCAAACCATATTTTCCCTTGGCTCGATTACATTGCATTGGAAACTAATTGGTTTTCCGTAGTCTCTGGATCTCTCGTAAGCTTATCAGATACTGGTCAATAACTAGCTCCCTTGCGACTTCGATACTCTTGTGGGTTCGAAATTCTTGTGGCCTAGTACAAAACTCACGAGATCCGAACTATTTGTTATCAATAAGGATCATCTTGTCTCAATCGTTGGTGTTCTACATAACTCGTTATTGTCCAAAAGGCGCGTATTCGGTAGCGCTGAATATTTGGTCGGACGCCAACTGTCAAAGTTGTATAGAGGGAGTTGAGGTAGTAACAACCAACCACTTTCTCCTTCACTATCCACCTTTTCCAAGATTAAGATTCACATCTAAGCAGTTATGTCTTCGACGAACCTGGTGAATAAGTCGGAATAGATTTCAGCTGCATTAAAAAATTTGTGGAAGGCTTAAGCGTTTTGTCTATTTTTGAGACTCTCCTTGATCAATACTTAGGATGTTTTACAGTTGGTATCACAACGGACCAGAGTTAGCAGCTTTCTCAGTAGGATATTTTTTTTAATAATAAACGAGCCTAACCTAAGCTACCATACTATGTTAGATACCTTCTTCTACAAAAGAGCTTATTTTGGGACCACTTCAATAGCTAATCAGTCAAGCTTCTGAGTTACGAATCAGAATGATTTGATGGAAGACTATTTCATTTTGTCAGTCGATGTAGGTCGTTTTCAATCCAAAATAGCAGGAAGCCCTCAAAATGGATTCCAACCCAGCGCACAACTCTGGGGAGGGATGTTTCGCTTTTTCACTTTAGTTCGCCTTCAAACAGATTTTTTGGCTACCCAGAGAATACTTGGTCTTAGACCGTAAGTCGTGAGCCGCTTAAGCCATATGTAAAAGAATCGTTTCTGGCCAAGTGAGTGGCACTCAGAGAACTTTCCTCACTTGCGTGAACTTGAACTTCTACACATGACTCCATCCTCCTTAATTTGACTTCATGGAAATCACTAATGTCATCAACGATAGTGAAAGAGCTCTTTGTCCTTTTAGTGGTTCTAACTGTCTATGTCACGATAAACCTGTCATGGTTCCAGGATAACATATAGTGATATTCCTGGTAACTGTGAATCAGATGAACTAGCCAGAACAGGCAACACCCTCCAATTATACTCCGAAAAAGAGGAATTTATATTATTTCAGTACTTGTCGATATTTTATCAGCAAACTTGTCATAAAAATAGCTAAGTCACAGTGGAGTCAATCACTAACTTGCTCAAAAAGCTCACAAATGTGGGGTGACCGGAATACTTGTATGATCCGCACATGCTAAAGGGAATGGCATAGGAGAGCTAACAGGTCACTGCCTTATTGTTAGAAATGCCAGCCGACTAGGATTACTAATGTGCAAGATGGCAGGAGGTAAAAGAAGAGGAGTTTATAAAATTCTTCTATGCGAATGCAAATTTTTGCACAGCAAAATAATCTTAACCATCGCTCCAGGGTTTCTTGACGATATCTCAGAGGTTGCACAGGTATAACTCTTTGCGCTAATGAAGTTCATCAGAAGCTTAGTGTGATTTATAAAGAGCGTAATAGAGTGAAGGGATCTGAGTTCCGTAGGTTTCACAATGGGTTCCTTAAAGGCCTAGGTGCGTCATCAAACATCCACTTTACTTTCTTCATGGAGAATCTTGGCTTTTCAAAGGTCAAAAAGGCTTTTAGGCAATGTTTCTTTGTTTTTCCTTCTAAAATGTCAATTATGGAAGCTTTTTAGCAGCTACATACTATGCTAGGTTTTTTAAAAACCTAAATTTTTCTTTCAAAAGTAGTCTGGTATGCCTACTACCCCATTCTAAGAGCTGTATAGATACTAAATCGATCGATACATTCTCTCCTTTTTACTTTCTCTGAGCCCAGGCCCTGAGATTTTTTTTTGATTCATAAGCTCACCCACCAGTTACAGCGTCCCTTGTCCAACCTCTGACCCACATTAAATTTTAAGTCTTAATTTTCTGATTTTTGGGAGCTAATTCTCGAATACATCATTGTCAAACTTTACGAAAGTAGCCTAGATGTAGACATTCCATCAAAGTATATGTAACGTTGCCTACTTTTAGGCGTGTTTTAGAAGCTTATCGAAGGTGCACCTCAAATAAGGTAGAGACAGTTTAATAGATAAAGAGAAAATAATTGAGGTTTTGCACTGCGGTCTATAGATTATGGTGCCTTCTCCTATATCACATATGATCGCAAAGGTCCAGCTCTTAGAATAATTCCAGGAGCTTACTGGGCGCGAATGAGATGATGTGATCTCTGTCCACGTATTTAGAACTTAAGACCATGAGCCTGCTTCTACAAATTGCTGGGAAATCTAGAATCAGTTTAATTATTGATAAGTTTATGTAGTACCTACGTTTTCGTCTCATCATTGCCAACAGCTTTTCTTCTTTGTAGAAAAAAATACCGGTTTCTCACTGATTAAGAAATAAATACAGCCGTTATAAATAGATGATCGATCAGCGCGTACAAAATGCCTAATCAAGGGCTATGAATCTCGAACTGCGCATAATGATAACACGGTCAACAGCTAATTAGCTTAAAAAAGGTCAAACGAAATGCGCTCCAGCTGCGAAGCTCACACACATCATGAGTGTGTTGTGCCTTTTTTTCTGCTGTGACACCGCTTATGCCGCATGCTGACCAGCTTAATGGGTCAAATGTGCAACTAGCTTTTGTGTAATAACGAGTTTTGGTTCATTACAAATAAACAAATACATATATACATATGTGTATAGCTATTGGTAACTGTATGGCAATGGCATAACCCAATTTGGAGCGCAACTTTCTTCAGCGCCCTCTACCTAACCCCTGACATGCATGGTAACTGCATCATGATTGCCAGCGACGTTTGAGAAATGCTCAGCTGGTCAACTCTTTTGAGTCTATGACTGTGAATGTATGTATGTATGTATTTTTTTACTTTCTTTGTATACTGTTGCTGTAGTTTGGAGCAGAGGCTCGATAACAGCTTCATAAATCTAAATATGTTGTAAACAACTTCATTTGCCGTCAAACTAACGTGTGCTTTTGCCAATCGCCGCGCGCCTTAGATATACATACATTTACATATATATGTATGTATAAACGTTTATGTGTTATGTTTTACTGTGTTTTCCTCCTGCAGAGCTATGATTAACTCACTGCCTCATAAAAAATCGAAATTCAATTGATTTTTCCCCAACTGCTGACTGCTTTATCGCCGCCGCTTGCTTGCTGTCTGTCTACTCATGCTGATCGCTCGCCATTAAAGGCTGTTGCAGTGATCTTTCTTTGCAGTTATACAAGCGCACATTTCTCATAAGAGTTTTGTGCATAAAATAACGACAGATTTTGGCCCGATTTCGCACTATTTCCCAACGCAACTATACATTTCTTTTCAAAAATAAACTACTTTCCATACACGACCAGCTGGAGTATTTCAACGTTCATGATTCCTCTTAAATTTATTGAAAAATTTAATTGAGTTTATATTTAAATTTCCCTTTTTATCCTACACTGGTCTTACACTGGATTTCGCACTCACAAACTCCACTCATTTAGCCGCCAGGCAAAGCTCCCTCATTCTCAATGGCTTCATGCGCCGGCACATGCCACAATCAGGCTTGTCATTGCTTCACAGCACATCGTCGATAAATTAATTAATTTATCTGTTAATCAGAAAAAAAGTTTTATTGCTGAATTTTTTTATACCGACTCATCGTTAAAATTCGTAAGCAATGAGTTGCAGTTATCATTATTTCCGTTTAATTGCAACTATTGAGATTAGCCAAGCGCTAAGCGTTGATCTTCTGGAATTTGGCGCTCGGTAGCGAGCAACGTTTTGTCAGCACTTGATTTATCACTCAGTTGCAAGTAGCTAATTGCTTTTGCTGTCGTTTTTAATTTTGCGGTCAGTCGGTGCAGGAAACTTGACATACTCAATGGAAATTTATTTATCGAAATAAATGCGAGTTTATCGAAATAAATTTATTTTTAAACTTCTAACCTCGAAAAAATTTGGAGAAATGGGAAAAAAGGAAAAATATACTCTTACGTTAGGTTAGGTTAGGTCAAAAGGTCGATCTTGTAAAAAACGGTAAGAGGGATCTCACATGCCTTATGTAATTTTCATAAAGACCCTCAAGAATCGACAAAGTATTACGACCCTATAACAGATTTATAGAAACCCTTAATATAATTTTCAGCTATCTCTCCTGTTCCTGGTGAGATGTTTCAATTTCAGTCTTGCAAAAGCTTTTTCCAAATCCATAAATATATACTAATAATTATATAATATTGATATACCCCACTTCTTACAACCCTAGTAAAAGCTTTCGTATAAAAATGTCCAGTTTTCCAAATATATCCTCTTAAAAATGAAATTTATCATTATTTCACCAACAACTTGTCAGTACTTTTCATTTTGCATGCCTCTGTAAAAGCTTCAATAACTTCCTCTGAGGTAGCAATACATCGAAAAGTTTAGTGCTCCCGCCAACGCTTTGCGCATGCGCAAGCGCTGTACAAACAGCTGTTGTTTGTCAAATTCCTTCATCAACAATGTTGCTTTGCTCCCGCGCCAAGTTAATTTATTCACCTTTGAAGCACGTCAGTCAAGTAATTTCAATGTGGCATAAGTAAGAGAGAGAGTAAATGAAATAAGAAGATTGATTTCAGGCTTTTAGCTACCACAGTGTTAACCAACGTCAGTTCCTTGATTAACTCTAAAAGTACCAAAGAAATTTTAGTCTAGTAAGCAATGTTTTAGTAAGAGTTCCTTGACGGCATTTCCAATAATCAAACATAGTCAAACCATTCTTTACTTCGGTTTTCAATGGATATGGGCGTTGGTGACCATTTTTCTCTGATGTTTTCCCAGTAACTTTAAGGCCTTAAGAAGATTCTTTCCAGCTGATGGATCACCAGCTCCATTGGTTCGGCTCCTACTTTGATATTTCGTTATGATACAAAAAAATTCAATAACAAACTAATGGTTCGAGGCGACGTCAGATACCCAAATATGACCAATCAAAACGTGATCTACTAGCTTCTGCCCTTTTTGTTTCGCAATTGTTTCATTTCTTAAAAACCATTTCAAGCAGAATTGGTAGCCATCGAGGTAGCAGAAGAACTTTCCAAAGCTCAGAGCTTTTTCCATATTAAATTTGTATGGATGCCTGGCCATAGCGGAATCGTCGAAAACTGTAAAACCGATCGATGACCAATGAGCTCGCTAGAAAGGGAGCCATTAGCATGGAAGCTAGCAAGAGTTCCCCTATCGTCTTGAAATCGGATGTATCTCTGGAATACGCGCGAGATAAGTAAGCTTTGGTCAGCAACAAGCACTTGTGGGGTTGCGAAAGCCTTCACGCTCAGAGAGTAATGTAAAAAGTTCATTGAACAGCTGCTTCTTGATAGGCGTTCTGACTGGACATTGTCTACAAGTAATTGGCACTCGCGGTGAGGCCCACTCGACTGTCCATCTACCGACAGACTAAGGTTGAAGAATCTCGGTTGCCATTCCGTTTACAAACCCGGCGAATCGTCTGGAATTGTTATTAGCCGTCTCAATAAATTTATGGCCGGCTCTAGGCGTTTTGTCGATATTCGGTCTTTTCTATCCATACATAGGAATTTACAACTCACAAGCATCTCCAGCTGTATTCGTGACCTCATGAGAAATCAGTCTAAATAGACTGATTGCATGAATAGAAAAGACCGTCGAATATCGACAAAACGTTACCAATCTTAAGGCCCCGGAAAGATCAATATAACTGAGTTTCAGCCTTCTTGTACCTTTAGTATACCATCTGATTTCCAGGGCTGACCAAACAATTAATATTTTTTTTTTTTTCCTTGGAAAATTCATGAATTTTCTGCCAACAAATTCGGTCGTTTACAATGAATTGACAGGTAGTTTTCTTTATTGACCGTTTGACGAACTCAAGGTGAATCACACAATGGTTAGCAAAGAAAACGTTCAGCATCACCTTGATTCTTGACCGACTTTGACGTGGTTTTGAGACTTTCTTTCGACGTTGTTTTTGCAAAAAATCAAAAGATCTCTGATACGAGTTTAGCTGACATGCTTTCTACCAAAAACGTTCACGAGAATGTGTTGAGTCGATCCCTAAGAGATGTTGAGATCCTTTGTTATTTCGCAGATGCCAACACCACGATTTTCAGCTACTGTTTCTTAAACTCTTTCGATATTATTATCGCCTTTAACATAGGTGGATGAACAATTCGCCTGAAGCAAATTCTCGTGTTCGATTCGGTTTTAGCTCGCAATTTTAATGGACCAGTCCGGGTCAAATTTGATCAGATGTTATATTTTATTAAGAGTGAAAACTATCTATGTTAGAATAAAAATTTTCACTGCTCATATCATTGCCACACGAATATAGCACATATGGCCTATATTTAAGTCGGCCGAAAGGTAGGATTTTCATATGGAAGTGCTTTAGCTTCCTAAGGCATGAGATAAGACATTATAATGACAACAAAGAGGTTGAAGAATGGTTTGGTATGAAAAGCAGTCGGTTTGGGATGTTAAAGTATCAATCCTTCGCCCAAAGTTTTGTATCAGTTTTCTGCGCAATCTTTCATATACAGAAATATCTCGCTCTTGAATGCTTTTAGTCTGCATTCTTGGCGACGACTTCTTAGACACACATGCGTAACTCTCTCTGCCAACACTTTTTACTTTTCTCACACACATATACATATGTACATATATCTTAGGTAGTGTATTAGTAACTATTTCGAAGTTTACTTTTCCTGCTGCATGCCTTAACTATGTCGACTTTTCACACTAAACAACAACAACTAAAGCGTCTTTGTTGTGTGTCCACTTCAATTTGCGCTTGAACATGTCTACTTGTCGACGGGTTGTTGTTGCTTTTGTTGTAATAGTTGTTATTGCTGTGCGGTGAAGCAATTCGTTACGGAATTATAGATTTGTGGGAAAGTAACTTTTCATCTTCGGCAGTTAGAGTTACAAATGGAACACATACATATGTACATATATATGTATCAATATATGGCTTTGTTAATATGTATGTGTATATGTGTTTATTAGAATTTTCCTTTAAACTCCGCCGTCTGCGCTACTTCAGTCGAAACTTGCCCACCCCTCACAGCATGCCGCTGCTCCACGGAAACTCGGGTTTGAGTGCGTGTTCTGAAATTAGTATGCATTTCGTAGGCATTTGCATCAAATTCCAATAAACTTTTACTATGTCATCATAAAAGGGCTGCCATTGTGCTCTCTGCACTCTTCTTCAATAAATTTTTTATTGCTATTAATTTCCAAAAAAGTTTTCATGCTTCTCACCGCTTAATTGCCGCGTGCACAAGAACAAAAACGCCAAGCATAATTTGTGGTTTACGGTGCAACATTTTGAGCATGTGTTAATTTAATACTCTTAAATGGTGATTTATACTGTTATTACGATTGCTCGTTTAAAAAAGCCGTGCTTTGTTAGTTGAACTCGAATTCGACTTTTTTGTGATTTTTTGTTTTGGAATATTTTCAGTTTATTTTGATTCAAAGTTGAGTTGCGGCATAAAATGCGACTTATAAGTTGCGTTAACTGTGTCTCACCTGAAATATTTATCATATATGCATTTACAATTTTGCAGCCAAGCCATAAAACCGCTAATCGGATTTGGAATCTAACAATATTGATAACAACAAACACGGTTTCGGCTTGTAATCGCTGGTATTTTGTATAAATTTTTATGCGATTTTAATTAAAATTATGTATTTTTATTTAAATTCGATAATTTTTTATTTCCAATTGAAGATTTTTATTGCTCTCAAAAGGAAATTTATTCGAAATTTTTTTTAGATTATTTTTAGTTTTTAATTTTTATAGATCTTAGTTAAGACCGCTCTCCAACAATATAATTTTAAAGATCTTTTTATTGTGATAAGTTTTTATGAATAGTTTGTTGCTCATTTCTTTATCAATTTGTAAATTGTTTTTGAATACTGAAGATGTGGATCTATTATGCCTAATCGTAGCCAAACATCATCAAATACATCGCCAGAAAAGAACGATATAATTATTATCTATGTATTCAATAGCCACTGCTTTGGAACACAGTGTTGCAGAACTTGGGAAGTATAGATCCAAATCTATTGGGTTCATTACTAGGTATGTTGGAAGGTTTAAGTTTGAACTATTTTTTGACCTTCGCTTTCTTGTATATGGCATATGATTTTGCGAATTCATTCCAACATATCCACGAAATTGGCTAGCATTTGAAGCCTGCTTCTAAATTCCGTGAAGAAACATTAAAAAAAACTGTAAACAAGATACCTTTTATTTTTGGTAGATAAAAATTACTGTAAGCAACCCAAAAAGCGCTCGTTTGAATATGCGACTGAAAATGTCAACCATTACGATAAATCGGCTCTCGCTTGGTCAGCTGAGAACACCGGTACATTGTGATATCTAAATACTCATAAATATTGATTGAAAAGAGGCGTAAAAATAGGCAAAGCGCTTTGATCTTGCCGTGTATTTGTTGAGGTGCATGATATCAATTCCGGCTATTTCGCTAAGTTCGACAAAGATTTAACTGCCGAGATGTTGCAACCCTAGTCTTTTAAAAGCTGGACAAGATGGATGTATGGATGTTTTCAGCTCAACTTCCTCCATACAACTTTGACAATTAGCGTTCAATAAAATTTTTATTTTTTATGAATTTTACTGATGTCAAATAGTTCGCCAGCACCTGTAAAGCCCACATTAAATCCACAGGTCTAACCTTAGAGGGCAAGAGAACAACGGAGACCCAACTTGTTCCTAATCTGTTGCGGACTCAGAAACTTTGCAGTTCGCAGGGTATGACCAAGCACCTAGATCAGTCTGATAATATACTAACTTAAAGCTATCGATAGTGAGATCCTAAACCAACTTTAAGCGCACATTAAACCAACTGCAGGCTAATATTAACGCTCTGCTGTCGAGGTGAATGCTCACCCCCTGAAAGAAGCCGCACTTCGCAGCAATATATCTACTATCTAAAAGAGGCTACAGTGATCTAGTATTCAAAAACTATGCTTAGGATGGATCAAATTAGAGGAAACTCCCCCTCCAACCTTCTCTCTGGACTTCAGTACACAAAGCCAATAGGAACTTGAAGTAGGAGAGAAAGGCATATTTATTATCAATATTTTTCAGAGAGAGGATTCGTCTTTATATACGTGAACTATAGAAATCAAGGCCTTAATGTATAGCTTAGCTTATAGCTACCATACTAACTGAACGATCGGAATCAAAGCTTTGTATGACAAACATTTTTATTTCTTCCTGGTATCTTTACGCATGGCTAATTGTCTAAAGGATTGCTACAATCTCCGACAAAATGTTGGATCACTAGAACCTAAAGCTGCAATACAAACTGGCTAATCATAATCAAGTTCTTGCAAGAAATCTTGTGTATTTATGAAGGATATTAAAGCTTCGGAGCCACCGAAGTTAACGTTTTTTCTTATTTTGGTTATTTCTAGTGTTTGTTTTATTAGTCTCCATTACTCGCCTATCTTATCTCACCATTCGATATCTTTTTCCACAAAAACTGTCAATGAACTTCAAAAAACTTCCGCTTTAATGAAAATAATTCAAATTTGTTTTATCTGACTGATAAGAGACCAAAAACTCGATATAGTTTACGCGCAATACACACATGAACGCCGCTCAGGTTACAAGGCGCCCACCGGTGTCAACAGGGTGTACACAGTGAAAATGTGATAAGCTAGACTGACACATTATCCCACTACCCGATTAACTGAATGACTAACCGACTAACTAATTTGTCTGTGATTATATAAGTATGCATATATGTATAAGTATATACCATATAAATGATAATGCTTTGGAAGGTGAAGTTAATGACTCGTAAATAATGCATTTCTTTGACTTTTTTTATCATTACCACACATTTGGTGCGGCATTACTTCAGTGAGTGTAGCGCCTTTTTAAAAATATGACGTATGTGATGTTTCTAGGAAATTGCCCTGCTCAAACTAATATCCCTTAAGAGCACTCGATCGATGGCAGTGCAATAGCCAGCGGCCTTCTTCTTACGCCTTCTTTCCGACTTCATTGGTTTATTGTTGTTTTTGTTCGAAATGCATACACACATATTTACAAGTAAGCGCATTTATTTACTCCACTCAATGATCGCACTGAACTCTGAGTAAACAAACAAAGGCAAACATACCGAAAAAATTTAAAAATTAAATAAAAATTGTTGGTATGTGTGTAACGTTGTAACATTGGATGCAAGCGAGCTGCCTTTGCGGTGCAGTGAAAAATCAACGAAACACTCCAAAATGTTGTGTAAATATTTGTAAGTTCAAGGAATGTAAAGTGAACAGAAAAACACTGCAACAACAACAAACACCTATTGTAAAACTAAAACAAACTTTGGAGAATGCAGAAAATAATTTGGAGCTCCCCCAAGACGAGGTAAAAAAGCAATCAATAATCGACTGAGCCGCAAGCCGGAACAATTACAGACAGACACACATACAAAAGTGGTGTATGTGTGTAGTTGCCGTACTCATTAGACTTCATCGCCTATAAATGGTTTTCGAGACCTGTGCGCTCGAAGAAACCAGCCTTTGGGTTATTAACTTTTGGCTGCTGACACACATACTCGCAGACAGTCGATAAGTTGCGGAAAAGGAAATGCATTTGCTTTGAAGAGTGTGATTTTGTTACATTCATCTGAAAATTCTCAGTACACCATAAATTGTTTGTGCAAACTTGGAGTTTGTTATAAAGTTTATTTGATTTTTGTTATTTTTCTGGTAGCTGCCGAATTTATGTGGTGTTTTCCCCATTGATGTGCTCGTAAATAACCGGATTTTGTTG
The DNA here is from genome assembly GCF_016617805.1 of Bactrocera tryoni. Classification (NCBI taxonomy): domain Eukaryota; kingdom Metazoa; phylum Arthropoda; class Insecta; order Diptera; family Tephritidae; genus Bactrocera; species Bactrocera tryoni. Next base: position 79,754,627 of record NC_052500.1, on the reverse strand, counting down.
GTGTGTGGCCCTGCCATTTTGAGAATACAGTTTCTGTCGCAATAAATATTTTGCGGTGATAGTTTTAAGGTTTTCTAAGAAAAAATATTGATCACTCGTTTCTTCGCTTTGTCGGGCCATCTGTATCTATATAGTATAATATAGTTTTATTTTTTAGATTACGAGAGATTCGCACAATTTCGTAGAGCTTTTTCTTGTGGTAAACGCATTATGGATTTATCCGCGGAGACCAGAGAACAATTTCTTTAAGAGTCCTCGTACCTCCTTCCAGCTTTTCCGACAGTCTTTTGTCCATATCTTTTCCTATCTTATACAGAATGTGCACCCTTCAAGAGCGTATCGAAACCGATATTTCTTTATTCAATTAGAATTTTAGAAGTGCGATGGACTTTGCTTCCCAGTTTCTGGGGTTATGTTTTCACCATCACCATCGGTTTACTCACGCTTATTTTATAATAAGACCACAATTCCACTATGTTAGTTGATACAAAATTTGTTCCAGATCGATTTAGAAAATAATTTTTCACAACTTTTTTCCGTGACGTCGAAATATCGTAATATTTTCCTTCATTCAACCTTTCGTCTCATCGATATCTCTTATCGTATACAGAATTTTCATCCTACAACCTGCTATATTCAATATTTACCCAGTTAGACCTTCAAAGCCTATGATTTCACCACAACAGTTAGTGATAGATTAGCTCAAGAAAAGTCGAGGTCTAACACCAGCGTTCTTCCTTGTTTCTGGGATTAGATTGTCACCATCGTCGTTGATCTTACCTGACCTAACCTCACAACAAGACTTCAATTCACAATGTCTGTGCTAAATTAGATAGAAAGAGATTTGAAAATCATTTATAACTTCCACTTACTTGCAGTACAAATTTCAAACCTCCAACATCCTTAAAGTGACCTCAAATTTTTGTAATATTAAATCATATTCCTTCAATTCATCATCTCATTCCGAAACATGATTTCAAAATGGGTTTTCTACAGTACTAAGAAGTTCTCACCATTCCTGAGCTTCCATTTGGGCTGTCAGACATATTGTTATAGCCACAACGGGGTACAAACTCATGTCCATTTTAGTCATCAACCTTCAGCGTCATTCCTTAGGCCAAAAATCATAATTTTTGTATCTTTGTGTTTCAGCTGTTCATTTCTTAAAGAGGTTCTTTCAATATTTATGCCACTACATCACCAAAAATTGAGCTCTGCTTATCTAAAACGTATTCACATGGCTCAACTATTATAACTAAGACCAGAGATCATCGCACTTTTTTAAAAATATTTTGAACACTTTAAACCTCGACTTACAATTGGTTATACACCTTCCTCAGAGTCTTCTTTTTTGTCTCAGTTATCTTTCAATGGTATCACGATTGACTTAACTTGTAGTATCTGAATTATAACTATTATCACAAGCTCGCTGGAAAAAACGCCAGAGTCTTAATTTACGATGAATCTCTACAAAAAATACAATAAGGAATTTGTATAAAGCGCTCTCGTCGTGCTCGTGATGACGATCTTTAGTCTCGGTCTAGGAAGCTCCAACGTGAAATCAACTTAATCAGCCAGTCACTATTGGGAAGTAGTAATTAAGTGGACTGTTTTGAGAGCATCTTAAAGTGTATGTAAATGACTATAATAACATGCAACAAGCTGACAATACACGCACGATGCACTCGTGATAGGAAATTTTTGAACTCTTTCCAACCTAACGAGACAATAGCCGCATAGCTGCACTCTCTTCATTTTCACAATATCAGCAATTTGAATGGGACCTGTAAACATTGCGGCGGCAATAAATATCTTAAAAATGAAAGAAAGAAAGAACTCAACAAACATTTGTAAATAAACAATCAAGCTGCAAAGTTGCCACATCTATCGCTCAGCGCCACCGGCAACGTGCAACAACGATCGATAAGTAATCAAACAAATGCCACTTCAGCCGTTCAGGCAGTGGAATGAGGCGATGCGCGGCACACACGAATCTTGAATGTCATCAATGGCTGCCCAACCGAATGGCTGACGGCTGCATTCTTATGCAGATTTCACAGTGTCTTCACGCATGCAGTCAGCTATTTACTTGAAAAGGGGGAACATGTATTGTAAAAGAAGAAAAAATACCGCGCAAAGCAACAAATATTTTTAGCGCAGGGCTCGCAAGGCATGTACAGTGATGTGCCACATATGGGCAGAGATGTTTAATGGGCAAAGATTGAAGTCAAATTAAAAATAGTTATTTCATTTCCAATGCAATCACAGCTACAGAACCACTGAAAAAGTTACAGAAGTGTTTTAGGGAGTCTAAAGATATAGATTGTAGAGGATCTCAACATCGCTTATGGATCAACTCAACACATTTTGGTTCATGTTTAGGGTATGAAGCATATCAATGCGAGAAGACCTGAATCTTTTGCAAAACTGACGTCGAATAGAGGCCCCAAAAGAGGAACTTGACATTGTAGCTGAGAACCATATTATTAAACGCGTCGTTACTGGTGACGGGACATAAGTTTATGAATACTGTCTGTCTGAAATATGACTGTCCAACAATTTAACTGAGGACACTCCAAAATTTAGCCGAAACCGAAAATAAACAAAATTCGTTGAAGGCATTACAGCCGAGGTTTATAACAAGTGTTTGAAAACAAATATTAAGTTTTGCCATGCTTGTATTGGCTCAAAGTGCGCCTAATCGAAAGCTAAAAAGTGTTATTCCGAGTCAGGTTTTATCAGATAGTACAACATTCAATTAGAAGCCTTTAGATTAGGCTTTACCCACCCTGGCGTTAAATTCGCCAAGCACGATTTTTACTCCACGCGCTCATAGAAGGCATCTGTGGTCACATCGTCCTACTCTTCCGTCGGGGAATGGGCGCAAATCAGCGATATTTTGAATAACTTCGCTATGATGCGTACTGTGACTGACGTTCTGTTCCGAGATTGTTGTTTTCCTTTCATTGAGGGCATTTTTTACGTGGCGGGTCCCAAATCCAGTGCATAACCCTGAGGAGGCATGGTCGCCTTCACTTTAGCTCGCCTTCAAACGGATGTCCTTTGGCTACCTAAAGGAAACTTGGTCTAAGACCAGAAGTCGTGATCTGCTTGAGCCATATGTAAAAGACTCGTTTCTGGCCACTCGCAAGTGATTGGCAATCATGGAACTTTCTTTACTTGCGTGAACTTCTACTAATGACTCCATCCTTGGAACTGTGATACGTAAATCACCGATTTGTTTGAAGATAAAACTGACATGCCGATGCGTTGATCTAAATGTTCGCGTCCGCTAATTCGATACGAATAAAGTCTCATAAAGGGATTTTTTCAGGAGCTCTCAGAAGAAGAACAAAGACCATTTGGACGCTCGGCGGTAATTTGCTTCAGCTGAGGTGCATATATGAAAAATTTTAAATCGTTGAGCCAGAATACACAAAACAGTATTTTATCAAAAATAACGCCCTTTTAATTGATAGATTAATAGAGATCAAGAACAGACCCAGAAAGGCTTCGTGTTTTCCTTCTCTCTTCCACAATTTCTCCAACGTTGGCAAGTACAACTAAGACTCCAAGTACTGTTTTGAGGTAACAGTCTGCCGCCCGACTGCCTACGTTCGCGTCCTCTTATTTTTCTCGCCACTGTAGCAAAGCTTGTATCAAATAAAAGCCCTGCGCGAGGCAGTTGCAGCAGCCGCAGTAGCTGAGACGGGCGCTGCCGTGAAGTGTGAGTGATGATGTAGTGACGACGTCTGCCACTTTTGCGCCTCTGACCACGCCATACCACTACACACACATACACAGCGCGAAGTAAACACCGAACTTTGGTCATTCACTAAAATAAACCTGTTGTTGCACGGTCGCGAGTCTTTATAGTAAGTATATGCTGTTAGGTATCTCCATCTTGTGTGCAGCCATCAGCGCTTAATTTCGCCTCACAAATGTTGTTGCTGCGGTTCTAACGAGTATCGCGGCGCTGCTGTGAACGATCCGGTCGATGATGATGAGGCATATCAAGCGGCCCGTTTAGATAAAAATTAGTGAATAAATTTATTGTTAATTGCTAGCTCCAATGGCCATCGGAGACGATTGAGATATGCGCCGTGGCCGAAACCTGCCTCACAAAGGAAAACACACACACACGCATATGCACGCATGAAGTGGTGCAACGTTGTGGCACTTGGCTGTAGAATTCACCTGCTCTGACTGCCTGTTGCTGTTGTTGTTGCTTTGAAGTTTTGCTTTCTGGCAGCTTCTGCTCTTTAACTCTTTTGCTTGCTGTTTATGTGGCAATAAATTAATGGAAAATGGTGATAAGCAAAAAAATCCACAAAGGCACAAATTCACATAAATTTCATTATAAGCGCGTATTAGTGTATGTGTATGCGTGTGTGTTTTAGTTATCAACAATTGCTTTTTGTATAATAACACAAACAAAAGATTGTGAAAATGAAAAGCTCGCCGAATGTTTACCTAATTTTCATAAAAGAGCGGTATGTTGGGTTTACACTGTGAAAAATATGCTAATAAAAGTGAAATGGAGACAATTTATTACCATATTGTGCGAAAGAATTTATTGTTATTGATTAGTGGAGTTATAATTTTTCACATTTTTCGAGCATATTAATGAGAAATCTTCAGCTGAGTGATTAATCTGTAGTCGTTTTTATTTCTAGAATCCATTTCTTAACCTTTATAAAATATGAATAGTCTTTTAAGAGCACAATCAAACTTATGCTAGATTCTAGTGCTTCACAGGGTGGTCTCTTGTTATTTATGGAAGTGGTTTATTAGGGGAAAAGTGTTAAAAACATAGGGAAGATCTCTTAATGGGAATAAATATACCAAATAATATGGGAACTCTTCACTGAAAATCATAGAAACAGAGAAATATAGATGAAAGATGTCGCGATTAAAATTTTTGTTCAGAATGAATTGGATCTTATCTCAGATAAATCTAACATCGTGTACAAAAAATAAAGCGACAACAGAGAAAAATCTACGGAGACTTGCACCAGTTAATAGTTGAAATATATATAAGCCAATAACTGTCCAAAAAAAAGATGAGATTCGACAGAACTGATAGTAAAAAGTAGAAAATGTAAAAAACGCCAGGTTTCAATCTTTGGAGAGAGTGTTCTTTGGTGGGGATAGAATATTTTCGAACCTCGTAAGAATATTATTCATTTTTGAGGTTGTCAGAGTGTCATTCCTGAGATCTGATCCTTCTGAAATTGAGTAAGAGACTGTCAGATGTTATGTTAAACATTTTTGTTCAAAAAGGACTGGGTGTTAGCTATAGAAAATTATAAATCATATGGAAAAACTAAATCGAGAAGAAGTCAGCAGTGTGGTCAGAGAAATATAAAATTATCGAAACTTTGGAAAAATATTGTTAATTTTTATGGTTTTCCGAGCGTCGTATGGCAATATCGGTAGAAAAATCTAAGATCTATTAGAAACAAGAAAAAACGTTAACTTCGGTTGCACCGAAGCTAAATACCCTTCACAGGTGCATTTCTGTTAGTAACTATGTGTTCAGTTTGTATGGCAGCTATATGCTATAGTCAACCAATCTGAACAATTTCTGCGGAGATTATATTGTTGCCTTAGAAAATGAGATATACCAAATTTCGTTATTATATCTTGTCAAATGTGAAAGTTTTCCATACAAGCATTTGATTCCGATCGTTCAGTTTGTATGGCAGCTATATGTTATAGTGGTCCGATATCGGCCGTTCCGACAAATGAGCAGCTTCTTGAAGAGAAAATGACGTTTGCAAAATTTCAAAACGATATCTTAAAAACTGAGGGACTAGTTCGCATATATACAAACAGACAGACGGACAGAGAGACGGACAGACAGACGGACATGGCTAAATCGACTCAGCTCGACATACTGATCATTTATATACATACTTTATAGGGTCTCCGACGATTCCTTCTGGGTGTTACAAACTTCGTGACAAACTTAATATACCCTGTTCGGGGTTTAAAAATAAATCGGGAAGAAGTAAGGAGTCGTGGTCAGAATTTGTGCCCAGAACGGAATAAACGAAGCTGGTTCTGCATGATATGATCAGGAAAGTCCAAGTTTAATATCATATACAAAATTTAATCATGAGGTTTCCATAGCTACCGACACGTAATTACTTAGCACATCGATAGGCTATGCGGGATTCAGAGACGAGGCCAACATTTTATGACTTTTAGGAATAGTATGCTATTATGTTCTTTAACAGTTACTTAAGGTGTTCGAAAGCAATTTCTTAGAAGTGGAATTCGGAATGAATAAAGTCCTTACCGTTTTTTGCTATACATTTCGCAAATAGAAGAATTACATATTGATCTTGAGGCAACATGGTGCTGCAGAATATAAAAGTTTTTTTTCACCTAACGATTGTTAGTATACCCTAAAACTAATCGAGATGGATATGGAGTTATATATGGTATATATAAAGGATCAGGATGAAGAAAGGAAGTGAAATCTGTGTTACAGTCTGATTGTCCGTCGAACCGTCTGTGCAAACTGTTACTTGAGTAAATACTGAAATAGCTTGCTTGATTCATAATAAAACTTTGCACGAATTGTACCTTTAAGTCATTTTATCTTTCAACCAAAAATTGTTGAACTCGGGCTATAACTTTTTAAACACCCAAGGAGCAAATATGTGAACCCCAGTGCATATGGATGATCTCTTACCGCACATTTTGGTCAATCTGTGTGATTTAGTATTAGTAAAGAATATATTTGTGATGACAACATGCCCCTGGGCCAAAAATGAGTCTAATCGAGACAATACTTCTCGTAGCCACCATATATTAATATGTAAGAAATCTTAATGAAATTCAGAAAGAGACATCTGTTGTAACAGTAAAATGTAAGAAGTCATGGCAATACTTTTACTATTTTAGTTTAAAGTTTTGCCAATACCTGAAGGTATTTTTCTGGCTTAGATTCTTGCGAAAGTACATCCGAACTTAACACTTCCTTACATGTTACCCTTGTTTTAAATAGAAGTTAAAGAATTTTTTCGAAATAAAAGTAAACTTTAAATGGAAAATTAATTACCAGTTTTCTTCAGTGTTTCAGCTTTTATATATTTTAATTATTATTTGATTTGATATACATAAATCCCTTTGTAACACTTTATAAGCACTTAGCAATAATTATCATAACAAAAGTGAAAATGAAAGTGTTTTGTGTTAAATATACGACTACTTGTATGTATGATGTGAGCTTAGAAAAGCATGTTAATAAAAAAATTAAATTTCTGTTTCTTTTGTAGAGAGGAAAGAAATTAAATTTATGTCATAACTTTTATGTGTGATAAAATGTTCAAGCGGCTTTTATTATAGATCTTATTTATGTATTATAAATTCATAATAATTTTGCTTGAACTGGACACTGGCTTGTCACTTCTAATGCAGTTATAACTTTCTTCTGTCCATTGCGAAGAATATGATTATTTTCCAGCTTGATTTGATTGTATAGAGGGATACATTAAAGACTTAATACACCTAACGCCTCATTCTTCATATCAAAAAACATTCATTCAACAAGTTTTTTTTATAATATTCAATTTTATTTAAAATTATTATTAAAATGTTGATGTACAATGAAAAATATTTCACAGATCTGCGGGTGAGATCAAATGAATCGAAAGAAGAGTTTTAATGAATGATATATTTTTATTCTCCTACTTTGTTTATATACTATTATCCAGCAGTTGAAACGGAAGTCATCAGCAGGGTTTTCTAATCCAGAGTTATAAGGACTACTAAATTCTTCTATAGTTTCTTGGTCCTTAGGCTGTGGCAGGATCTTAAGCTTAGTATCCAGTACAGTTATTCAAAACTTAACCTGAGTTGGGTTATATTGATTTTCACGTAGTCTCTCCGTGTACTACTCTTATCAATTGTAATAAAACCATAAAAGGTGTTAACTTAATATTAATGTAATGTTAATGTTAATTAACTTTTCTGTATGTTCCATTTGGTGAGCCACGGTTTTAGACCAGTCAATTACTTTTGGAGTTACCTGGATGAGGCAGTAGAATTGCTACTCGACTCCAGCAGTGCAGTTTCATCCGCATAGATTGCCGTAATTCTAGAGGCAGAGCTAATCACAGCTAATACTGGGTAGAGAATGTAGAGTACATACGAAAGAACGGCTACATCAGCGCACATGGGTCTCAGGTCGAACTCAACATCACCACACCTGACGTATAACGTATGACCGAAAAAGTACGACTTTGCAGCAGGTGGAGTGTGCGGGTGTTCTGTTAGGTCCGTTCTTTCCCAGGTCGGAGGTGCAGGTACCTCAAGCACAAGAGGTTCCTGTCTCTCCATTAGATGATGGCGAGTTGGGGTCCGCCTTTGGGCTGGTTAGGTCTAAACGGTCCCCAAGTTTTGATAGTTTGAACGGAGAGATGTGTAAAAGCATGTGGAAGTTTATTACGGAATACCAGGAGGTCATTTATAATAAGTGCGTCTGGGAGGGATACTTTCCACGCGAGTAGGGTTGTTTCTTTCCTGAAGTCCCCTGATAAGATCAGGAGCGATCCTCGATTTTATCGGGGCATCAGTCTCCTTCCAGTACTTGGAAAAGTGCTGGAAAGAGTCATGGTGGAACAGCTTCAGGAGCTAACGCGGGGTATGTTTGGGTCCAGGAAAGGACGCAGTATAGAGGAAGCATGGTTTTATGTTCAGAATGTCGTTAGGGAGAAAATCGACAAGTATGTTCTTGGCATATTTGTTGACTTCAAGGGGTCATTTGATTACCTAAGCTGGGATCGAGTGGTGCAACAGCTGGAGGAGCTTGGCTGTCCGGAAATTACTCTTTGGCGGAGTTATTTTTCGGTCAGAAAAGTCTCTCTTGTCGGCATGATTGAGAGTGTGGAGATTGGAGTTGTTCGTGGCTGCCCGCAGGGTTCCATCTGTGGTCCACATATTTCGAGTCTTATGATGGACACTCTGCTGCTTCTTCTTATGGTCGAAGGTCGCTCGCGGTCTGAGCTAGAGCGGGCGAGAGGAGATCTCTTAGAAGTCGTGAATACTTGGGGTGTAGGTGTGAGAGTTGACATATCGAGGGAAAAATAACGGTGGCAATGCTGCTTAAGGGCAGATTGTCACCGGTTTGTTCACCGATTGTCCGTGTGAATAGGTCCTGTCCTGTTTACTTTGGAAAGCACCTTGTATTTACCAACAACATTTCTAACTAATGAACTAACGTGTAAATCGCCAAAGAATCCGTGAAAGCCACGGAGCAATATAGAAGTTATGCAAACTTTAAGTGCTGCTGACATGAGCATGTCGCTGACTCATAAACAAACACAATCGCGCGCACACACACACATGCGCACAGGCAGACAGCGTGAAACTTTCTTCTGCTGTCGGGGCAACACTGCGTGGCACGTAAGCGCTCACGCATCGACGCATGCACGCATGATTGCATGCCTGCACTCAGCTGTTGTCTGCTGTCATTGACAGCTCGTTTGACATTGACAGTTAGACGCGGCGCAGCAGCAACACCAACAGCCAGCACAGTGGCTTCCCGGCAGCCAAACACTACGGGAATAATGCAATAAATAAGAAATTACAGTTGCGCGTCAGGCAAATAGGCAAACTGCACGGCATGCACATACAGACATATACATGGGAGGCTTAAAGTGCAGGTGGTGCTGTGTGTTTGTGGTGAAAGAAAGCGTTGGATATGTAAAGAGGTGGAATCACTCGACGATTTTCAAACCTTGTTCTTTTTCATTTATTCTCTCATTCGTTGCACTCAACTCAACGCTCAGTTGGAGTTCTGTCGAACGGAAGTCCACGCCCCCCACACGCCGCTTTGCCGCAATCACAGGTCGATTATTAATGGTGCATGCTGCATGTGATTAAGCCGCTGTCTCTGTGTATGTGTGTGTGCTTTTGAATTTTTATATTTTCTTTGTGTGCAAGCGGCTTGTTTGACATGCTTCAAAGCCAAATTGACAGTTGACATGCGAATGCAACAAATCAATGCGAGAAACAAACGGCGAATAATGACAAATAGCTTTTCATTAAGGAAGCTCGTTACGTATGCATATGTGTGTCTGTTTGTGTGCATGTGTGCGTGCGCATTACTAATTTTAAATGGATTTGCATTTTGCAGCTAATTGGAATTAATTGTCTTAATTGAATGTGTTCTGTAAGCGAGATGAAGTACTTAGCCTTCCGCTGATTTAATTGAGTGGCGCGGATTTCGCTAATCTCCGGTCTGGAGAGAGTTTTAATGGGTAATTGGTTGTGTGTTGTAGCATATTTGGTGGTTTGGTCAAGTTCAAAATTGAATTCGAATCAACTTCCCCGTGCAATTATGAAGCTATAAAGCAAACCATAAAAGGATGATATACTTTGGAAATCAGGCATTATCTTAGCTTCAATAAAGTAACACAAAATCGCAATCCGGAGAATTATATTCCCTGTTCATTTATATGAGATATTTATATTGGGGAGTCGAAAAAATCTTTTCGGATTTCTATTTTATTTTTTTATTTTATTATTATTATTTTTTCTATTTATAATGAACTTTAATGAACCAAATATTTATGTACCATTTTGATCGACCCCTTTTTGTAATTTTTCCGCCATTCATCATTACACTATTCCATCAGTGTAAAACTTTCCTGGTTTCTAGACGACAAACTGCGACAAGTAATTTTCACAGGCTCCTCTTGAAGCCAACTTTACTCCATTAAGGGAGTTCTACATTGACCGAAATAAATGGTAGTCTGATCGTACCAGGGCTATATAGTGCATACATCAAAACTTCTGAGCCAATCTCTCCCAGTTTTTGCCGAGTCATCAAAGATGTGTGTGGTCTGGCGTTGTCCCGATGGAAGACCAAGCCCTTTCTGTTGATCAGTTCTGACCGTTTTTTTTCGATTGCTCGCTTAAATCTGATAAGTTTTTTACAGTAAAGTGTAGAATCAATCGTTCGATTAGGCTGGAGCAGTTCATAGTGGAACTGCTGAAAACCTTTCGAGGCGTCAATCCTGGCTTTGCGATTTTTTTTGAGTTTCACCATACTTGGACCTCGATCTTTTTCGCACATTATTATCGTATTTGGCCCACTTTTCGTCTCCTGTTACCATTCGTTTCGAATTAATTTCGCTTTAGCAAAGAATCGCAGATGTTATTTCGGTCAATTCATGTGGTACCCAAACATGGAGCTTCTTTTTGTAGCCAGCCTTTTTTAAATGGTTCAAACCATGTTAAGTTCAATCTTTTCCATAATTTCATCGACTTTTTCAGCGATAGGTCAACCAGAGCGATATGCATCTTTCACATCGAAATTTCCTAACACAACGATTTTCGAACCCTCTAGACGGTTTTATTGCGCATATATCGGCCAACATATGAGCTAATCTTATGCCTAATATCCAAGAACCTCAGTGATCCGAAGAAAAACTCACAAAGTATCGCGTTTATATTAATTAAGAGAAACTTCTGTCTACATTAGTGTCCTTACAGCAGACCTGTGGATAACACACTCTAATCCAGTAGCGAAATTTTTAAATCACATCTGATTTAGTTCCTCGTTTTTCTTCTTCTTACTGTATGTAATCTGTTGGAAAACTACATTAACTGTGGATAAATTCCTCAAGTTCAGGTGATATAATCGAAGTTATATAAAGTCCATATATTTTATTGTAAGGATGATCCGATTAGGGCTCATATATTTTCAACGTTGTTGTTTTGAAGATAATTTCATAATACAGCTCTCATAGAAACCTCCCTCTTGGGAAAATTGGGACAGTCGGTTAATAAGCTTCTCTTGAAACGAATTCTTCACCAGCAAAATCATGCACCATAAACCGAAATAGGGAGTAAGCAAGTGATGCAAAGTTCGAGTTATAAAATGGATACAATCGAACTTCTTAACCAAGCTCTTAACAGAGCTTCCAGTGCGTTGCTATCAATGCGTTGACCTTGCGGCTGATCGCTTCATTCAGATGATCCAATTTTTAACAGTACTGGTCCGAATTAGGAGTTTGGAAACAGGAAACAGCTCGTAGTAAATGATACAACTATTGGAAAAATGAGTTAATTTTTTATTAGGCTTTATACGAGCACTTTTATGATTTACTTACACAAGCAAAGATGTTAATTTATACCTTTTAACCCTTTTTTAAAGGGTTTGCAATGAACTCCATACAATATTTTTGATCGGAATCGAATATTATTATTTTTATATTTTTATCTGTTTAGCCTAACCAAATATCTGATCAACGTACAGGCTCTTGGATCGATTTTTTTCCTTTTTCTTTTCTGTCGCTCAATCAACCATCAGTTTATCGCACCTTTTGCGATAATTTAATTGGAGCACTCACAACACGCGGAAGGAATAAAAATTGATAATAAATAAAATTAGACTTTCCCAGAAGCGATCTGCATTTTTGTCGACTTATCGGTGTGCAAAAATCACTTCCCTTAAACTGCCACCGAAAATCAGATGCAACAGCAGCCGGCCAACAGCCAACGATGTCACGTGTTATCAATAATAAGCGATCAATTTTTTCGGCGGATGACCAAAGTGCATGTGTGCATATGTATATGTGTGACCCTTTGGCATTATGTCTCTGTGTGTGAATGCTGGAGAGCGAAACCGTTGGTAATTGATCTCGCATTAAGTTGGTTGCCGGCGTTTAGTTATTTTTAATGAGAGTGTCATAAGTGTCAGCTGAAATTGTGTGGAGCCTTTTGCAACATACATACAGCTGGTGAGATATTTATGTACATAGCCTTCTTATCTGTGAGTGTGTGTGTTAGTGACTGTTCACGATCACGACTTTTGACTTTGCGGTCCAAGTGCTGGCCAGCTGTAAGAGTTTGCGTTGCATGCGTCGCCTTTAATGGGCATTTTCATTGGTAATCTGAAAAGCGCGAGATTCATGTATTAGCACACATATACACACATACAAATAGACACGTGCATGAAAGCTCAATTTTGGCCACAAAGCAACAGCTCGTTAAATATGAATAATATTTGGATAGCAACATTGTGTGGTATTACGTTTTGAAAAGTAAACAGGCGAGCAGCAAGTGAATGTGGGGTCAGAGGACAAGTGATTATTATGATTATTTATTATCTAAGTAAAGTTTACATTGTAAACTTTGGCTGTAAATTGCTGGGAAATAGGGCAGACTCTGCAAAGACGTTGAGCTTGCTAGGGAGGGTATTCTCGGATTGGAAGCGTTTCGGTTGTCCGATGTCGTCTTCTGTTCTATCGCCGGATCTATGGACTTCCAGTGAGCTCGCCAAGTCAACCGGAACTTCTGCGAATGCGAGATCCTACTGGCATAAATGTTACCGTAAGAGGTTTTCCGAACCACTTGCACTTCGCAAAGTCAATGTCGTCACAATTGTAGGTTTTCTAGTTGGACACTGTCCAATAGGTACACACGGTACGACTGAATACTTTGTCGAACCCTCTTTACCGAAGCTTTATATAATGGAAGGAAGCTATAGGAAGGTGAAGTGGAATCACCATATCACTTTCTCTTCCCGTTATCGGCTTTTGCCAGACTGAGTCTCAGTAGACACACCTTTAGAGACCCTGACGAAGTGGCTGGGTTTGATATTAAGCGCGTCAATATATCTGTGGTGAGCTCAAAAGGCCTCGTCTGTCTTTGAAGGTATGCACTTCGAAGAGTTTTTAGGTAACACAAAAAACGAAGATCTGTCCAAGTGAGGTCCCTCGATTTTGGATTAACCGACCAAATCTAATATCACATAGAGCTGAGAAAAGCAATTGTGACACTTGTAATCTAAAACGAAAATGTTGAAACATAGAGAGCGAGTAGAGTCTGATGAAACGTACTACGCAGGTGAATCGAAAAGTTCGATGTCTGCAAACAATTAATGGTTCAATTGTTGTTGTTATGGACAAAATTTGTGCTTTTTCTAATTATTTGGAATCATATGTTATTAGAACGAACTCATATCGTGTTGCTATAGCTCTTAACTTTGTTAAATACTCAAGAAATATCCAAAGGACCAGGCTTTTAGAGTTGCGACTTAATTGAAGCCTAGTGAAAAGGTGTCAGATAATGACTTAATATCGTATAAACGAAATGCCGTTCAAATTAGGTTGAGAAGTGAGTAAGATATCTTCGGTGGTAATTTCAATCCTCGTTAGATAACTTCGAGCTCTTACTAATCTGATTTCACTACGAGTTTACTTCATTAGATGGGCCAAAATCAAATAATATAACGAAAAACCTGACTTAAGCAATCCCCTGGCTCTCAAATTAGCCGGTTTCTTATTGAAAACCGACCATTAGTGTTGATGGAGGGTGCATTGAAGATGGTATACATTTTAAATTTACAACGACGGAGACCGTGTAATTTATACATATTTATACATATGTATATTTAAATGGTCAGCATGACGGGCTGAGTCGATTCTTAGTGAACCATGTCCGTTTATAGACCTCTTGTTTTTGAGATATTGGCCTGAAATTTTGCACACGTTATTTTCTCGGCAAGGAGCTGCTTAATTGTAGGAACCGCCTATATCGGATCATTGAAAGATATAGCTGCCATACAAACTGATCGATCAAAATTAAGTTTTTCTATGGAAAACTTTTTTATTTGAAAAGATATCTGCGCAAAATTTAGTATAGATCATTGCCTAAAGCAATGCTATAATTTTCTTAAAAAATGTTCTGATCGGACGACTATAGCATATAGCTGTCATACAAACCGAAACATCAAAATCAAGTTCTTGTATGGAAAACTTTTTTATGTGTCGAGTTAACTTCACGAAATTTGGCACAGATTATGGTTTGAAATAACGGTATAATTTCCAAAAAAACAGTTCAGATCGGACCACTGCAACATGTAGCTGACATACAAATCTACCGACAAAAATCAATATGAAGGACTTTGTATACTCTTTTAGGCCATAAGAAGAACACCTGTGAAGGGTATTTTAGCTTCAGTGTAACTGTTTTTCTTTTTGTATTTCCTTTTACTCACTAAATCCGTACTAAGACCGTACTCAGATTGCAGCAACTTAACTCTTTCTGTTTTAACTTCGAAAACCAAACAAATTACAAATATGTAAATACCATTACATGGATCGCCTCTCTAAAGTAATGCAAGTAAAAATATGTATTTTCCATAAACGCGTATTTTTCATGACAATATTTATTCATAACTTCAAATTATGCGTAAGCGTTAATGTGGCATACCACACATCACAGTTGCAGCTGAGCGCCGCAATGAAAAACATTGCATCTAACAAATATTACCTCTACAGCACACAAGCTGACACGCAAACATACATATCTACACATTTTTATTTAACTCAAATATTTTTTCGAAACTTTTATTTTATTTACTTTGTTGTTATTGTTTTCGTTTTTACATTTTCACTGCGTTTATGTGTTTGTGGCTGCTCAAGAAGCTGTCCAAATATTTGTTAGCCATTAAAATTTAGAAAATGCATTCAGGCATGTTGCACATACATACATACATACAAAGGTATGCATGTGAAAAATGTAAAAAAGTGGGTTTCTATGAAAACAAGCTTTTCGAAGGCAGCAATAAAAGCTTTTGCGGTGCAAGTGATACGGCAATAAGTGGCTGCACGCGCTGGCCGGCATTTTTCAAGTTTGAAAAATATTGGTTTAATGTTTGGAGATGAATTTTGTCGCGACCACCAATTTGGATGACATTCAACTGATTATCGGTGATGTTTGAGAGCCAGTGGAGATGAGTTAGAGGTGGTAGTTGGAGAGAAAGTTTAATACAAATATGTTTTGTGAAGCATCAGCACCGAATGAGCTGGAAAAATTTTACAAATATTTATTATCACCTTTAAAAAGACTCCTTTAGAGCCAAACATGCCAACGCTTAATTCAATTTGCAAAATTTTCCTCAGATGGGATGGCCTTGAGTGCCTTCAGCAAATGACTTTTTATGGCTTGAATGGAATTATGCTCAATGCCGATTGTTCAGTTTCGAAATCAGAAAAAAAGTTGCTGAGGGCCAAATGTGCTGACTACCGAGAGTCTGCGTTTCTAAATGAACGCATGTCTGAGCCTTCGAAAATCCTCACTCGCTTTAAATTTATACTGGAACCAAACTCTGGCGGCGTGGGATCTGTTGGCGGATAGAACCCTTTGGAGGAGGGGGCTGTGAGCGGATAGACTAATATGTGTGTCAGGCCAAAGCGGAATCAGCTGGCAAGGAAGGGTAGCGCCGCTATCAGTAGAATGGGAACGGATTGGTGTCCTCGTGTGTTCTACTACTGGATAGTTGAGCTTCGTGGGAACTTGGCCTGCGCAGGGCTATCATCGGTTCATATGCTGTCGCTTGATCCTTTTGGATCAAAATCCATCATAAGAGATTCAATGCATTCTTTGCTCACAGTAAGGCTAGCCTCTGCCTAGTTATGGGAGCTTTAACAGACTATTGGTTTATCGGCTTTCATAGCGTAAAGTTCCACAACAGTAGGGTCTACATAACCGGAGCGGACCCAGATTTTTTCCGCCAAGGACTGTCGAATCTGCAGATTTCTACCGATATAAAAACAACAACATGTAAAGTAGAGAATCTTACTGGACGCCTGCCGAAAAAGACGAGTTGAAGTCATCTCAACACTTCCTTATTGATTATCCCGCGTTTGTGAGATCATGGCCTAAACTCTTGATATCACACTTTTAGATGTCCTGCCGAATGTCTAGTCACCAATATTAATGCGTTCAATGAACGTAGGACCTCAGCAACTATATCCATGATAGCTTTTGATACCTCTACTCGACGTCGTTATTGGAAAAGATTTTGGCCAAACATTGACAAAAATGTGGTGAGTCGTTCCATAAGGGATGTTTAGATCATCTGCTATCTCTGTGAGGCCAATACCATGTTTTGCAAGTTTTGTTACTTCAATCTGTTCGACATTATCGTCATTAACAGAGGTGGGTGGACGACTTGCTTCAGGCAAGTTTTCGATAGACCAGTCCGAGTCAAATTTGATCAGATCTGACCTGATCAGACGTCACTAAAATTAAATAAAAATTTCTATCAGCGCTTATGTGTACTCGTATCAGTTGGACCTACAAAGAACCACGAAATTCAAAACTTGTTCAAACTCGAAATAAAAACAAAGCTTTTTCATAGTTCTCCGCTCGTCTCAAGTCATAAGTGGTTTCTCATCACCGCTGTGCATTAATTAAATATGTTGCAAGTATAAGTACTTAAGCAAATTATTACATACATACTTGAAAATCGAACTTAATCAGAGTTTTCAAGGAAACAACTCCTTGATTTTAACTGAACTCATCTTGCCACACTTCAGCATGTCAGACAACCGCACGTACGAGTATGGGAATTAAAATAAATATTTTACTTAAACACTTTGTTTACTTCGGCAGCCAACATTATTGTCGTTGTTGTTGTTGTTTTGCCCGGTCATACACTTGTAATGTCTGCACTTTGCCGCAGGTGGAGGCCAATGACCACGACTACGCAGCCTCTTGTGACTGCTGCAGCCAGCGCAGGTGCTGTTTTTGTTGTTGTTGCAGTGTGACACAAACAAATAAACAAATGCACACATCAACACTTGAAAAATTAATGTTCCCTTACGTCTGCAACTTCAAAATTACGCACACACACGTATCCAAGCAAAGCTGCAAGGAGACTCTCTCCGCCACGGTTGCATTGCCCAAAAGGGCACGAGATTGCAGCACTGTGTTTGTTATTATTGCTGCAGACAGACGACGTCTTCTTCCCTTTGTTTATTGTTTTAGTTAATGTTGTTGTTTATTTGTTCAGCAGCAGGTATTCTCTGCACTTCGCTCGTTGCGCAAGAACGCTGATTGAAGTGCAGCAGGGAGGAGGCGATGGAAAGGGGGTAGACATGCGCCCAGCAGGAGTAAGAAACCACAAAGCTTTTGTTGTAGTATGCACACATGTAAGCCCGCACATTATTTATTAACATCATAGGCAAATGACAAATATTTATTTAGTACCAAATGCCGGCAAGCTGAGGCATCGAGTGGTCATCGATTTGCGTTTGAGTGGTCATTGGGTTCAATGAGGAAATTTTAATTTCTTTTATTGAAATATTTCTGTGTCTGTTTTTGTTGTGAGCACTGAATGCATGAATTATTGAAAGCTTGGATTATAGTTTGAAAAAAGTTAAGATAAATGGTTGCTTATTAGTCCAACTGGAGGCTCTTCTAGCAAACTGATATTCCGATAAAAACTTACAATTTTCTTTGAAAATTTTTAGTTGGTTTCAGCTGGGATATGCTTTTGCAGCTCATCTTTGGAAACTGAATTCCAAACTAACAACAAACGTTTCTTCTTTTTTCTTCTTCAAAAGACTAGACGATTCTAATTGTACTCAGCACACATTTCCATATTCACGTACAGACACTTTATAATAAGAATAACAGTCGACTTCCGTTTAAACTTTTTTCATCAGAAATCAAATACGACGAGCTGCAGATCGGCAGGCCTAATATAATACATTAAACCCATTGAATCACCGACTGAAATGTCGTCTTCTCTTATCTAATAATGTTCCAAATTATTATTTTGAAAAAACCTTCTTCAAACTTTCCATAACATTTCACAAATGGTTAGTTCTTCAGCTGTCCATGCCTAGCAACCGAAACTTCCTAGAGTGCTCTTGTTCACACCACCCTTTGCCTCGCTAGTTGCTTTTAATGGTAATGTATCTACACAATAGTAACTTCTATGTCCTCAGACTACAAAAAAGGAATATGAAGAAGCTATTTTTATACTGTTTATACTGTTTGTTCATCTGTCCGGCTGTATATACGGGACTCCGCTGACTGACTTACCGTCCTTTAGCGGTAACTGCGCTTTCAAAAGGAAAGTTCTATTGCTGCCTTTCGGGGAGAACGATTTCCTCACTCCAGCCAGTGACCCAAACGGAACACAGTCCGATTTCGAGGTCGGTTTCGACCTACTTCCATCCACCTCCCTTCCTTGTTAAGGGAATACATGGACCACCATCCCAGGTTCAAACAAATCCAAAAGCATCCTTTCTGAAATCCTAGTTAAAGTAGAATCTGAGATCAGGATCCATTGAGAGCTTTCACAGTACGTGAAGTCAGCACATAAGAATCAGTAATGAAATCCTAGTCCGAGTCGAATCCGGGGTCAAGAGCCGTTAGCAGTTTTCACTGGACGTGATGTTCGCAGATCATATTGGGGTTACAAAGTATGCACCTCGCGGAGGAGACCTACCTTACGTCCTCAAAAGAAATTTCGGACAAAAAAAAGAATAGTTACGATGGATCGCCAAGGCAGAGGTCTCTTTCGACAAATAATATCGCAATAATGGTCTCAAAAAGTTTGTTATAATCGCACTTGGTGGCGACTGTGTGAAATAACCAAATTGAATTAAAAGAGGTCAATCAGAAATTTTGTCCATAAGGATTAGAGAGTTACCCCTTACTTCCTACATATAAAATTAAAAAGCGCATATTTCCCTTCATATTATTTTCCGTTCTCACAACAGTCGGGTCTACGTAACCGGAACGGACCCGGATTTCCGGCCAAAGACTGTTAAATCGGCAGATTTCTGCCCCTACAACAACAACAACATTCAACTTATTTCAATACACAACAACACTACTTTCATACATGCATGCACACAATTAGACCCAGTCTAGACCGGCCACATAAGTCACTTTCATCTTAATGATTCTCATATCTAGATGAAAGTACCGAAGTAAGTGAAATTCTTTGACTTTATTTGCATATCTAAAGACAAGTGAGCAAGCGTGATCATAACAAACTTTTTGCTAATGAAAAGTAACCTCAGCTCCTCCCCTCTCCACCCGAGGCCCAATGCAATCATTTGAACTCCCTCAACAAAGTGCATTTTTCTTGTGCTGCGCTTTTCCTTTCCTCATCAACGACTTTTGCGCCGTGCATATTTAATTAAAACACCACCAACAGCAACAACAACAACAATTAGGCGTTTTATGCAGTGGCAGAAACACTGGGGATTAAGCATGAAATATCGCGCTCCTGCAATGCACTCACGCAACGGCACTTAGGCAATCAGCCAAACCGCCAAACCGCACTCAGCCGCTAACTTCTCCACAAACACACATACACCAACACAATCACACATACACACAAATGAGAATGTGTTACTCGCAGTTAATCGTTTTTATTTTGCCTTTTGTTTTTCGCTCATTCTTCGTTGGCAAAATTTTATGATTTCCAACGCAGACATTTTTTGCGGGGGATCGCGACATTTGCGACACGCGTCGGTGGCGATGGCGGCCGACTGGCCAAATATTTGTCTGTCCATATGAATTTTGCCACGGCACATTCACACATGCAACGTGGCGAATGCGGCGAAATCAAAACAGGAAAAAGCAAACAGACAAGATTGTGGCAAAAATAGCGGTGTTAATAATAGTTGCCGATGTGTGTGTGTATGTGTGCATTGGCTGGCATATTGCACACACGTGAGTCATGCTGACATTTGGTCGCGCACGCACACACATACGCTTTGCTCATTTTCGCTGCATAATTTTGTTTTTTGATGAACATTTGACAATTGAGAAGCTGACAGATTGTGACAAATTAATGTTGCACATGGAATTTTGGTTTTGTGAGGTTAGGAATTCACTATTCATAACTATTCATTTTGTGGTACTTCGACTTGAGGTTAGGAGCGTAGGTAAAGCTTGCTCTTATTACAAATCGAAACCATAAAATTGCTGCTTATTGATAGTATCTAATCCCAGGCGCTAAATTCCGGATCCTAAACTGAATTTCTATTAAGGGGAACGAAGTAACAGTCGGCAGTTTCTCTAAATTTGAACCAGTCAAAGGTTTACTTGGTTATGTTGTTGTTGTTTAGCTGGTATTTAGTCCTCCCGATGGTAAGGATTAGCTACATACATAAGTTGTCGCCGACGTCCTATAATGGAAGGCCAAAGAAACATGCTGTTTTGACGGGTTCGGACCACATGGAGAGGGGTGTCAGATGAATGGGGTTTGTGGGTCATGCAAGAGATGGCCAGCGTCATGCGGAGACTCATTGTACGCAGGACATATATTGCATATGTCAGGGTCTATTCTGGATAGATAAGAGTTTAACCTGTTATAGTATCCAGAACTAAGCTGCGCAAGGGTCACTCTCGTTTATCGCGGCAAATCGAGCTCTTCGTCTGCAATGGATGGTGGTTTGACTCCGAGTTCGCCGTTCATCGGAAGGTAGTCGATGAAGGTGTTGATGGCTCCACTGTGAATGGCGGCCAGTGCTTGTCGGAAGTTTGTTGCGTCCGAAGTCTCGTTTGCATATTGTCTGATGTCGTCGACGTAATTTAGGAATGATCTCTTGAGGTTCCTAGGAGGCGGTTCCGCTCCAAGCAGGTGACTGCAGGGATGATTTCTAGGAAAAATTCCCAGCAGCAACTGCCTGCAGAGGAGTTCATTATTCTTCATAGGAAACCTCAAGAGGCATCCCGTCGTAGTCTGGAAGCACGTATTCTGATAGGCCTGAAGCTTCCTCACCTGCGTTCCACTGCATCCACGCGACCATATTGGAGTGGCGTAGTTAAGGACCATGCGTCATACTATACTGACTTGTTTTCGATCTTTCCGATTAATTTTCCCCTTGATTTTCATTTGCATATTCCGCTATAGGTATTTCTCAGTTGTATTCACCGTTGCAGATCCGTTCCCCCTTAAAGATTCAACTGAGATCTTCGCTGTTATCTTACGGCGTTTACCCTTCGTTTAAACTTTCTAAGTTTATGCTGATATTCGCATTAGGTTATCTAAGAGTAAACCTTTGAACAATCGAAAGTAATATCATCCAATCTGAGACTCAGTTTAACTATACTCAGCGCAAGCTTCAAACGGAGGTAATGAGGTTTCCTAGTACTTTATATGTTGAGTTTAGTCTTAGTTATTAAGATACTATCCGAAACGGTTTAGAATCAAAAATATACCAAACCAAATGAAAGATAATTATATGGAGGAAAGTATTGAAGATCTATACTCTACTAAGAAGACTCAGCATCCAGTTTATATACAACGTCTATCCAAAGGGAAGACTTGACAGCTCGTGCCGGCTTTCTTACGGATTTATGTCAAATTTTGACAGTGTGATCAGTAAGGAAGGATGGACTCATGTTTAGAAGTTCACGCAAGTGAGGAAAGTTCTGTGTGCGTCATTAACTTGGGAGTGTCCACAAACGATTCTTTTATGGCTCAAGCAGCTCACGACTTCCGATCTTAGACCAAGTATCCTCTGAGTTGCTAAAAAACGTCCGTTTGTAGGCGAGCTAAAGTGAAAAGGCGAAACATTCCTTCCGAAGGTTGTGATGTTGGGTTTGGGGCCCGCCACGCCAAAAACACCCAATTGAAAAGTGGAAAACATCCTTCGCTGTTGTAAACTCGATCTTAATCGGGTAAACGGTGTCTACGCCAATAAAGAAGAAGAAGAAGACCAGTAAGGTTTGCCATTATAATTAAGTGACGTCACGCTTCACTTCGATAAAACGCTTGAAATACTAGAGATTGATCGAAAAGTGGTTTATAGAACACTCATCTTCTCAGAAGAGGCCCATGTCTGGTTCAATAGTTTCGCCAAGAAACAATATAACGAAGAGGTGGAAATGTTTTTTTTCGACACAGTCTGATTGCTCTTCTGCACAATCTTACGACCTAAACTATTCTAAAACTAAATAATGAAGTGTTAGAAATTTTAAGGTTGGGTTGAACTAATATTCTCCCAGCATTTTTTATACTCTCGCAACAATGTTGCTAAGGAGAGTATTATAGTTTTGTTCACATAACGGTTGTTTGTAAGTCCTAAAACTAAAAGAGTCAGATATAGGGTTATATATACCAAAGTGATCAGGGTGACGAGTAGAGTCGAAATCCGGATGTCTGTCCGTGTCCGTCCGTTGTCCGTCCGTCCGTCCGTCCGTGCAAGCTGTAACTTGAGTAAAAATTGAGATATCATGATGAAACTTGGTACACGTATTTCTTGGCTCCATAAGAAGGTTAAGTTCGAAGATGGGCAAAATCGGCCAACTGCCACGCCCACAAAATGGCGGAAACCGAAAACTTATAAAGTGTCATAACTAAGCCATAAATAAAGATATTAAAGTGAAATTTGGTAGAAAGGATCGCATTAGGGAGGGGCATATTTGGACGCAGTTTTTTTGGAAAAGTGGGCGTGGCCCCGCCCCCTACTAAGTTTTTTGTACATATCTCAGAAACGACTATAGCTATGTCAACCAAACTCTACAGAGTCGTTTTCTTCAGGCATTTCTATATACAGTTCAAAAATGGAAGAAATCGGATAATAACCACGCCCACCTCCCATACAAAGGTTATGTTGAAAATCACTAAAAGTCCGTTAACCGACTAACAAAAAACGTCAGAAACACTAAATTTTACGGAAAAAATGGCAGAAGAAAGCTGCACCCAAGCTTTTTTTAAAAATTGAAAATGGGCGTGGCGTCGCCCACTTATGGACCAAAAACCATATCTCAGGAACTACTAGACCGATTTCAATGAAATTCGGTACATAATATTTTCTTAACACCCTGATGACACGTACGAAATGGTGAAATCGGTTCACAACCACGCCTTCTTCCAATATAACGCTATTTTGAATTCCATCTCATGCCTTCTCTGTATAATATATGTATACATTAGGAACTAATGATGATAGCGGAATAAAACTTTACAAAAATACGGTATTTGAAAAATATATAAATGATGTATAATGAAATCTCGATTATCACTTTATCATGCGAGAATATAAAATGTTCGGTGACACCCGAACTTAGCCCTTCCTTACTTGTTTTTTTTTTGGTTTTTGAGATTTGAAACTAACAGCGGAAGTTTTCGAAGTTTCTCAAATTCAAATAATTATTACTGATGATTTTCCAATTTTCCGAATATTACAAAAGAAAATAGTTATCTTCATTAACTTCGCAATGCTAATGTGCAGCGATTATCGGTAATTGGTGAAATCTGCGAGAAAAGTGTGAAATTGCAAAAATCGCTACAAAAGCAATAAAATTTAAATATCCATTATTTATTTGCAAGTCGTAACACATATGTACGCTCAGCTGTCGGCATAAAATGACAAATGGAAAAACTCACATATGCTTCAACACACACACACACACATACGTTTGCAGTATGCAAAAATAAAGCAATAAAAGCAACATTTAATGCCAAACAGCAGCCGTTGAGTGACATGTTTTCACTACAGAAGTCGGTTTATGCATAAAAAATATACAAATGTAAAAAATTGCGCTGCCATGTCGCTCACACTTCGCATCAGCCTACCTCAGTTGCCCTCCTCCACCTTGCGTTCGGCGCGAAATCGCGGTAAAATTGCGCGGCATACAAAAGCGGCGGCTAAAGTGATTCAATACAGGGCATTTGACATAAAATCAGTGCACTATATGTATTTATATCGGTAGAATGGTTAGAGGTGAAGAGTGTGGAAATATTCTAGGAATAAATTTTTTAATCAACTTTACTTATGATTTCAATTTGAATAATTTATTTATACCTGTATATATGAGTAGCACCTGTGGCAATAACCAAGGCTTTTCTGCCCTTTCCATTATGGGTGTTTGTTTTACGCAACCTGATGAATGGGAGGGATGATTCGCCTTCTCACTTTAGCTCGCCTTCAAACGGATGTTTTTCGGCTACCCAGAGGATACCTGGTCTAAGATCGGATGTCGTGAGCTGCTTGAGCCATATAAAAAGGAATCGTTTCTGTCCACTCCCAAGTGAATGGCCCTTAGAGTATTTTTCCAGTTGGGTGAACTTCTACACATGGTTCCAGACTTCATACTTGTATATAACTGACCGGTGCATTGCGGAAAGCCTACTATATGACATAGCAAAGCCGTGTATATCAAGGGTCCCAAGCAGGAACATTCTGAAATCCTATACTACTTTGATTGCAGCCTTGAAAACATAGACCACTGTATCGGGGAAACTTCGCCGGGCGATTCTATCTCTGCGAACATATCTGGAACCGATATATAACCTTAACGTAGTCGCTTTTCAAACAGCTTTTCAACGCATAGATCGAAGATTAATTGAAAGGTGAGAGCGGCGACTTGTTTAGCTGCCAGGGCTTAGTGAAATTCCTGCATTGAGTCGATACTAGCACAACTCCCATATACTACCTATGTATAAAGATTTTCGTTTTTCTAAGGAATATGTGGGTCAGTGAATGAGTAATATAGAGTACATGTATATATAAAATTGCTTGAATTCCTATCCGGTTGACATTTTACACCTTAAGCTATTTCCCTGCCTTCGATTCCTGCAAGTTGCAAGAGTATAAACTGTTCGGTAGCACCCCAACTTAGCCCTTCCTTCCTTGTTATTTATAAAGCCTTTTAATTCAATAATTTCCCACGCTCTCCCAGCAATTTTTTCCACATGTTTTTACTTATTAATAATGAATATGCATAAATATAGCTGTAAGTAATGTATATTTAGGCTCCACAGTCATAAGCAACATTGAAAAAAATTAAATTTTTTTCATTTATGGCAGGGTAATGCATTGGTAAGCGCCAAAATATCGAAAATTAGAAAAAAAGGAAAAAACCTTAAGGAAAAAATAATTAAAAAATAAAGAAGAGAACAAAATATTCGATAAAAATAAAAAATTTAACACAACAACCAGCAAACTACAACATTATCGCATTATCAGCAGAAATTATGCATTTGTTATATGACTCCGGTGACATTGCAAACAGAAATTGACTAAAAGAGAACAAAAATGTAACTTAGGTATTTGAACTCACATAAACTCGGGGTTAAAGCTAATATTAAATAAATACAGTTATATAATAATAAGCGCGTATAATTTTGATTACTTCACAAAGGTTTTACATGAAAACTTAAATACAAAAAATTGTTTTCTAATTGTTAAATTTTGATGATTTAAAAACATTTTTTTTAGTTTTTCATACATACCAGTTTGACTGTAGAAATGTGCATTTTTCGTGACCCAGTTCAATTTATGTGAGTTTGCTTAGGTTGTAGGGCCGATCCTCACACCTAAGTTGACGCAGAATTCCACTAGCTTCTACACCCACTGTTAGACATAGATCACCAGACGCATATAAATCGATGAATATCAATCCAGCAATTTCGCCGATTAGCCGAAAGTCTATCTATCGGAAGGTGCCTATTGGACAGTGTCCAATTAGAATGCCTACCATGGCGGCTAAGAGTAAGTAGTTAAGGACCTCCTGGGCTCCACTTTGGGCCAGAATGATCTCGCCGCTGCACAAGTTTTAGTTTTTGCTAAACTCACGTTGGTTCATAGATCTAACGCTATAGCGGAGTACCGACTCGTTACCAATCTGATGTCATTGGCTTAGGTTACCATCTCTTTCAAGCTCATCGCCGATTTTAGCTATTAACTCTTATAACGCTACATACTAAAAAATGGTTCCTTGGAGTCATTAAGGTACATCACATACATACAATCACTAATTATATGGAGCCGGATTATCAAAACTTCTGATATTAGTTATATGAGAGCTAGGACAATTTTTCACCAAATTGTAACTATTTTAGGCCCAAAGGAAGGGAATAAAACACGTTCTGTAATTTTCATTTAGATAACTCAAGTTTTGGCCGATATGTGCAATATAAAGACACCTGGAAGTTCGAAAGTCTTTATGTAAGGTATATTGGGGCTCAAAGAAGTATTGATCCGATTCAATCCATTTTCGATACACTAAGATATTATTGTCAGGAAAAGACTCTCTCTGAATTTCGACTGTATATCTCGCACATGGACCGATATTTTCGGCCGAAAGTCAATTGTAGATACCAGGTACATTGGTGCTTGAATAGTTTTGGTTGAATGTGGTCAATTTTTAGTCATAAGGTAGCATACTTATCGTTATATTACTTTGATCTTGATTTGTGTACTGGAAAGTGAAAGAATCTAGTGGAATTTAAAATTGTGCTATATTGTAGCCGATTTCGCCTATTTACACGCTGGGACATAGGAATGTGAGAAGGTTGCGACGTACTAATTTTAGTCGAAAAAAGTGGGTGGTACCACGCTCATCTTTCAATTTTCACATCTTCTCATATCATCTCGGAGGTAAAATTTAATGTTTCTGGCGTATTTAGTTATTGTTCTATATATTAATTTAGGGCTTAGGTATGGCACTTTATAGGTTTTCGGATAATGGCGATTTGTGGGCGTGGCAGTGGTTTTTTACTAAGGAACGCGCATATCAAGTTTCATCTCAATTGCAGCTTGCACGGACGGAGGACAGACATACACCTTTTCTCGTCATCCGGATCATTTATATGTATATACAAAACCCTATATCTAGCTTAATTAGTTTTAGGTGATACTTGCAACTTTTAGGTGTACAAAACGATTATACCCTCTAGCAGTGTGTTGCAACAGTATAAATATTCACAGTGAAAATTTCAAACAATTACTTAGTGCTTATATAAATTTGAGGGGAGCGGGAATCTAATACTATTACAATATTATATTAAAAATTAATCCACTAAAATAGCAAAAAGGCATAACAATGTATAAACAACGCGTTTTAGTTTGCAATCTAGATCCACAGTCAAATTTTATCACCAGCTTTGTACCTAGAAAGAAGTATGCTTAGTCCTTTCTTCAAAAATTCTCTTCGTCTTACCAAAAATATATTATAAATTCGACAATCTCCAAATAACACTCAATATGCAATTCAATACGAAATGCATAACGCCTGACAGCCGCTGATAAGCCGAAGCCGATGATATAATACTCGAAACGCCCTCACCCACCGCCTGTACTCACCGCTCACCGCTTGCAAGCGCTTGCTCGTAAATATTCGGCAATTACGTGCGCATAAATGTGACAGCCGAGGCATTTCATGAATTCGTAATGCATTTCAAAACGCCACAAATGGCTTTTTAAATTAAAATACGCTGAAGCGATATCGGCAATTTTGCGATAAACTGGCGCCCGCCGTCGCCAAGCGACTGTTATTACTCACCCAACCTCGTCAGAGCTACTTGAAGGTGGCAGCTTGTCATTAGTGGTGCGTTTTTACTGAAATAAAAATTTTATGACTTGTTTCGTTTACAGTTATAATATGCATTTGACTTGTCAAACATGAAATTTTATGAAAATATAATACATTTTTGTTAACGTTCGCTCGTTACAAGCACGCGAGGCGGCAACTTTTTTTGCTGCACTTAATGTAAATGAGCTGAGAAATCATGTGTGTCTGCACGCATGCGCAATTTGTCGTTTCAAAAGGCATTTGTAGTAGAGTAATTAATTTACACATGCTATAATTCGCTTGCAAATATTACTCTGCTTTAATTTTTGTGCAAAAAGTAAAATAATTTTTTATATTTTTTTCAATTTAAAATGTAAGCAAAAAATGAAAAACTGTTCTGGTTTTTCATTTTTTTATAGGCTCAACAGGGTGTTTTATGTTTACCACGAAGTGTATAATACTAGAAGAAAGCGTTGGAGACAGCATTATGATTAGAATAATGAGCTAAGTCAATTAAGCCATGTTCAACGATCCCTGTGTATATATAAAAATTGTACCTCAGTTTTATGGTGCTAATACTGAGATATCGTTCCGAAATTTACACACGTCTTTTTCTCTTTCAGGTGCTTCTTATTTGTTGGAATCGCCGATATCGGGCAACTATATCATTTAGCTGTCATACAAACTGACAGCTCAAACTAAGGTCTTTGTAGGGAAAAGTTTTTTATTTGATGAAATATCTTTACGAAATTTTGGCACAAATTATCTTTTAAGAAGCGCTATAAGCTCCGTAGAAATCCTTAAGATCAGATCACTATAGCATATAGCTGCCATACAAACTGACCGATCAAACTCAAGCTCTTGTATGGAAAACTTTTTTATTTGAGAAGGTATCTTCACAAACTTTTACACACATTTAATATCCAATACCACCAAATTAGGTATAGATTACTACTTTAGGTAAGGCTATAAGCTCCGTAGAAATTGTTGAGATCAGATGACTATAGCATATAGCTGCCATACAAACTGATCGCTCAAAATCAACAAAAAGACACTTTTATACCATTTTTTGCTCAAAAAAATGCACCTGGGAAAGGTATTCGGTACAGCCAAAGTTAACAATATTTTTTTTTTGTTTTTTTTTTTAACAAAGTGGAACCAGTCTATTGGAAGCCATTTTTCATATGTATTGAATCATTTTTGCCGTCTTTGTTTTCAAATTTATCAATACTGAGCAAAGATGTTGCAATTTTATGACTAAATTTAACTGAAAAAATTATTAAAAAATCATAAAATTATTGAAAAACACTTGCAACACGTTCATCATAAATAAATCTTAATACCAGCAGGCATCTCGGTTGTTCTAAGCATCTAGTTTTGAAACCAGCTGCTGCTAAGCGAACACCAAACTCTGCCAGTAGCAAGCTGAGCAGACTGCCTTGCCCGCGGATTTTTATAAAAACGACTCGCTGCAGATATCTTTTTTCTTCTTTTATTCGTAATTTATTTATTTATTATTTTTCCTTTTTATGTTTTTTTCTTTGAACCACACATGCCTGAAATTTTCTAGCAAGTTTTCCGAGAATTCATTACAAGTGTTCTATTTCCACATAATTAAAATTATTACCATGCAACACGGTCCGTCGAGACATATGCCGGGCGCAGCACATGCGTTTCGGTCACACTTGTCTCTAGACAGACAAAATTTGGCAGCTTCACCGGCCAACAAGAGCGACATGTTGCCGAAAAAGCATGCAACAGTGAACCTCACCTGCGCCACCAACAAACAACTAAAGTTGCTTATCCGCTTAGTCGCCACTTAAATATGAGAAATTAAGTTGTATTTCGTGGCAAGTAATACCCTCATATACCTCTGCTATAAAGTTGTGTGTTTGTGTGTCTGTCCACCATAAATGCGTTATTAATTGCTTTCTTGTATTGCATTCATCTGACAGATTTATTCGTTCGTTGTGACAGCTCAAGTTCTGAGCAATTTTTTGCCACATTAAGAAAAAATTTTGTTTGCGTTAAATTTGTTTATGAATTCGGGGTCAATCATTTGCGGTATTTATGACTTACCGGTTATTTATCTAAATCACTTCGTTTACATTTTGATTTTTATTTATTTCAATTTTTATTTAATTTTTGCTGCAAAAAATTTTGGTGGCATGGCGATTTAGAAAAACTGCCGTGATTTAGTGCCGAAAAGACAAAATTTGCCAATAAATTATGAAAGTTGTCTAACAGTAATCCGCATTCCGTAACCAAAAATAAATAAATAGGCTCTTTAATTGATTTAGTGATTGTTCAGTAATCGGTATTTAAGTGGATTTAAAAGTTTTAGATTTATTTCGGTGAAATATGTAGACTATGGACTATAAAAAAGAATGCAGTGTTGACCTTTATGACACAAGGCGGGTCCAGTGGTAGGAATCCAAAATCTTATAGTAGATCTTTGCCGACCGAAATGGTTATCCAAGCTGCTGTAACTGTCATAGAAGGCAGATATACTTCAAAAAAGTCCATAACGACCCAAAAAAGATTCCTACTAGTACTAAAGTAATTACTTAGACGTTGGACTATAATGGAAGCTGCATAATATTAAGATCTTTGCTGTAAGTAGACTGTTTTTTAGGAAAATTTGGACTCAACTGACTCAAATCCGAAACGCTAGAGGAAGTGAAATATAAAGATTTAATTTTTTCTCCTCAAGCACAAATAGTCGATCTCGGGTCATCCCGGATAAAAGATAATCCATCCAAATCAGCATATCCTTTTTTTCATATGATATGTTTGTCTAAGATGTCTTCCAAAACGACTTGGCATCATACAATGCCTGAGATAATGCTTTCGAGTATCATTAAGACAATATTGGTTATTTTTGGAAGGTGGATTCATAAGGATGTTGGAGGAAAACTTGACATCAAATATATAACATTCCTCATTAATCATGTTGTCGTTTTCTTCTGGTCTCGAATAACTACAATGTCTATACTTTTCCACCATTTTGGCGGTTCACTTATTTACATTCAAAATGAACTACTTTTTACATCATAAATGTTCTACTCAATATCGCGGGATCCTCTTTCTTAACATTGCACATTGTATAAGGCTTAAGCCCGTTTCAAACAAAATGGTTGGACCTTTTCAGTGCGGCGTTACCACCATTGATTTTCACATTACGTCAAATCCTAGAGAAGACCGTCGGCAAACAGATCAACATACATCATCCTTTGTCGATTTCAAAGCCATTTTCGACAGCATTGACAGGAGCTGCCTATTTGACGTCGTGTCTAAATTTGGTCCCCCTCCAAACTCATACGACTAAGCAGAATGTAGTTGAACACAACCACCATTTTCAATAAAATTGGGACCTCGCTGAATCGTTCGACACCAGAGGTTTAAGACAGGGTGACTTTCTCTCTCGTGCATCTTCTACAATCTAATGTTGAACAAAGCGCGGTATACTCTAAAAGTACAATGTTACTGGAGTTCGCAGATGACATTGACATCTTAGTCAAAAGCTTGCAAATCAAGATCGCTGAATAACTCTTGTCAACAAATGGGACCTTGAGGAGCAGATTACTCATGTAATTCGCATAGAAGATTCCTACGTTTTTTTGTGTTCTCGGTTCAGACGATTGGAGTAGAATTATTTTACACTAAAGATCCACCAATAATATTTTCTGAAACACCTTTAGTCTAGGGACTTCTTTATTGACCACTTACTATTCTTGAGTAACCAATGTTTGGGTGACTAAACTTAAAACCATTACACTTTTAAGACCCTCTTTACTTTTTTATTGAAATTGAATATATTCGCCAACTCTTTAATATTTTTAATTTCAAAAATACATAATCAACTTTCCCACAACTAAAATTCATATAATTTCAATATTCGTTTCTCTCTCACACTCTTCCTCTCTCTTACAGTATTGCGCATGCTCAACAGTCAATCGGACTCACAAGCCGACGGCGGTCTCTACCCGCCACTCTTCAATGTTGCACCACGCGCACATATCACCGTCAATGCCACCTGTGGACAGAGTGGGCGCGAAGAGTATTGCAAATTAGTCGACGCGTATCCGCACAAGAAATGGGCCACACAATGTGGCATTTGCAATGTGCAATCGTCCGATGTGGCCAAGCAGCGACCGATCGAGGCTGTCATCTCCAATACGAATTTCGACGAGCGTTGGTGGCAATCGCCGACGCTACAGTATGGCAGGCACTTTGAATACGTCACGATAACATTGGATTTGCGGCAGGTAAGTGGAATGAAGAGGAGTGATCCAAAGTTACTTTTTTTTGTTATTTCTTTGGTTGCGCTACTTTTTCTGCGGCGGCTTTTCAACAAGCCCGCAATGTTGCCATAATATTTTGACATTTAAATCAATGTTTGGCCGGCGGATAGTGATCGATTAGCGCGCCTGTGGCGTTTGTGTGGGTTGGCTTAATCGCCGATCGTTTGAATATCAACTGAATGGCGGTGATCACTCGAGATCGAGACGCGCTTTAGTAATTTCTTTTTGCTTCGGTAATTATATCTCGCTCTGCAGATCCTGTTTTCCACGGCGCGCTCTCGTTTTACGCCTGTTCCTTTTCAACTTCAGCTTACATCGTTCGCCTTTGCAACTTTCACGCTGCTATTGGCAATTGATTGATGATGTCAATTAAGCGGTCACGACGGCATCAAGTAGGAATGCGCCACAGTTTAGTACGCAGATAAAGAGATCTCTATTTGTTTGTGCGTGTGTAGTAACATTGATCTTGTCGCTCCTAAACAGGCGTTTACTTAATTCGATTAGTTCGCGTTAGCGTCGCAGATAAAGCCGTCAGAAATGACGGAAGCGAGTTGCAGTTCATCATCACACCAGTGATTAATGGCTGCAAAATGAGTTGAGTTGCTGCAGAATGTTTGTAGAACAACTGTCTGGCCGCCAAATGAGTTTACAAACCGAGCAGAAGTTATTGTTGTCTGCGCTGTAATTGAAAAGTTTTTGAAAAAACAGTCTCAGTCTTAATAAACCTGAAAAATGTCTATAAAATACCAGACACTCAGGATTGTATACAAAAACTACATAAATCAAAAATGCAGTTCTCAAGTACTTCAGCAGAAATGTTCTTTGTTTGTGCGAAAAATTCGCCATAAATATTGCGTCAAGTCCAAACAAAGTCATTTTTTCACCACTACAAGGCAGCGAAAGGGAATTTATGGCCAAGGCACATGCATTAATTATGTCGAGACACTTGCACTTGCTGTTTATACTTAAGTACTACTTGCGGCATGATTCAATTAAAACTAATTGACAAGCGAGCGCGGATCAGGCAGCTCTTTAAACATAGCTCCGTTGAAGATTTACTAAAAAATTATTTGTTTTTGTACTATGTTTTTTCGCAAATAATGATATTTATGACCAATAATTTAAATACTTCAATTAAATTAGTGAAGTGTGCTCAACACATCCTCTTTAATGTAATGCTGTAGCTCACTTTTTTGGAAAGCACATCTGCCATTCTTCAAAAGTGGAGCAGTGGTTGAAAGATAAACAACAGCTTTTGAAATATTAATTTTTGAAATGCAGTTTTTGCTTGGAGTCCACGGAGCTCAGCGCTTGCCCAACAATGTATGTTCCATTTCGAGCCTTAACATATGTATATTTTTTAAATTTTTATAACTGCTGAGTTGATTTAGGCATGTGTGCCTAGCACCTCATTTTATGAACCCAAAAAGTAACTCGATGCCATTGGCAATGAGGTTAGGCATTTCTTAACCAGCCTTGAACGCACGGTTGGTGAGCTCAAAGCTAGTAACGCCGCCCTGCTATCAGAGTGAATAGTCATTGCTCTGAAGGAAGCTGCACTCTGTAGCAGTAACCTACCGCCACTTTAGTGACAGCAACCTCGATTTAAAAAACGTTGTAATAGTCAGGAAGTCTGATATTAAATTTATCGCTACTTCAATGGCAGCAACCCCGGGTTGAATAGTCAAGAAGTCTGATAGTTGAAGTTGATACAAAGTACCTGACAATATACTCCTCCACCAACCTTCGCCTCAAGCTTTGAACCATCCAAATCTCCAAATTCTCTGTTCTGATAGAAACTTTCACGGTCATAAACCCTCCGGCTATATCGATGCGCACTATATGCGTGATGGCATTAAGAGCCAGAGTTGGTGTGGATCTTCTTGAACTATACATGCTTATTAGCGTCGCCCATTGCATGGTCTCGAGGTTCCTCGAAAGTGGTTCCCACACAAGGACCCCATAGAACAGAATAAGTTTGACGATAGTGTCGTAGACCCAGAAGACTACTTTTGGAGAGATGCCCTATCTGCTGCCAATGGCTCCTCTGCAACAGTAACAAGCAATTGATGCCATCATTGATCTGTTCTCAATATTAGGTTCTAGAACAAGCCCTAAATAATGTACCGTATCTACAGCTCGCAGGCGAATACTTGTCAGTGGTGCATCCGGGATATTTGTAGTCTTAGTAGGTATGCAATTCTTATACCTCATGGAGCTTGCGATAAGGTAGTCAAGGTTCATAGAATATTTATAAGTTATCCCATTTATTAAAAAAATAAAATTTCTTCCGGGTTCTTCCATCAGAAACCTCTCATTGGGTCAGCATAATCCAGTTCTAAGCATTAAGCACTCTAGACATATTCAGGAATTTCATATAGATAACTTTTAGCTATAGTGAGTAAAAATCCTGAAGTAAATTGGAGAAATGCTGCGTGGTACAGACCTTGGCCACATAAAAATTCGGGTCCGTAGACTCGACTGTCGTGGGAACGGAACTAACTATAGTCAGCTAGTTTAGAGAAATGCTGTGTCGTTCACACCTCATAAAACTCCAGTTCCATTCCGGTGACATAGACTGTCGTGGAAACGGAACTAACTATAGTCAGCCGTTTTACGTGGTCCTGAATCACTTGCTACGACAGCCCAAAACATTCCAACATTTCTGACTACATTTTGAAAAGCTTTTCACATCTGTCACAAATATTCCCACATATATCAGGCTGTCACGTTGACTCTTACACCTTAATCACTTTATTTTCCAATCGGTAGCCCCCAAAGAGAGCAAAATCGTACATTTTCGCAACCAAAAATGAAATAAATTTATAAATGACATATAAAAGAAGTCAGAAAATGTTAGCAAAGTCGCACACCACTGCACTCCAACGGTGATTGATCGATCTAGTGCTTACTCGTGTACGAACGCTGCCGCCAAATTTGTAGCGTGGCACTGGGTGCCAATTAAGATTCCATTTTGAGCGAAACATTTATACAATTTTGTCACCATGTCGGCGCGTATTTGTTTTGCATCAAACTCACAGTTGCCAACTACATAAAAAATTTCAATTTGACTTCCAATTCAAATTCAAATACACGAAGCAGAACGACGCGACGCCGTGCAACTCTGACTTCAATTTCAATTTGAATGCGATGCAAAATCCAAATCCCCATCTAATCCAAATTGAATCGGCATGAAAATGAAATTGTAACTGTGGCAGGTACAAACTTATACATACAAACATTGCAGTAAATATAATTTTCGAAAAAAAATACAAACAGTAAGCCATGTATCTTTATATGCTCAGGCTCAGACCCCGCGGTTAACGTGTCGCCGTTGACTTTGGTGGCAATTGTGGAGCAGCGGTCGGTCCTACTGGCTCATTGACTTCTGGCGCGGCGCAATGTAGTTGTCAAGTTGTGTTTTGGTTTACCATTTTTGACACTTGTATAAACATGAGGATGTCGAATTCGCTTGAAAACAAGTTGACAATTTGTTGAAATACGATTTGTGATCGTACGAATTGATATTCGGAGGTGAGCTGATAATGGCAAGAGATTATGGAAATGTGCAAATTTTTTTATGCAAATGCGATTACCGAAATTTCGGGGGCATGCACTTGCTTATATATTTACATATAACTTATTAGGTTTCCTAATTTAATGGAATTGAGCGGGTGTGTAACCATCTGCCAGAATAAAGCTCAGGTCACTGTGGATACCTCATTTTCCAACCCTCTGACAGTAAATGTTATACAAGTGTACAGAAAACACACAAAAAATAATGGTAGTCGAAAAAGTATTTTCGTATTCCTAATCAAATTTCAACTTATTTTTTTTTTTATATTTATGAACTTTAATAAACCAAATTGAACCATTTTGGTCAATCAACTTTTGCAATTTTTTCGCTAGAGACATTATTCCATCAATGTAAAATTTTTCTGGTTTCTCGACAAAAACTGCGACAAGTAATTTTTACAGGGTTCTCTTGAAGCCAACTTTCCTCATTTAAGAGAGTTCTGCATTGACCGAAATAAATGGTAGTCCGACGGTGCAAGTGCATAGCCAAGCTCTCGCACTTTTTGCCGAGTCATCAAAGATGTGTGTGATCTAGCGTTGTCCTGATGGTAGACCAAGCCCTTTCCGTTGATCAGTTCTGGACGTTTTTTTTCGATTCCTTGCTTCAATCTCATCAGTTGTTGACAGTAAAATAGAGAATCAATCGTTCGATCAAGCTGGAGCAGCTCATAGTGGATGATTCTTTTCCAATTCCACCAAACGCTCAGCATAACCTTTCAAGGCGTCAATCCTAGCTTTGCGATCATTTGTTGAGTTTCACCATACTTGGACCCCGATCTTTTTCGCACATTATTGTCGTATTTGGCCCACTTTTCGTCTCCTGTTACCATTCGTTTCGGATATGGTTCGATTTCTTTTAGTTTCAGCAAAGAATCGCAGATGCCAATTCGGCTCAATAAATTTTTCACAAACAATTCATGTGGTAAACAAACATCGAGCTTCTTTTTGTAGCCAGCTTTTTTTTTACAAAAATTATTCAAAACCGTTTGATGATGATTGTTAAGTTCCTGAGTTTCTCTACTCGCTAGGTGAAGTTAGCATTGAAGTACTTCGAGACATATCCATATTGGCTTTGAATCTATGATTGAGGTTAAGTTAGGTCAATAGGCTGATTTTTCGTGAAGAATGACCCCACTTGGACAGCTTGAATCATCTCTCTGTTGAACTCCTAAGTACGTATCAAAAAGACCGTCACATATCCAAGTGCCTAGAATAAGTTATAAATTTATTGAACCGGCTGATATTTAATCCAGCCAATTCGCCGGGTTCGTAGAAAGTATGTCAACCAAGTAAGTGTCTAGATGTTTCCACCTCATTTTCCACCCGGCAACTTTAATAAATGCAGTCCTTCAAAGTCTTTAGTATCACCGTGTGAGTGCCAATGAGACAGTGTTCAGTTAAAACACCTCCCATTGTGGGCATTGAACCTTGCTAAGAGCTAGTAGTTTCATAATCTTTTGTTTTCCACTCTGAACCCGAAGTCTTTCGCAACCTGGTTTCCGACCAAAGCTTACTGAGCTCGTGCGAAACCCATGGATCTCGCTCTCGAGTGCACGAAGGCAGTGGAACATTTGCTCGATCCCATCCTGATCTAATTTGGGTAAGGGTGACGTTTATTGCAAGCTCGTCGGCTTAACAATTTCCCACGATTCCGCAGTGATCAGGCTTCCAGACGAGGTGAATGTCAAGGAAATTAATGCTACAGCTAATGAGGTCATATACTCTTTGACTAACTTTAAGCTCACTTTCAGCGAGTTCCAGGCCTGCATAGTGGCTCTGCCGTCAGAGTGGTTGCATAGTTCCCTAAAAGTAGCCGCACTTGGTTGAAGTGCATACGTTGCTACCTTAACAGCTGCCACGTCTGTTTGAAAGACAATACGGTAGTCTGGGCGTCTGAAACAGGAATCGATAAAGAGCTCCCGACAGAAAACTCCTTCTCTAACCTTGTCCACCCCACCCACATATGCTTCGGAGGTATGGATGCGGAGAAGTTGCCGATAGAAGTAGACACCACGGCCCAGTGGTCCACCGTTAACCATTTAACGATTCTTCTTCTACGATCATCTACGAATGGATAGAAAATTCAGTTCACGACGCAAATAATGTTTGATTGTGTCCACTTTTTCGTTACACTTTTAATCCAT
The DNA here is from genome assembly GCF_016617805.1 of Bactrocera tryoni. Classification (NCBI taxonomy): domain Eukaryota; kingdom Metazoa; phylum Arthropoda; class Insecta; order Diptera; family Tephritidae; genus Bactrocera; species Bactrocera tryoni. The sequence continues at coordinate 79,716,520 of NC_052500.1, read as the reverse complement.
GATCCCTTGTTGTATATTAAAAAAATTGTCTAAATTCGCATGTGTCTAAACGAATTCATATCTACAAGCGCCATGCGGACAATATTTTTGCATAACAACAAATTGTTGACAGCTGCTGTCATTGTCTGCCATCGCCCACAAAAGCCGCACACTTTTAAAATTTTCATTCTTACAGACATTCACACATACATACATACATACGCAGTTGCCTCACAGTGTGTGCCAATAAATTGCCTACATATTCGTGCAAATACGAACAACACAAGTACATACATACTCACAATGAGCATAATGACAGTCGCGCTTGCAGCAATGTCAGCGTTGCCACCCCAGTCGAAAAGGTAGCGTCATAAAGCGTCACGCTCTCTTTAATTTCAGGCATGTCAACTTCATATAGAATAGGTGCCCAACGACAGACAGTTAGACATTCGGAGCGACAGACTGATATTCGCCTATTTGCGTATACCATGCACACGCAGCTATGTGTGTGTGTGATATTCCAGTGTGTACTCGTGGTCGTTGTTATATTCGTATTCACTTCAATGACTCACCATCGCGTATGTTCTCGAATTGGCGTCATTAGAACCTCGTCTGGTCTTCGGCTGTGTTTGTAGTGGAGTTCTTGGTAAACTTCAGTCGGTTCCAAGTGTCACTTCAAAATTCAGTAAGTCTGTGACGGTAGCGACTGCTCCTGCTCATATTTTGTACATAATTTAGCGGTATGTATACAAGTGTGGGTGTTCATCGTTTTGACATTCCTTCACCTACCATATGCATAAATATTTTTCAAATATGTTGCAACTTGATTAATGCTTCCTGTGGCTGGAGCAGACAATGTTTAGCGCAAATGCGTGAAATATTTTGAATTATTGAAATTCCGGCTTCTTCTTTTATTTAGTAAGAATTATGGAAAGTAAGAGAGGTGTCTGATAAATAACCTTAGCGATAATTCCTTAATAAAATATAAATGTATCTGTTTTCTGTTCGTTAGTCCTTCCTTCGAATGGCAGGTTACTCATCGAAAGATCCCACATAAGAACATGATGAATTTAAAACCTTAATAAGAAGCTTATGTCTAGCGATAACTATAACTTATAAAAATCCTTGACCTTATTGGCCAATAACTACTGACAGTCAATTTTCACATGCTTCTCTTCACTAGCAAAATGATTCGCCATAGGCAGGAACAGGGTGTAAACTCTCTTTGCCTAATCCGAACCGGTGTGGTGGATGCATAAGAACGTTTCAGCCAAGCTTCGATAGCTTTTGGCGAGTCGCTATCTAATTGTGTTATTCTCTTGTTCGAACGCAATCTCTCCCCTATTGGTAAAAATTGGGCGCTTCTGTGGAATCGCTTCCTTCAGACGGTCCAAACGACAGGTCCGACGTAAAACTTGGCTTGGGAAGCAGTTCATAGCAGGTGATTCTTTGTCAATTCCATACAATACATAGCAAAATAATCCTTGATCGATCCATGCTTGGCTGCCGTTTGCGCTGGCTCATCGGGAATCCAAAGTCATCTACATCTATGTTATTGGAAAAATGATTGATTCTTTTTCACCAGACATTAGATATTGATCAAACCTTTTCAGAATTTTCACAAATTTTATACAGCCTTTGTAACCCCAAATATTTAGATCGACTTCATACATTCCGTGACTTTAAATTTTCGGGTCTTTTAAAAATAATAGTACAAAGTCTTCGAATTTTCTTTGGTATCACTCAATTCGTCTTCCTCTTCGTTTTGAACGTTTAAAGAAATCAGATCGATGATATTTTTACCGGCGTCGGAAACTTTTGAGTTACAGTTGGCTTCAAAGAGCGGCGCAGAGGCGCACTCAAACCGTCATTAGGCTCATTGAGCTTCCAAGTGGTTTAGATCAGACCACGAATAATCCCACTTTGACAGCAAGAGACGCTTGACCGTTGTGATGCCCAGAACTCCTAAATAGGGATCAAAATGACGTCGCGTATCTGTAAAGCGCCTAGAGCCAATCACAATTTATTGAGGAGACTAATATCTACTCCAGCGAATTCGCCGCGTTCGTAAAAAGTATGACAACGAAGATGCTTTTACCATAACCTGGCGAAAGCTGTAAAATGAAGAGGAAAATATTGATATGTTTCCACCTCATCTTCCTCCCTGTAACGTTGACAACTGGCATCTTCCAAGTTCTTTAGCCTCAGCTAATTGTTTAGCTGAAGCTTACTAAGAGCTAGTAGTTCCATGGATATTTTACGTTCCCCTTTGAGCCAGAAAGTTTTCACAACACTACAAGTACTGATTGCTAACCAACGCTTTCCGAGCTCGCTGAAGCCACTTAGATCCAGCTCGCGAATGCACGAAGATGGAGAAACACCAACTCGCTCCCAATCTGATGGTATTTAGGTAAGGTTGCTCTCTCTTTCGAGCTCGTCGGCATTCAGCCTTATGAAGCATCTCAGTGGATTGCAAGTTTTTATTATTTCAAATCCAATTGAGTGGAATATGTTCTGTCTGAACTGGCTGAGGGCTGTATATTTACAAGGACAATGTTCAAGTTTCTCATCATTCTCCAGACATGCTCTGTATTCAGCGTTCATCAAGTATTTGAATATGAGATCCTGTAGGTAGGTGCCCTGTGATGACATCTACCATATTGCTTAGTAGACGTTTTTGGTTTGTTCACCGCCAACACTAGCCAAAAGTACTATTGAACTTTTGACATGAGATGTATCCCTAGAGATTAAAATAACCCTTGAAATAACCTTTAATCATTGGGTAGTAGTTTCGATATTCAGCCAGATATAGATTGAGAGGCATAAGAATTGATCTAATTTTAATCCATTTCGCCAAGCTTCATGCAACATTTCGAGTTAAGTGACGAAATAGTCTTCTACTGGGCTCATTCATTCAAAGCTACGTCGATCTTGCTAAAAAAATGTTTGATATTCGGGACCCTAAAGAAAAGTAATTAGTCTTCGACTAGGCTCCTTCATTCATACATCCATCGTACTAAAAGTAAATCATGTCCGTGGCCCTAAACCCGTAGTTTCCTTAAGATAGACTAACTCTTACATTGTATTTGCGAATATCGATTTCTATAAGATGTGGTGGTTCATCCTATAGTACTACTTAAATCTATCATGCTTAAAATAATGTGTTTTTGATCTGTCCACCGTCAACGCTACCCCATAGTACTTTTATGCCATGTGTTGCAAGTGTTTTAAGATCTGAGATGTTTCTCTAGACCCCATGGATATTTGGGATACAATTCCGATATTCACCCAGATGTAGAATTTGTTAGTCATGCTTCATAAAAAATTTCGGCTTTTGGGCGGAGTTAGCCCTTTACTAGACTCCCTTATTAAAATTTTATTTATTTGGGAATATCGGTTACTGAGGAACTTAGTTCTCATTCGGACTTTGATATTCGGTTCAATATATGTATGTATATCTGTAGCTTAAGGAGATATGCTGTATCAACAAACTTTGAAAATAACTTTGTATATGTCATTCTTAGCTTTCTGGTTAAAATACAAAGATAAAGTAAGATATTTTTCAAAACCGCTACTCTTGACTTTCTGACGTCAAATATATGGAAATACAACGCTGCTGTTATTTTTCGGTCCAGCACTCCACTCAAGCACTCCTCTCTAGTCAATAACCAAAACAACTTTACCATGTAAAGTTTACATCAACTATTTGTTTTTGTACAACAACAAATTGAAAGCAAACACATTTCATACCGTTGCCACAACTGTCACTTACCACTTGTCAAAAGGCGCACAGTAGTGACATGCATGCCATGTCAGCACAATTCTTGTCAATTACAACAATAAATCTTCGAAAGCAACATTTTTTTTTTACTTTATTCTGGGCGGAGAGTAAGCAAACCGATTTGTAGCGGGAATTAGTAAGAAACCAATATTAGATGTCAAGAATTGACAAGCGGTATGTCCAAATTACAGAACGATAAATATTATAACGTCAATGGTGACAGAGCGCATGGCTATGACTTCTTGCCGGACAGCGAGCAGTAATTTAAAAAATAATTGAAATAAATAAAGTAGGAAATTAAAGAAAAAAATATTTAACGGTTCTTGTCTCCTTTGCGTATAGCGCGCATTTCCTAACTTTGAACCCACAATTCTCGAGGCATTTAAATTGCTTCATTAATTTTTACCAAATTCGGCAAGAAACCGTTAAAAAGTTTTGTTGCTTGGTTGGCAAAAAATTGTCCACACATTACAACAATACCAATGGGTAGAATAAAACGTGCAACAACTGTAAAATTGGTCGATTGGTTGGTTTGACGCCAGCAAAGCCGCTGCCGCCGCCTTCGCCGAGTGTCTTGTAGCCGGGAATGCTGCCACTGTGTTGCCATTTCGTAACTGTTCTTTTTCAAAAAGCGCATGTTGTTTGACAAGTTGCACTCGTCGCTCACTGTCGCCGCAACAACAACAACAACAACGCCAAGCAATTGACGATCAACAGGCCAGTAAGTCAAAACAACAATAAGTCAACTTAAGCGACAAAAGCGGGACCTCGTTGCTGGTTGTTTGGCTGTTTAGCTGGCTGGCAGTCAGCAACAAGCCGTCAACAACATTTAACAGCCACAGCAATTATTTTAATGATCATTTTATTTACTTACTTAGCATTGCGGCTACTTTGCTTTGCTTTGCTTTTGGTGCTTTTGCCTCTAAAAATTTCAATTGTTTATATTTTAGTTTAATTCGCTTTTTGTTTTTGTACTCTATTGCAATTCACATATCACGGCGCTGGCTCGCGTGTATGGCTAGAATTAATCCTGGTTGCATGCCACATGTTGTTGCAGGCACTTCAGTATGTGGCAGCTATGCATTTGCATATTGTTTGCAGCACAAATCGAAAGGGGCGTGTGCCGGCTGAGGATGCCACACCGTCGTCACTTGTTGACTGCCTATTTGGCTTTAACTAACTGTAAACGGTTGTTAGCCAGTTTTTGAAACATTATTTCGGTGCTTAATTGAAGACAAATGGTTGTGTTGGAATTGATTGCGCTTAAACGGTTTTAATTGAATTTGTGTGTTTTTCATTAAACCGTTAGCGCGTGGAGTTATTGGTGACTCCTCTTTCATTTTTGGAATCTTCATCAATTGAGGAAAGATAATGTCTGGCTTTGTATACAAAAAAAACAATTTTTTTGAGTACTTCTCTATGGTGCTATCTTCAGCTATTTCTCTCTTACAACAGTTCCGTATCGAAAGGGTTACTAATTGTTCCCAAAAAAGTATATTCACTAATGTTTGTCTGGTCATCGAAATACTATATTAAGCAAGGTAAGATCGTAGGGTTGATCCTATCTATGGATCTCACTTTTACAGCTATCAGTTGATCCGTTCTGATGCCCAAAAACTACTAAAAGGGTATCACCAGATCCTTATAGATCGACAAAGCGTTTTGAGCTCACCACAAATTTGTTAAGGTGGTTGGTACCATTGACAGCCACTTTGCTAGCTAAGCCGAAGGTGAATCTCACTTGTACAACTTATAACGCTGGTCCAATGTAGTACCTAAAACTCCTATATAATAGATCACAAGACCCTAACAAATTGGCACTTTGAGCTTACCACCAATTGGTTGGTATGACGACTGTCAGCTTGGGCTATGTCTTCTCGTTCCCCAAAGATAAGACTACCGAGATGTTTGAGCCTCAATGCTACAAAGGCTAGAAAGTGGAGGAGAAGGTGCCTAGATATTACCAACTCACCCACCTCCTTACAACTTCCTACTTCAATAATGTCCGCAAAATTTTTAGCCTGATAAGTATGTCTATTGGGAAAAGTGCAAGAAGAAGGCCTACGACTGCGACAATACGTACTCTGTTGAGGTCAAGTATTTTAGTACAAAAGAATCTCGCAGTTGCATAGGAACTGGTCGTCGACCAAGATAAAAAGTCGGGCAAGAGAAAAGAAAATAAGAGATGATTTTACCCCGCCTTCTCCCATACAATTTTGGCAATTTCCGTTTGATAAAATATATAACCTCACCTAACAGACAATGTCTGTGTCATAAACCTACAATTGCGGCGAGATCGACTTTACTTCAGAGGACTTCTTATGTTTCACTCTGTGCAAGAAGGTTTCTGCAGCTGCTCAAGTTCTGGATGTACACCAGCGCTTTCCGAGCTTATTAGATACAATGTCACAGAAAACTTTTTTTCGAAAGGTGAGACCTCAGAAGACTGAATTAGTTTCAAGTCCAGTATTTTTAGGCGCACTTGAATATTATCAAAAACTTCTCAAAAGACATCAAGTCTTTACATAGCAGAACTTAGGATTAATTGGGAAACAATAAAAATATAACTTGAATTACAGAATCAGCCACCTTACAAACTCTGATTACCGAACCCTTGGAGAACAAAATGGACACTGATCGATCAAATGAAACTTACCTGAATATTGTACTTAAGTAAAGAGTTCCGTTCTCAAATATATTTTTTTAATTAATAAAAGGAAAAAGTGATATTTTCTATATAAGTTCGGATGTTTTTCGATTTTTTTTCCAAATCTACTCATCAAAGAACCCCCGCAGATACCATCTTATATCTCCCTTTTAAACTAAATAAATCGCTCCGAACATAAGTTCAATGCCTTATAAATTTTCACACGCCCACCCTTTTTAATGCACTGCGAGAGTGACACATGTGCATCACCAATTTCGGAGACAACAAACAACACAACAAAATAAAAGTCAATACGGCAAATGTCAACGTTGACGTTTCGAGAAAACTATGGAAAGTCTATAATTGACAAGATCAACATGAAAACCATTTAAAGACTTTCTTTTAGCAGCTAAGTAGCCGAACTATTAATGAAAATTAGGAGGATTGGAAACAATTTTTAATGGGGTCATATGAACTACCAAGAAATAAACAATGAAAACTATTTAAGAATGAGAAGTAGGCACTTCACATAGAGGTGGTCTATAGAGTGATTCAACTAATTAGCTCTTCAAGTTGATGTTGATGCTGTTCCTCAACAGATTGTTGGAAATTGCTGCTGCTTTTACTGAAGCGTATGAAAAACATATTGTCTTGACAGTACAAATTGATGTGGGAATGACATATGTGCGTGTGAGGTGGAGAATGACATAAGTTTGTATACTCGTATGGTGTTGGAGAACAAATACGTTTTTTGTTTTGTAAATATTTTGAATACATATTTCTGTGTGGAAAATGGAAAACACATCTGTATGGAAAAACTAACAAGTGTGACTTCTTTCATTAATTGATGTTATTTGCCTTATTTCACGAAAGTTCTCAAAGAAAGATATAAGACCATTAAAACGTCTATGTTAAGAAATTTCCCGATTTTCTTAATACAATATTATTTGTTCCAGAGAATTTTGATTATTTCATATTTACGAAGTACTGACTATCGTGTATACATATGTATGTATATTCACATTCTTGCTAATATTGTAAAAAGTCCTAAAAACTTGTCGATATTCTAAGGTATTTGTTTTTAGTACTGGTAATGGTATTGTTACTGATATTTGTGTTAACATATGTATAGGTATTTGGATTTATATTGCTATTGACATTTGTATTAGGAAATTCTTAGGTATAAGTATTGGTGCCGATATTGGTATTGCTTTCAGGTTTGGTATTAATATTAGTATTGGTGTTGGTATTGGTATTGGTATTGGCACTTGTATTGGTATTCGTATAGGTTGTGAATTGATACTAATATCGGTATTGGGATTGATACTTGTATAGTTCTGATATTATTATATAGGTAATTGAATTAGTACTGGTACTGGTATTGGTATAAATATTGATATTGGTATTTTTATGGGCATTAGTATTAGCATATGTATTGAGATTGGCGCTAGTATTGGAATTGCTATTTGAATGGTATTTAGTACAAATACTGGTAATGGTATTAGTACATGCATCAACTTAAGTTCATATGTATGTATGCGTGCAGCCAAGTTAACCTTGTTTGGCAGCAAATACCACATTACAATCAGACCATAAAGAATTCAATACTCCAAATAAAAACAACATGATTATAACAAAAACAACGACAATCAGTGCGTTGTGTGAAAACAAGCTGTGCAGGCGATAAGAGCCCCCAACAACCAACGCAAATGGACGATGGCAACCGGCAAGCGGGCAGCAGCAAGTATGCGCGCAGCTGAGACACAACAAAAACAACAAATGAAATACAAACAAAAGTAAAGTTAAGAAAAATTCCAATATGTGCAACGATAGACACTAAACAACAACAAACAATTGCTGTTTTTGTATTTTGTTGCTGCTGCAAGTGTCGGTGGCAACATTAGCAAACATGTGGCTTCAAATAAAGCAGATTTGCAATAAATAAATAAAAAGCAATAACAACAAAAAGCATGTAACAAAACAACATGCACTAGATTGCGATTGCGATCGCTGAATATCAGCACTTTGGTGTCTGCAATATGCCACTAGACAAACAGCAACGTTCATAAGTATGTATGACATGTGCCAGTCAACAACAATAACAAATGCTTAATTTTATCAGCTGTTTGCATGCGGTTACGCTACTGTCCTTGTGGTTGTTGCTATCAGCGCTGTTATCGTTGTTGTTGTTGACGCTGCTTTCATAACGGCTGTATGTTGCCTCTCTCACACTAACAACAATTACCTGAAGATGCATAAAGAAATGGGTATCGCTGACTTCAAGCAAATATATCCTGGTATTCCTAGCAAAAGTTGTTGTTGTTGTTGATTGCCAGCAACATCGTTGCTTGTACTTTTTTCGGCAGCAGCAATCTATATATCAGCAGCTTAAATATCGTACACGAAAAATTACTAACCGCATTTGACGGCAAGGCAACTGAGGAAGCTCTGCTCGGCTGTGTAGCAGCAACATGTTGCCGTCGTTCGCGCGGTTGCAGAACATTTTAAAAGCGATAATGTTTGATTTGAGTCGGCGATAAGCTACTCACTTGCTTAGACGACAGGTTGCTCGGATTCGTGGCAACAAAACACTCACATACACACATACATATGTTTGCATGTGTGTGTCTAAGTGCTGGCGATTTTCACCATGCACTTGCTTTGCAGACACGAAGAAAAATTATGAAATTGCTAGCTATGAAATTTAGCATCGTCTTATCTCTTTGTGTAATCAAGCTGAAAATTGAATTTTTTTCGTAATCATTGGTTGCCACCGATTACGTAGTGCTAGTAAAGCATTACTTTTGGTTGAGTGGTTTTACTACCGTATACGTGTTGGTCTAGTAGTTCCGCATTGGTATTTAATGGTGTTATGGTTAGTAGTGATATTCATATATGTAATGGTATTGGTACTTGTAATGGTAATGGTAATGATATTTGTAATTGTAATTGTAATGGTAATAATTACGTTTATAGTATTAGTATGTATTTGTATATTGCATAGTGAAATTTTTATGATGATATAAAATATGTTATTGGAATTTGTAATGGTAACCGATACGTTATTAGTATTAGTATTTCTTCTAGCATTGATAATAGATTTCATATTGGTAATGGTAATGACATTTGTAATGGTAATTATTACATTATTAGTATATGTTTTAGCATTGATAATAGGTTTAATATTGGTGCTGGGATTCATATAGGTAATGGTAATGATATTTGTAATGGTAATGGGAATTATTGCGTTAATGGTCTTATTTAGTATGAACTATAGTAATATGATTGTACTGACATCATATATTTTGCTATTGGGATTGGTAATGGTAATGATTGCACTATTAGCTTTGGAAATAGCTTTATTATTGATCCTGGTATTTATACTAGTAATGGTAATAGTATTTGCAATGGTAATGGTAATCATTGTGTAAATGGTATTAGTATGAACTGGTATTTATACAGTAAAACTTTTGTATTGATATCATATATTTTGGTATTTGGATCTGTAATGGTAATGATTGCACTATCAGTATACGTTTTAGTACTGAAAATAAATGCATTATGAAGGCTGGCATTAACACAGGGAATGGTAATGTTAATTGTAATTGTACTGGTAATGGTAATTGTATTTGTAATGGTAATGGTATTTTTAATAGTAATGATTACATAAATGGTAATGGTATGTACTGGTATACTTATTCTAAAGAGAAACTTTTGTGTTAATATTATATATTATGGTACTAGGATTTGTAATGCTAATAGTGACAGTAATGACATTATTGAGAGCTTTCGTATTAGATTTCATATTGATGCCAGTATTCTTATTAGTATTTGGAATAGTAATATTATTGCAGTATTCATACTTGCATTGTATTTCTAACTTTGATTGATTTTTGATTATAAATGATATTGAAATTTTTGTTCAGAGAATCATTCGTACAAGTATAGTTATATTTATTGGTATTTGCATTGAAACTTTTTCTGATATTTGTATGTTATTGATATTGGTGAATTTCGATTATGGTATTGGTAATTATATTATAATGGCATCTGATATGTTAATGGATTATATCAGTGAACAGATTCTAACTGACATTGATGTTGAAACATGTATTGGTTTTGGTAATGGATAATTGGGTTGGTATTGACAAAAATTTAAATCCATTTCCATTCCATCAGAAAATAGTATTTACCGCTTCAATTTCGATGTTTATGAACGTACTTTGTCTTTAATAGCTCTCGGAAATCTAGTAAATGTTTTTAACAATTAAGATGGTATTTGTATTTATAATCTAATTACTCTCTTAAATTCGTTCATTCTTAAGACATAAAGTTGTTGTTAACACTCAAATTCGCAACGACTGACTTTTATATATTAATTTTTTATTTTTTTATTCTCTACCAGTTTCCATTCCAAACCACATTAGACATGATTTCCAGTCATTATATTTTAATTGAAACGCTTAAGACACTAGTGATGCATTTAAGTATATATGTACGTAACAACAAATACGCACATAGCCACCACAATGTTGGTGTGTTTGTCATGTATGGCAACTCTCAAATGTCAAATTAGCGCACGTTGTACACCACCGAAAATGGCTCAATTGTAAAAAGCAACGCTTAGTGACAGCTGACAATTGAGTTGAAAGCTTTTAGGCGCCAGAGCTGCACCGCCAACAACAAGCATACTAACTTCATAGTATTTCCCAGGCTAACTGTTAAACTTAAATACATACATACATATGAACAACTGTCAGTGAATAATAGCAAGAGACATGGAACAGGTTTTGTGTGAATTTCTGAGCCAGCGAAGACGACTTGGAGTAGCAGCTTGTATGGCGGAGTAATAATGTAAAAAAGCAGAAAAACTTGCATGCCGCCGTTTAATCATAATGAGCGCGCTCTTGTAGACGAAACTGAGTCCAAAAAAGATAGATAAATAATGCAGACTTTAACCCTCAGAACTCAATTAAATAATAAAAAATATTTCACACCAAAAAATATAAGAAAGGAAGGAAGAGAAAGAGCATAAAAAGTATTTAGTAAACCTTTCCAAAGCTTACCCAAAGCCTGGGCCCTACTGATTTATCACAAAATCTCAAACTACCTTTCAATCTTTTCTTTTTGCGCGTTTTAGTTTGCGACGCGCCAAAAATTCAAAAACTCGTGCGCTCACTTTTGCTTCCCTTTCGAGTTTTGCTTCCCAAAAAAATTAGCAGTTTATTTCTTTTTACGCGAAATAGCAACAAAACGAAACACGCACACTGCAAAATAAAGCAACAAATGCACCGCTAAACAAATTGTTTGCACAACAAATTTTTGGGGGCATATAAAAATAAAGCGCAAGAAAGTGCCAAGTGTGAAAGATTTAGCACATTAGATAATGGCCGAGCTCGCGTGAGCGAAGACAGACAAGTGACTGACAGCAACAACGCGGCAATGCGCGTTTCGCCAAACCGAAATGGCAGCGGCCGCAAAACAAATCCGAAAAAAAAATCAAAAGCAAAAGGAGGAAAAATATTTTGCACCAATAGAAGGCAGATGAATGCTCGGCAACAACAAAAACAATGCACTAAAATTCAGAAAACGCCGGGCAAAACAAACATTTCCTATAAATTTAAAAGTTTAAACTCGCACAGCGAAAAAAACGCGGCCACAATTGGACGCCTGCGAATGACGGCGCATGCAACCCGTTTAGGCTGACACTCAGACAGCGTTGTATCAGACAGGCTGACGAGTCAGTGGTTTTTCAAAACAAAAGAAAAAAATATTACAAAATTGTCAGCAAGCAATGAAAGTGAGAAATTTTATCAGTGTTTATAGTTTTTCCGCTTAATTAACAGTTAATTTGGCTATTAAGAAACCCAGTACTCGTGACTCGCTGCAATAAAATATGGTTGCATCCATACTTTATGAAAAGACTGAAAGATATGAAAGCAAAGAGTACTGCGCGATGAATTTATAACTTCATTGTTCGAGTTCAAAACAAGTCAATATGTTCAGAGTTTGTAGCGATGCATTAGAAAATAATCTGTGCAAAATTTCGTAAAAATATCTCATCAAGTGAAAGAGTTTTCCAAACCATGATTGCTCAGTTTATATGGCAGCTATATGCTATAATGATCCTATCTGCACAATTTCTTCGAGAATTGGACTATTGTTTTAGATAAAAACCCAAACTAAATTTTGTGAAGATATCTCGCCAAATGAAAAAGTTTTCCATACAAACACTTTATTCCGATCGTTCAGTTTATATAACAGCTATATGCTACAGTTGTCCGATATCGGCGATTCTGATAAATGAGCAGATTCTTGGTGAGAAAAAAACGTGTTTCAGGTCCATAGATCAAAAACTGAGGGACAAGTTCGGGTGTGTACAGACACGCTGACTATTTATATATACAGCTATACCTTATAGGGTCTCCGACATATCCTTTCGAGTGTTACAAGCAACATGGCAAAACTAAATGTAACATGTTCGGTGCATAATATTTTTGTGAATTTCTTCTCTTGTTCGAAAGAAGAGAAAGGCTAGTGTTGCGGGTCTAGTTTTGTTGATGGATTGCAACAAAACTATAAATGGTCATTTTTTATCTCACTCATTTATTTTTAAATAGAATATAGAAAAAATAACAATATAAGTTTTTAAACTCTGGCCTTGACGCCTTCCTTGAATCCACCACTGCCGGTGCAACGTCTTCGACTTCTCGGCAAGAGATCAGCTTCAGAACCTGGTAGACAAAAAAAGTTACTTGACATAATATTTATGACTAAGTTTATGAATAAAGTTGAAACAGTTTTGAATATTTAGAAACCTGCCCTGTCTGAAACAGTAAAAAAATTCCAAAAAGCTTGTTTTTAAACTTATCAATAACTTTCATGAATAACTGACATGTGACAGGTTTTGAATATATAGTTCTGCCAGAATCGTTCGAAAACTAAAAAAAACACTACTGCCCTAGATTTAAGGATGAAGCTGCGCGACGTGAATTGCCAGCGATGTACCGGATTTGGGGTTCGATATCTCATAAACGAACATGCTTTCTATCATAGCCTTTTTAGCGTATGTTTTTAGTTTTATTGCTTAAGAAATAAAAATACCTGGAGAACTAAGTTATACCAAATAAAGGCCCTCATCGGGTTGTGGAGCGGATAACGATGATTGATTTAAAAATGTTCAAAAAAATGGTGTTTTTTGATCAAATCGCGAAAGTATCCCTTAAAGGCCGTTGAACCTTTATGATAAGCTTTTTATGTCTATAATACTATCAAAATTTTTGTGGATATCACTGTTCAAAGAAATGTAATGCTATGTTTAAGAATTAGACCAAGGACTTCCAGATTATTATTACTATTATGAGAATTTTCGTTATAATTTCGAAAAAAGTAACTTAGAGGAAGTTTAAAGTTGGTATTAGTTTTTTACTTCAATAAGAACTCAAATAGATCACGGATCAAAGGCTTATCTAGTATATGTAGAGAAGATTTAATAATCATCACTTTATAGTATCCAATTTCGCAGATGATCTGAAATACATATTCCTTCAGCTAGTTACTTAATGTCTATGACCATTACCAGTACAAGAAACACCTTTCCAACAGGGGTACGGATAACTACGCAGCACTTTTCGATTGCGCAGCAACTGTAGACTAAGGAATAAGGCCCTTGGGTCTGAATATCCAAATAGGGTTCACCTTGTCTCTATAGCGCTCAGCAGGATGCTGAAATTCATCAGAGTGCTGGGCATTTATGAACGCGTGAGAAAGAGGAAGGAAAGAGGAATTACCACCGCATATTGCAACATAAATAAACGCTTGAATTATCCAGCGTTGTTTACATATTAGCGTAATTAATTTATTTCACAACCAATCACGCCGCTAAATAACTCAAGTATTCCTAGTTCATTTATCAAGTATTCCGATTTCATTTCATTTACCCACCAAAAACAGCTGGTCTTGCGCCAGCGCGGCCTTGAATGCCGACTATGAATAATAAATAACATTCTTACACAATAAAAGCGCAAAAAGGCATGACAAGAGTGCCATACAAAATAATTACGACCGCAATGAATAAATATGTATTATATAACAAAGCCACCGGGTTCTAACGCAATGCTCACCGGTTTTTTGGTAATCTTATCGCCGCGTCGCATTTGGCGCTGGTGTCGCGTCAGCCCAGCCACTGCCGCGCCGGTGTTGCAAGTTGGCCAATTTTGGCGCATTGCGCACACTTGTTGAACTTTTGCTTGCGTGTCGGCATATCGATGCAGGAATAAAGATAACATTTTCGCGGCATTAGAAGTGTTTGGCCAGTGTCTCGACGCTGTAGCTCCGCTTGCGTCTAACGAGTGAGGGTAGCTCTAGGCGGTTGTTGTGCAAAGGACGCAGGGGATTCTAACAAGTTGTGCCAAATCATTAATGCGCTTTAACTAACTGTCAGTTAATTGGTCAGTTATGTACGTGTATTTGCATTTGCGTGTTTAGATAATCTCATCGCCGCCACAAAGCACTGTTTTCAGCGGATAATCTTGGCTCATAAATATAACTCATGATTAACTGACAAAGATAGCCATTGATTGAGTCGCAACCAAGCGATAACTAATGTATTTATGGCATATATTTATAATTATAATACAAACACGCTGATTTTTGAGAGTTGAATTGAGTTGACCTGAAATTTTGACATGATTTTCAAAATTACTTACAATCGTTTTAACTTAATTGTGGGAATTTTCGCTTACTACGATTAAGTATGTTCAAAAATAAGTTGTTATAAAGCAGAAATGGACTTTTAACAAGTTATCAATTATATTCAGCTGATCAAATTTGACTCGGATGGTGCTTTTAACAGTACTTTACCTTGATCAAATTTGACTCGGACTGGTACTTTTAACAGTGCTTTAACATGAAAACAATTTAAACAACGAGTTTGTTTGAGATTTGTGCTTCCAATGGAATCACGTCTTTGGAGTCTTTGAAAACGTGGTTGAAGTGTTTTGGGAGTTAACATTATCACGAACACGTCAAGATGACGTATCAAAGGTGCTGCTTAACAAGATAGCTTGAATACACTAAATTAGTCAAACACATTATTACTGGCAACGAGACGTTTTATGAGAAAAATAGCAGTCAACGACGTTCTAGCCGGTGAAATTTACCCGCAAAGGTAAAAAAAATCGGTCGTACTACTTGCATGCGGCTTCAATATGGTTCCTGGCGCTAGACATTAAATCAATAAGCTGTCGGTAGACCGTCCTTTAAGGTCCAGAGTGCCGAATTCGCGCGAGTATACAAGCTATCAGAGTCGTCTACAGGAAGAAGAAGAAGAAGAATAAAGAAAAAGAAGAAGCATCATAAGCTTCACAATGTGGCAGCAACGATGGAAAACTTCGGATAAAGGACGGTGGACCCACAGACTGATACTGAACATTCACACTTGACTCGGACGACATGAAGACCTGGATTTTCACCTGACTCAAATACTAAGTGAGTAGAAAGGAGCCATTGCAGAAGTTCACGCAAGTGAGGAAAGTTCTCTAAGCCCCATTCACTTGGGAGTGGCGAGAAACGATTATTTTACATATGACACAAGCAGCTCACGACTTCCGGTCTTAGACTAAGTATTCTCTGGGTAGTCTGAAAACATTCGTTTGAAGGCGAGCTAAAGTGAGAAGGCGAAACATCCCCTCCACAGGGTTCCGCGCTGGGTTTGGGACCCGCCACGCAAAAAATAAACACAAAACAGCCTCTCCAAATTAGCGCCAAACAGCGAGAAGGAAGAACGACAGGCGCGAAGTTGTAAACTCGGTTATAACCGCGTAAGCGGTGTCTACGCCAATGAAGAAGAAGAAAAAATACTAATTGGACATGTTTAATTTAGAAGATGCCTGTACTGATTCCACGATGCTTCAGCTTCTGCACGGCAGCTTCAAGTGTGACCAAACTGAGTCATATAGACAAGCTTAGCGCCCCAAAAATGAGCCGAGACAAAAAAGAAGCATATAAAAGTCGGTCAAAAGTAAGGATGATTTTGATTACCGTGGTGTGGTTTACCATGCGATACTTCTGAAACTCCGAACTACGGACTACCAATTCTCACAGATTGACTATTGACAAAGCTTTTTCAGATAAGACAGTTGGTATCAGTCTCAGCCACTTCGCTTAGTTTGTCGAAGGTATGTCACTCTTAGTTTGGCAAAAGCTGGGCAGTAGATCAAGCTCCTTCATGAGGCTCTAGTAAAAAGCATCGCATCATCACCAACAATCACGACGAGATGGATTTTGCTAAGAGCAAGCAATTTAGAGAGCCTTTTAATTTTCCACTCACAAGTTCAGATTCTTGACCAGCACTTACCATGCTTACGGGAGGTCCATAGATCCAGCGCAAGTGAGTAAGAGGAAAGCGGAATACCGACTCGCTCCCAAACTGATGAAATTTAATTACAAATAACCTATTTTATAATTATTTACTGTTATTATAAAATATCATCCGAAATTCCGCTCTTTAACTCGCGCTTGAGTAGATTTGCTCGCACTGCATGCTGACATGTGTGGAAAACGCTTTTATCTTTCGAGTGCCTTTTTTTCGCGCCGAAAATTGTCTCCAAATGGTGAATAAATACAACGACAACAAACAATGCAATCAAAATAATCAAGAAAATCGTGTAGATAATTTTCCGCCGCCAAGGTGCAGCCACACAAAATGACATTTATGACCGCAAACATTGCGTCGTTGTCGAACGACTGAGCATTTCGTTTTGTTCTCGTTGTTGTTGCACGGTTTTGAACGACAAAATTATTTATATGCATGCACATTTCAAGATTTTAAGAAGCTTTTTCGTTTTTGAATTGTATAGCCATAGAATAACCTAGCCCAATGCGCCGGCGTGCGACGGTGTCAACTGTCACAGTCATAAATTTTATTTGAATTTTCCAATTCTATGAAAATCGACCTTCGAGTTTCCTTATTTAGCTAAATAATACACGAAATTTTCATATTGGTGCTGTTTTATGTTTGCCATGCGATAATCGGTTGGTGTGGTGCGGTATTTACATTTAATTGTTTGACGACATGTTCACGCTTTTGAAAATGTGGCGCTTGCGCGTGGCGAATGACTTACGTGTGTATGTATGAGTGTGGCTTTTGTTTGTCAGCTTTGCTATTTGTTCTATGAGCAGGGTTGGTTTGTTGGTTGGAGCACTGAGCTGTGAATTTGTTTTTCTAAAAATAATAAAGGAATGACAGTGGGACTTAGCAATCTCTTCAAGCAAGGTGAAAATTATAAATTATACAGACTTCCTTACCTTCACTTATTTAAAAAGTTCTGATCTTGGCCTTACTCCTGGGACTCATTTACAAGAATTCTCATATTCTAAAGATTTCCCTTCAAGTAATATACGTAATAGAACTCTGGGTGTATAATTTTCGAATTTCTTTCGGTTCTGCTCCGAAATCAGTTAAAAAGTGATCCATTTCGAGGTTCCTTACTTTTTTAAAGAAAAAACACAGAAACTTCAAACTTATCGGGGAATGTTTATTATCATTCAAAATAAGATTCTTTGGCATTTATTTTTTGAAGAATATCTCTTTCAAATGTTGGGCGCGGCTACGTCTCAGATGGTCCATCCGTTAAGTCCAATTTTCGACGACTCGTTCGAGCATTTTGGCTGATAACTGGCCTATATAGACTTTAGACTTTACATATCCCCACAGGGAAAAATCGAATATCTTGATATCACATGATCTTGGTGGCCAATCGACCGGCCCAAAACGTGAAGCCATTGACAGTTACGTTCTCATCGGCATCATTTTTGAAGAAATATGGACCGATGATTCCACCGACCCACAAACAGCCCAAGTTTTATTTTTTCAGGATAAAAAGGCAGCAGTTAAAACTCTTCAGGTTGCTCTTCGTCCCAAACCTCGCAATTTTGCTGGTTGGCATACCCATTGAGCCAGAAATGGGGCTCATCTTTGAACAAAAATTGGCTCGAAAACGTCGGATCTTCTTGGAACTTTTCAAGAGCCCTAAGAGCGAATCGATTGCGCTTGGTAAGGTCGATTGGCTTCAGTTCTGCGCAAACAGTATTTAGACGTAAAATGCGAAAGGCGACCAATCGACTCTTAGCGGATGGTATAGACTTCAAGAAACTTTGTCTATGCAAATAGTAAGGTTATAGTAACCCCACTTAAAAAATTCAAACTAAAAGAAATCTCAATGTTTCATTTAAGAAGTCTTGTATTCGTTTTATATCATGATATTTTGGCCTCCAGATATCCCGGTCATTTGCGATCTGTTTATAATTTTGTATGGCAAACTTCTCATGTCTTCCTCGATTTCTTTAATCTGTCTTGATTATGGTTTTTCTTTCGAAAATTAGCAGTTTATTTTTTCTTTTTCGTGTACCGTCCATGATTCTGCTCTTAGCTCAATACTGGTCGAATGATGGTATTGCATACGGCCAGTTTACATTGACTATTGAGTAGCTTTGCTTTAAACAGTCCATTCCACAGAGACGCCTATTGTTATCGCTACTGAGTTCGATGTTTAAGTAAGTATAGACTTTTACAATTTCAAGTTCGTGTTGATCTATTTTCATTGTGCTGGTTTGTTTTTTCTGGAAATCATCATATGTAAATTTCGTTTTATCTTCGTTAATTTTGAAACCAATTTGGTTAGCTGCCACCTCAATATTAGCGAAAGTTTTGGATAGGTCAGGGATGCTTTGAAGTTCTATTTAATATGTGTCAATCATATTTGTGCTCGTAAAGTATCCCTATGGACTGTTTGAGCGAAACAATGTGGTCTACTGTTGACCTTATGGGTCCACAATCGCATTGATATTCAGGAAGGACGTTTTCTGCTTGATGTATGAGTTTTCTGTTTACAAGCCTCGCAAATATGCTGTATATCGCGCTGAGAAGACAAATCCAGCGGTAATTTTTATCGCATTTTTTAGAATGGCGATAATTGGTGCTGTATTCCAATCTTCTGGCAGTGATTCAATGTATCAGCTTAATATTGTCAGATGATTTCAATGAAGAGGATGCTTGCGTTTGTTGTGAGCTCAGGTGTTTTATCAGATGTTCCTATTATCGTCTGCCTTTGCTTTTACATATATTTACGCTCGATTGAAGTCCTCATTTTTTACCTTACTTTTTCTATAAAATTTTGCGAGATTGAGGACGCTGTGTTTTTGATACCCTTTTCACGTTTTTCTTTCGATCTTGCGGACAAAATGTTCAAATATCCGGTTGATATTGGTTTAAAGATTAATTCTAAACATTTCATAAAAAAGTGGTTAAAAACCTAATTGAAATAAATTTCGTTGTGATAAAAATTGAGCTTACTTCTGGGGTTAATTAGCTCAGATCGTAAGTGTAATCTCTTCTTAGACTACAATCTAGTCAAGTTTGTCCTAACTTTACCTTATAAAACTGAACATAAGCTTACCCTACAAAAACTCATAATATAACCTCATCAATATCTGATTTTCCACTAACCCAAAAAAATATACAATATAATTCTGCTTAGTCGACAACTACGAGGCTGCTTAAAGACATACGTTAAGCAAGCTGTTTGGATATCCATAACAAGTCAGCTCCCTAACACTAGTTTCTAGTGAGGTAGGATTTTTTGAGTATAATTACGGTGCCCGAGAGTAATACTGCGGCAAATAAGAAGCCCGACTTCGTGACGTGTTCTTAATACCGGCAGAGTGGTGGGATCATCGGTTCTTACTACCTGTAAATTTCCTCGTTTTCTAAGAATCATGTCCCTGAACTATTATGCCATGATTACATAGTCTCGCTTACAATAGCTCTGAAGCAACTTTTGAACCAACACTTTTTTATAATGATGAATTTACATTATTCTGCATGACTTTTTAGCAATTACTTTTCAATATCTTACTTCCAGATATATCAAGTCTTCTTTGTCATGCTTAAGTCGGCAAACTCACCCAGACCCGCCTCTTGGGTATTGGAGAAATCGCTGGACGGTTTCACTTACAATCCCTGGCAATATTTTGGACTCAGCGACGCGGATTGTCAGCGGCGTTACGGTTTGACCGGCCAGAATGGCAAATACGTTTTCGAAAATGATACCGAAGTCATATGCACGACACAATTCTCAAAAGCGCTACCACTCGAGAACGGCGAATTACATGTTTCGCTGTTGAAAAACCGCCCCGGTGCTATGGATCAAAGCGATGAACTAATGAACTTCATAACAGCGCGTTATATACGCATACGCTTGCAGGGCATGCACACAACCGCGAACTTGGATAACAGCGTCGATTGGCTGCTGGATGCGCAATCGCTGGAGAAGCGCTCTTTCTACTCACTCAAACAGATACGCGTAAGTGCGCGCCTCGATTGCCACGGTCATGCTGATAAGACTGTTGAGTTGGCGGAGAAGCGCGCCGACGAGTTGGAGTACGCGCAACTCGCATCCACGCTGCAATGTGTCTGTCAGCATAATACCTGCGGCGCCGATTGCGGCGAATGCTGTGCGCTCTATCAAGACAAACCATTTCGCAACGGCACTGCGCGTGAGCCAAACGAATGCGCGCTGTGTCAGTGTAACGGACATGCGGAGTCTTGCTTTTATGATGCATTTCTGGACCGCGGCATCTGTCAGCAGTGTCAAAACAACACCGCCGGCAATGAGTGTGAGTTTTGTGTGAGCGGCTACTATCGCGCCATAAATGAAACGCTCGCGACGCCCTGCCAGCGCTGTGAATGTGATGGACGCGGCGCTGCAGGCACCTGTGATCCCGTAAGTGGTCAGTGCCACTGCCGGGAGGGCTTTCAGGGTGCGCGTTGCGACGAATGCGCTAGTGGTTACTATGGGGACGAGTGTCGTCGCTGTGAGTGTGATGTGCGCGGTACTATACCAGACACGGAATGCGCGGGTGTGTGTAAATGTAAAGCGCATGTGACCGGCGATAGCTGTGGTGATTGCTTACCAGGCTATTATGATCTAAGCGCCGCGCATCCAGATGGCTGTGCGCCCTGCTGGTGTTCGGGTGTGGGCTTGTCGTGCAGTAGCGCTGTGTTGCAAACGCTCGCCTTCGAGACGCTGAACGATTGGAAGGTAACGGACATGACGCGCTCCCAAGTAGTCGCTGCGACTGTGGATCCCGATACAAATTATCTAGTTTATGGCATGGACGATCTGAATGATGTGGAAGCTATTTACTGGCAAGCGCCACAAGGTTATCTCGGTAATCGACTCACTAGCTATGGCTCGCGTCTCACCATACAAATTAACTGGGTCACCATACGTGGCGATACATCTGGCAAACCTACCGCTGGACCTGACATCATACTATTCGGACGCAACGGTCTCAAAATTGCTTATGGTGACACTACATATACACATGGTTCAGCGGCTACCATTAACATTACGCTCGAAGAGTCGGGTTGGTATCATGTGCCGCCAGCTGTGCGCGATATTAAGACGCGCCTGAGACGCACTGAATATCACGGATCAGCGGTGACTCACGCTCAAATGCTTTCAGTTCTATCTGCTCTTGATGCTTTACTTGTACGCGGCACTTTTCACACGGATCAAGTGGAAACCTCATTGGAGCGCGTAATTATATACTCGGGCGGCACAGAGTTAGGCGCCGCGAAGGCAAGCACGCGCGTTGAACAATGCGTTTGTCCCATCGGCTATTCAGGTCTCTCTTGTGAGAGTTGCGATTTCGGCTTCATACGCATCTGGGAGAACGCGACTGATCATCAGCTGGTAGCTAAGTGTATACCTTGCCCGTGCAATGGTCACTCGAACTCATGCGACTTGCAGAGTGGCGGCTGTGGCAACTGCATGCACAACACCTATGGCGAGCGGTGAGTAAATTGTTGGAAGTTTGTATAAATTTATTTATTTTGGATAGATAAAGAGAATTTTTTTTACCCCTGACAATATTTAAATATTCCTAAAGTTAGGTAGCAAATTATTATTATTCAGACCTTAATACCTGGTCACCTTAAACCATCCTCCCCACCTCTGGGTGTTTGTCTCTACTAGAACACTCATATTTCACCACACTCACCACAACTGCACTAACACTCACTCTTTTCTCTCATTCGACTAGTTGTGAGCGTTGTAAAGTGGGCTACTACGGCAATCCGCTGCAAGGCACCGAATACGACTGCAAACGCTGTGCTTGCCCTCTGCTGGTGGATAGCAACAACTTTTCGCCCAGTTGTCAGTTGAAAACATACAGCATCATGGATCTGAACCCCATATACGGCGTGGTGGAGAATTCCGAATACATTTGCACACAGTGTCCGCCCGGCTACACTGGTGACCACTGCGAGATGTGCGACGACGGCTACTATGGCAATCCAACGGAGTTGGGCTCACAGTGCCGGCCATGCGATTGCAATGGTGGACCGTGTGATGTCTTCACGGGGCAATGCATCATATGCGAGTGAGTAGCAAGTGACAAAATGTAAAAATCATTAAAATATAAATTTTTGTTTCTTACCCAACCCTTAGCGGCAACACGGAGGGCTGGCGTTGTGAACGCTGCAAGCTCGGCTACTGGGGCGATCCCTCGGCGGGCTGCGAGCCATGTGATTGCTATATAGACGGTTCGGATAGTGATTATTGTGACAGCACGAATGGTCAGTGTTTATGTAAACCGCGTTTCGCCGGTCAAAAGTGTGACGAGTGTGACGCGGGTTTCGCGAATGTCGATTTGAAGTGTTTACCGTGTAATTGTAATCCATTCGGCGCGGAGGATATAGACTTTTGTGATCCCGATAGTGGTCAGTGTCAGTGTAAACCTGGTGTGACAGGTCTGAAATGTGATGAATGTGCCGAGGGACATTTTGGACTCAAGGAGGAATCCGATGGTTGTGAGGGTGAGTGATCGGTTTAATACTTAACTTAAAATTAATTTTAGATAAACGAGATTAATACAGGTGAATAGTTTGATAATCCATAAAATATTTAATATTGATCTTAATTCAAGTTCGGTCTAAAATATTGTATTTGTTTTATACTCGAGTGTATTGTGGTGGGTTTGATTTTGACTTCTTGTTTATAATTATATTCTCTACAAGTTTTGGATCAACTCAGTGCTAGATATGAATATATATACCTATACATAAGCAGACTCTTAGTTATACCTAGGATCTATTTTGTTCCATGATTTTGTTTAGAGAGATTTGAGTATAAAACCATTCTTATCTAACTAGAGGAAAGTAATAAATGCTTTTTCCACAGTACTCCACAATTAGTGTGGAGGGCTAGACTAGGACTGTAGGAACATATATTAGTTAAGGAAGTAGTTAATTTTTAACTTTGGCAACGTAGAAATCTCGGGTGGTAATATACCTCACCACATCTTTTCACCGGTTACTGGAAGGCATTCTCGAAACAACATATCTTCCGATCTCAATCAGCTTATCCAGTTTCTCAAATTAATTTACCCGAGATGTGAAATGTTTATGATAACAAAGGCGCATCCACTCTAAGTCTTGCCAGATTAGATATTCTTTTCTGATTATAGTAAAAACCGACGGTGGCTGGATAAAAATACGTAAAGCCGACTATTATATAAACATGAATTCGGTCTTCCCCTTGATCCAGTAGGAGCTGCGGTGGCTTTTTCCAGTACAGTGTTGGACCTCAAACTAGCCCCGCAAGCATTGTTCAGCTACTAGCAGCTGAGCAGACGCAAGGTCCTTAGAAGGAGAGAGTCTTCTCCTTGGTCAGATAGGAGCTGCGTTAACTTCGTCTAGTTCAATACTGGATGGTTGAACCTCAAACCAAACCAGCAAGCATTGGTATATTACTAGAACTGTGCAGTTGTTAGGTTCTTCTAGCCCACGGTAAATAGTAAAAGGTCTAGTGAGATGGCAGTTGCATCTGAAACCTGGAAGAAGTTGAGATAGAATAATCTTAATATTCCTCCACAAATATTCCACCTTTGCCAATCATATCGAATTTCATACTTATAGACTTCCAAGGTGAAGTAGCGGAAGTAACAATAAAGCACATAAGTAAGCAGATTTGTTATAGGTCCAAGGCGCATTATCGAAAGCTAATATCCAATTACTGAAGTTTTTCATATGCTTTCTCGAAGGACTA
Source organism: Bactrocera tryoni (assembly GCF_016617805.1). Taxonomy (NCBI): domain Eukaryota; kingdom Metazoa; phylum Arthropoda; class Insecta; order Diptera; family Tephritidae; genus Bactrocera; species Bactrocera tryoni. Next base: position 79,692,000 of record NC_052500.1, on the reverse strand, counting down.
CACATAACATTCCAGGTGTGATCCGCTAACATGCTGACGGATCAACTATCTAACCTTACCTAACTTGATCCCTTGGCCTCATTTTCTTTACGAAGTACAAGTATTTCTAATGAGTAGTTCCTTTCAGAAGAAATTTTCCTGTGAATATCAAATATATTTTATGAATTTAGGCTTTGGCTCTTATGTTTGAATTTTTGCCACATTTCCTGGATTTTCTAATGTAACTAGAATTCGTTGGTCTGAGGTCAAACGGCTTTCTCCACATATTACCGAGAACTATGACAAGGACTTCAGAGAGTAAGAAGCTGTTCCAAAAATGCTCGGCATTATATGCTGTCTTTCTGGATTTGTAATCAAATAACCAAGAGATTACCAGTATTCTTTAGGATTCAGTAACAAAAACTGGACAGATTTTCCTTAAAAGTTCAGCTCTGCATCAAAAGTTTTGGAACTTAAAGCTTGATACTGGGCGTTAATAGTTTGGAAACCTGACATCAAAGCTCAGAACTCCAGATCCCTCGGTATTCTCTCTTAAACCATTAACTGCAATGCATATTTTTCGCTCCAACACAAACTAAAAACACTTGTGATTCTATCCGTTGCATCAAAGTATATCCATCAACTTTTCATTTCGTATACGACACAGTGATCACTTAAAAATCTCATATCTTTATTAAAAGCTCTTTAATAAAACATTTATGACACGCACACACACACACACATACATGCAAACATATTATAGTTAAAATCATATACTTTAAAGTATCAACCTACTCACCTCTTCCAAACGCAACTTCATGAGTATTGCACATGCCACATTTTAAAGTACTTGCAACAACAACAAGTGGCATACACACATGTATGCAATTGCGTTGCACGAGTGAAATATAACATGAATTGCTTGATGGAACATTTTGTGGCACGTCTGCTGCTGCACTCGTGCCGCGCGCACTATAACAACAATAACAAAAGCAATAAGCAGAACTCTCACCGCTGGATGCGTGAGCGAACGCGTGATTGCTTGCATTCAATGCATGCAATTAAGCTTAAGTGTTTTTCGAAAATGCAATAATGCATGAGTACTTGCGTACCAAATATATTTACATACATATACACACATACATATGTATCTAGTATATATGGATGAAGAGCTGTAAAGCCACTAACTGCTCCTATATAATATTTATACCCTGGACAGAGTGTATCATGTTGAGATATCGATCTGAAATTTTGCACACGTGCTTTTCTCTCCAAGATGCCACTCATTTGTTGGAATCGCCAATATCGGACTAGCATAGCATATAGCTGCCATACAAACTGATCAATCAAAATCGAGTTCCTGTAAGGAAAACATTTTTATTTGACGAGATATCTACACGAAATTTGGCACAGAGTGTTATTCAAGGCAACGGTATCATCTCCGAATAAATTGTTTAGATCGGATCACTATAGCATATGGCTGCCATACAAACTGATTAATCGAAATCAAGTCTTTGCATGAAAAATTTTTTGACTTGACAAAATATACTCACGGAATTGAGCACAGAATATCATCTGAAACAATACTAAAATCTCTGAAATTTTTTTTTGGATCGGATCACTATAGCATATAGTTGCCATACAAATTGACCGTTCAAACTGCAGTTTTTGTGAAACAAACTTTTTTATTAGTCAAGATATCCTCACAAAATTTGGAGCAGACTATTGTATAAAGCAACGCTACAATCTCTGAATATATTGTTTATATCGGGCCACTATAGCATATAGCTGCCATACAAACTGATTAATCAAAATAAAGTCTTTGTATGGAAAACATTTTTATTGGACAAGATATTCTCACGAAATTTGGTACATATTATTTTTCAATGCAACAGTATATTCTCTTTAGAAATTGTTCCGATCGGACCACTTGATCACAAATTGTGCAGCATATAGTTGATCGGTCAAAATCAAGTTAAATATGTTTTTATATTCTTTTATGCTATAAAAAGTGCAGCTGTAAAGAGTATTAAAGCTCTGGTGTAACGTTTTTTCTTGCCCTTCTTCAATTCAACTTCTTATTTAACTGTTTCATACACACACTCACTTGGTATAGTTGATTTTTTCACCCACTGCGTATTTCATTTTCGGAAAATATGCTTGTATGTATGCATGTTGAACGGTGAGATGAAAAGCAGATGATCCTTCCATCGGCAGCAGCATTGAAAGCATCACTGTCGACCTTAGGAAATAAAGCGAGCGATAAAGCAGGCGTGCGGTACAAAAACAAATGCAAGCCAAACCATATATAGATACATACATATATGTATATGCATGTGCCCCTGAAAGCACCAACACCTTTCTATATAAGTTGCAGTAGGTACCTTCAAATATTCATAAAAATTCTTACCTCCTTTCCAACAACCATAAACACACTTAATATTTTGTTTTTGTTGTAATTATAGTCAAATGCTGCTACGTGTTCCAATTGACCTGTTGCACCAGACGCATATTCATATTTGGTGGAGCAAGTGGCTATAAACATTTTTGTTTTGCTTTTTTTACAATTTTCTAAGCTTCTTCTTTTTCGTCGAAACAAAAGAAAAAGTTCTAGCGAATGTGCAGGCAGAAGTACGAGAGTAGTTCGATAAGTGCGCTCGAGAATATACTACACATATGCACATGAGTTCTTCATCTTTTTTACTAGAGTAGACACCGCTTACGCGGCTATAACCATTAGTTAGTAACTGTAAAACTACTTGCCGTTAAGTTTTTCATATAATTTTTAGGAGTTATGTGGTTACTTTTGCTAATCCGTGGTTTCCGTGGTGGATCTATGTATATCAGAGCAACGGTAATGGAAATTTGCAAAGCTCGGAAGAAGTAAGCTTAAGTAACCCAGAAACTTTCTACTCCTTCTGGGATACTCTTTTTATTGAAAATGTTTGCCAATTTATCGCTACAAGAAGTCATTTTTTGCACTCTTTGTCCGAATGAGGACCCTCTATCAATTTTTGAATTGATCATCTAGATTAGGTTAATGTTAGGTTAATCTTGATACTGCGAAGCTCCTAGATATCACAGAAGCAGAGATAGTGTTCTGGAATTTCGATTAAGCCTTCATTCGCATGTGATGCCAGTAACCCGTCACTAATCCAACAACGTTCCTGCAGCCTTTTCGAGACAGTGTGAGCAAAAATCCTACGAGTTTTCCTTCCGTTCCCTTACAGATATGGTGTTGGCGATTCTGCTTGTCCTTAAGGCATTCCATCTCAGCTTGATCCGTCTGTCTTTTCGAAAATTTTATTGTAAATATATCGTTTTTTACCAATTTCCTGTCTGGTCTGGTTACCAAATGATGGAACTTTTGAGAATCTCATCAGCTATTTCGTTTCCCAGAAAGCCGTTATGGCCAGGAACCCAATATACATATATATTGCCTCCCCGCTTTTAAGAACATGAATAAGGATAATTAACCTTGCACTGATTTCAGCAGCATTTATTGATCAGACATCATGCTTTAGTAAGACTTTGACTTATCAGACAACTTTTAAGTTGACATGTACCGAGGAAATTGTGGGATAATTTCATATTATCTATTAACACCAGATACCTGGAGTTTAATAGCTGATATCACTGAGTATATCTCAAAATAAAGGGTGTTAGTTTGGTCTAAACATTATGAAGTGCTGAACTTAATTTCACTTTAGTATTCATATTCCAATTTGCTTTGTTTCATAAGTTCAGTTTATTCTCAATATGAAAGGTTCTGTATTTCACAAAGAGTTAACAAACACTCCTATTTGTTCAATAAAATAGATACAAGAGCATAAAGGGAGCGCACTTTGGACTGATCCTATAGTTCTACCGCGGGATCTTTGCGGCTAAGATCACTTATAATCTTAAAAGCTTACTCTCTGCACTTGGTATTCGATAATACTTCACTAAATTTAGCTATAGAGGCTTTTAAATATGATTCCATTATATGATACTGACTGACTATGATACTGCTTTAAAATCTCATATATGGTGTAGTAAGATGTTTACCTCTTCTCTTCACACTTCCACCTGTCTGATATGCACTTTTGTTCCTATAAGTACCGTCAGAATGCGGCAACTTGCCTTCTTAGCCCTCTGTTGCAACTTTCACTGTTGCTTTAAGTATTTTCCTCTTTCTTTTTGATCAACTCACTGTCGAGGCGAGTAGCGCTACTCTTGAATTCTTAATTTCATGATTGTAATTTAATTTTCTTTTTTCGTTTATTTACTTTTCTCATTTCGTATTCTTTCACTTGAATTTGAAAGCTTTTGAAGTGTCTTCAATGGCATTATTATGAAATTAATCAGGTTTATTAGAGCCAGAGCAATTTAAATGGGAAACAATTTCAACTTATTTTATTTGCTCAAACACTTAAATGGTTAAAACAAAGCACTCCAGGCCATAAGTGCATATTCTTTTGCCAAATATTCAAAGAAAAAGGAAAAAGTTTAAAAAAGTAGGATAAATAGTTTCCATATATTTGCTTGCTTCTTAAAAAAACTACAATCTGGTTGGTTATTAGGTCTACTTAAAATATTTCATCGGGTAGTTTCAGTGTTTTTGCTTGATCTTCTTAGTTTTGCTTTTAATGGCAATGGAATTCCTTAAATGGCTATTCTAAAACATAAAATGATCAGTACAAAGAAGTAAAATAAAAATATGGGAGTATTCAAAAGATTTTACTACTGATCGCGTTAAGATTGTCAACCTCTGTTTTCGAGAGAGAGAGAGAGAGAGAGAGTGGGTAATATTTCCTTGCAACAAAAAGCGGTAATGGCTTTTTAATCAACACTTATCACAAAATATATTTTTTACAAGTTCAGTCAGCAAATTAATGTATTCATGAAGTTGTAAGTGACTGACAAACACCCAATTTCGTGGACGAATTAAAAAACGTTATTTAATATTCAGATGATATTGACAATTAGGTTACTTTAGGTTAATCTGGTAGGCCAATGAGTCACGCATTGACCAGTTTTGGTCCTTTGCGATGTCAGATAGAGTTCAGTTACTAAGTCCATAAGGAGTAGTCATGGATGATCAGATCCTTCCAATAGCTCAGTATTGGTGACGAGATCACGTATTATGCTTCATGCATTGGGTATCACAAGAATATTAGTCTTTGAATTGATTCTGTCCTAACAACAGACAACATTTTCACGTACCTCTATTTTAATACAAATCTTTATTGTCGTCTTCAAAATAGAAAGCATTCCAAACGTTTAATCCAATTTTTCATAATCTTGTTATAACCCACGGCTACGATTATTTTTGGACTAGCTAGATTGTTAAACGGTTTCGACATCGTATTCATAAACACACGTCTCGCCACCAGATATGATTGATTTGAACAAAGTAAGGTCCTGAGCAACGTCGCAACAATCTATTTTTCGATCTCTACTCGACGTTGCTTTTGGTTTAAATTTCATGTCTTTTAGTCCGAGTCAAGGATTGACATGATTCAACCCAAAACTTTAACCAAAATCTGTTGAGTCAATTCATAAAGGGAATTGAGATCCTCTGCAATCTCTCTGATCCTAACACGTTGATATCAAAACCCTGTTTCACTAACTTTTTCGATATTATCGTCATTAACAGAGAATGTTGGACTACCATGAGGCAAGTTTTCGATGACCTCAGTACCTTCACTGATTACTTTTTGGCGCTCAAATACTTGTGTTCCTGATAAAGTACCTCTAAAATATTTCTAACGGTTTTGTACTGTGATTTGAGTCTTCTTCTTTATTGGCGTAGACATCGCTTACACGGTTATAGCCGAGTTTACAACGGCCAGTCGTTCTTCCTTTTCACTGTTTGACGTCAATTGGAGATTCCAAGTCCTTCTCCACCTGGTCTAACGAAGTGGAGGTCTTCTTCTTCCTCTCATCCGCAATAAAGCAGGATGGGGATGATAAATGTTTTGTAGAATTTTTTCTTTGTTCGTCCAGAGTGGACTTTATTTCAAGAAGACTTTAGAAGATTTTGATAAACTAGGAAAAAAATTGTATCGATTACGTTTGCGCGCGTAGTTGGAATGGATCAGTCCGGGTCAAATTTGATCAGATAGTATATTCAATTAAAATAAGCAGAACTTCGAGTCTAAATTCTCGTCCACTATTTTGACGTCATTAAACAGCTGATATTGTTAAAATTTATTTTAAAAAATTAAGATTTTTTGACCAAGATTTCAGTTTAAGTATTGTTATTATTTGCCATCATATTCGAACTTTTCATATAAAAAAACATATTTTTAATTAATCCCGCTGGTGTACTTAACTGTTACCAAGAATTACTCTAATTTATTAAAACCTTTGGTGTGTTGTCTGCAACAAACTCATAACGTTGATAACAAATATTTGAGGAATGGAAAATTTGAATATTTCAAACTAATTTGCTACAAAAACTTAACACAAAAACTATTTGCTTTCGAGTCACTTAAAAGCACACCCCACCATATTCTATACAGACGAGCATAAAAGCGCATAAACTCACTTGACATCGGCATAAGCAAATTTTCTGCGAATATGAACAACTGTGCGCCAACAAAGCCCAGCCATGCCGAGTTATCAACCAACTTGCTGTTGCTGCCACAGCCACCGTTGTGTTGCCGCTTGTGGCACCTTGGCTACACGCCATTGTTATTTTATTATTACTATTGTTATTATGCACTAAAGCATAATGCCACCTTAAACACACACTCTGATTATATATGTGCACCGGTGACATTGTTACTCGACGATTTGACCAGCACACAGACCCACAAGCAACTAATTTTATTGCCGCAGGCGCCCGCTCACTGCCATTTTGCTTGCAATATTTCCATGTAAAACGGTTTGGTCAGTAGCACTTTTGCAACTTGGCTCCCTGATTGAGCAGCATTAATGGGCTAAGCAAAGGCTGTCAAATTGCTATGTGGTAGCTTAGGCTTTTGTGGATTTGTAAAGGCTTTTTATTGAGGTTATGGTCGGTTAAAACCGTTGAATGTCACTTAAAAACGCTTGGTATTTGTAGGGGAGTCGTAAATGCCTTTCTGGTGAATTTTCGGAAATGGTTTGAGCTTTTGAGCATGTAATTGACTGGCTAGGAGTGCATATTTCTCAGAACCTATTTTAGAAAGTTAATGACGGAAGTCGTTACAAATTGATCTGCATTAAGCAGCAGTAAATTAAGGTGTCGAACAAATTACTTTGAGACATATGCTTTGCAGTTTAACGTACTTTAATATTGCGCGATAAACTCAAGTTTAAGTTTTAGGGTTCTCTTTGGGAACTTGAGGTTTAAGTTGATATATTCTACAACCTGAAATCACAGTACCCTTCACAGGTGTATTTCTTATGGCATTTAAGGTTACAAACAGGGCTTTATCTTGATTGTAATGGGTTGTCATAAAAGTCTTGCGGTATTTTTTGACGACTCATGCCCAGCTCTTGACCGATGCTACGGCTGCTACTATGCCGGTCTCTTTCGACCAATTCAGCGATTTTATCGCAATTTTTGACGACAGGCCTTCCGGAGCGTGGCGCATCTTCGACCACTTCTACACCAGAACGAAAACGTTGAAACCATCGTTGTGCGGTGGAAATGGAAACTGTATCGGGTCCATAAACTGCACAAATTTTATTGGCGGCTTGAGATGCATTTTTGCCTTTATCGTAGTAGTACCGTAAAATATGCCGTATTTTCTCTTTATTTTGCTCCATGTTTGCGACGCTATAACTCACGAACGACTTAAAAGAAACGACAATCAATCAAACTCATGTTAGCGCGTGAAATGAGCTTTCCAAAAAGGTATAGCATGACCCGATGCGACGAATAAAACTAGAACTACGCGCTTTCAGCGCCAACTAGCGAAAATACCGCAAGACTTTTTTGACAAACTAATATTCGATCAGTTTGTATGACAGCTAAATGACATAATCGGCTAATCTGAATAATATGTTGGGATATTATATCGTTGTCTTAGACAATAACCCATGCCAAATTTCGTGAAGATATCTCCTCAAATAAAGAGTTTTCCATACAAGCACCTGATTCCGATCGTTTAGTTTGTATGGCAGCTGTACCCTATAGTAGTCCGATATCGCCGGTTCAGACAAATGAACAGCTTCTTGGGAAGAAAAGAGTGTGTGCAAAATTTCAGATTAATATCTCAAAAACTGAGGGACGAGTTTGCCTATATACAGGCAGACGAAAGGGCATGGCTAAATCGGCCCGGCTAGCTATGCTTATCTATAAATGTATGTAGTTTATAGGGTTTCGACGTTTTTTTCTGGGTGTTACAAACTTTATTCTTGATATAAAAAATATACGATTCAAGATACACGATTGCTTTGATAATTTTCCGAACTATTTAATTGTAAAATCGAGTTACGCTAACAATTTTTTTGAAAGGAAACGTAAAAAAGTTACAAGTTCTATAAATCATCTCCAGATTTACTATATATTTCTGGAAGGTTTGAAATTTTTATTTTATATTTTGTTGTGATTATGAAGCTATGAAGCTCCTTTCAAATGGTTTTATTCATCAACATAGCTTAGCAGCATTGTTGCGCAACATATGCATATATTAAAAAATCGTCGAACAACAAGCAACAACATCTTTATAAGTTTGCTCAGTAATTCAACATCCATTACAACAGCAAATACATCTAAGCAACACTTAACGACCGCAACATTGTTGCGCAACATACACAAAACAAAGTGGCATCTTTCGACCATGCAGTCTTCGGCTCAAAGTACCAGCAACTTGGTCACTCGCCTCGAATTACTCAACAGAGGCAACAATGAATTCTGGCTTCAAATACACACAATGTACAGACAGATAGGCAACAACATACACATACAGACAGACAGGCAGACACACTGGGGTAGGAAGATTTATGTAAGCATATAGAGTGACTTGTTGCTACACATTCTCTACATTGCTTTGTCCATAATGGCATTGCCTGCATTTTTTTGCCGTTTTGTCACAGCGACAATGTCCTCTGTGTGCAACCAAAGAACCAAAGTGACTTTCTATTCTATTGTCTATCAAATGAAAAGATCTACTATCAACACTTAACGAGTTGTGGTAGGGTGGGTTGGAAAATAAAAAGGGTGTGGAGGAAATTGTAAATATTTTTATAACATTTATAAAAGACGTGAATAATATTGAAAAAAAAATTTAAGAAAATTATATGAAAATTAGATGAATAACTTAAATCGCCTATAAACTATTAAAAGAAAATTTAATAGAAAATATTTATAACAAAAAACATATAAAATATGTTTAATATGGGATAAATAGATAAGGGAAAATATATTTAAAAAGATTTATATATGCATATATGTTTAAGATTTTGAAAACAACCTTTATAAATTTTCTTTTCACAAAAAAAAATTTGAGTAAAAACGAATATTCTACATACCAAAAAACGTTTAAGAAAAAGTTAATAAAATAATAAATTTATACAAAAATTTTAAAATTTTGAAAAAATTATTTTATTAATTATATATATAAAAATAATTTTTTTTGTTTTATTTCCAAAAAAATGTTTGAGTAAAAATGTATATTCCACGTACTAAAAACTTAAAAAAAAAAGTTAAAAGAATAATACATAGATTTATATAAAAAGTTTAAAAATTAAAAAAAGTAATTTTGTAAATTGATATAAAAAAATTTTAGTTATATTTTCAAAAAAGATTTGAGTAAAAACTATCATTTTACATACTAAAAAATTATTGGAAACAAAATTTAAATTTAAATAAAAGTTTAAAATTAAAAAAAACTAATATTCCACATACTAAAAAATGTTTAAGAAAAAAAATATTTAAAAAAAAATGTGTGAACCTTTCAATATTTTAGAAATTTAAAAAAAAAAAATAAAATTCAAGTTTTTTCTCAGAACAAAAAGAAGAAATTTATTGTTTTTAATTCCAAATGAGAGCAGTGTTTGGTGAAAGAAAATAGATTATAATTTTATTGCTCTTAAAAATAAATATATTACTTAAATATTTAAAATTTGTATTTAAAAAATTTTAAAAACTAATCCCAGTTGGTTTAAAAATTTAAAATTTTATATAAACAAATTAAAATTTTTTATATAAAACATATATAAATATATATATAAAAATTTTAATTTTTAGAAATAAATTTAATTTTTTTACATAAATTTTTTTGTAAATAAAAATTAAATACATTTAAAAAAAAGGTAATTTTTGTTTAAAAAAAAGTTCTCAATTCAAACACAAATTTTTCATCGAGTTTTATTACTGCTATCCTACCATCTTTATCTCTCTCTCTCATTTTTCCTTTTTACATTTTACATTTTCTACTTTTATTATTTATTTTTTGTTACTTATTTCCTTCCTTTTTATTTTTTGGTATATTTTTTTTTGCTTTTTTATTCCTCTTTTTTGCTGCGGCATGCATTGTGTGGGTGTTGATTATTATTGTTGTTGCCATGGCCTAGTGGCTTCCGTTTGTTGCAGCAACCAGCAGCTCGCTGCCACCGTGGTTCAACCGAATGACCAACCTACAACAATCGGCGCCGCAATACAGTAGCTACTAGGGTTGTCATTCTCATTGTCACGGTTGCATTGCTTTCTTAACAGATAAGATATCTGCTGTGGTGGCTGCAGCAGCTCGTGTGGTTGCAAGAAATTATATTGCTATTTTTTTTTTTCAATATTACTTCGACACAGGAATTTGGTGGTGATGGGATAAAAAATGTCAGGGAAAATTTTGGTTCAAAGCCATACATTTTAGTTTGCCGTTTGCTTATGTATTTATGTATGTATATGGTGTAAGAGGAGGGGGTAAGCAGATCTATTACATAATACTTCTTCTATTACTAATGATTTGAATAAATTTTATAGTGTCAATAAATCCATACAAATGTTGGCTTCGGCCGGTATATATTCATATAAGAACTGGTCAACTCAATAGCCATCCGTATGGTTACCCTCTTTAATTAACAAAAGTTTTGGACTTCTGAGAGCCTCACGCTTTTATGTATGAAATCGTTCACACAATTTTCCTAAACTTCGATTGTACTAGACCTACTATGCCGGGGATCGTTGGCTGTTAGCAAAGTTTTTATAATAATTTATTCAACCGCCGACTTAACAAAACACTTTCCAATCTTTATAGCTCTAGCGATTATTGATTTTAATGTTAATTTTGATTATTTTCTGCTTGAAATTTTTAAGAGTCTTACGCCATTCTCAGTCGTTTTCTAAGGAGAGTTTAAGGACAACTCAATGTCTAGTATTATCTCGACTTGGTTGTTAACCATTCGCAAAGAAAAGTTTTCTCAGTGCTTTGGATATCTCTACGAAGATTCATGCAACAAAATTAAACCTGTTCCAGTCTATTTCACGGAGGAAATACACATGAATTGACTTCTGAAAAGTTATGATGAATATAAGTTTCAGTTCCTTTCACTTTTCACCAAGCTTGGCACTAAACATCATTTTATATTTACTGCCAACAGACTTGTTCTGTAAACAACTGGCAACGAAGTCAGCTCTCAGACGGAGAGCATCTTTCTTACTAGTGGACTGTAATAAGGTGATTTTAAGATACTAAGTAAGTTCCCGTTTCTAGCAAACTCCACGGATTTTCCAAATCCTAAAGAGTTGAACTTAAATTCTGTACCGAATAATGCCTTCACGTCCAGAGAAGAGCGGGAAAGTAGTGAAGAAAACAGGTATAGAAGAATAAGCATCTTTAGGGATGGCTTCAAACTAGATAATAGAGTGGTAGGTGGTGTATTTTCAGCAAAATTTGATGACACAGTCGGCTACCGACTACCAGACAAAGCGGAGATCACAGCAATTAAAGAAAGATTTCTGACAAAGAACTGCTATCTCTTAGAATTTCGTGAAATAATGCGTTGATCTTTTAGTGCATCTAATATCCTATTTCACGTTAAATCTGCTGAGGGTTCGCGATCTTAGTGATATTCCTGGTAACTGAAAAGTAGATGAACTAGCCAGAACAGATACTTAATTCAATTAGACTACGGAGAAGAGAGAACTTATGTATATGCTTTTGGCTACTTATAGATATTTAAAGGATAAATATATTATAAAAATAGCTCGTTGGAGTCAATCTCTAACTTGCTCAACAAGCAGAAAAATGTGACATGAATGGTATGTGGGCCGCAGATGACGACGTTTACAATTCAAATGGAATGAAATAAGAATCTTAGGCGGAGTGCGAAAAGGTCACTTGTCTTATTGGCAGGATTTTCAGGATCACATTGCATATGTCAATGGAGGATGAACTAAATGATGAAGAACCCTAAAGGCCGTATAACTTTATCAGGACCTTTTAAGTGTTTTTTGGACCTGAATAGATTTGGTTTCTGCAATAACCTAAAACTCATTTGACACTTTAATTTTTCTCCAAAAAGTCTGAGCTTTCGAAAAAATTTTATAGCATTAAGTGACTTTATTACGTGTGGTTAAAATAACTCTAACTTTTCATATCTTAGTCGCGAGTGTGTTGTAAATCATAAATATTTTCAGTCAAAGCTGACAGCTGGCCCAATTAAAACGCGCCAGCAAACAACTAGTGCAACATTGTTACAAAATCTTCATGACAAGCAATAACCGAGCGTGTTGACAGCAAATATAAAGTTTTATAAATAGGTGCGCGGTTGGAAATATATGTTTTGCAGTTATATATGTAGCTACATGTACGTATATATATTATCATATGGTATGTATATGGTATATATGCAGATGTCTTTATGTAGAAACAGTAATATCTTCGACTTCATACATACCTTCAGTAACCGAAATAGCTAGAAAAGGCGCAAAAACAGTAAAACAAACCCATGTCAGCCCACTTGAAAAGCATGAAGAAGCTGCAACGGCCGCACTGGTGCTAGATTTCAACATGCCACTTACATAGAAACAGTGCGAAGAATCGCCGAATAGTATCGCATTACTAATAAATTTTACGCAAAGTTGCATTTGTGTAGCGGCAGCGCACAAAATAGAGAAAAACACACAGAAGAAGTTGTGGAAAATGCGCGCCGCATGCAAGCATCAACAATTTGAATGTCAAATAGGCAAGCGCAAGAGCTGCGCGCATGCGTGTCAAGAGGCGGCAACACTCAGCGCTTGGCGAGCAACACACACGACTATTTATTTATGTATATTATGTATAGAGACACATGCGCTTATGAACTCACATGCAGTGGCGGTTGTAAACACCAGCAAATGTGCCCGCAGCATCTCGCCAAGCATGTCAACATGTTGCCGGTTTCGTGTTTTGTTGCTTTGTGTTGCCAGCGCTAACGCTACTCATTACAGCCACTGCACAAACACATGCACACAGGCACACATTTGTAGCGTGGAAATCATTGCTACAACAACATAAATGTACTTGTTGTTGTTGTTAGCGTACAGCTGCGTGATCTACGATGACATTTTGCGGCATCACGCAGACGCAATAAATTCGCGCTGTTGTCGCTTGCTTGCTTATTTGTTGCTTGGCATTTGTTGTTGCTTTTCCAAATAAAACTTTTCCCGCTGACTTTTCAAATGTTTTTGTGTGTTTTGTTTTTGCGCGCAATATTACACATTTTTTCGCTGTCACGCTGTCTGTCTGTTTATCTGCCGCTGTGAGCACAACTTGTTGGCAGCCACTTCCTTTTACGCTTAAGGTGACAAATTTTTACATGGCACACTGTGTTGCGCGCTGCGTTTTTTTTCTGCACGGCGCATGCGTCACGCGTCCGCTTGTCTAGCGCAGCTGTGCGCCACAACAACAACAGCAGCAGCGCTGACGGCAATGCAGTTGACATAATTTAACTTGTGAGCGCGCGCACTGCCAGCAACAAAAAATTATTTCTTTTAAATATGGTTTTTTATAAATATGTATTTTTTATATCAAATATTTTTGTCGCTCTGCCACTCAGCGCTTTGTCATGTGGTTGCGACCTGAGCGATACGCTGACACTTATGACAGCGTTTGACAACGAATTGCACATATGGTGTCACCGCCAGCTGGCGCCACTGCTGCTGTTGCTGCATTTATCCTCTTTCGCGTGCGCGCTATTTATGACACTAAAATGTTAGTTGCCACGCGTTGTTGACGTTGCTGCACGGACAGCGCGCGCGCCAGTGCAGTCAAACGTAGTGCGCGCCATGTGCGCGGCACCTTAACCCCGCGCATTTGCTTGTGCGCTATCGATGCGGCGGCGCAGTGCTATTTCCATCAATAAAATCTAATTTTATGCCCATAATTTATCGGCTTGCAATAAATTTGTTGCAAGCGAGCGCGCCTATCAGTGACTTTCAAAACTTTCAATTTAACGCGCGGACGCACTGCTTCGTTGCAGCGAGCGTTGGGGCGTATGCAACATCTTGTAGCAATGACACTTTCGATTAGAAATCAAGTAATTATCGGCGCGCTTTTGCACTCGATTTTCCATGTATGCGTGCGCTTGAGTTTTTGCTTGATTTGCATTTTCCTTTGCTTCGCATAGCCTGCGCGGCGTGGCGCGGCGCGTTCTCCTATGGACGACTCAAGCGTAATTTATGGCTTATACAGCAGCCGCAAAGCAAAGCATATCTCAAGTACGTGGAGTTTTGGCTTGTCATTTAACGCGCGCGTTCTCGGAAAATCTTCTCCTGTTGTTTGTGTGTAAGTGTGCGTGTCAAGTGCTTATAGACGCCTCGCTTTCGTATTAATTGCAACAAAATGTTCTGCAACTGAGTGCAAGGCGCTGTAAGCCGCCGCTTTGCTACATTACATTGTAAGTTGTTTTTGTTGTTCATAGCTCTTCTTTGCTTGCATTAAAATGTTATTTAAGTGTGCAGCTGTGAAATTTAGTGTGTCGCAAATAATTGCTGTTGGTGTTTTGGGTATTTTTCTGGAATTTTTCTGATGTTGTGAGAAAGAAAGTTGCTTAACAGATTGCAAAAAATTCCCAAGACATTTGTAACGACCTTACTAGATTTTCTCTAAACCTGCATTTTTGTCAGCGTCACAAAAAATTTCATCACAGAATTTTATTACTTTTATTTGAAACAAAATTCCTTCAACTCTTCCACTTCCATCAAGCGTATCTCATTTTATTTTAACCGACCCATAAATTATTTAATTATCATAATTAAGTAAACAATCTTAAAAACATCTTTCAACAACTGTTTTCACTTGCTATCCGACAATTTGAAATCATTAGCGCGCCATTGTTTGTCCAAACAATACAATACAATCGTATCTTTACAAGCTAATCGGTGCAAGGCAATTCATCGTTGAAAGAACGACAAAAGTGAAAACGCGCCGCAGCAACCGATAATCAAACCGTTACACGCACTCACATCTTCGTTTTCGTGGGCGCAATTAAAATTTGTAACACCGTAAAAATGCGTCAACGACGGCGCTACGCACGCCCACTTACGAAATTAACATAAATACCCGAGATAAATCGGTTAGCCGCGGCAGTCGAACGAGCTTGTTTATATGCAGCAGTAGTAAATACTTTTGTTGCTGTTATTGTTGTTCTTTTTTTATCGAAAAATGCATTCATAAAATGAAAAGTGGTGCGTTGGATTCATTCATCCAATTTGTTTTGGTTAATTTATTTCAGTCAAGTTGTGACCGCAGTCTTCAAACATTCGAAGATTTTTGTGTTTTCGAGCTTACATATGTTAGTCTGTGAAAATATAATACCTTTTCATGCATGAAAATTTATAATGATGTATTTATTGAGCAAGAAAAACTGAAATGACATCACTCTTATACCCTCAAACATCCACAACTTTTGATAAATTAGAGGAGCTCACATATAAAATAGTATATAAAGTCACGTAAAAAGAAAAACAACGCATCATCAAAAAATTCGAAATTGAGTTTTTTATTGCTTACGATTCCCTACATCATATAATACTTGTGTATGCAATATGGTAAAATTTAAAAAACAAAAAAAAAAAAAATAATAACTAAAACTTATGAAAAGTAATGCTACGTTATTTTGCATTTTAGGTGACGATATAGGTACTATATATGCTTAAAGCAACTATATAACTATACTCATATCATGTGATAATTTCCAACCTGTTTTTCCATATGTTATGCACTCAACTTAAAAAAATACTATTTAACCAACAGGTCCCTCTTGTGATATTTTTTCCTGTTTCTAAAAGGTTCTGGTCATTTTTTACCCTCCATCATCTTTACTGTGCCCTCTGCTTAAACAAATTTCATATCAATAGTGTCAAAACTCAAACCTAGAGACTACATTTGTTTTCTGTATCAGGATTACTGAAACAATACATTCTAATACTGCATTATTTTAATATTCTCTTTCATATTTTTGGTATATTTTTTAATAGAATTCAATCACTTTTGGGGTTTTTTTAGACACTTCAAAACCAAAAGGACTGATATCTATCTCTTTAGATAATTAAAAATAAATGAAATCCATACTAAATGTTTTCCAACGGTAGGATTTCTTTTATAAATAATGAATACGGACACACTTCATAATCGGGTTGAGTATAGTACTAATACTATACCGGATCCGTTGGAAATATCGATCAAGACATTAACCGAATGTAATGTTTTTCTATCAGCGCTCGACCCTTGTGACGTCATTTCAAACCTACTTAATGCCTAAAATTTATAACTTTTATAAACTTCTTTAAACTTGTGGAAATGTTAATTTCTAACATAATATCAAAAATTATATATGGGCATGCAGCGTTAAGTTTGGTTAGGAGGGGTTGTAGGACTCTCTCTGATATCAAAGGTAATACAGTTTACCACTTGGACTATAAACGTTAGTCCATTCTGATTCTCAGAACTTCTAGATATGGATCACCAGACCCTTATTTGTATACTGACACCTTGAACCTACCAAACATTTGTTAAAGTGGCTGATTTCAGTCCTAGTCACTTCGCCAGATTCGTCGAAAGTAAATTCACGGAGATGTTTTAACATTCTTCTTCTTCTTAATCGGCGTAGACACCGCTTACGCGATTATAGCCGAGTTAACAAGAGCGCGCCAGTCGTTTCTCCTTTTCGCTAAGTGGCGCCAATTGGATATTCCAAGCGTAGCCAGGTGCTTCTCCACTTGGTCCTTCCAACGGAATGGAGGTCTTCCTCTTCCTCTGCTTCCCCCGGCGAGTACAGCGTCGAATACTTTCAGAGCTGGAGTGTTTTCGTCCATTCGGACAACATGACCTAGCCAGCACAGCCGCTGTCTTTTGATTCGCTGAACTATGTCAATGTCGTTGTATAACTCGTACAGCTCATCGTTCCATTGAATGCGATATTCGCCGTTGTCAATGCGCAAACCACCATAAATCATCCGCAAAACCTTTCTCTCGAAAACTCGCAACGTCAACTCATTAGTTGTTGTCATCGTCCAAGCCTCTGCACCACATAACAGGGCGGGAATTATGAGTGACATATAGATTTTGGTTTTTGTTCGTCGAAAGAGGACTTTACTTCTCAATTGCCTATTCAGTCCAAAGTAGCACCTGTTGGCAAGTGTTATCCTGCGTTGGATTTCCAGGCTGACATTGCTGGTGGTGCTTACACTGGTTCCCAAATATACGAAACTATCTCCAACTTCAAAGTTATGACTGTCAATAGTGACGTTCCCCCTGCGGGTACGGGGGGACCCCTCCGGGTTCGAGGGGAAACCGAATATACCCGCGGTAAGGCATGCCTGTCATAAGAGGCGACTAAGATCCTGGCCACCAGTCCAGGGCTGTATGGAAGTTCAACTGGTCGTAGCTTCGGCTACAAGGTCAATACCAAAGGCTTTAACCTGGTACCACGGGGAGCAGTAGCCCCTGGAGTTCGCTCCAGTCTGCTCATTGCGCTTGGCCCTTTGTGGAGATTCGTGGTGGCTGTGGTTTAAACCCAAATCGCGGGAAGAACTGACTTTGTCAGATCGAAATGTGGAGTTGCATTGCAACCAGGTGCCGGACCCAAAGTACGGCAGAGGTTTTAGATGGGCCTCGAGCCCTACCAAGGTGGTTAGTGTGTCCATGCCACACTGCCGATTGGTACTGAAAATCGTTACCCAATTTTCAGGGCGCTGATCGACGCATTGTGTTGATCCGTTGTGCTTTTGAGCACC